>NC_136420.1:215198240-216398240 GCF_052625555.1 Lactuca saligna
TTCTAACACCTCATATTAGTGATCGGAACATTTCTAAAATCAACCCTATCGGCTAACGGCAACTTAATCGGGTGCGACCAAAAGCCCCGTTTAATGCCGGTATCGGGTAGAATTCCACCGTGTCCAAAACTTAGACACTATTTAAAGTGATCTAAGCACTCATTTGAAGATTTTTCCCTCTCTCTCTAACCTCTCTCCTAAATCCAAGTTTAAGGGTCCAAAACTCAATTTTAAGGCCTAAAATCCTTAAGGTAACTTCCTAACCTCATTGTATAGCTTATTTGACTTCCAAATTCGAGATTTAATCATGGGATTGGACATGACATATGAGTTTACGGCCCAGGAAGATGCCTAGGCCTTATACACTAAGTTTGAAGGGTTTTGAGCCCTTAAACCCCTCCTAGACAATTTTGGGACCTAGATATGATTAAATGACTTCATGAATTGGAATTATAGCACTTTAATCATACATTTTGAAAGGTTTGAAGGAGTTTACGGCCAAGCCTCATGCTTGGGCCGTAAACTTATAAAGTTGGGACTTTTAAGACCTTAAACTCTTCCAAATCACTAATAAGGCTTAGATATGAATTATAGAATATTGGTTTTAGCATTCAGACACTTGAAACATAAATTTTGAGGGGTTATTGTGAGTTTACGGCCAAGGCAAAAGCTTGGGCCGTAAACTCCTTATAATATGGTATAAATTGATTTTAAAGTGTTATTTAGCCCCTATAACACCCCTAAAGCCTTGGAATGAATTTTAGAAGTCCTTACAAATAAGTTTTTTGACATTAAAACACATGGAAATACTCTCTAAGAGAGTTTACGGCCATAGAACATGTATCATAGGCCGTGAACTCCAAAAACCTCTTCAAAACTTCAAACAAATGCATGTAAGCCTTAGGAATAAATTTACCAATCACATGTGATTTGTTTTAGCATCATTTAACACCATTTTCATGAGTATTAAGGAGTTTACGGCCAGGAGCCTATGCTAGGCTGTAAACTCCCATAAATAAGTTATTTTGATGTTTTAAATCTATTCCAAGCCTTCGAACCAAACCTAGAAAAATGTCCTTAAGTGTTACAAGCCATTTTGTGCCATAACCCACCCCACCATGAGTTTACGGCCGTAAACTCATGGGTAGAGCGTCATGTGGCCGTAAAATCCCTAAGGAGTGTTCCTTTGATGTCCCAATTCAATATCCTAACTATATGTGTCCCTAAATGTCACCCGGGTCCCTCCAAACACTTGTATCGGGGTGTTTTCGCGACTAGAAGCAATTGTCCCTACCAAATAATCAATCTAGATCCTAATTAGATACAAATGTGTATCTTTACATTATACATAGGAACCTCGTGTGTTTGCAAGCCCCGGACCAACACTTAGCATCCAAATCGTCACATCTCTTGTCCGGTGAGTTCATACCCCTACCCTTTTTCAACTGTTTTCACTGTTTTCAGGGGGGAATACAAGCAAAAGTACAAGGAAATCTTGTACTCAAACTTATTGCTTTCAGTTTAATCGTTTTCATTTTGTATGTTCTAATATCAATAACTGTGTTTATCAAATAGTTCGATTTACGAATTTGGCTTTCAAACTAATCATAGATTTCTTGATAAAATGTTCTAATCTAAATTATGTTTCATAATCTACGAATAATTTATACTAAATTCCAATTATAACTGATTCGAATACAAATACAAATACGAAACTATAACTACGAATACGAATACGAAACTATAACTAGGAATAGAACGAATAACGAAACTATAACTAGGAACAGAATGAATACGAGTACGACTACGAATACGAATACGAATACGACTGCGAATATGAATATGAATACGAATAGTAATAGGAGTAGGAATAGGAAAACGAATACGACTACGAATACAAATATGACTGTGAATACGAATATGAATACGAATAGTAATAGGAGTAGGAATAGGGAAACGAATACGACTATGAATACGAATACGACTGCGAATACGAATACGAATACGAATAGTAATAGGAGTAGGAATAGGGAAAAAAAATACAACTACGAATATGAATGCGAACACGAATAAGTACAAGAAGATGTTTAAGAATAAGAACATGAATATGAAGATATGTATCTAAGTATATTTCGAGATAATACCATTAGGATATCAGAATACCTAGTTAATACAATAGGTACGACGGGAAATAAGTCAGTATATCGAAATTGAATAACTAAAATTACTTTCAGGAAAGTACAGGATTTTCCTGGGGAAACGTTACATAACTAAAAAGGAGTAATAAACTAGACAATTATATACCTTTCACAATTAGTAATATATACAATTAGGAAAGTATAGGACTTTCCTGGGATCGTAGTTAAACATAACCAGAACCGTGTAACTTAACAACTAACCAACCTTCTCTTTTAAGAAAATATGGGATTTTCTTGGATAACAACTTTTCGGTAAACTAAAGGAAAACTCGTACATTTTCATAAAGCAAATATCTTATGAACTCACCAGCTTTATGCTGATTTTCAAACTGCTTTTATTCTCAGGTCAACATTAGACAGGTACCTAGCAATCCTTTTGTAGAAGACGAAACGTACAGAAGACTCGTCTCTACTTTTGTTCATATATACTATGTATTAAGAATGTATAACTATAGTTTTGAACAAATGTGAATTAGAATATGTAATGTAATGGTTGTTTACTTTGCTTACTATGTAACCTGGCTCTAATACCAATCTGTCACACCCCGAAAACCTAAGTTGGGAAGTTATGAAGGAACTTCTACACACAGAGTATTGCCCTCGGGGTGAAATCCAGAAATTGGAGCATGAACTTTGGAATCTAAAGATGAAAGGTTCCGATATCGCTGCCTACACATCTAGGTTTGACGACTTAGCGCTTCTTTGTCCAGGGATGGTTACCCCGGAAAGTAAGAAGATTGAGACGTTTATCTGGGAATTAACCCAGCCAACCAAAGGGAACGTTATAGCTGCGAAGCCGAATACCTACGACAGCGCCAAATGCCTAGCGCAAATCTTGATTGACCATAGTAAGGACGTAGAGGAAGCAGCCACCACTCCTGAGCCGATGGAAAGAAGTGGTGAGACAAGAAAGTTCTGGGAAGCGGGGGAGAAATATCAGCCTTCCCAGGAGTTCTCGAAGAGACAAAAAATGGTGGCAGTCCATGCTGCCACTACCCCTGCTGTTGTACCCGTCATCGGTTCCTCAGCTCAAGCACCCATCATCGGATATGCTGGTGTTCTCCCGTGGTGTAACCAGTGCAGTTACCACCATTATATCCCCAGCCCCTGTCGTGTAAAACTTTGCAAAAATTGTGGCCAAGAGGGTCACCTTTCGCGGAGTTGCAGAACACCAACAAACCAAGCTTCCAGAGCAGGCATCAGTCAAGTCTGTTATGCTTGCGGAAGGGTCGGGCATTATAAGAGAAACTGCCCCAATGCAGCAACAGCTGGCAACTCTGGAAGAGTCCTAGCTATAGGACAAGGTGAGACAACCACCGATCCCACATTTTCCCCAGGTATATTCCTTTTCGACAATCCTTCTACTTGCAATTCTTTTTCAATTCTAATCCAGAAAGATAAACTGTTATCTATTCATTCGAACATCTTCATAAACGTAGAACTTTTCGAAATCCTCATTAGGATTGATCCCGTAGCCTACAAACTTCGATTAACTTCGAAACTTAGAAACATTCCTATGGTACTTCACGTCTCGGCGTTTTAGAAATATCTACCCAACGAAATCAAGACACGTCCTGAAAGTGAGGGTTCGTTGGAACGTCAAGCAGAGACCTGATTCCACTTAGACGCGTGAAAAACCCAAAGCAGTAGACTCATCCTCGATTCTCTTTTCAACTTGCAATTTGAGTTCAAATCTTTGAATTTCGGGACGAAATTCCCTCTAACAGGGGGATAATGTAAGAACCCAAAATTCCGTTTCATTACTTGTACTCCTTTTCGTGACTCGTTTCGATCATCCAATCGCCGTTTCCGATTTCCGTCAATTTATTTAAGTCATTAATGTGGATTTTGTTTTATGACTTAATGAGTGTCCTAATACCCTTAGAACTCATTCTAACACCTCGTATTAGTGATCGGAACATTTCTAAAATCAACCATATCGGGTAACGGCAACTTAATCGGGTGCGACCAAAATCACCGTTTAATGCCGGTATCGGGTAGAATTCCACCGTGTCCAAAACTTAGACACTATTTAAAGTGATCTAAGCACTCATTTGAAGATTTTTCCCTCTCTCTCTACTCTCTCTCTAACCTCTCTCCTAAATCCAAGTTTAAGGGTCCAAAACTCAATTTTAAGGCCTCAAATCCTTATGGTAACTTCCTAACCTCATTGTATAGCTTATTTGACTTCCAAATTCGAGATTTAATCATGGGATTGGACATGACATATGAGTTTACAGCCCAGGAAGATGCCAAGGCCATAAACACTAAGTTTGAAGGGTTTTGAGCCCTTAAACCCCTCCTAGACAATTTTGGGACCTAGATATGATTAAATGACTTCATGAATTGGAATTATAGCACTTTAATCATGCATTTTGAAAGGTTTGAAGGAGTTTACGACCAAGCCTCATGCTTGGGCCGTAAACTCATAAAGTTGGGACTTTTAAGACCTTAAACTCTTCCAAATCACTAATAAGGCTTAGATATGAATTATAGAATATTGGTTTTAGCATTTGGACACTTGAAACATAAATTTTGAGGGGTTATTGTGAGTTCACGGCCAAGGCAAAAGCTTGGGCCGTAAACTCCTTATAATATGGTATAAATTCATTTTAAAGTGTTATTTAGCCCCTATAACACCCTAAAGCCTTGGAATGAATTTTAGAAGTCCTTACAAACAAGTTTTTGACATTAAAACACATGGAAATACTCTCTAAGAGAGTTTACGGCCATAGAACATGTCTCATAGGCCGTAAACTCCAAAAACCTCTTCAAAACTTCAAACAAATGCATGTAAGGCTTAGGAATAAATTTACCAATCACATGTGATTTGTTTTAGCATCATTTAACACCATTTTCATGAGTATTAAGGAGTTTACGGCTAGGAGCCTATGCTAGGCCATAAACTCCCATAAATAAGTTATTTTGATGTTTTAAATCCATTCCAAGCCTTAGAACCAAACCTAGAAAAATGTCCTTAAGTGATACAAGCCATTTTGTGCCATAATTCATGGCCGTAAACTCATGGGTAGAGGGTCATGTGGCCATAAACTCCCTAAGGAGTGTTCCTTTGATGTCCCAATTCAATATCCTAACTATATGTGTCCCTAAATGTCACATGGGTCCCTCCAAACACTTGTATCGGGGTGTTTTCGCGACTAGAAGCAATTGTCCCTACCAAATAATCAATCTAGATCCTAATTAGATACAAATGTGTATCTTTACATTATACTTAGGAACCTCGTTTCGATCATCCAATCGCCGTTTCTGATTTCGTTTCCGATTTCCGTCAATTTATTTAAGTCATTAATGTGGATTTTGTTTTATGACTTAATGAGTGTCCTAATACCCTTAGAACTCATTCTAACACCTCGTATTAGTGATCAGAACATTTCTAAAATCAACCATATCGGGTAACGGCAACTTAATCGGGTGCGACCAAAATCACCGTTTAATGCCGGTATCGGGTAGAATTCCAGCGTGTCCAAAACTTAGACACTATTTAAAGTGATCTAAGCACTCATTTGAAGATTTTTCCCTCTCTCTCTACTCTCTCTCTAACCTCTCTCCTAAATCCAAGTTTAAGGGTCCAAAACTCAATTTTAAGGCCTCAAATCCTTAAGGTAACTTCCTTACCTCATTGTATAGCTTATTTGACTTCCAAATTCGAGATTTAATCATGGGATTGGACATCACATATGAGTTTACAGCCCAGGAAGATGCCTAGGCCATAAACACTAAGTTTGAAGGGTTTTGAGCCCTTAAACCCCTCCTAGACAATTTTGGGACCTAGATATGATTAAATGACTTCATGAATTGGAATTATAGCACTTTAATCATGCATTTTGAAAGGTTTGAAGGAGTTTATGACCAAGCCTCATGCTTGGGCCGTAAACTCATAAAGTTGGGACTTTTAAGACCTTAAACTCTTCCAAATCACTAATAAGGCTTAGATATGAATTATAGAATATTGGTTTTAGCATTTGGACACTTGAAACATAAATTTTGAGGGGTTATTGTGAGTTCACGGTCAAGGCAAAAGCTTGGGCCGTAAACTCCTTATAATATGGTATAAATTCATTTTAATGTGTTATTTAGCCCCTATAACACCCCTAAAGCCTTGGAATGAATTTTAGAAGTCCTTACAAACAAGTTTTTGACATTAAAACACATGGAAATACTCTCTAAGAGAGTTTACGGCCATAGAACATGTCTCATAGGCCGTAAACTCCAAAAACCTCTTCAAAACATCAAACAAATGCATGTAAGGCTTAGGAATAAATTTACCAATCACATGTGATTTGTTTTAGCATCATTTAACACCATTTTCATAAGTATTAAGGAGTTTACAGCTAGGAGCCTATGCTAGGCCGTAAACTCCCATAAATAAGTTATTTTGATGTTTTAAATCCATTCCAAGCCTTTGAACCAAACCTAGAAAAATGTCCTTAAGTGTTACAAGCCGTTTTGTGCCATAATTTACAGTCGTAAACTCAAGGGTAGAGGGTCATGTGGCCATAAACTCCCTAAGGAATGTTCCTTTGATGTCCCAATTCAATATCCTAACTATGTGTCCCTAAATGTCACACGGGTCCCTCCAAACACTTGTATCGGGGTGTTTTCGCGACTAGAAGCAATTGTCCCTACCAAATAATCAATCTAGATCCTAATTAGATACAAATGTGTATCTTTACATTATACTTAGGAACCTCGTGTGTTTGTAAGCCCCGGACCAACACTTAGCATCCAAATCGTCACATTTCTCGTCCGGTGAGTTCATACCCCTACCCTTTTTCAACTGTTTTCACTGTTTTCAGGGGGGAATACAAGCAACAGTACAAGGAAATCTTGTACTCAAACTTATTGTTTTCAGTTTAATCGTTTTCATTTTGTATGTTCTAATATAAATAACTGTGTTTATGAAATAGTTTGATTTACAAATTTAGCTTTCAAACTAATCATAGATTTCTTGATAAAATGTTCTAATCTAAATTATGTTTCATAATCTATGAATAATTTATACTAAATTCCAATTAAAACTAATTCGAATACGAATACGAATACGAAACTATAACTATGAATACGAATACGAAATTATAACTAGGAATAGAACGAATAACGAAACTATAACTAGGAACAGAATGAATACGAATACGACTACGAATACGAATACAAATACGACTGCGAATACGAATACGAATACAAATAGTAATAGGAGTAGGAATAGGAAAACGAATACGACTACGAATACGAATACGACTGCGAATACGAATACAAATACGAATAGTAATAGGAGTAGGAATAGGGAAAGGAATACGACTATGAATACGAATACGACTGCGAATACGAATATGAATACGAATAGTAATAGGAGTAGGAATAGGGAAAAGAATACAACTACGAATATGAATGTGAACACGAATAAGTACAAGAAGATGTTTAAGAATAAGAACATGAATATGAAGATATGTATCCAAGTATATTTCGAGATAATACCATTAGGATATCAGAATACCTAGTTAATACAATAGGTACGATGGGAAATAAGTCAGTATACCAAAATTCAATAACTAAAATTACTTTTAGGAAAGTATGGGACTTTCCTGGGGAAACGTTACATAACTAAAAAGGAGTAATAAACTAGATAACTATATACCTTTCACAATTAGTAATATATACAATTAGGAAAGTATAGGACTTTCCTGGGATCGTAGTTAAACATAACCAGAACCGTGTAAGTTAACAACCAACCAACCTTCTCTTTTAAGAAAATATGGGATTTTATTGGATAACAACTTTTCGGTAAACTAAAGGAAAACTCGTACATTTTCATAAAGCAAATATCTTATGAACTCACCAGCTTTATGCTGATTTTCAAACTGCTTGTATTCTCAGGTCAACATTAGAAAGGTACCCAGCAATCCTTTTGGAGAAGGCGGAACGTACAGAAGACTCGTCTCTACTTTTGTTCATATATACTATGTATTACGAATGTATAACTTTACTTTTGGACAAATGTAAATTCGAATATGTAATGTAATGGTTGTTTACTTTACTTACTATGTACATTGGATTTGAAACTCAACGTGGAGTCCGCCCTGGAAACATTTCCGCCTTAGGTTTTTGGGGTGTGACAATTACATACCTTTTGTTTATTACAGAAAATAAATAACTATTATTTCTTGAATCGTGTTTAGAAAGGAAGCACCAGAAGAGTCGTGCCTCTAATGGCTCACAACCAAACCGTAGCAATTGGAAGATTTAGAGGAGCGAGGAGAAGAAGGAAGAATTTTAAATTCAAGGCGCTAAGAATGATGATTTCAAGATCCTAAACCCTTAGGTTATTAAATAGGTGTTAGGAAGGTTGTGGATAAGGCATGTTCCATTTTGATAACCCTTACCCCATTACTTCTTACCTAACACATTATAAGCTTCCTTAAAACCCAAGAAAACCTCTAATAACCCTTTCTAGAAACTGTCCACCCTCTTGGGAGGTTCTGGAATTGATCATTGTTTAACTTTCTAACATTGTCACCTTTAGTCAATATATTTTTAATTAATTCCAATTGATTTCTGATTAATTATTAATTAAATAATAATAATTCTAATTAATATATTATTCTAATAGTATATTTATAAATATAATTTATTTTGATTTCTAATTAATTTATTAATCATATAATAAATTAATAAATCAATCTCTCTCTACAAAAAGTATTTCAGTCTATTACTATGTTTCAGGGCAACCTAAAAGGACTTTGCTAACAATTTAAGATTATACTAATTTAGTTATTGTCTTACACACCTAATCCAATAAATCACTCATCTCACCTTCACATGTACCAGAATTTGGATCTCTCTGTTGTCATGTATAACTCTTCTTGCCATGAACGTGCCTTTCTAACTCACAAATGATGGGACCAAAAACAACCCTCCATGGAATCCAATTTCATCAAGATCTGTTCTACGTCGAACAATTATACGACATTGATGTGAACCTAGTTTTGTATCAAGTTATTCTTGATTTTAAAAAAATCCTTGACCTTTGATTCAAGAATCAGAAAGCGTCCCTTTGAAAAATCGTCTTTTCCATTTTCACATACTTTTTGGATTCATTCCATATGATTGTACTCATATCAAGAAGTTAATTATTGAAAACACCCCAAATGATGGTTATCCATGCGGAGCTTGGAGAATCAGTTCCTCTGGTTTTTGTGACAACCGTCATATTCGGGTCAATTTGTGACAATCGTCAATCTTGAGTCAAGTCAAGTCATCAAGTCAAGCCGGTCAACTCTATTAAACCTTGTGTATTAGGTCGATGAATCGATAAAGCAAGAACATATGAGTTTTTGATTCGCAATTGGATTGATGATTGAGGGATGATTCATGAAGAAAAACGCGAAGTCAAGGACTATGAAATTGTTGGTTGCAAGAATTTAAAAACTCGATTGTGGAGTTGTTGATGCTCATTTTGCGAAAGTAAAACAATCGAGTGTTCGCATCTATGAATCAATTTGAAGTCAATTGGGTTAATATTCGCATATGGGTTCAACATATGAAAATTTTGTTTTCGCAAGTTTAGAGTTCAAGAACTAAACTGTGTTCGCATCTGGAATGAAAAATCTTGTGAATCGCATTTGATTAATTAGGTTAAAATGCGAAGGGATGCGAAGGGTGTAAGAATGAAAATGCGAAGGTGATTAATGCGAAGGGATGCGAAGGGTGTAAGAATGAAAATGCGAAGGTGATTAATGCGAAGGGATGCGAAGGGTGTAAGAATGAAAATGCGAAGGTGATTAATGCGAAGGGATGCGAAGGGTGTAAGAATGAAAATGCGAAGGTGATTAATGCGAAGGGATGCGAAGGGTGTAAGAATGAAAATGCGAAGGGATGCGAAGGGTGTAAGAATGAAGATGCGAAGTATTTCACAGTAGAATGCGAATTGGGGAAGAAAACAGAAGATTTCAAATATTGTCCCTGGAGTTTCGCATTTTTGGAAATAAATACTCAACTTCGCAAATGGGGGTCATAAAATGATGAAATTGCAGAATTTTTAAAGAGATGCACACACATAGACAACCACACATATATTTAGAAAATTAAACTAAAAATGGGATATAGACTATTATAAGACATTGTTCTTGACTTTTGAGTCCAAAGACGTATGATCCGAACTTTAATTGTGAAATCGTCCTTGATTGAGTCAATTTCCTTTATAGGAGTAATATATTCCATTGTGCCTTGCAAGTTAAAAAAAAAAAAAAAAAAAAAAAAAAAAAAAAAAAATCAAAGTCACAAGCAACCACCCCACACCCACTCTATGACCAGCCATACCTCCCCACCTTACCTATGTCACTTCAATGTTCCCTTACACTAAAATTTCACTCACTCCCACGTTTTTGAGCTGGAACAATCAACCACACTCCTCATTTTCTCTCATTTCTCTCATTCCACTAAGTAACAAACATCACTTTTTCTCTCAAACTCTTCTACACAAATTTTCGAGATCCAAGGCTGGATTCAAGTGTTCTTCCACACTTAGTAAGTAAAAATTCATCCTCCCTATTATTATTTCACTTCATTCTACTCAAATCTTTGGTTGCTTACACAAACTCCCTAACTATGATGTTAGATTCTCGAAAACCTTCAAGGCATCTCCAAGTGTTCTTGAATTAAACACTTCCATTCTTCAACAATCATCTACTGAAATCACTCAAGGTGAGTTCATACCCCTACGTTTTCATGTTTTCTCAAGTTTTCAGGGGGAGAATACAAGTTAAAACACTAAGAACATAACTAAATTTCTCTAACAGCCTTCATCAGAAAAGTTCAACTCCATTCACGGACTGTTTTGGGCATCTTAAATATTTTTGTTTTCAAAACTGTACAAGGTGCAAATAGTTCAAGTTTTTAGCTTTAAAATGGCTACTTGCACATCTCCATACGATTTTTCTACAATTTATGGCGATTTTTACAAAACTGCCTATCACTTTAAACAACAATCCGGACCAGTCTGTGATTATGGACTTTTTCACCCAAGTTAGAGGTCATTATAAATTGTGATAAAAATTATGAGCAAACTAGACACATTTTGTGAACTCTCAGAATTTACGGATCTAGTTTTCGACTTCGTATGATTTTTCTATGATTTTTCCAAAACAGGGCAGAATTGCTAAATTTTACCAACAACATGTAAATATCATAACACTTTGTATTATGTTGAGCAAAGTGTATAATCATAAGTTTTAATGTTTGAATGTGTTTCCTAGTTAGTTTATCATTATGAACTGAAACTAAGACATTCATATTAAATATTATCCATTCATTTTGGAACACGTATTATTTTACTATAAAAAGTATAGTTTGAATATATTTATAACACTAATACATTTCCATAAAAGGGTTCATACATATTATACACATTTTAGATAAACTATAATAGGTATAGTTTATGATACATCACTCTACGCACTCGTACCAGAAGTGTACATTCATATAAGAAAGATTTCTATTCGCACACATTTCACGTAAGTTAATCTATGGTTTGATAAATTCACAACACTAATACATCTCCATAAAAGGATTCATACATATTACATACATTTTAGATAAACTATAATAGGTATGGTTTATGATACATCACTCTACGCACTCGTACAAAAAGGGTACATTCATACAAGAAAGATTTATATTCACACACATTTCAAGTAAACTTGTTATCCTATATTGTGAGTTTCTCTATTTCTCTCTCTCTCTCTCTCTCTCTCTCTCTCTCTCTCCCCGTACGTCCGAGTGCGGGATATAATTCCTGGTAGTTATAATCAGAATCTCCTTGAGGGAGAACGTGATACTTGTATATAGATCTATATTGGGATTGACACCCCACACCTTGCTGCTAGCTACAGTTGGACCTGCAGGTCTACGGGTGACAAATGTCATTTCATTTTTCGCGACACTGAGAACGTCGTGGCAGGTTCACATAGTCATAGTATGATTATAACGGCTCACATAGGGAACAATCCATAAGTTTACGGGATTTTATTTTTAAAACCTAAATGAGTTTTATGTCGATTCAAAATCACCTTTTATCTCTATGGGTACAAATACAAAGTACCGGGTCTCTATACAAAAAGGGGTACAAATACAAAGTACCGGGTCTCTATACAAAAGGGGTACAAATACAAAGTACCGGGTCTCTATACAAAAAGGGGTACAAATACAAAGTACCGGGTCTCTATACAAAAAGGGGTACAAATACAAAGTACCGGGTCTCTATACAAAAAGGGGTACAAATACAAAGTACCGGGTCTCTATACAAAAAGGGGTACAAATACAAAGTACCGGGTCTCTATACAAAAAGGGGTACAAATACAAAGTGCCGGGTCTCTATACAAAGCTATTATGATATTAAAACTACACATCCTCTAAAATTGTTAGACTTCAACTATAGTCGCTGAGCGTATATGTTGAGTCATATAAGAATTTAGTCTTGATTGGCCTAGAATTGGTGGTGCCCGCCTCATCTCCTGTTCCTCGTTGGGTTGTGGACCTAGGGCAGACCCACTATATTCAACGTTTTATCTAAGTTAAGCCTTATATAACTTTATATGTTGGACGATTATAGAGGAACTCTACGGATTACTCTAGGGTTCATTACAGCATCATGTAGGATTATTTCTATTCATACTTAACTAAGAAAATATTGGATTTTCTGGAAATCAAACTAAATCGATTTTACAAGGAAAAACGGTTTCTACTTCAAACAAAACTCTTATGAACTCACCAACCTTTGTGTTGACACTCTTTAAAACTACTTGTATTCTCAGGAAATCAGTGAAACAGGAAAACTTCATCGCTTTGAGGATGGGACGCTAAACCGTCAACAATTTATTTTGTCATCATAATGTAATTGCTTTTGAAACATGTAAACATATACTTTGGTGTAACTTTTGCAATTATATTTATGGTGGTTGTTTTTACTTTGAGCACTATTATACACGTTGTTGTGATACTGTACATGAAGTCCTCCACCCCTAGACGTTTCCGCCATCCTTGGTTTGGGGGTGTGACAGATTGGTATCAGAGCATTGTTTATAGTGAACTAAGTATATCGAACCACATAAGATATACAAACTATAAATGCATTGGGACTAAGGTCTCTGATTTTAAGATTTCAAAACCACTATACCTTTAAGAATAAATAACTTTTGTTAAAAGTATACATGCATGCATACATACTAAGGTCAGCATCATTTTAGGACAAAACAAAAGTAATGATTGTTGGATATCACAGTTAAGCCTGGGGATGTATGATCAGTCTTGGGAATAGCATAGCCTGATCAACTATGCTGGTCCGAGGAGTGATTAGCATATGCCCAAGAATGGTTGTGATGTGGCAACAAGTCTAAAAACTTACCAACACTACCACAATGGAATACCATAGGGGTATTTTGGCATTATTAAAAATTACATCTGCAAGAACTAAATAGATCTTTATCAATAGGTCAATAGTTGCTTAGTGGATACATTAAAATTTTATGTATCCAGGACGTCATAGACTTAGAATCTGTGGATCTTTGCTCTACTTCCTGTTCTCGTTGGATTGGGGATTTAGAGTTAGGGTCGCTTATTCGAAGGTCTATCCTGTCCCGAATACATATAATTAGTATGCACTAAACAATTTGTTGAAGTACCTGATAAAGATCATCGTATAATTAGCAAATTAGTACGTTTGCTTAATCATTTCTTATATCCCCATTTCTCGCGAAGATATCATGGCTGGATTCCACCCACACGACGACCCGTACTACCCTAACCACGACAATACCAAATGGCTCGGAGAGGAGCCAGAGAATGATTACCCAACCCCTGTAGATGGTCACCAAGCTGAAGGCTATGCTGATGGTTCTGACTCCGACCCTGAAGTGGAGAACTTAACCCCGATGACTCTTGTTCCGAATCCCAACCCTTGACCGGCTTTCAAGGCCCGATGCCTCCTTGGGTAGAGTGCTTGGAAACCTGGAGCAAAGAACAAGACCAATATATGTCGTTTAATAGAGAACGAAGCTTCTACAACATAAACGAAGGAAACTCAGCAGATAAATTTTTTTTTTTCCGATCCTAGTCTATAGAGTTGCCCGAAACGAGATTCAGGGTAGAACAACTCTCCATAGTATCGCAGAGGTTGATGCAAATACAAGAATACATACGATCCGCACCAATCGCCTTGAGCACACTCGCGAAAAATCTAAGAGAGACCACAAAACCCACTAACTCGTGAAGTTCATTCATATGGACTTCCTTTATGAATTATATATAAGGAATTCTTAAATCGAAGAATAACGCAGGAAAAATCAAATTCTATAACAACTGACTTGTCTTTACTAGTAGGAACTTACCATCTGATCAGTTTTCCTTTTTGCAAACTCATTGACCATCATGCCCACCATGACACTATGACAACCACCCTTACCCAAGCAAGAGGAGGGAACAACGAAAGAAAGTTTTGGGACAACAAGAAGGACCAATCAACCTAAGGCCTCGCTAGGAAGCAACAGATCCTTGCTGTTCATGCTGCCACAACCCTCACCACACCAACTCCCATGAAACCATACGCTGGAACACTTCCAAAATGCAACAAGTGTAACTTCCATCACACTGGGGCTTGCCGAAAGTTGCATTGCAAAAACTGCGGCAGAGAGGGGCACACTGCTCATTTCTGTAAGGCACCAGCACGACCCATCAACCAGGTACCCGGCTCTGGAGCAAGCCCAACCTGTTACGAGTGTGGAGAAACGGGACACTTTAAAAGGGAATGCCCAAGAACAAGAGATGCTGGTGGTGGCGGGAGGGTGTTTGCAATCACCGAGGGAGAAACCACTCCGGAACTGCCCGCAAATATCAGTACGTGTTTCTAACATCGACATTTAAATCCCGAATTTCTTTATATGATAAATCTAGCATCGATTAAAGCATGCATAGTAGTAATCATGTGACATCGGGCGAGTTATTCCTCGCCATAATCAAATTCTGGTACTACGAAAAGTCATCCCCATCTTTCCTCTAAATTCCTGGATCCCCATTCGAAGTGCAAATTTCGGGACGAAATTCCCTTTAACGGGGGGATGATGTGACAACCGTCATATTCGGGTCAATTTGTGACAATCGTCAATCTTGAGTCAAGTCAAGTCATCAAGTCAAGCCGGTCAACTCTATTAAACCTTGTGTATTAGGTCGATGAATCGATAAAGCAAGAACATATGAGTTTTTGATTCGCAATTGGATTGATGATTGAGGGATGATTCATGAAGAAAAACGCGAAGTCAAGGACTATGAAATTGTTGGTTGCAAGAATTTAAAAACTCGATTGTGGAGTTGTTGATGCTCATTTTGCGAAAGTAAAACAATCGAGTGTTCGCATCTATGAATCAATTTGAAGTCAATTGGGTTAATATTCGCATATGGGTTCAACATATGAAAATTTTGTTTTCGCAAGTTTAGAGTTCAAGAACTAAACTGTGTTCGCATCTGGAATGAAAAATCTTGTGAATCGCATTTGATTAATTAGGTTAAAATGCGAAGGGATGCGAAGGGTGTAAGAATGAAAATGCGAAGGTGATTAATGCGAAGGGATGCGAAGGGTGTAAGAATGAAAATGCGAAGGTGATTAATGCGAAGGGATGCGAAGGGTGTAAGAATGAAAATGCGAAGGTGATTAATGCGAAGGGATGCGAAGGGTGTAAGAATGAAAATGCGAAGGTGATTAATGCGAAGGGATGCGAAGGGTGTAAGAATGAAAATGCGAAGGGATGCGAAGGGTGTAAGAATGAAGATGCGAAGTATTTCACAGTAGAATGCGAATTGGGGAAGAAAACAGAAGATTTCAAATATTGTCCCTGGAGTTTCGCATTTTTGGAAATAAATACTCAACTTCGCAAATGGGGGTCATAAAATGATGAAATTGCAGAATTTTTAAAGAGATGCACACACATAGACAACCACACATATATTTAGAAAATTAAACTAAAAATGGGATATAGACTATTATAAGACATTGTTCTTGACTTTTGAGTCCAAAGACGTATGATCCGAACTTTAATTGTGAAATCGTCCTTGATTGAGTCAATTTCCTTTATAGGAGTAATATATTCCATTGTGCCTTGCAAGTTAAAAAAAAAAAAAAAAAAAAAAAAAAAAAAAAAAAAAAAAATCAAAGTCACAAGCAACCACCCCACACCCACTCTATGACCAGCCATACCTCCCCACCTTACCTATGTCACTTCAATGTTCCCTTACACTCAAATTTCACTCACTCCCACGTTTTTGAGCTGGAACAATCAACCACACTCCTCATTTTCTCTCATTTCTCTCATTCCACTAAGTAACAAACATCACTTTTTCTCTCAAACTCTTCTACACAAATTTTCGAGATCCAAGGCTGGATTCAAGTGTTCTTCCACACTTAGTAAGTAAAAATTCATCCTCCCTATTATTATTTCACTTCATTCTACTCAAATCTTTGGTTGCTTACACAAACTCCCTAACTATGATGTTAGATTCTCGAAAACCTTCAAGGCATCTCCAAGTGTTCTTGAATTAAACACTTCCATTCTTCAACAATCATCTACTGAAATCACTCAAGGTGAGTTCATACCCCTACGTTTTCATGTTTTCTCAAGTTTTCAGGGGGAGAATACAAGTTAAAACACTAAGAACATAACTAAATTTCTCTAACAGCCTTCATCAGAAAAGTTCAACTCCATTCACGGACTGTTTTGGGCATCTTAAATATTTTTGTTTTCAAAACTGTACAAGGTGCAAATAGTTCAAGTTTTTAGCTTTAAAATGGCTACTTGCACATCTCCATACGATTTTTCTACAATTTATGGCGATTTTTACAAAACTGCCTATCACTTGAAACAACAATCCGGACCAGTCTGTGATTATGGACTTTTTCACCCAAGTTAGAGGTCATTATAAATTGTGATAAAAATTATGAGCAAACTAGACACATTTTGTGAACTCTCAGAATTTACGGATCTAGTTTTCGACTTCGTATGATTTTTCTATGATTTTTCCAAAACAGGGCAGAATTGCTAAATTTTACCAACAACATGTAAATATCATAACACTTTGTATTATGTTGAGCAAAGTGTATAATCATAAGTTTTAATGTTTGAATGTGTTTCCTAGTTAGTTTATCATTATGAACTGAAACTAAGACATTCATATTAAATATTATCCATTCATTTTGGAACACGTATTATTTAACTATAAAAAGTATAGTTTGAATATATTTATAACACTAATACATTTCCATAAAAGGGTTCATACATATTATACACATTTTAGATAAACTATAATAGGTATAGTTTATGATACATCACTCTACGCACTCGTACCAGAAGTGTACATTCATATAAGAAAGATTTCTATTCGCACACATTTCACGTAAGTTAATCTATGGTTTGATAAATTCACAACACTAATACATCTCCATAAAAGGATTCATACATATTACATACATTTTAGATAAACTATAATAGGTATGGTTTATGATACATCACTCTACGCACTCGTACAAAAAGGGTACATTCATACAAGAAAGATTTATATTCACACACATTTCAAGTAAACTTGTTATCCTATATTGTGAGTTTCTCTATTTCTCTCTCTCTCTCTCTCTCTCTCTCTCTCCCCGTACGTCCGAGTGCGGGATATAATTCCTGGTAGTTATAATCAGAATCTCCTTGAGGGAGAACGTGATACTTGTATATAGATCTATATTGGGATTGACACCCCACACCTTGCTGCTAGCTACAGTTGGACCTGCAGGTCTACGGGTGACAAATGTCATTTCATTTTTCGCGACACTGAGAACGTCGTGGCAGGTTCACATAGTCATAGTATGATTATAACGGCTCACATAGGGAACAATCCATAAGTTTACGGGATTTTATTTTTAAAACCTAAATGAGTTTTATGTCGATTCCAAATCACCTTTTATCTCTATGGGTACAAATACAAAGTACCGGGTCTCTATACAAAAAGGGGTACAAATACAAAGTACCGGGTCTCTATACAAAAGGGGTACAAATACAAAGTACCGGGTCTCTATACAAAAAGGGGTACAAATACAAAGTACCGGGTCTCTATACAAAAAGGGGTACAAATACAAAGTACCGGGTCTCTATACAAAAAGGGGTACAAATACAAAGTACCGGGTCTCTATACAAAAAGGGGTACAAATACAAAGTACCGGGTCTCTATACAAAAAGGGGTACAAATACAAAGTGCCGGGTCTCTATACAAAGCTATTATGATATTAAAACTACACATCCTCTAAAATTGTTAGACTTCAACTATAGTCGCTGAGCGTATATGTTGAGTCATATAAGAATTTAGTCTTGATTGGCCTAGAATTGGTGGTGCCCGCCTCATCTCCTGTTCCTCGTTGGGT
This sequence comes from Lactuca saligna, assembly GCF_052625555.1. NCBI lineage: Eukaryota > Viridiplantae > Streptophyta > Magnoliopsida > Asterales > Asteraceae > Lactuca > Lactuca saligna. The sequence goes on from NC_136420.1 coordinate 215,216,901, forward strand.
TGTGGACCTAGGGCAGACCCACTATATTCAACGTTTTATCTAAGTTAAGCCTTATATAACTTTATATGTTGGACGATTATAGAGGAACTCTACGGATTACTCTAGGGTTCATTACAGCATCATGTAGGATTATTTCTATTCATACTTAACTAAGAAAATATTGGATTTTCTGGAAATCAAACTAAATCGATTTTACAAGGAAAAACGGTTTCTACTTCAAACAAAACTCTTATGAACTCACCAACCTTTGTGTTGACACTCTTTAAAACTACTTGTATTCTCAGGAAATCAGTGAAACAGGAAAACTTCATCGCTTTGAGGATGGGACGCTAAACCGTCAACAATTTATTTTGTCATCATAATGTAATTGCTTTTGAAACATGTAAACATATACTTTGGTGTAACTTTTGCAATTATATTTATGGTGGTTGTTTTTACTTTGAGCACTATTATACACGTTGTTGTGATACTGTACATGAAGTCCTCCACCCCCAGACGTTTCCGCCATCCTTGGTTTGGGGGTGTGACAGATTGGTATCAGAGCATTGTTTATAGTGAACTAAGTATATCGAACCACATAAGATATACAAACTATAAATGCATTGGGACTAAGGTCTCTGATTTTAAGATTTCAAAACCACTATACCTTTAAGAATAAATAACTTTTGTTAAAAGTATACATGCATGCATACATACTAAGGTCAGCATCATTTTAGGACAAAACAAAAGTAATGATTGTTGGATATCACAGTTAAGCCTGGGGATGTATGATCAGTCTTGGGAATAGCATAGCCTGATCAACTATGCTGGTCCGAGGAGTGATTAGCATATGCCCAAGAATGGTTGTGATGTGGCAACAAGTCTAAAAACTTACCAACACTACCACAATGGAATACCATAGGGGTATTTTGGCATTATTAAAAATTACATCTGCAAGAACTAAATAGATCTTTATCAATAGGTCAATAGTTGCTTAGTGGATACATTAAAATTTTATGTATCCAGGACGTCATAGACTTAGAATCTGTGGATCTTTGCTCTACTTCCTGTTCTCGTTGGATTGGGGATTTAGAGTTAGGGTCGCTTATTCGAAGGTCTATCCTGTCCCGAATACATATAATTAGTATGCACTAAACAATTTGTTGAAGTACCTGATAAAGATCATCGTATAATTAGCAAATTAGTACGTTTGCTTAATCATTTCTTATATCCCCATTTCTCGCGAAGATATCATGGCTGGATTCCACCCACACGACGACCCGTACTACCCTAACCACGACAATACCAAATGGCTCGGAGAGGAGCCAGAGAATGATTACCCAACCCCTGTAGATGGTCACCAAGCTGAAGGCTATGCTGATGGTTCTGACTCCGACCCTGAAGTGGAGAACTTAACCCCGATGACTCTTGTTCCGAATCCCAACCCTTGACCGGCTTTCAAGGCCCGATGCCTCCTTGGGTAGAGTGCTTGGAAACCTGGAGCAAAGAACAAGACCAATATATGTCGTTTAATAGAGAACGAAGCTTCTACAACATAAACGAAGGAAACTCAGCAGATAAATTTTTTTTTTTCCGATCCTAGTCTATAGAGTTGCCCGAAACGAGATTCAGGGTAGAACAACTCTCCATAGTATCGCAGAGGTTGATGCAAATACAAGAATACATACGATCCGCACCAATCGCCTTGAGCACACTCGCGAAAAATCTAAGAGAGACCACAAAACCCACTAACTCGTGAAGTTCATTCATATGGACTTCCTTTATGAATTATATATAAGGAATTCTTAAATCGAAGAATAACGCAGGAAAAATCAAATTCTATAACAACTGACTTGTCTTTACTAGTAGGAACTTACCATCTGATCAGTTTTCCTTTTTGCAAACTCATTGACCATCATGCCCACCATGACACTATGACAACCACCCTTACCCAAGCAAGAGGAGGGAACAACGAAAGAAAGTTTTGGGACAACAAGAAGGACCAATCAACCCAAGGCCTCGCTAGGAAGCAACAGATCCTTGCTGTTCATGCTGCCACAACCCTCACCACACCAACTCCCATGAAACCATACGCTGGAACACTTCCAAAATGCAACAAGTGTAACTTCCATCACACTGGGGCTTGCCGAAAGTTGCATTGCAAAAACTGCGGCAGAGAGGGGCACACTGCTCATTTCTGTAAGGCACCAGCACGACCCATCAACCAGGTACCCGGCTCTGGAGCAAGCCCAACCTGTTACGAGTGTGGAGAAACGGGACACTTTAAAAGGGAATGCCCAAGAACAAGAGATGCTGGTGGTGGCGGGAGGGTGTTTGCAATCACCGAGGGAGAAACCACTCCGGAACTGCCCGCAAATATCAGTACGTGTTTCTAACATCGACATTTAAATCCCGAATTTCTTTATATGATAAATCTAGCATCGATTAAAGCATGCATAGTAGTAATCATGTGACATCGGGCGAGTTATTCCTCGCCATAATCAAATTCTGGTACTACGAAAAGTCATCCCCATCTTTCCTCTAAATTCCTGGATCCCCATTCGAAGTGCAAATTTCGGGACGAAATTCCCTTTAACGGGGGGATGATGTGACAACCGTCATATTCGGGTCAATTTGTGACAATCGTCAATCTTGAGTCAAGTCAAGTCATCAAGTCAAGCCGGTCAACTCTATTAAACCTTGTGTATTAGGTCGATGAATCGATAAAGCAAGAACATATGAGTTTTTGATTCGCAATTGGATTGATGATTGAGGGATGATTCATGAAGAAAAACGCGAAGTCAAGGACTATGAAATTGTTGGTTGCAAGAATTTAAAAACTCGATTGTGGAGTTGTTGATGCTCATTTTGCGAAAGTAAAACAATCGAGTGTTCGCATCTATGAATCAATTTGAAGTCAATTGGGTTAATATTCGCATATGGGTTCAACATATGAAAATTTTGTTTTCGCAAGTTTAGAGTTCAAGAACTAAACTGTGTTCGCATCTGGAATGAAAAATCTTGTGAATCGCATTTGATTAATTAGGTTAAAATGCGAAGGGATGCGAAGGGTGTAAGAATGAAAATGCGAAGGTGATTAATGCGAAGGGATGCGAAGGGTGTAAGAATGAAAATGCGAAGGTGATTAATGCGAAGGGATGCGAAGGGTGTAAGAATGAAAATGCGAAGGTGATTAATGCGAAGGGATGCGAAGGGTGTAAGAATGAAAATGCGAAGGTGATTAATGCGAAGGGATGCGAAGGGTGTAAGAATGAAAATGCGAAGGGATGCGAAGGGTGTAAGAATGAAGATGCGAAGTATTTCACAGTAGAATGCGAATTGGGGAAGAAAACAGAAGATTTCAAATATTGTCCCTGGAGTTTCGCATTTTTGGAAATAAATACTCAACTTCGCAAATGGGGGTCATAAAATGATGAAATTGCAGAATTTTTAAAGAGATGCACACACATAGACAACCACACATATATTTAGAAAATTAAACTAAAAATGGGATATAGACTATTATAAGACATTGTTCTTGACTTTTGAGTCCAAAGACGTATGATCCGAACTTTAATTGTGAAATCGTCCTTGATTGAGTCAATTTCCTTTATAGGAGTAATATATTCCATTGTGCCTTGCAAGTTAAAAAAAAAAAAAAAAAAAAAAAAAAAAAAAAAAATCAAAGTCACAAGCAACCACCCCACACCCACTCTATGACCAGCCATACCTCCCCACCTTACCTATGTCACTTCAATGTTCCCTTACACTCAAATTTCACTCACTCCCACGTTTTTGAGCTGGAACAATCAACCACACTCCTCATTTTCTCTCATTTCTCTCATTCCACTAAGTAACAAACATCACTTTTTCTCTCAAACTCTTCTACACAAATTTTCGAGATCCAAGGCTGGATTCAAGTGTTCTTCCACACTTAGTAAGTAAAAATTCATCCTCCCTATTATTATTTCACTTCATTCTACTCAAATCTTTGGTTGCTTACACAAACTCCCTAACTATGATGTTAGATTCTCGAAAACCTTCAAGGCATCTCCAAGTGTTCTTGAATTAAACACTTCCATTCTTCAACAATCATCTACTGAAATCACTCAAGGTGAGTTCATACCCCTACGTTTTCATGTTTTCTCAAGTTTTCAGGGGGAGAATACAAGTTAAAACACTAAGAACATAACTAAATTTCTCTAACAGCCTTCATCAGAAAAGTTCAACTCCATTCACGGACTGTTTTGGGCATCTTAAATATTTTTGTTTTCAAAACTGTACAAGGTGCAAATAGTTCAAGTTTTTAGCTTTAAATGGCTACTTGCACATCTCCATACGATTTTTCTACAATTTATGGCGATTTTTACAAAACTGCCTATCACTTCAAACAACAATCCGGACCAGTCTGTGATTATGGACTTTTTCACCCAAGTTAGAGGTCATTATAAATTGTGATAAAAATTATGAGAAAACTAGACACATTTTGTGAACTCTCAGAATTTACGGATCTAGTTTTCGACTTCGTATGATTTTTCTATGATTTTTCCAAAACAGGGCAGAATTGCTAAATTTTACCAACAACATGTAAATATCATAACACTTTGTATTATGTTGAGTAAAGTGTATAATCATAAGTTTTAATGTTTGAATGTGTTTCCTAGTTAGTTTATCATTATGAACTGAAACTAAGACATTCATATTAAATATTATCCATTCATTTTGGAACACGTATTATTTAACTATAAAAAGTATAGTTTGAATATATTTATAACACTAATACATTTCCATAAAAGGGTTCATACATATTATACACATTTTAGATAAACTATAATAGGTATAGTTTATGATACATCACTCTACGCACTCGTACCAGAAGTGTACATTCATATAAGAAAGATTTCTATTCGCACACATTTCACGTAAGTTAATCTATGGTTTGATAAATTCACAACACTAATACATCTCCATAAAAGGATTCATACATATTACATACATTTTAGATAAACTATAATAGGTATGGTTTATGATACATCACTCTACGCACTCGTACAAAAAGGGTACATTCATACAAGAAAGATTTATATTCACACACATTTCAAGTAAACTTGTTATCCTATATTGTGAGTTTCTCTATTTCTCTCTCTCTCTCTCTCTCTCTCCCCGTACGTCCGAGTGCGGGATATAATTCCTGGTAGTTATAATCAGAATCTCCTTGAGGGAGAACGTGATACTTGTATATAGATCTATATTGGGATTGACACCCCACACCTTGCTGCTAGCTACAGTTGGACCTGCAGGTCTACGGGTGACAAATGTCATTTCATTTTTCGCGACACTGAGAACGTCGTGGCAGGTTCACATAGTCATAGTATGATTATAACGGCTCACATAGGGAACAATCCATAAGTTTACGGGATTTTATTTTTAAAACCTAAATGAGTTTTATGTCGATTCAAAATCACCTTTTATCTCTATGGGTACAAATACAAAGTACCGGGTCTCTATACAAAAAGGGGTACAAATACAAAGTACCGGGTCTCTATACAAAAGGGGTACAAATACAAAGTACCGGGTCTCTATACAAAAAGGGGTACAAATACAAAGTACCGGGTCTCTATACAAAAAGGGGTACAAATACAAAGTACCGGGTCTCTATACAAAAAGGGGTACAAATACAAAGTACCGGGTCTCTATACAAAAAGGGGTACAAATACAAAGTACCGGGTCTCTATACAAAAAGGGGTACAAATACAAAGTGCCGGGTCTCTATACAAAGCTATTATGATATTAAAACTACACATCCTCTAAAATTGTTAGACTTCAACTATAGTCGCTGAGCGTATATGTTGAGTCATATAAGAATTTAGTCTTGATTGGCCTAGAATTGGTGGTGCCCGCCTCATCTCCTGTTCCTCGTTGGGTTGTGGACCTAGGGCAGACCCACTATATTCAACGTTTTATCTAAGTTAAGCCTTATATAACTTTATATGTTGGACGATTATAGAGGAACTCTACGGATTACTCTAGGGTTCATTACAGCATCATGTAGGATTATTTCTATTCATACTTAACTAAGAAAATATTGGATTTTCTGGAAATCAAACTAAATCGATTTTACAAGGAAAAACGGTTTCTACTTCAAACAAAACTCTTATGAACTCACCAACCTTTGTGTTGACACTCTTTAAAACTACTTGTATTCTCAGGAAATCAGTGAAACAGGAAAACTTCATCGCTTTGAGGATGGGACGCTAAACCGTCAACAATTTATTTTGTCATCATAATGTAATTGCTTTTGAAACATGTAAACATATACTTTGGTGTAACTTTTGCAATTATATTTATGGTGGTTGTTTTTACTTTGAGCACTATTATACACGTTGTTGTGATACTGTACATGAAGTCCTCCACCCCCAGACGTTTCCGCCATCCTTGGTTTGGGGGTGTGACAGTTTTCCTGGTCAAACATATGAGCCAAAAATGAATAAGAAAGTCCCAAATAGTATAGAACATATCCTTATTGCAGTTGGTTGTAATTAGCCTTATGCTTTCGTATCCCATATGAATCATCATCCCTTTCAGTTCTTCCGAAGAAGTTGCGACATTAGTTGGTTATGGGGTTTGAAGCGAAAATCCTATGGCTTTGAGAAATTTCGTCCTTGCATGCACCTCCTCTAGGTCAATTAATTAACTTGAATATCGCTCGTCATGCTAGTTCAGAATGTATGAAGTTGAATTTGCGTTTTGTAGAGAATGAATGAAGCATTTCTTAGTGTAACTATTGAAAGGACCATGGATTTTTGATTTTCTGATGATCTTGATGAGAATGTTGAGTTTCTTGTTGTAGTGGTAGATATTGAAATCATCAGCAAAATTACAAGATGCAATCTTGTATTCAAGTGATGAGAAAGTAGGAATCTTGGATAATTTGGATGATTTGTACATTTGACAGAGTAGGAAAAAAAAATGTTTTCTGGAAGTTTGCATTTTTTTAGAGAGAGAGATAGAGAGAGAGAGAGAGAGAGAGAGAGAGAGAAAGAAGGAATTTTGAGCGCGTAAATAGTGAAAGAAAGAAATGAAGATGGTATTTAAGGTATTCAAACATCAAGTATGGTTCAGGTGAAAAAACTAAATGTTGTTAATGAAAGTGGATAATTGCATTATGAATGATGATCATTAAATGAGAGAAGACACTTGTTAAATGTTCATGGAGCATTTGGATAATGTTCGTGGAGCATTTGGATTGTGTTCATGGATCATTTGGAGCACTTGAAACTAAATGGAGCACCTAGGGTTCATGAAGCATGTGACAAATGAAAGGATCATCTAAGAAAGGTGTGGATCATCTGACAAAGGAATATATCAAGTACCAAAATAATAGATCCTAAAAAAAGGGTTTTGGAGCACCTGGAAGATATTTGGAGCACTTGGGAGTGACATTGAGCAACAAGGGAACCTTGTTGCACTGTATGTTGAAAGGATGGGCTAATAAGGGTGTTGTTGCGCCAACGAAATTCCTTCTTTCGTCACTATGCTCCCTCTTGCGCCATGAGGGGTTCCTCTTGCGTCATGAGGATCCCTCCTACGACATCAGGTACTCTTCTTGAGCCATACAGTATACACTTGTGCCATGCATGGCCTTGTTGCGCCATGTATATTCCTATTGTGCCAAGGTGGTGTTTTTGCTCCAATCTTGATGTTCATATGCCACACTTGAAGCATTTGCACCATCTATACATTTTTTTGCACCATCATGGTGCAAGTTTGACCATCTTGGTCCTTGATGAGCCAAGTATTCTATAAAGTACTCTATGATGTTCAAGATATTTCAAAGGTGCTAAAAAGTTGGTATTGCTCAAGGATTACACCATGTTGTGCCACCATGATAGATGTTGGAACATTAGTGTTCATGATGTACCACTTGTACATCATGATACTCCACTATGGCATGAGGTGCTCTATCATGTGTGTTGCTAATGCTCATGGTTTGTATGACATAGATGAATGTTCTAGAAGATGCTACATGGTAGAATATGATTGGTTGCCAGCATTCATGGGCCTATGGGAAAATGGGATTGACCCATTAGGGTATTAGGTCTGATCCTTCTAGTATAAATAGGGATGCATGTAGAGTCATTTATGGTGTCTTGTGACTTGTATCTTGTATCCTTAATTAGTAGGAAGAATTACTAGTGAATTGTACTTGTAACCTCTATTTTAGAACTCTAAACTAAAGATACTCCCCTCCTACCAGTGGACGTAGGTCACGTTGACCGAACGACATAAATAATGTGCCTTTGTGTGCTTATAGTTTTGCTTGTTATATGCATTACTTCCTAACAAGGGACATCAGAACATGGCAAGTCCCATCATATTTGTTCTGAGTCTTGATAAATATCGCTTGTTTTCCTTAACTATAATCCTTAAATTTACATTTATGAAATAGTGCATGTTTGATAAAACACTCGATTATCCCTTTTTTTGACACTATCAATTTATCTAAGAGCTTTATTCTTCATTTCATTTAAGAAGAGTATAAAAGGTATTATTTTTTGTTACACCAGAACACTGATTAATATTAAATTTAAATTCCCTACTTATTGAAAAATATTATTTTGGAAAGTGTAAATTTAAATTAAAATATCAAACGATGTTAACCATAGATTATTCCCAACTGTGATAACAAAAACAACAGTGGATTGTGAAATGAATGCGGATGGGTGGACCGAGTCAGTAGTCGAACTTGACTGTGGAAGAAAGATTTAGACTAAAATAGATAAAGGATGGACATAGAATGTTGAAAGATACGAATTATGTTTCATAGTAATATTGATAATTGTTAAGTGACCTTGATAAATAAGCATCAATCAATACTAATTGCTGCAGTCTAGAGTATTATGAATAATTAAAAGATAATCAACAATTCTCCAAACTGCAAAGACATATACCACTTACTAAAAGCAAGATCTAGGTTCATCATTCCCATCATGTTGTGAAACAAAATAAAATGATTTTCCTCTAAAGTCTAAGTGAAAAATCAACAATTTCTTCAGGTTGATGATACAAAGATAGCTTCCAGTTTTCCATCCAACACAATATCTTTTAAGAAATGATACCTGATGACTATGTGCTTAGTCCTAGAGTGGTGAATTGGATTCTGAGATATTTCAGTAGTACTGGTTGAGTCACATTGGATAATAATTTGAAGCATTCGATAGTTATCATCCACAAGTTGTGATGTTAACCTTAATATCTGTGCGCGTCAGCTAGATGCAGCTGTATATTAATTTTAACAATGGACAATAAGACAGATGTTTGTTTCTTTGAGGACGAACTAACAAGTATTCCACCAATAAATGTACCACTTACTGATGTACATTTACGGTCATGTTTTTATGAATCATGATGTGCTTATGTAAAAGCTTGCAGACCAAAAACATTATCAGTTGGGTACCAAATACCCAAGGCTACTATTCCACAAAGGTATTGAAAAATTTGTTTTGCAGCAGTTAAATGACTAGAAAAAGACATCTTGTGTATTGGAATGACTAGCATTTAGGTTGAACAACAAACGAATCATAAGTGTGTAGGTCTTTCGATCCACTAGTTCGCCTTGTAGATCCGCATGAATATTGTGAGCAAAGGCCATATATACCTTTTCATGAGGTCCTTGCTCCATGTTGAACTTCTTTAGTAAGTATATTGTGTATCGATATTAACGAATAAGTATTCCATCAATAGTATGGCTAACTTATAGTCTAATAAAGAATATTAACTCTTTATTCTTGCCTATTTTGAATTTAATGGTTAACAACACTGCAAAGTCTGCTACCATTATTTTGTCCATAGATCTGAAAATTATGTCATCTACACACACTTATACAGGCATTAAATGCTTTTCATTAGATCTTTTGGGGCTTATTTTAACCCATAAACAAATTTATCCAGTTTGTAACAATAATGTGGAAAGTTTTGATTCTTGAAATCTGGAGGTGGATTTAAGTACACCTCTTCTATTTATTTGTGACAACCCGAAATTTCCATTCTGTACAAACCATATGAAGCCAATAGAAGTTAGAACAGTTACAGTGAAATTCCAGACTTTGGGTATAAGTTTGAGTATTTCAGGTTTAGCACTTAAGGAGATATCAGGAGAATGGATGCACTAGGGTTTTGTGCAACACTGTTATTCCAATACTCTATGATATTATAGTTCATTCAAGGAATAAAATATTTTTTGCCAAAAATCTCAGGACTATATTTAGAAATCTGAACCATATTCATTCATTAGTTACATTTCCAACTAGAGAAAAGCCAAATTCTCTCTCACAGATCTTTGCATTTTTATCCCAAATCATGAGTACTTCTATCTAGTTGTATTATATAGCTTAGATTGTGTTTTATTACATCAAAATCAGATCAAAGACCCAAGATTTGGGAGTTTACCGCCCAAGAACACGTAGAGAGTAAAATCCTTTTTAAGGGCCAAAAGAGTGCCAATATACCTCAAAGCCTTGGAACTCAAACTAAAAGCCACCATTACATGTTTAGACCACAAAATCAATTAGAAACAAAGGCAAGAAGTGAGTTCACTACCAAGGAAGTTCTTGGGCCGTGAACTCCATTTTTAAGTGTCAAAATGCCTTAAAAACCTTCCTTAAGCCAAGAGACTAGTTTACACATGTACCCTAAAGTGTTTATAGCCTGGAAAACATAAGGAATCACAAGGATAAAGGAGTATGCGGCCAAGACAAGTTCTTGGGCCGTAAACCCCTATAAATGGGACAAATGACAACCTAACTCCTTCTTTATGCCTAGAACCTAACTTGGATTATATCCTTGAAGTGTTAGGAACCACAAAACATCAAATGGTGCTCCTTCTCATGATTTTACGGCCGTAAACTGATGGGGGAGTGGTCCCAGGGTCGTGAACATTAAGCAAGGCCATTTTAAGGCCTTAAACCCACCCAAACACTTATTTAAGCCTAGAAGCACTTCACCACTTGAGTTGTAATAATGTTAAGCTTCATTTAATGACCCTATATAGAGGTTACGGCCAGGGGTTTATTCCCCTAGGCAGTAAACTCCAACACATATGGTCTTTTGATCATAAACTCCCATAAGAGGTCTTGCACTCCTTTGTTGCAACCCGTTAGCCTCCTAGCACTTGAAGAAAAGTGTTTTCCTCGCATTATGATGTTTATACATGTTTAATTATTTTTATAATCACTAATTTTTTATATACATATGTATTCATATGTAATTGTGACCATTGTGTGTGTCAAAAGTGTTCAATTGACACCTAGCAGTCCTACCTCTTCAGTTCATCCGTATTACCCACAACAGGTGAGTTCATACCCCTTAATCAACGTTTTAACTATTTTTAAATGTTTTATGGGGTGGGGGATACAAGTAGAATCATGCTAGTTACTATATCAATCACATGTGATTAGTAAGCAGCATTCAAATGATTGGCTACTCATTAGCCGTTTTACCAAAAAGTTTACTTCAAATGTTTTTCATAAACACTTTATGTGTTTAAAACTCCTTATTACACTGTACATTTTACTCTGTATGTTTCATTTCAAACTCATTTACAATTGTATTTCAAACAAATGTTTCTTTTACTAAACTGTTTTATCAAACCAATGCCTTCAAACCGTTTTCTAGATTGACAAGTCAATCTTTTCTTAGATAATAATTATGTTCAAAGGTTTTACGAAACTTACTTTATGCTTTTATATTACAAATTGCATACCTATATATGCATATTTATATAAGGAATGTTTAAAAGACTTAGGAAGGCTATCCACGCTATTTCCTTTTCGCGCTTGAGATGTGGTTTGGTGGGATATCGGGTACCCGTCCGAAGGTCGTTTAAATATTAGTTATATATCATGTGTACATATATAGTCATAAAGGTCATTCCAGTTCATCCAATGCCCTTGGGTAGCAAGGGTATACATCAATGTCCATATGTACCAGTTAGATTACTAGTAAACTACTGTAGGGATAGTTTAGGAAGATACTAGAACTATTACTAGAATGCGATATCATACAATGAGTTAGTTAATTCATGAGTCAATACTTGATAGATAGAGATAACATACATTACAACTACTACACACAGTACATTACTATACATGCTAGATAGAGAGAGAACACACGTTACAGCTTGCACACGCAGAACATTACAGTACATTACTATACTATTACATAGATATGTTTTACATGATTACGCTTACATGAGTATGTTTACATATATATACGTTTACATGAGTGCGGTTACATATATTTTGATATGCCAGACATCACTAGGTGATATAGCATAGAAAAAGTTTAGGATCTAACTATACCGATGAATTGCAAAGCATTGTGATAGTTATATCGGGTATACATGATCATAGTAATGTCAATGTTCAGGCATGCATATACGCATGGGTGTGTAAATGTCTCAAAATCCCTTTGACAGGGGAGCGTTTACCCTGTGATCTTGCCATCATATTAGGCCTTATCCCTAAAATAAGGCAATAGGAGTACAGAGGCAGTCACTTATTACAAATACTGCAGTACTTACGAGATAACCCTAGACTTAAGGTAATTAGTACAGTTGTAGTTCAACACTACGCCATAGTACTATTTCATTTTACCATTATATTCACTACGTGAACTTCACACGATGCACGGTAATGTAGAAACTATATTTTTGGTTAATGATAGTCGAATTTGGGAAAATACACACTCTTACAAGAGACACACATAGACACTAGATGCCTTGGTAGAAGGATACGATTAGTAGGAAACATAGGGTTTCCTAGGATCATTCAAAAGATTTTCATACTTACAGTTCATATACATTTGCAATACTTACAGTTCATATACATTTTCAATACTTACAGTTCACATACAAACAATTTCTTACATATAAATTAAGACACTAAAATACTTATGATCTCACCAGCTTCAAAGTTGATACTCGCTTTCAAAATTACTTGTATCCTCAAGTCATCAATAGACAGGTACCGATGCAAGGTTTAGAGAAGATGAAGCTCGTTCAAGACTCATCTTTTATTTTGATTTATGCTTTAGTGTCTATTATAATTTGACAGAACACACTTTTATAATAATTATATTATTAATGCAATGGATGATGTTGTTGCTTGTTTACTACTTTTCATTGTTGTGATACTGTACATGACGTCCTCCGCCCCAGAACGTTTTCGCCGTTCAATTGTTTTCGTGTGTGACATTATTCACCACTAAGAAAGGTATTTTTTTGTCAATTTGAAAAGCTTTGATATTTTTGTGAGCAATATAAACAAGGAAGATTATTATGGCTTCTACGAGGTCAACTGGTGCATATGTGTTCATATTCAATGCCTTCTAGTAAAAGAATCCTTGAGGAATGAGTCTTGATTCGTTTTGAGCAATCACTCTTGCATCCTCAATCTTGTTAATAAATACCCATCTAGTTCCAACAACTTTCTGATTATTTTGTTTTGAAACTAGAGTCAAGACCTTGTTTCTATTGAACTCTGTTACTTCTTCTAGCATAATCATGATCCAATTAGATTCATTAAAGGCTTGATCGATCGTGTTGGGATCTATTTTTGATAGAGATGCAAAAAAATGACATTCTTATTGAATATATTTAGCAAATGAAGTTTTTATGCTAGTGTCTAGATTATCAATAATTTAGTTAGGTGGATGAAATTTTGTCCAAATATTACGTCTAGATATATCTCTTTCAATTGTTGATGTTGAAGGTATATAAACTATTTGATTTCTATGAATACTGGAAATGTCTTCTATTGGATGCGGACCAACATTTGCACAACCCACATATGATTCTTTGTTAGGACTGTTGATATGAGGATCATCATTCATGTAATCATCCACATCAATATATTGAATAAATGGATCTGAAGCATCATCTTGGAAAGTTAGAAAATATTCTTCTAAGACATGCTCTCCCTTTAATGAGTGGTATTGCTCTCACTCACTTATTATAATGTCATGATTAAGAATTGATTCTCTCCTTCAACATATGAGGAGGGAGCATGACAATAGGAAAAGTTTAAGGTACCAGATAGGAGGTAGTCTTTTGAATGACATTTCATAGCTGCTCACATTGTTGAATTACGTTAACAAATATTTTAGCATTTGAGGCAAAATCCTTAGGGTCAAAAAATTAGTCAAATTTAACTTTGATGATAGGAGGAGCAAAATTTGGCGGGATACCACTTTCATGGATGTATGTTACTTCAATGTGATTTACATCTTCGCATAAGTGATTATCATCAAATTTCACATTAAAACTCTGGTCAATGATTCCTGTACGTTCATTTAGTAGTCGATAAGATATACGTGTGTTTAAATTTCCACGGAAAATTGTTTCATGTACTTTTGTTTGGAACATTGTGAAATGATATTTTTTGTTCTTCACAAAACACCTTCAACCAAAAACTCAGAGAAATTCGACATTAGGTTTATGATTATCTAGTCCTTCATATGGTGTTTTGTTGAGACATATGTTGATAATCCTTTGGTTGTGAAGAAAGTAACAGGTATAGACCATTTCGGCCTAAAAGGATAATGAGAAGTGGGAAAAATTTAGCATTGATCAAACCACCCCAATAGATTTATATTTCTTTTTTGAAGAAAACTGTTTTGCTAAGGTGTGTAAGGAGAAGTGACATTATGATTAATCCCTCTAGAAACAAGAAATCTGTAATCATATAACTGTCAAATTTTGAACCATTATTACTATAGCTTCTGTTAACCGGAAGCTTGACCTGAAGTTCTACTTTTCTTTTATGAAGTTTTTGAATTACATTTAAATTTCTAACTTTAATATAAGAAAGAATACTTATGAGAAGAGATTAAAATCATCCACATTAACCATAGTGTTATTTTTTTTCTTAGATATGATTTGAATCACAGATGAACCACATAGATCAATATAAAGTAGCTCTAAAGGTTCGAAAATAGAATAGTATAAGATAATAGTATATTTTTGTTGGATATAGTGTCTATGTCCATAACTTTATTTGGTATGAACTTGATCCGACCCGGCATGGTCCATTTGGGTTGCATGGCATTGCAATACTTGGATAGACTAAATGTGAGAATAAGGTACTTATAATTATTAATATATTATAAGTTCTAATATATTAATAATAGTATTATTTAATTAGTATTTGATCGAGTATTAATCTAGTATTAATTCGGTGATCAAAGTGAGACTAATTAAAAATATAAGGGTTGATTATGACAGTCATCAATTCTTTTATGGTGGATTAATGATCCATGGTTTATGGGTTATGGATGTAACCATTTGGAGCTCCATGGATAGTCCATGGGAGTTACAAACCCATGGGTCATGAGAAATGAAGAGTCATGATAATTATGGGTCTTCTTAATGAAACCCTAATTGTGACACCACTATAAAAGGAACCCTTTGGTTAATGAAATTGGTGCTAGTAAGGTTACTAGAGAGGGCATAACCGATTTTGAGTGCTAGAAGTATTCTCTCAAGTTATTCCAAGTTTTGTGGTGTTGTGTGAAGCATTTGAGGCACAACATTTGGGGTGCTAGGCTCACAAAGTCTTGAAGGAATCCAAGCAACAACAATGCATGTATTTCTAGTAGTTCTTTATGTTTTATGTAATCTCCATGCCATGCTAGTTTGGAAATAACCTTGAAAAAGAAATTTGCAATATATATAGAGAAAACATAGATTGAAGGTTATTAGGGTTGCATGTACACTTAGGAAGTGTTAGAATGCTCAAAACCCATCAGTGGTATCAGAGCCTAGGATTGTTTTCTGTATACTTGATGCAAAACTGCTTGAAAAATGAAAATTCTGCATTCTGACAACTGTACTCGCCGAATCCATGGGGAGGACTCGCCAAGTCCATGAACAAATTCGTCCTAGTCGCCGAGTAGGATAATGCACTCGCCGAGTAGGATCGAGCTGGGCAGATTTTTCGAGTTTCTGTTGCTGGAAATGGATTAGAATCATTATCCCAATCTGTTTTGGACTTGTAAAATCTGTTTTTCAAAATGATAATGATTATGTTAATCCATTTTACATGACTTTTAACAATTTCAAAGTATTATATATGTTTATATGATTTCTTGAAATTGCTTGACATGAACTTGTGTTCTTATGAGTTTTTAGAAGATCTTAGGAATTATGTGTAACCACCATGTGTGTTTAATTATTGATCTGAATTGTATTAATGGTGTCCACAACTTGTCCTCAAGTTATGGATAACCAAAGGTCACTTCTTTAATTTGTGTTTAAAGAACTAAAGAGGTTTCATAAAATGAAGAGTCTTCATTTTTATGAACCAATAAAACTCATAAGTTACAAAATTGAAGAGACTTGGAATAGTTTCAATTCTTGCCCTCAAGTTTTGGAATTTGAAAAGTCTTGCACTTTAATTCCAAATTAAACCTTAGATTTTTTAAAAGGCTTAAAAATCAACTCTTATACTATTATTATAATTTTATTATATAGATATGTATAAGAATATGTCGTTCTTACCATTAGTAGGCCTCATTTACGAAGCCAGTCTATAAGGGGGGTGTAAGGTTGTTGCCTATAAAATGGTGACTTAATGGGTGTCCACTCTCACCCACTGCTTCCTTGATCGGTGGAGGGTCGTTAGCCGAACGGGTAGGATACGACTGTAAATTCTCATTAAAAGTATAATGAATTATAAAGTAACTATACATTATAAATTCCCAATCTTAGTTACTTTAGGAAAATGTGAAATTGGTGCTATCCCATAAAATTACACTTTGTACCTTACCAAGTCGTTAGTGGAGTGTGCATGGTTAACCAACACACTAACATGGACTAGTAAGAGTGGAAAAGAGTAACTTGACTTTATTATAGATCGGTGGAGCATGTGTGGTTAACCGGCACATCGATTAGGTAATATTGTTAAGGGTACCAAGTCAATTTGTATACATATTCACACCTTGTTTGTGATCCTCGGCATCCCAGTCACAAACTTGAGAGGGCACATTCGAGATTCAAACATGCCATTGAAAAGTTCAATGTATCTCAAAAGATCTAGGAGTTTCAAAAACCAATAAAACCTAATAATAAAATATTTCGTTCTTATGGTGGAAATTGGTAAATCGTCATTTACCTACCTTCAAATATTTTATAGTGTGGATTACGGCATCCCTCTTCCACCTATAAATAGTTTGTTGGATCCTAGCCTTAATATCTCATTTGGGTGACTTATTAAGGAATCTTAATCTAATGAAACTTATCTTCCTTCTATTCCAGATGTCTTCCAATAACGTTGCTGGCTCAAACCCTACAGGCTCCTTTTCCCTAATGAACTTGTGTGGTAAGGTCATCTTTGATGGATCCAACTTCAATGAGTGGATCAGAACATCAGGATGATTACCCGCTATGAGGATACAGAATATGTCCTTGATAGGGAGCTTAAGGTTGTTAATGAAGCCACTGCTACTCCAGAAGAGCTTGTGGAGTTCATTGCACATGAGAAGGATGCCACCAAGGTGTCCTGCATCATGATGGCCACAATGACTCCGGAACTCCAAAAATCTTATGAAGATTTCTACCCCTATGAGATGCACCTAGATATGATGGAAATGTACCATCAGAGCGTGCGTCAAGAGAGGTATGAAATCATTTCCTCCATGATAACCGCAAGAATGAAGGATGGTGAACCCATCACCGGTCACTTGCAGAAGATGCAGAGGTTCGTTCACCGGTTGCTAAAGCTCAATGTTGACTTCCCTGAGGAATTGGCGATTGACATCATTCTCCATTCCTTACCTTCAAGTTATGATCAGTTTCGTATGACTTATCATATGAATAAGGAGGAAGTCACACTTAGCAAACTTCAAGGACTCTTAAGGACAGCTGAAAATGGCCTTAAGGGTAAAGCGGTTGCTACTTCTACTCCTTTAACAGCCCCTCTTCTAGAAATTGGGCAAGGGAAGAGTAAGAAGGGGAAAAGCCCTTCGAAGGGTACCAAGGGTAACACTCTTGATGGTTCCTCTTCAAGTGGGACAAAGAAAGGTCCCATTACTCCTTCTTCGAACCCAAAGGAAGCACAGTGCTTCTATTGCCAACATAATGGACACTTCAAGCGAAGCTGCACCAAAGTGTTTGCAAGATGTAAAGGATGGGAAGGTTAATGTAACATCCCCCTCTGGCACGTATCACAATATTGTCCGCTTTGGGCCACTCGGCACGAGGACTTCCCAGGGGGTCACCCATCCCGGTACTACTCCCGCCCGAGCACGCTTAACTGCAGAGTTCTTATGGGATCTGCTGCCCTCACGGCTTTAAAACGCGTTGTGATAGGGAAGGTATCCACACCCCTTATAAGGAATGCTTAGTTCTCCTTCCCAGCCGATGTGGGATCAGATCTAACCCACTAGGCATGAGTTTATGTTATTAACCTAGAATCTTAAATGGAAATCAAGTAACTACATGTAAACTTGAGAATTAATCATATGGTATCAGAGCACTGGTTTAAGCGAACTAAATACCACGAATTGGTATTTAGACTTAAACTGTTGGAAGTTCAATATATGAACAGATTTATTGTCCGTATATGGATACAAACCATAGGAAAGACTTAAGTGGGGTGTTGGGTAATGATAAATCCTTATATTCTTACGTGTTATGTTACTCCAAATTTTTCAGAGCAATGGTTGAGCAGGAGGGTAGTCATACACCAGATGTGGGTGGAGATCTTCATCTTAATGAGGGAGATACTCCAATATCCCCTCGTGAGGAGCGGCTTTTGGATAAACTTACTGGTGTTATTCGACAAACTCTCGAACAACACAAAAGGGATAGTGATAAGGGTAAAGAGAAAGCCACCGGAGAGTCTTCTTGAAAGTTTTGAATGAGGGACGTTTCGCTTTCTCTCTTGAAGACTCTCCGGTGGCTTTCTCTTTACCCTTATCACTATCCCTTTTGTGTTGTTCGAGAGTTTGTCGAATAACACCAGTAAGTTTATCCAAAAGCCGCTCCTCACGAGGGGATATTGGAGTATCTCCCTCATTAAGATGACAATCTCCACCCACATCTGGTGTATGACTACCCTCCTGCTCAGCCATTGCTCTGAAAAATTTGGAGTAACATAACACGTAAGAATATAAGGATTTATCATTACCCAACACCCCACTTAAGTCTTTCCTATGGTTTGTATCCATATACGGACAATAAATCTGTTCATATATTGAACTTCCAACAGTTTAAGTCTAAATACCAATTCGTGGTATTTAGTTCGCTTAAACCAGTGCTCTGATACCATATGATTAATTCTCAAGTTTACATGTAGTTACTTGATTTCCATTTAAGATTCTAGGTTAATAACATAAACTCATGCCTAGTGGGTTAGATCTGATCCCACATCGGCTGGGAAGGAGAACTAAGCATTCCTTATAAGGGGTGTGGATACCTTCCCTATCACAACGCGTTTTAAAGCCGTGAGGGCAGCAGATCCCATAAGAACTCTGCAGTTAAGCGTGCTCGGGCGGGAGTAGTACCGGGATGGGTGACCCCCTGGGAAGTCCTCATGCCGAGTGGCCCAAAGCGGACAATATTGTGATACGTGCCAGAGGGGGATGTTACAGTTAAACCCACCCATGCAGGTATTTACACAATATTGTCTAACAACTCATCTAATGCCAATTCTTGGGTGCTTGATACAGGGTGTGGTATTCACATTTGTACTGATTTGCAGGAACTAAGAAAAAGTGAGCAAGTGGAGCATAGGAAGATAAACTTAGTCATGGGCAATAGGAAAGCATCACATGTTACCAAGATAGGAGTTTATTCTTTATTGCTTAATAATGGGTTAATGTCAGATTTGAATAATTGTTGTTACTCACCCGAAATGGCGAGAAATATTATTTCCTTTCATGGCTTGTACAAACAAGGTTTTACATTTTCATTTGATAATAAAAATGGTTCTATTAATGTTTATTACAATGATGTATTTTACTTTAAAGCAATACCTTGTGATGCTGTATATGAAGCCGTGAATGTTGTAGACAATCTAGGAAATAATGTGTTGTATATTGATTCTTCTGATAGCTTGGATAAATCATCTTTGTGGCATTGTCTTTTTGGACATGTTAGCAAGAAGCGCATAGGCCAACTCCAAAAGGTTGGAGTGTTGGAATCGTTTTACCTTAAGTCAGATGATAGTTGCGAGTCTTGTTTACTTGGAAAAATAACAAAGTCACCCTTCACAAGTACATGTAATAGGGGTGAAGGTTTGTTGGACCTTGTACACACGGATGTATGTGGGCCCTTCAGAGTTGCTACAAGAGATGCTAATCGTTATTATGTGACTTTTACTGATGATTACAGTAGATATGGATATATTTACTTAATAAAGCATAAGTCAGAAACCTTTGAAAAGTTCAAAGAGTTTAAGCAGGAAGTTGAGAATCAATTGGGCAGAAACATCAAGATGCTCCGATCCGATCGGGGAGGAGAGTATCTTAGCATTGAGTTCCTTGACTATCTTAAGGAATGTGAGATTGTCTCACAATTGACACTTCCCAGGACACCACAGTTGAATGGTGTGGCTGAGAGGCGCAATCGAATCCTGCTAGACATGGTTCGTTCCATGATGAGTCGAGCTTCGTTACCAATCTCTTTCTGGGGGTATGCCTTAGAGACTGCCGCCCATATCCTTAATCTAGTCCCTACTAAAAAGGTTGCCAAAACACCTCACGAGATGTGGACTGGGAAAGTGCCCAATTTGGACCACATTAAGATTTGGGGTTGTGAAGCTTTTGTGAGGCGTGAGATTCATGACAAGCTTGAGCCCCGAAGTGAGAGGTGTATTTTCATTGGCTAACCACAGAGATCCTTTGGTTACCTCTTCTACAGACCCAGTGATAATGTGGTCTTTGTAGCAAGAAGAGGAGTCTTTCGTGAGAGAGAATTCATAAGCCAAGGGGAAAGTGGGAGGCAAATTAACCTTGAAGAGCTTCAAGAGTCAAGTGGTGAAGGAACCTCAAATAGTATCAGCCAACCTGAGAAGGAAACTCCTGTTGAGCTGATAGACGAGTCTGTACCTCCAAAACGTTCCACTAGGGTGAGGAACACACCTGAATTTTATTATGGTTATCACATCATCACTGAAGGTGATACATTTATCAGTGATAGTACACTGATAGATTTGGATGAACCTAATAATTATAAGGAAGCCATGGCAGGCCCTGAGTCTGCGAAATGGAATGAGGCTATGGACAGCGAGATTCAGTCCATGTATGACAATCAAGTTTGGAACTTGGTTGACAATGTACCGGGTCGTAAGACAATTGGGAAAGTACACACTTATAAAGCACGACTAGTTGCGAAGGGCTTTACTTAAACTCTGGGAGTTGACTATGATGAGACCTTCTCACCAGTGGCCAAGATTAAGTCTATTAGAGTGTTGTTAGCCATAGCTGCATTTCATGACTATGAAATATGGCAAATGGTTGTCAAAACCGCTTTCCTTAATGGGAAGTTGGTTGAGGATGTTTACATGGATCAGCTAGAGGGTTTTCTCAATCTAAAGTACCCTAATAGAGTGTGTAAGCTTGAAAAATTCATTTATGGATTGAAACAAGCATCTCATAGGTGGAATCTTTGCTTTGATGAGAAAGTCAACGAGTTTGGCTTTTCTAGGAGTGAGGGTAAGTCTTGTGTATATGTCAGGGCTAGTGGGAGCATAGTTAGCTTCTTGGTGTCGTATGTGGATGACATACTTCTCATAGGAAACGACATCCCAACTTTGTAGGAGGTTAAGGCCTGGCTTGGGAAGTGTTTTGCTATGAAGGACCTTGGGGAAGCTGCCTATATCCTAGGGATAAGGATATTGAGAGATAGGAGTAAGAGACTAATTGGACTTAGTCAAAGTACTTATGTGGATAAGGTACTGAAGAGGTTCAGTATGCAAGATTCCAAGAAAGGAGAGTTACCAATCCAGATTAATGTGAAACTAAGTAAGACTCAGAGTCCGAGTACAGAGGCTGAGATAGCTGAAATGAGTCAGATACCATATGCTTCCACTGTGGGCTCGATCATGTATGCTATGACTTGTACTCGCCCTGATGTGGCCTTTGCTTTGAGCATGGTCAGTAGATATCAAAGGAACCCTGGCAAGGCACACTAGACAGTGGTAAAGAACATTCTTAAGTATTTGCGGAGGACTAAGGATTGGTTCCTTACCCTCGGAGGCAGTGATGACTTGAGAGTGGAAGGATATAGTGATGCTAGCTTTCAAACTGATAGGGATAATTTTCTCTCTCATTCAGGATGGGTCTTTTGTTGGATTAATGTCTAAGTCCATAACTATAATTGGTAAGACTTGACCCGACCCGGCATGGTCCATTTGGGTTGCATGGCATCATGCACTTGGATAGACTATAATGAGAGAAATAAGACACTTATGGTTATTAATATATTATAAGTTCTAGTATATTAATAATAAGAATAATGAGATTATTTAATTAGTATTGATCAAGAATTAATCTAGCATTAATTGAGTGATCAAAAGAAGACTAATTAAATATATGGGTTGATTGTGTAAATCATCCATACTTGTATAGTGGGCTAATGCTCCATGGATTATCTAGTTGGTCCAAAACCCATATGATGCTCCATGGATGCTCCATGGTGTATTTGAACCCATGGATCCAAGGAAATGGAAAGTCATGACAATTAGGGTTTACCCTAATTGTACAACTATATAAGCATCTTATTCTTGAGGAAAAATCGGCCACTAGTGAGAGTAAGAAAGGGCTAGCCGATTTTCATGAATTGTGTATATTCTCTCAAGTTATTCCAAGTGTATTTGGTGTTGTGTGAACCATTTGAGGTGTCACACTTGGGGCACTAGGCACTCAAGCTTCATGAAGACATTCTACATCAAAAAGGTATGTATTCTATCTTGTTATATTGATAATTTTGTATGCTAGATTAGGATAATACCTTGGATATTCATATTTGCATGTATAATAGAGAAAACATAGATCCAAGGTATTTAGGGTTGCATGTACACTTAGGAGTGTTAGAATGCTCATAACCCAACAGTGGTATCAGAGCCTAGGCTTGTTTTCTTGTTATACCTGCAATAGAAGATGAAAAATAGAAATTGGTGCTGTCAGCCCAGCAGACTCACCGAGTCCATGAAGGGACTCGACGAGTCCAAGGAAAAATGCATCCTACTCGCCGAGTTGTGTTCATGCACTCGACGAGTTAGACCCCATACAACATATTTTCGAGGTTTTTGGCTAGAAATGGACTAGGAACATTACCCTAAGTTGTTTTTGAACTTATAAACTTGTTTTTTTTAATGCGGTAATGTTCATGCTAATCCATTTTCAAAGATAATTGCCAATAGATTCATGTTTTGTATTAGTTTAAAGACTAATTACATGAAAAAGTTTGATTTGAATTATTTTGTTCTTATGAGTTGCTTAGATTAATAGAAAAAGTTAATTGAAATAGTTGTTTTCAATCCATTTTAATCTAAGAGTTGAGTATACAATGTGTTTGTGTAACTTGTCCTCAAGTTACATAAAGAGTCACATTAAAGACTCATAAAACTCATAAAATTGGCAAAGGTTACAAACAATGAAGAGTCTAGTTCTAATTAATTGGAGTTATGACTCCATAATTTGTCCTCAAGTTATGGAGGACAAGAGTCTCTTCATTAAATAAATAATTAAAAAATAGTAATAAAATAAAAAAAATGTAACCTTAATTAATTCCATAAGTCATAAAAATAAAGAAAAGTTAATTCTTTTATTAGTTTAAAGTCTTCCATAAGTTATGGAACTTGAAGAGTTTTTTGGATTAAAACTACTTTAAACACATAAGTTATGGAATTAATTAGTTTTGAATAGTTTCAAAACTTGCCCTCAAGTTTTGGAATTTGTAAAGTTTTCTCTTATGAATACTTTAATTCCAAGTTAGCCCTTAGAATTTTAAGAGTTAAAATTCAACCCTTATACTTTATAATTTTATAAGTTAATAATAATATATATGTATAAGAGTAAAGTCAGTCTTACCGCTAGTACGCCTCATTCACGAAGCCGATCTATAAGGTGGGTATAAGGTTGTTGCCTATAAAATGGCAGCTTAATGGGTGTCCACTCTCACCCACCGCTTGCTTGACCGGTGGAGGGTCGTTAGCCGAACGGGTTTGACAGGACTATAATTCTCCCTTCATTAAAAGTATTAATGATAAATACTAAGTAACTAAACTCTTAATAATTCCCAATCTTAGTTACTTAGGAAAAATGTGAATAAGGTGCTAATCCATGAAATTACACTTTACACTTTGTCTAAGTCGTTAGTGGAGCGTGTGTGGTTAACCGGCACACTAACTTGGACTTAACAAGGTAGGTAAAGGGTGACTTAATATTTATCATAGTATCGATGGAGCGTGTGTGGTTAACCGGCACATCGATTGAGGGGTAATTTATTAAGGGTACCAAGTAATTTGCATGGTTACTTCACACCTTGTTTTGTGATCCTCGGAATCCCAGTCACAAAACCTGAAGGGCACACTCGAGATTGAAACATGCCATTGAACAGTTCAATGAATCTCAAAAGATCTAGGAATTTCAAATCCAATTAAAACCTAATAATACATTTCGTTTATCTTGGTGGAAATTGGTGAATCGTCGTTCACCTACCTTCAAATTGTTTTATAGCTTGGATTACGGCATACCTCTTCTAAGTTATAAAATAGTCTGTTGGGTCCTAGCCTTAATATTTCATATTGGGTGTCATATTCAGGACTTTAAGATCAACTATCTTGAATATCTCCCAAAACATGTCTGGTTTAGACATTTATGATCTTCCCAAATCTCTTGAAACAACCTTTCCTAAATGAAGATGATGTCCCATGGAAATCATACTTCTTTCACCTCCTCCGATTATTCTCCCTACCCCACAAGTTCTTAAAAAGTTTAAGGTCACTCGAGCCCTATTGGCAAGTGAAGGTCTAGGTGTGGTCACATCTTGGAGATGTAGTCACATATTGACAAGCCGGGAGAGTTGGGTGGCAAAGTCTTGAGAAAGTTGGTGGTTCAATCACTTTCTAAGTCATATAGTGAGTTCCTTTGGAACACCTATGAAACAGACTATGACAAGACCCTTAATGATCTTATCTATTTGCTAAGATCAACTTCCTAAAACTTTATGGACATTGACAATAGTGACACAGGAAATACAGAAAAAAGCATTCTCTTCCCAAGGAAAGAGATTGATCATAGTCAACTCAGTTGAACAAATGGTAAAGAGAAAAGCTAAGTCTGTGATAGTCCCGTGTACCATTATCAAAGGGTCCATATGTTTATATTGCCAAAGGAAGGGTCATTAGTTGCGAAGCTGCCTAATTTACCTAAGGATGGTAAAGTCAATAAGTTTGACTCTACTTCAGGTAAAGTCCACTATCTAACTCTGCTAAGTTTCTATTCTGAGATTCTTGATACTTGATGTGACTGGGTCACATAGTGATGTTTTAAGAATCAAAGAAAAGTGAAGAAACTTAAAGAAAGAATATGCTGAATCTGATCGCATAGATGGATTTCTATCGCATAGTTTGAATATCGGATTCTTGAGCTACTTCTTAGGAGTTATGAGATATTGCTTAGGAATAGATAACAACAAGTTTTCATATGGATTGTAAGGAAAAGATTTTCCGCAAAGTTTTAAAATAAAAGAAAATTTTTTATTTTATTTATTTTAAAAAAATATCCTTACAATGGCATTTGAGGAAAACTTGTTGCTTATATGATTCCATTAATACCAAGAGTGGAAATATGAATTTGATTCCGTCATTTGTGGTAATGTCTAAATTTACCAAATAAGGAAAGATTCTCATCATCCAAAGTCTCAATTGGACCGGGACTTGGAATCATGTAAGTTCTATAGCATGATGAATGAGAACTTTCAATTATTGGAAAAATTAAGACTAATTACTTGTTCACATGGATGTATGAGTCAAGTAATGGACTAAGGGATCGAGTACATAGTCATGTGCACTGATTAAGTCCACCACAAAAGATTGATAAGACTATTCGTCATAGTTTACTAAAGCTCAGTAAATATGATTATACTTACAAGCTTAAGTATAACTCTGAGACATTGGAAAAGGTTCCAACGTAAGACAGAGCGAATAAGAAGAATCAAATTAGGCAGAAGGATAAAAGTTTCTCAAATCTGAAAAGATGGGAGAGTACTTTAGTATCAGTTTTGTGATCATCTTAATGATTAAGAAACCATATCAAAATTAGTTCTCTAAGGAAGTCTTAGTTCATTCTTATGACTAAGAAGAAGGGATCTTGACTTGTTGAAATGGTTAAATCAAGAAGATGAGTCATACTTCGTTCCAATACAAGTCTTAGAGTCATACTCCAAGATTGTAACTTGAGTGACATGTCTTAAGGAAGGTTTAAAACACTTGTCAAATGTAAGAGTAAATGTTTTCTACTCTTGTACATTTGAAATTGGTAAGTTGTGATGTTTTGGATAAAACAAAGACCAACTTCGGCCAATTGTGTGAAGTGTTTGTCTTGATTAGAATCCACACTATCTCTTGGATATTTGACAAGGGAGTCTTATAGGTCAAGAGGACAGTGGGAGTCTTAAAGGTCTTGAAAGTCTCAAGAACTAATCAAGAATGAAACCTGAAGTTCCTCACTAGCACACAACTTGAGGTTTATAACCTATCGTGTTGACACATTCTGTGCCCATTCCAGTTAAAGTTGGTTTTGCATATGAGTTCTTAGAGTTCTTAATTGGTTGCACAACAACTTGGAAGCAATGACAGGCCCTTGAGCTGCCAGGTGGCAAGAAATTAAGATTGAGTTCAATCCATATGGTTTTGGATTTGTCATTATCCTTGTCTTGTGATTATGGTTTTGACAAATTCATATGGGTAGGAACTCATACACCATATAAATCTAAGTGTCATAAGGTTTCTCTCCGATTCATGAAAATGATGGTGAGGAAACACTTTCACTAAGTAGATTTTAGCTAGATAGCAATTGTGATGTTTGCATTCTCAAAGTCATTAGTGGAGCGTGTGTGGTTTACCAGCACACTAACCTGGACTTGTGAGAAGTGGCAAAAAGGTCTAACCATTATGATTACAGCATCCCTCTTCATAATTGTTTAGATACACAACTGTGCTATCCAAGGGAAGGTATATGTTTTTGATAAAGTTTTATCAAAACAATCTAGTATCAGAAATCTGAACTTTGGTAAGAAAGTCAATAAAGTATTGATTTCTAGAAGTCGACCTTTCTGAGTACATGTCAAAGCTAGTGGGAGCATAAGTGTTATCCTAATAATCATCATGTTAGTGGGAGCATGATAAAGATTGCAAGTTAGCAATGTTAATTATAGAAAACAAAAGGTTTCAATTGGGAAAAGTTGTTTTGCTATAATTAAGGGAGAGGAAATTATACTTCATCTCAAATCTATAAGCTTAGATCGTGAGGTTTTAATCATTTAGTCAAGGATATATATGAATTCATGTTGGAATGGCTCAACATAAGGAAATTCTGTATATGGGTCCATTATTTGCATTCTAAAATTCGATTATGATTACGGCACCCCTTTTTATAATCTGAATTATGAGAACCTGGCAAATAGAAATGGAAATGTTATAGCAAAAGACTGGTTTAGTCTTTATGTGAGACATCATGAATCGTGTCCCATATGCTTCGGATATAGGATCGATCACATGTGCTATATTCATCCTTTCTAAAATTTTCCAAATGCCTAGGGCATTAAGAAGGGAAAAGGTTTAGAACTGGATATGACTAAAAGGATTAAACAATTATCGAGGACAATCTAAGGTTTACCAAGGACTGGTTGCTCAAGGACAGTTGGAAGTGTAGTGATAATTCTGGAAGGACCATATTGACATAATCTGTAAGGAGGCAACTCTTGTTCAGAAGTGATAGTCAAAATGGAATCTGGAAATGTTTCAAAGTTAGATTTTTTCCAATCTGTTTAAGATTAGGAAACTTAATGCAAGAAGGATGTTTCTAAGGGGCTGATCTCCTTTGGAATACTCTGTAATGATTGTTGCCAAGTCTTTCTGACTTTGTGCATAATCATTACAAGAGGATCAATGCATATAAGTTTAGAATCTAACAGATTTCAGTAAATGACATGAATTTGGAATTCTTGCATTTGCGGTAAGGATTTGGGAGTGTGGGAAAAGAGAATCATTGAAGTTATGCTCAATGGATCTAGTTCACAAAGTAAAGATCATAGACAAACATAGTATGCATACTTGGTGTATGGCATGAATAGTGTTTAGAAAACATAGTGTACATGCTTGGAGCATGGGACAACTATTGTTTTAAATTCAAGAATAAAGTTGATAGCTGAAACACTATCCAATGAATAATGTGTAATCATATGGTAATAAATAAAAAGGAGTTTTATTTATGTTCATAGGTTTTGATACCATATTAGATTCAATTATTATTGTGTTTCACTTTGCATGTTTTGACTTCCCGAATAAGCTAGGTTATTCTTCCGGAATGACTAAGTTATTCAAACCATCCACAGTCGGTCATATGTTGGAAGTAGACATGAATTAAGACTGTCATGGGTTGGCTTGTAGAGACCAAAGTTGTTGGACAAAAGGCTACAACACTCATGAGTGCTCATAAGTTATGAGTATTGGATTCAACCCGCGCTCATTGGAATCACTTCATGGATTTTATCACGAGTGATCATGAGACGATAATATCTTATATTCTTCAAACCTAGAGATATGAGTTGTTACTATGAGTTGATAGTACATTGATTGCACGAAAACGCATTGGTAACTCGATGTTATAAAACGTGTCTTTGTGTATGATTCAACAAGTAGTAGAACAAGCCATATGAGTCGAAGTTTATCCATTCCTTTTACCTTCGGGATAAAAGCGATATCTGTGGGCCCCTCGATGATTTGACGATGACAAATGGAAGTGCTCGGCCGGGCCAAGATTGATTTGATTTGTTCAATTAGTCAGTTGTCATAAATCAGAAATCGGGAAACAACAAATGGACAGAGAGAATGATTATAATCCATGTCTTAGTCCATATGATATCTAGAATGGAGGAATATATGATCCCTTATCTAATGGACAAGTCATTGACAAGATCAGAGTTCATCTACAAGGTAAAAGTTCGACAAAAGCTTTTGAGAGCTACGATTGCCAGTTGGTTCCTGTAGTCATACACAATAATAGTTTTAGACTTATCCAAGTAGGAGACTATTGGATTAATGTCTAAGTCCATAACTATAATTGGTAAGACTTGACCCGACCCGGCATGGTCCATTTGGGTTGCATGGCATCATGCACTTGGATAGGCTATAATGAGAGAAATAAGACACTTATGGTTATTAATATATTATAAGTTCTAGTATATTAATAATAAGAATAATGAGATTATTTAATTAGTATTGATCAAGAATTAATCTAGCATTAATTGAGTGATCAAAAGAAGACTAATTAAATATATGGGTTGATTGTGTAAATCATCCATACTTGTATAGTGGGCTAATGCTCCATGGATTATCTAGTTGGGCCAAAACCCATATGATGCTCCATGGTGTATTTGAACCCATGGATCCAAGGAAATGGAAAGCCATGACAATTAGGGTTTACCCTAATTATATAACTATATAAGCATCTTATTCTTGAGGAAAAATCGGCCACTAGTGAGAGTAAGAAAGGGCTAGCCGATTTTCATGAAGTGTGTATATTCTCTCAAGTTATTCCAAGTGTATTTGGTGTTGTGTGAACCATTTTAGGTGTCACACTTGGGGCACTAGGCACTCAAGCTTCATGAAGACATTCTAC
Organism: Lactuca saligna; assembly: GCF_052625555.1. NCBI lineage: Eukaryota > Viridiplantae > Streptophyta > Magnoliopsida > Asterales > Asteraceae > Lactuca > Lactuca saligna. The sequence goes on from NC_136420.1 coordinate 215,246,784, forward strand.
ATCAAAGAGGTATGTATTCTATCTTGTTATATTGATAATTTTGTATGCTAGATTAGGATAATACATTGGATATTCATATTTGCATGTATAATAGACAAAACATAGATCCAAGGTATTTAGGGTTGTATGTACACTTAGGAGTGTTAGAATGCTCATGACCCAACATCTTTATCCTAAATGGAGGAGCCATTACTTGGAAAAGTTCCAAGCAGGAGACAGTAGCTGATTCGACTTGTGAATCAGAGTACATACCAGCAAGCGAGGCAGCAAAAGAGGCGATATGGCTAAAGAACTTCATCGGAGACCTTGGAGTTGTACCAAGTATAAAGGAGCCAATGGAAATTTTCTGTGAGAGTGAAAGTGCAGTTGCTTTGGCGAAAGAACCAAGAGATCACGGGAGATCTAGGAAAATTGACAGAAAATATCATTTCATCAGACATAGAATAGAAGAAGGACTCCTCGTGGCAAAGAGGGTATCATTAAATGAGAACCCGGCGGATCCCCTCACGAAGGGACTGAGTAGGGTTAAGCATTTACAGCATGCAAGGCGCATTGGACTGAAGGATGATATTAGTTTCAAGAATTAGATTCCTGAAACTTGTAAAATGTAATTGACATTTGATGATAAATAAAAGTTCTTATTTATTTATGAGTAAGGTGTTACTATCTTATGTTGATTGTTTACTATGTTTCAAATTTGCATGTTTTTACTTCCAGAATAATTATGTTATGGTTTATATCATATTATTCAAACCATCCACAGTCAGTCAAACTTTGGAAGTAGGTATTGATTTAAGACTGTCATGAATTTGGCTTGTACGATTTATCTAAAGTGCTTTGGACAATGCAATGGTTGCTACAACATTCATGAGTACTCATAAGGGCTGATTATTGGATTCAACCCACGCTCACTTGTATCACTTCATGGAATTTATCTCGAGTGATCATGAGACGGTAATATCATATAAATCTTCAAACCTAGAGATATGAGTTGTTGACTATGAATTAGTTATTCATTGATTGTACGAAAACGCATTGGTAACTCGATGTTATAAAACGTGCCTTTGTGAGTAATTCAACAAGAAGTTAGTACAAGCATATCAGTCGAAGTTTATCTGTTCCTTCTAGAAATAGAAGCGATATATGGGCCCCTCGATGATTTGGTTTTGACCCATGTACCGGGCCCGGTCAGAACCTAATTGATGTGTTCAATTTAGTTCTATGTCGAAACAAATCGGATATCGAGAAACAAATGATGGACAATAAGTAAGACCATGTTCCATGTGTTTGTCCGGCTGATATCGTGAGAGCAGAGGATTATATGATCACTTATATTAAATGGCGTATCATCATCATCTCAGTCCAAGAGACTTTGAAAGAGTTACGATTGCTAGTCGGGTTTTTGAAGTCATATTTGCAAATATAGTTATTAGACTTATCCAAGTGGGAGACTGTTGGATATAGTGTCTAAGTCCATAACTTTATTTGGTATGAACTTGACCCGACCCGGCATGGTCCATTCGGGTTGCACGGCATTGCAATACTTGGATAGACTAAATGAGAGAATAAGGTACTTATGATTATTAATATATTATAAGTTCTAATATATTAATAATAGTGTTATTTAATTAGTATTTGATCGAGTATTAATCTAGTATTAATTCGGTGATCAATATGAGACTAATTAAATATATAAGGGTTGATTATGACAATCATAAATTCTTTTATGGTGGATTAATGATCCATGGTTTATGGGTTATGGATGTAACCATTTGGAGGTCCATGGATAGTCCATGGGAGTTACAAACCCATGGGTCATGAGAAATGAAGAGTCATGATAATTATGGGTCTTCTTAATGAAACCCTAATTGTGACACCACTATAAAAGGAACCCTTTGGCTAATGAAATTGGTGCTAGTAAGGTTACTAGAGAGGGCATAACTGATTTTGAGTGCTAGAAGTATTCTCTCAAGTTATTCTAAGTTTTGTGGTGTTGTGTGAAGCATTTGAGTCACAACATTTGGGGTGCTAGGCTCACAAAGTCTTGAAGGAATCCAAGCAACAACAAGGTATGTATTTCTACTAGTTCTTTATGTTTTATGTAATCCCCATGCCATGCTAGTTAGGAAATAACCTTGAAAAAGAAATTTGCGTGTATATAGAGAAAACATAGATTGAAGGTTATTAGGGTTGCATGTATACTTAGGAAGTGTTAGAATGCTCAAAACCCATCAATTTCTTCATGGTCTCCTTGCCACATTCATATGTTGGACAAAGAGTGACATTATCCAAATCTAGTAGTTGTAGACCTCTAACAATTTCCCCGATCACTATCTAGTTGTCATATATGAAGTGCATGTGATGAAGACGTTTATGCCATAACCAACTAACATCTACAAAAATTATTGATAGAAATCATAGTTGTGGTAGCTAAACATCATGATCGATCTCCTGCCATCGTGTAGCTATAAATTTCATCTATCTCTACTCGATAACTGGCCTTACATAGTTGTGAAACACTCTGAATATCCTCATTGGTGACTATCTCAGCAAAGATCACCATAAAATAAGCTAAAAAGAGTTATAAAACTAAAAAGTAAAGCAATTATGGTGAGTGGTTCATGCCACCGGCCTAGGCCACACCTCCCATTCATGTTTCTTTACATTTTACATTTTAAATAAACGTTGTATTATAATAAAGAACGATATTTTGTTCATTAAAAAAATTATATTATATATATAAATAAATAATTAAATATTCCCTACAATAGGAGACCAATAAGGACACTAGTTTTTTGATATATTTTTCTAAAAAAATTGTATTGGGTTGGGTTGCTAATGTGTTCAGTTTGTTTAGTTCTGCTTCTTCAGCTATTTTGAATTCTCTTATGGGTGAAATAATATATCTTCATTACGCCATGCACTTCCAATTATTGCGCTCTGAATTTGCTCCAGAAACCACCTGTACCATAATCATAGATTTCTCCCGAAATTGTTAATGGTATAGAATACAAATACTCCTGAGTACCACCACTCCAACATGACTTTTAGCAAATTTCTCAATTCCATAAATTATTCTGCAACATATACCATAACATGCACGATAACATGCAACATATTATATATATATATATATATATATATATATATATATATATATATATATATATATATATATATATATCATCACATTCCCTAAAATGTCAAATATCTTACTAACTTATGTCCACCAAGTAAAGTCAATTAATATTTTCTACTTCGTGTTTCAAGTTTAAGAATCTAATAAAGACACCTAATTCATATTAAGTAGACCCCAAAAATTCATTGTATACACCCATACAAAACATTTTGGTGTACACTAGCACCCTAAGATGAAGGAGTTATTACTATGAATAGTATTGGTGTCAACTACATGATCCAATCTGGGCGTTACAAAGTCCTAACATGCAATACAAAAGACAATAAACACCTCAAACCAAAATGTGTAGTGAGTAACCACTATAGTAACATAACAACAGATATCATCATATATGATCAACTTATCACTAACAACATATGTTATATCATATATACTAGTCAAATCATGTTTACTAGTTATTATCTTGTGACTTTGTAATGCTTTGTTTACGGTATGAACTTATTTTTCAAATTATCTATATTTTCTTGGAGGACTCTGCATACTGGAAGCCTCAACACGGTGTGTCGAGTTGTTTTTGGCCATGAAGTTTAATGAGTCAACTCGGCGAGTCGAGGTGTCTCAACTTAGCGAATTGGAAGTTGGGAAGGAAACCCTAGTTTTTAGGGTGTTCCACTCTATTTAAAGGCATTAAGTCCCTTGTATGGCCTCCTTACCAGCCTCTTCTATCCCTAAACCCTAAAATTAAGCATTACCTTCCATTGTTGAGTGTGTGAGCTTAGGTAGAGCCTTGAGTTTTCATTTTTTGTGCATATTGAAGAAGCTAAAGAATTAGGAATTTCTCGGCTTGAACAAGAAGTATTGCATCTAGAATCACTAGCTTATTTTCCAATTTTTTGAGGTATCAAGTTCTCAACTTGCTTATTAGTAATGGGTTTTGGCAATATGAACATTCCTATGTGCACATACAAACCCTAATGCTTGGATCTAGATTTCTCTAATTAAACATGCATTGAATCCAATACTTCTAATGACTAATTAGATATAAGAATAATACAAAACCAGAGTTAGAAGCTTACCTTGAAACACTTGGTTGATCTTCTTGTTCTTGGAGCTTTAGAGTCACAATTATCACTCCTCTAATGGCTTACAAACACCAACTAGAAAAGAGGATGATTTTGGAGAGAGGAGAGAGGAGGAAATCAGTTAGGGTTTCCTTGCTTTAGAAGAGGTGCCGATTTCCCTTCCCCAAGGGGTCTATTTATACTGGTAAGGCTCTTAGGGTTTTACCCTTAAACCCTAATTGGATAACTGTAAACTCTAAGCAATCCTAATCCTTACCTTAGATAGTCCTTGTACGGATTTGATGCTTATCCTAGCCCCTGAAATCGTCCAAACCCTATCCCATAAGGATTTACAGCCCAAAGTGTAACTATCAAACAATTGACAGTTTATACCCTCTTATTTAATTAATCTCCTCAAGTCACCAAATTAATACTAATTAATTTATGACTTATATTAATCAAATAACAATATTATTATTCCTTATATTATTCTCATAATATATTAATAATAATATATATTCTTTCATAACAAATCATCCTGTCAAGTTGCTATGGTGAAGGCAACCCAAAAGGACCATGCACAATCGGGTCAAATACTTGCCTAATATAGTTGCAGCCTTAGAAACTATTCCAAAAGTCTCCCACTTAGATAAGTTTAGTAACTATATGCACAAGTACAATCCGATTTGCAATCGTAGCTCTCAAAGACGCTGTCAAACTCTGATCTATTCAATCTTGTCCTTTAGATAAGGGATCGAACAATACTCTGTTAGATATCATGCTGACAATTATATGGAATAATTAGTCTAGCATTTGGTTTCTTGATCTCCGATTTATTTGACATAGAACTTAATCGAACACATCAATTCAGTTCTGACCGGGCCCGGGACATAAGTCAAATCAAATCATCGAGCGGCTGAGATATCGCTTTTATCCTCTTAGGATAAAAGTTACAGATAAACTTCGACTTATATGCATTTACTTATTCATTAATCAACTATGCACAACAATGCGTTTTATAACACCGAGTTACTAATGCGGTTTCGCATTATCAATGTACAATCAATTAACAAATAACAAACCATATATCTAGGTTTTAAGACTATATGATATTATCGTCTTGCGATCACCCTTTTTATCACATTCCATAAGGTGATTCCAACAGGTGCGGGTTTATTCCAATGCTCAAAACTAGTTCATAAGCACTCATGAACATTGCAACAACCCTTTGATATTTCTAAAACCATTTAGACAATCTACACACCGATTCATGACAATCTTCATTCATATCTACTTCCCGCATATGAACGATTGTGGACAATTTGAATAATTCGATTATTCTTAATAAACTCAATTATTCTGGAAGTCAAAACATGTAAAGTGAAACAATAGTTAAACAATCAACATATGATAGTAACATGACTTATAAATAAAACTCCTTTATTTAATCATCAAATGTTAATTACATTTATCTATTACATGTTTCTAATACTATCTAATCTATGCTAATATCATCCTTCAGTCCAATACTCCTAGCATGCTGCAAGCGCTTAACCGTACTCAGTCCCTTTCGTAAGTGGATCTGCTGGGTTATCTTCTGATGATATCCTCTTCACTACGAGTTGTCCTTCATCTACACGATGTCTAATAAAGTGATATTTTATGTCGATATGTCGTGATCTACCATTATCTCTCGGTTCCTTGGTCAAGGCAACCGCTTCTTCATTATCACAGAAAATATCCATGGGCTCCTTTATGGCAGATACAACTCCAAGATCACCAATGAAGTTCTTCAACCACATTGCCTCCTTCGACGCTTCGCTCGCTGCAATGTACTCTGATTCGCATGTTGAATCTGTTGGATTAATGTCTAAGTCCATAACTATATTTGGTATGTACTTGACCCGACCCGGCATGGTCCATTTGGGTTGCACTTCACCGGCACAATTTATATGGATAATCTTTTGAGAATAGTATGTTTATGATTAATATTAATATATTATAAGTTCTAATATATTAATATGGAATCATATTATTTAATTAGTACTGATCAAGAATTAATTTATAATTAATTAAGTGATCAAAAGGAACTAATTAAATATGGACTCTTATATATATGGAATGGGCCAAGTTCATTTAGGTTGGGCTAAGCTTTCATGGATAGTCCATGGAGTGTTTAACCCATGGATCCTAGGAAATGAAAGGTCATGGGTATTATGGTTTAACCCTAATCCTCCATACTATATAAAGATGTCCTTGGTTGGTGAAATGGGGCACTAGTGTGGTATACTAAGAAGGGCTAGCCAATTTCACTAGAGAGAACCAAGTATCCATCTTCTCTAAAGTCTTCCAAGGTGTTTTGGTGATTTGTGATTCCATTTGAGGCTTCCACACTATTGGGGCTAAGCTCTTAAATCTTGAAGACATCAAGCTTCATCAAGAGGTATGTATTCTATCTTGGAGTAGTCATTGTTTTGTATGCTAGATTAGGATAATACCTTGGATGTTCTTATTTGCATGTATAATAGAGAAAACATAGATCCAAGGTATTTAGGGTTGCATGTACACTTAGAAGTGTTAGAATGCTCAAAACCCAACAGTGGTATCAGAGCCTAGGCTTGTTTTCTTGTTATACTTGCAAAATTGCTTAAAAATTCAAAATTGTTGCTGTCTGATCATCAGACTCTGCGAGTTCATCAGGAGACTCGGTGAGTCCATGCCTAAAAAGTGATCAAATCGATCCAACTCGTCGAGTTGGTTCATGCACTCGACGAGTTGGACCCCCAAACAGCATAAATTCGACTTTTTGGCTGGAATTGGACTAGGAACATTACCCTAAGATGTTTTTGAAATTATAAAGTTGTTTTTAATGTGGTAATGTTTATGCTAATCCAATTATAAAGATAATTGTCAATAGATTCATGTTTTGTATTAGTTTAAAGTGTTACTCTAATTACATGAAAAAGTTTGATTTGAATTATCTTGTTCTTATGAGTTGCTTAGATTAATAGAAAAGTTAATTGAAATAGTTGTTTTCAATCCATTTTAATCTAAGAGTTGAGTATAAAATGTGTAACTTGTCCTCAAGTTACATGAAGAGTCACATTAAAGACTCATAAAAGTCATAAAAGTTGGCAATGGTTACAAAATAAGAGTCTTGTGTCATTGAATTTTTTTTTTATGACTCCAAAACTTGTCCTCAAGTTATGGAAGTTCAAGAGTCACTTCATTAAAGAGTAAAATTGTAACCTTAATTAATTCCATAAGTTATAAAAATAAAGACAAGTTAATTCTTTTATTAGTTTAAAGTCTTCCATAAGTTATGGAACTTGAAAAGTTTTTGGATTAAAACTACTTTAAACACATAAGTTATGGAATTAATTAGTTTTTGAATAGTTTCAAAACTTGCCCTCAAGTTTTGGAATTTCAAAAGTTTTCACTTATGAATACTTTAATTCCAAGTTAGCCCATAGAATTTTAAAAGTTAAAATTCAACCCTTGTACTTTATAATATTATAAGTTAATAGTATATATATGTATAAGAGTAAAGTCAGTCTTACCGCTAGTATGCCTCATTCACGAAGCCGGTTTATAAGGTGGGTATAAGGTTGTTGCCTATAAAATGGCAACTTAATGGGTGTCCACTCTCACCCACCGCTTGCTTGACTGGTGGAGGGTCGTTAGCCGAACGAGTTTGACAGGACTATAATTCTCCCTTCATTAAAAGTATTAATGATAAATACTAAGTAACTAAACTCTTAATAATTCCCAATATTAGTTACTTAGGAAAAATGTGAATAAGGTGCTAATCCATGAAATCACACTTTGCACTTTCTTTAAGTCGGTTAGTGGAGCGTGTGTGGTTAACCGGAACACTAACTCGTATTTAACAAGGTAGGAAAAGGGTAAGTTAATGTTTATCACAGTATCGATGGAGCGTGTGTGGTTAACCGGCACATCGATTGAGGGGTAAACACTTAAGGGTACCCAGTAATTTGCATGGTTACTTCACACCTTGTTTTGTGATCCTCGGCATCCCAGTCACAAAACCTGAAGGGTACACTCAAGATTAAACATGCCATTGAACAGTTCAATGAATCTCAAAGATCTAGGAGTTTCAAATCCAATTCAAACCTAATAATACATTTCGTTTATCTTGGTGGAAATTGGTGAATCGTCATTCACCTACCTTCAAATATTTTATAGCTTGGATTACGGCATCCTTCTTCTAAGTTATAAAATAGTTTGTTGGGTCCTAGCCGTAATATTTTATATTGGGTGTCATATTAAGGACATTAAAATCAACTATCTTGAATATCTCCCAAAAGATGTCTGGTTTAGACATTTATGATCCTCCTAAATCTCTTGAAACAAGCTTTCCTAATGAAGACGATGTCCCATGGATATCATACTTCTTTCTCCTCCTCCAGTTATTCTCCCTAACCCACAAGTTCTTGAAAAGTTTAAGGTCACTCAAGCCCTATTGGCAAGGCAAGGTCTAGGTGTGATCACATCTTGGAGATGTAGTCACATATTGACAAGCCGGGAGAGTTGGGTGTCAAAGTCTTGAGAAAGTTGGTGGTTCAACTACTTTCTAAGTCACATAGTGAGTTCTTTTGAAACACCTATGAAACAGACTATGACAAGACCCTTAATGATCTAATCTATTTGATAAGATCAACTTCCTAAAACTTTATGGACATTGACAATGATCACTTTGGATATCCAGTAAACCTCTCTCTTCCGAGTGGAAATAGATCGGACATGGTCAACTCGGTGGACCAAATAGTAAAGAGAAAAACTAAGTCTGTGATAGTCTCGTGTACCATTATCAAAGGGTCCATATGTTTATATTTCCAAAGGAAGGGTCCTTAGTTGTGAAGCTGCCAAATTACCTAAGGATGTTAAAGTCAATAAGTTTGACTCTAATTCAGGTAAAGTCCACTATCTAACTCTGTTAAGTTTCTATTATGAGATTCTTGATACATGATGTGACTGGGTCACATGGTGATGTTTTAAGAATCAAAGAAAAGTGAAGAAACTTAAAGAAAGAATATGTTGAATCTGATCGCATAGATGGATTTCTATCGCGTAGTTTGAAGATCGGATTCTTGAGCTACTTCTTACGAATTATGAGATATTGCTTAGGAATAGATAACAACAATTTTTCATATGGATTCTAAGTATAAGTTTTTCCGCAAAGTTTTAAAATAAAAGAAAATTTTTGATTTTATTTATTTTAAAATATCCTTACAATGGCATTTGAGGAAATTTTGTTGCTTATATGATTCCATTAATAGCAAGAGTGGAAATATGAAATTGATTCTTTCATTTGTGGTAATGTCTAGATTTACTGAATAAGGAAAGATTCTCATCACCCAAGTTTCAATTGGACTGGAACTTGGAATCATGCAAGTTGTATAGCATGATGAATGAGAACTTTCAAGTATTGGAAAATTAAGACTAATTACTTGTTCACATGGATGTGTAAGTCAAGTGAAGGACTAAGGGATCGAGTATACATTCTTGTGCACTGGTCAAGTCCACCACAAAAGATTGATAAAACTATTCGTCATAGTTTACTAAAGCTCAGTAAATATGATTATACTTACAAGCTTAAGTGTAATTCTGAGACATTGGAAAAGGCTCCAATGTATGACAGAGCGAATAAGAAGAATCAACTTAGGCAGAAAGATAAAAGTTTCTCAAATCTGAAAAGATGGGAGAGTACTTTAGTATCAGTTTTTGTGATCATCTTAATGATTAAGAAACCATAGCACAATTAGTTCTCTAAGGAAATCTTAGTGCATTCTTATGACTAAGAAGAGGGATCTTGAATTGTTGAAATGGTTAAATCAAGAAGATGAGTCATACTTCGTTCTAATACAAGTCTTAAAGTCATACTCCAAGATTGTAATTGGAGTGATATGTCTTAAAGAAGGTTTAAAACACTTGTCAAATGTAAGAGTAAAAGTTTTCTACTCTTGTACATTTGAAATAGGTAAGTTGTGATGTTTTGGATAAAACAAAGACCAACTTAGGCCAATTGTGTGAAGTGTTTGTCTTGATTAGAATCCACACTATCTCTTGGATGTTTGACAAGGGAGTCTTATATGTCAAGAGGAAAGTGGGAGTCTTAAAGATTTTGAAAGTCTCAAGAACTAATCAAGAATAGAACCTGGAGTTCTTCACTAGCACACGACTTGAGGTTTATAACCTATCGTGTTGACTTATTCTATGCCCATTCCAGTTAAATTTGGTTTTTCATATGAGTTCTTAGAGTTCTCAATGTGTTGCACAACAACTTGGAAGCAATGGCAGACCCTTGAGCTGCCAGGTAGCAAGAAGTTAAGATTGAGTTCAGTCCATATGAGTTCGGATTTGTCATTATCCTTGTCTTGAGACTATGGTTTTGACAATTCACATGGATAAGAACACATACACCATTAAATCTAAGTGTCATAAGGTTTCTCTCCGATTCATGAAAATGATGGTGAGGAAACACTTTCACTTAGTAGATTTTAGCTAGATAGCAATTGTGATGTTTACATTCTCAAAGTCGTTAGTGGAGTGTGTGTGGTTTACCGACACACTAACTTGGACTTGTGAGAAGTGGCAAAAAGGTCTAACCATTATGATTACCGCATACCTCTTCATAATTGTTTAGACACACAAGTGTGCTACCTAAGGGAAGGTGTATGATTTTGATAAAGTTTTATCAAAACAATCTAGTATCAGAAATCTGAACTTTGTTAAGAAAGTCAGCTGACTTCTGAGTACATGTCAAAGCTAGTGGGAGCATAAGTGTTATGCTAATAATCATCATGTTAGTGGGAGCATGATAATTATGATAAGTATTGCAAGTTAGCAATGTTAATTATAGAAAAATAAAAACTTTCAATTCGTGAGGTTGCAGGGGTTGAAAAAAAGTTGTTTTGCTATAATTAAGGGAGAGGAAATTATACTTCATCTCAAATCTATAAGCTTAGATCATGAGGTTTTAATCATTTAGTCAAGGATATATATATGAATTTCATGTTGGAATGGCTCAACATAAGGAAATTCTGTATATGGGTCCATTATTTGCGTTCTAAAATTCGGTTATGATTACGGCATCCCTTTTCATAATCTGAATTATGAGAACTTGGCAAATAGTAATCGAAATGTTATAGCAAAAGACTGGTTTGGCCTTTATGTGAGACATCATGAATCGTGTCCCATATGCTTCAGATATAGGATCGATTACATGTGCTATATTCATCCTTTCTAAAATTTTCCAAATGCCTGGGGCATTAAGAATGGAAAAGGTTTCAAACTGGATATGACTAAAAGGATCAAACAATTGTCGAGGACAATCTAAGGTTTACCAAAGATTGGTTGCTCAAGGACAATTGGAAGTATAGTGATAATTCTGGAAGGACCATATTGACATAATCTGTAAGGAGGCAACTCTTGTTCAGAAGTGATAGTCAAAATCATTCTGGAAATGTTTCATAGTCAGAAATGTCAATCTGTGTAAGATTAAGGAAACTTAATGCAAGAAGGATGTTTCTAAGGAGTTGATCTCCTTTGGAATGCTCTGTAATGGTTGTTATCAAGTCTTTCTAACCTTTTGCATAATCATTACAAGAGGATCAATGCATATAAGTTTAGAATCTAACAGATTTCAGTAAATGACATGAATTTGGAATTCTTGTATTTACAGTAAGGATTTGGGAGTGTGAAAAGAGGATCATTGGAATTCTTGTATTTACGCACCTTCAAGTCATCACTCCCTCCGAGGACTAAAAACCATTCCTTTGTCCTCCGAAGGTACTTAAGGATATTCTTCACCGCAATCCAATGGGCTCTGCCAGGATTCCCTTGATATCTAGTAACCATGCTCAAAGCAAAGGCTACATCAGGGCGAGTACAAGTCATAGCGTACTGATTAAGCCAACTGTGGAAGCGTATGGAACTCGGCTCATTTCAGCTATCTCAGCTTCGGTACTCGGACTTTGAGTCTTACTCAACTTGGCATTACTTTGTATCGGTAATTCTCCCTTCTTTGAGTTTTCCATACTAAAACGTTTTAGTACCTTCTCTAAGTAAGTGTTCTGACTACGTCCTATTAGTCTCTTACTTCTCTCTCTTACTATCCTTATTCCCAAAATATAGGAAGCCTCTCCGAGGTCCTTCATAGCGAAGCACTTCCCGAGCCAGGAGTTAACCTTCTGCAGAGCCGGGATGTCGTTTCCTATGATTAATATGTCAGCGACATATAGAACAAGGAAGCTTACTATACTTCCACTGGCTTTGACATATACACACGATTCATCTTTGCTTCGTACAAAGTCAAACTCTTTGACTTTCTCATCGAAGCAAAGATTCCATCTGCGAGATGCTTTCTTTAGTCCATAAATGGACTTCTCAAGCTTACACACTCTATCCGAATGCTTCGGATCCACAAACCCCTCTGGCTGAGCCATGTAAACATCCTCAGCCAACTTCCCGTTAAGGAAAGCGGTCTTGACATCCATTTGCCAAATCTCATAATCATGAAATGCGGCAATAGCTAGCATTACTCTAATATACTTTATCTTCGCAACTGGTGAGAAGGTCTCATCATAGTCAACTCCGGGAGTTTGAGTAAAGCCCTTCGCAACAAATCGCGCCTTATACGTGTGTACTTTTCCATCCACATCGGTCTTCTTCTTGAAGATCCATTTGCACCCAACGGTCTTACGTCCGGGCACATTATCAACCAAATTCCAAACTTGGTTATCATACATGGATTGGATATCGCTATCAATTGCCTCTTTCCATTTTGTAGACTCCGGGCCTGCCATGGCTTCCTTATAGCTATTAGGGTCATCAAGGTTTATTAGTGTACTATCACTAATATACGTGTCCCCTTCGGTAGTAATATGAAAACCATACAACTAGGGTTGAACTCTAACACTTTCGAAACGTCTAAGAGGTAACGATACGTCAATCGGTTCAACCGGAGTTTCCTCCTCCATTTGAGTACCAGTGGTAGAGGTTCCTTCATCTATCGATTCTTGAATCTCTTCAAGCTCGATTTGCCTCCCACTGTCTCCTTGGCCTATGAGTTCTCGCTCTTGGAAAACTCCTATCCTCGCAATAAAGACAACATTGTCCTTCGGTCTATAGAAGAGATATCCAAAGGATTTCTGCGGGTAGCCGATGAAAATACATCGCTCACTACGAGGTTCGAGCTTGTCGTGAGTATCTTGTCTTACGAAAGCCTCGCAACCCCAAACCTTGATATGTGCTAACGAAGGAGCTTTCCCCGTCCACATCTCGTGAGGTGTTTTGGCAACCTTCTTAGTAGGGAATCGGTTAAGGATATGCCCAACAGTCTCTAAGGCATACCCCCAAAAAAGAGATAGATATTGAAGCACGACTCATGATAGAGCGAACCATGTCCAACAAGGTTCGATTACGCCTTTCTGCCACACCATTTAAATGCAGTGTCCTAGGTGGCGTTAATTGTGAAACTATTCCACACTCCTTGAGATAATCGTGGAATTCAAGACTTAGGTACTCTCCTCCTCGATCGGATCAAAGCATCTTGATTTTCCTGCCCAATTGATTCTCCACTTCATTCATGAACTCTTTGAACTTTTCAAAAGTTTCTGACTTTTGCTTGATTAAGTAGATATACCCATATCTACTATAGTCATCGGTAAAAGTCACATAGAAGCGGTTTCCATCCTTCGTGGTAGATCTAAACGGTCCACACACATAGGTATGTATGAGGTCCAATAGACCCTCACCCCTTTCGCACGAACCAGTGAAGGGTGACTTAGTCATCTTTCCAAGTAAACAAGACTCGCATGTGTCATCTTCCCTAAGGTCGAATGACTCCAACACTCCATTCTTTTGGACTTGGGCTATGCGTTTCTTGTTGACATGTCCAAGACGACAATACCACAAGGATGCCTTATCCATACTATTGGAAGAATTCATGCATAAAACATCATTTCCTAAGTTATCAACAATCATAACATTTTCATAAATTCCATTACATGGTATAGCTTCAAAATAAAAGACACCATTTAGATAAGCCAAAATAGAACCATTCTCATTATTAAAAGAAAATCTAAAACCTTGTCTAAACAAACCATGAAATGAAATGATGTTTCTAGCCATTTCTGGAGAATAGCAACAATTGTTCAAATCTAAAGATAAACCATTCCTCATCACTAAATAATACACTCCAATCTTGGTCACAGGCGATGATCTTCTGTTCCCCATGATTAGATTTATTCTTCCATGCTCCACGTCTCTATTTCTTCTTAGTCCCTGCACATTAGAACAAATGTGGTAACCACAACTGGTATCAAGAACCCAAGAAATATCATGAGATGAACCTTTAGATTTAATTGTGTATATACCTGTGAAAGACGGCTTGATCTTTCCTTCCTTGATGGCTTGCAGGTACTCTGGGCAGCTTCTCTTCCAATGTCCTATCTTGTAGTAGTGGTGGCACTCTGCCTCCTTTGGGTTAGGGCAGGGCTTAGCGGGATCAACTTTGGTCCCACTAGAAGAGGCACCATCTCGGGCTTTAACCTTGCGATAGTTCTTAGACGAAGCCTTCCTCTTCTTTCCCTTTCCTTGTCCATTGCCAAAATAGGAGCGGCGGGCGGATTGGGAGTTGGTGCAATAGACTTGTCCTTGGAGTTGCTCTCAGCAACCCTCAAGAGACCTTGGAGTTTGCTTAGGGTGACCTCTTCTTTGTTCATGTGATAGGTCATCCTAAATTGATTGTAACTTGGAGGCAAAGAGTGAAGCACCATGTCGATTGCCAAGTCTTCCCCAAAGTCAACATTCAACTTGCGAAAACGGTCGACATACCTTTGCATATTTTGCAGGTGCACGGTAAGAGACTCTCCATGGCCCATCTTAGCGGAAATCATGTTAGTGAAAATATCGTAACGCTCTTGTCTCGTGTTTTGGTGGTATCTCTCCAACAAGTCTTGGTGCATCTCGTACGAGTACATGTCCTCATAGGACTTTTGGAATTCGGAGTTCATAGTGGCGATCATGATGCAATGCACCTTCGTTGCATCACGCTCGTGAGTTTCAAAAGCGGTCATCTCAGTCGGAGTAGCGATTTCAGGGTTGATTTTCTCAAGCTTCTCATCGAGGACATACTCCTTATCCTCATAGCGAGCAATCGTGCGAATGTATCTTATCGATTCGCTAAAGTTCGTTCCATCGAAGGTGACCATTTGACAAAGGCTCATCAAAGTGAATGAACTAGCAGCAACGTTGTTAGCGTTCGACATCTACAAATAGAAAGGACAAAGATAGATTAGAATATGAATCCTAATTATCACCCAATAAGAAAAAGTAGCGCTAGGATCCAACAACAATATTTACACATTAGAAAAGGGATGCCGTAATCTAATATGCAAACAATTTGAAGGTAAGTGAATGAAGATTCACTAATTCTCCACCCTGAAAAACATAACTTTAAATCCTAAATGTATTGAGAATTCCTAGGTTTGGATGAGATTCATTGAAACTTTTCAATGACATGTTTAAATCTCGATATGCCCCTCTTGTTTGTGACTGGGATACCGAGGATCACAAAGCGGGTGTGAATTACCATGCAAATTCACATGGTGCCTTCATTGTAATGATCACCTATTTGATGTGCCAGTAAACCACACACGCTCCATCGAACTATGATAAACAATGAATCACCCTTTGCCACCTTCGCTTAGAACCAATTATTGTGCTGGTAAACCACACACGCTCCACTAACTTCTTAGCAAGGTGTAAAGTGAAATTTCATGGGATTGCATCAATTCACTTTTCCTAAAGTAACTAAGATTGGGAAATTTTAAGAAAACATGTAGTTACTTTGTATTTCATATTATACTTTTAATGAGACGATGAGGTTGCCCTATCTTACCCGTTCGGCTAACGACCCTCCACCGATCAAGCAAGCGGTGGGTGTGAGTGTACAGCCATTAAGCGCCATTTTATAGGCTGCAACCTTATACCCACCTTATAGACCGGCTTCGTGAATGAGGCCTACTAACGGTAAAACTAGCATTTAAGTTATACATATATAGATATTAATCTTGTAATATTATATTAGTATAGGGTTGGATTTTAAACTTGTAAAATTCTAGGGTTTGAAATTTAAATTGTCTAAATTAAACTCTTAATCACAAAACATAAATTTCAAAACGTGAGGGCAAGTTTTTAAACATTTAAAACATAAAGGATCAAATAAAAAATAATTCAAATTAACAATTAATCACATAATTATCCATATTTGATTTATTTATGATTACTTGAAAAACAATTTACCAATTTAATCAAAATAATTAATAATTATCATATAAGGAAATTAAATATTTTATTAATTGATAAATATCTTCAATTAGATCAAGAATATAGTCATATATATCATAAAATCGGATTTGGGTTGATCTAATACAATAACGGTAAGTTTCCATAAGATAAATATGAAAAAATCCCGATTTTGGCTCTTTCTGACACTCGGACTCGCTGAGTACCCACTCTGAACTCGCCGAGTCCACTATGGGACTCGCCGAGTCCATGACTCAGAATCACAAAATTCGAATTTTGCAGGTAAGATTCAAACAATCAAGCAACAATTTAATAGAAACCAATCTAGGCTCTGATACCACTGATGGGTTTTGGCCATATGAACATTCATATGTGCACATACAAACCCTAATGCTTGGATCTAGGTTTCTCTAATTAAACATGCATTGAATCCAAGACTTCTAATGACTAATTAGATATAAGAATAATACAAAACCAGAGTTAGAAGCTTACCTTGAAACACTTGTTTGATCTTCTTGTTCTTGGTGCTTTAGAGTCACAATTAGCACTCCTCTAATGACTTACAAACACCAACTAGCAAAGAGGATGATTTAGGAAAGAGGAGAGAGGAGGAAATCGGATAGGGTTTCCTTGCTTTAGAAGAGGTTTCGATTTCCCTTCCCCAAGGGGTCCATTTATACTTGTAAAGCTCCTAGGGTTTTACCCTTAAACCCTAATTGGATAACTTAAACTCTAAGCAATCCTAATCCTTACCTTAGATAGTCCTCGGACGGATTTGAGGCTTATCCTAGCCCTAGAAATCGTCCAAACCCTATCCCATAAGGATTTACAGCCTAAAGTGTAACTATCAAACAATTGACAGTTTATACCCTCTTATTTAATTAATCTCCTCAAGTCACCAGATTAATACTAATTAATCTATGACTTATATTAATCAAATAACAATATTATTATTCCTTATATTATTCTCATAATATATTAATAATAATATCTATTCTCTCATAACAAATCATCCTGTCAAGTTGCTATGGTGAAGGCAACCCAAAAGGACCATGCACAATCGGGTCAAATACTTGCCTAATATAGTTGCAGCCTTAGACACTATTCCAACGATTAGTTGCTTAGATATCTACATAGGTTAGATTGCATGCTTTTAGCGACGGATAGGTGGATGATGGGGGGTTAGGACATCCTACGTGTTTATTCTTTCAGATCTAAGATCTACATGAGCTCTATTCACGTAAAGGTGCCAACTTTATGGTCTTAAGGGCTTCATGCATTCATTAACTCCTTCTTTTTCCCTCTTTTGAGCATCTAAGCCTCCCTTAGTCATGCATGAGCATAAAGTTGGAAACTTTACGTGGACATTCAGCTTTAAATGACCAGATCTGCATCTTGGGGCTATGTCTTTGGTGATTAAGTGCTTTATGATTGAGTCCTCACCCTTTTAAGCCTAGGGTTTGGGGTTTTGAACCCATTTTGGTGGTTCGTAGGGGTAAAGTTGGAAACATTACCCTTCTAGATGTCATTTTAGTTGAGATATGAGTTGTGAAGCTCTTAGATTAGATAATATCGTCTTAATGAATTAAGATGTTGGGTTTCTGGAAAACTCAACATGTTTAATGATAAACTTGGCGAGTCGGATCGGTTTCTTCCCGACCATGTATTTAATGGAGAAACATGATGATTTGAAGGACAACTTGAAGTGTTGGGTAAACTCAGGCCGTTGACTTTGTCTTTTAAATTTATTTTTTGACCAAGTTTGACCTATAGGGGCTTTTGGGGCATTTTGAGTTGTATTTAAGGAATCACTTCTTTTTAGGGTTTGAGTATAACTGATATTCGGAACCGGTACTTGTTCAACTATTGTCCTATATTCGAGGTGAGTTTCCTCACCGGGTTCAGCGTGTCTAGGGCACCAAGGCTGGCCCTCATTTGGTTATTTTATTATTCTTGCTATCAAGATGATACTTTTATGTGTTCATATATGTATGTCTATTGGGCCGGGACCGTTATATGAGTGTGGGTGGGGCCCATATCTCATTATTATTCGAGTGTGGGTAGGGCCCGTATCTCATTATTATTCGAGTGTGGGCGGGGCCTTTATCACATTATGTAGGCACGTATGTCACTATTATCCAAGTGTGGGCAGGTACTTTATCTTATTATTGAATGATTGGTATGGTATGTGGTATATGTGAATCGAATGATATATTATGGCTAAGGATCTAGGAGAAATGCCTCTATATGCATGCTTTTTGATCTTATAGATTTGCATGGTAGTACTAATCAGTTAGTAATATGATTGTCTGATTTAGTTAGGCTTTGTTCTGATTACATGATGCTCGAATGTTGCTTGCTTTGTGCTTTTAGGAGTTCTTGCCAGTATCAGCTAGTTAGTAAGCGAATATGCTAAGTAACATACTATGAAAAGTAAATAATATCAGGAGGTTAAGTTTAACTCTATTGCGCAAGTCTTGTTTTAGTCCAACCATTGTAGTGAAAGACCTCTCATTCGAAGAATTATCTAGTTTTCGTAATATGTAATTGTATTCTTGACCTAGCATGAGATTTTGTGTTAGGAGTCGTAGTTGTGAGGAAACTGTTGGTTATAGAGAAATTTGGCCGAGTTAAGACATGCATTTATGATATTATGGATAGATATGGATGGTAGTATAGGCTCGTACTATTGGAAGTAGAGGATCTGTACCTGATTCATGGAGGGTGGCAATGCATCCATGTAGCTTGTGTAGTTATGATTTTCACGATATACTCATTGATGCTTCTTCTGATTGTTTTTGTTGGGTTTTGAGCAATCTAACACTCCTAAGTGTACATGCAACCCTAAATACCTTGGATCTATGTTTTCTCTATTATACATGCAAATATCAACTTTCCAAGGTATTGTACTATTCTAGCATACAAAACTTTGAATAACACAAGTTAGAATAACATACATTTTGTTGGTGCTTATCTTCATGAAGCTTGAGTGCCTAGTGCCCCAAGTGTGACACCTCAAATGGTTCACACAACACCATAAGCACTTGGAATAACCTAGAGAGAAAGTAGAACACTTCAAGAATCGGCTTGCCCTCCATGCATATCTAGTGCCGATTTCTCACATCAATAAGATACTTATATATTTGTTACAATTAGGGTAAACCCTAATTGTCATGGCTTTCCATTTCCTTGGATCCATGGGTTCAAATACACCAAGGAGCATCCAATGGGTTTGAGCCCAACTTGATAATCCATGGAGCATTAGCCCACTATATAAGTATGGATGATTTACATAATCAACCAATATAATTAATTAGTCTTCTTTTGATCACTTAATTAATTCCAAATTAATTCTTGATCAATACTAATTAAATAACCTTATTAATATATTAGAACTTATAATATATTAATAAATCTTAAGTGTTATTTCTCTCATTTTAGTCTATCCAAGTGCATGATGCCATGCAACCCAAATGGACCATGTCGGGTCGGGTCAAGTTTTACCAATTATAGTTATGGACTTAACATTAATCCAAAAGTCTCCCACTTGGATAAGTCTAAAACTATTATTGCAAGTATGACTTCAAAACCCGACTAGCAATCGTAGCTCTCAAAAGCTTCTGTCGAACTCTGACCTTGTAGATGAACTCTGACCTTTGTCAATGACATGTCCATTAGATAAGAGATCATATATTCCTCCATTCTAGATATCATATGGACTGAGACATGGATTATAATCATTCTCTTTGTCCATTTGTTGTTTCCCGATTTCTGATTTATGACGACTGACTAATTAAACAAATCAAAGCAGTCCTGGCTCGGCCGAGCACTTCCATTTGTCATCATCTAATCATCGAGGGGCCCACAGATATCGCTTTTATCCCGAAGGTAAAAGGAATGTATAAACATCGACTCATATGCTTGTACTAACTATTTGTTGAATCATACACAAAGGCACGTTTTATAACATTGAGTTACCAATGCGTTTACATGCAATCAATGTATAACCAACTCATAGTCAACAACTCATATCTCTAGGTTTGAAGAATATAAGATATTATCGTCTCTTGATTCACTCGTGATAAAATCCATGAAGTGAATCCAAATGAGTGTGGGTTGAATCCAATACTCAGCCCTTATGAGTACTCATGAATGTTGTAGCAACTATTGAATTGTCTAAAGCACTTTAGACAAATCATACAAGCCAAATTCACGACAGTCTTCATTCATATCTACTTCCAACATATGACCGACTGTGGATGGTTTGAATAACTTGGTCATTCGGGAGAATGACCTAGTTATTCTGGAAGTCAAAACATGCAAAGTGAAACACAAAATAATACTAGTCCTATATGGCCTCAACACTTTGAGCGTAAATAAAACACCTTTTATCTAAGCACCATATTGATCACTCATTATTCATGTTTTGATTAATCAATTTAATACTTGAATTGAAACAGTAGTGATGCCATGCTCCAAGCATGCATACTATGTTTCTCTAAACAATAGCTATGCCATACTCCAAATATGCACACTATGTTTACATATGGTCATCTCTTTGTGAAATGTATATCAATTGAACATGACTTCTATGATTCTCATTTCACAATCCCAATCATTATTGTAAATGTAAGAATACCAAGTTCTTGTCATTTACCGTAATCTATGCAATGATCCTCTTGTAATGATATTCACACAAGTCACGAAGACTTGGCAACAAACATTACAAAGTATTCCAATGGAAAGCAATTCCATGGAGACGAAGTCTCAAATTCAAAGTAAATTCCTTTGAACATCCTTCTTTGCATAGATTCAAAGCATAACTTCCACCTATGGAAACAATTACATATTCCCATCTTGACCATCACTTTTGAACAAGAGTTGCCTGTTTCCAAAACATGTCAATAAGATCCTTACTCTATACTTCCAATTGTCCATGAGTAACCAAACTTTGGAAAACCCCAAATTTTTCTCGATAATTGCTTAATCATCTTAGTCATAGTTCTAATCCCTTTTCCCTTCTTAACGCCCTAAGCATTAGGAAAATTTAGAATGGATGAATATTATAACACATGCAATCGATCCTATATCCGAAGCATATGGGATACGATTCAAGCTATAATATTTTTATTTGCCATGTTCTCATAATTCGAACTGTGAAGAGGGATGCCGTAATCATAATCGAATTTTGAGAAAGCAACATATATAGAAATTCCTTATGTTGAACCATTTCAACATAACATTCATATATATTCTTGACTAAAGTTGATTAAAATCTCAATCTAAGCTTGTAGAATTGAAATGAAGTATAAATTTCTCTCCATTAATTATAGTAAAACAACTTTTTCAAAGCGAGTTGAAACTTTTTGTTTTCTATAATTAACATTGCTAACCTTCAACATAATCATCATGCTCCCACTAGCATAATGAGTATTATCTAACTAGCATAACACTATATGCTCTCACTAGCTTTGACATGTACCTAGAAATCAGTCAGATTTCAGATACTAGATTGCCTTGATAAGACTTTATCAAATCATTCACCTGGAGTCTAACTCTTTCCTTAGATAGCTCACATGTGAGTCAAAACCTTTGCCATTATCATTAGTTAGTGTGCCGGTTAACCACACACGCTCCACTAACGACATGAGAATGCAACCTTCACACTTGCTATCCACTTAAATCTACTTAGTGAAAGAGTTTCCTCACTATCATTTTCATGAATCGGAGAGAAACCTTATGACACTTAGATTTTGATGGTGTATGCGTTCCTATCCATGTAAATTTGACATAACCATAATCACACGGCAACGTTAATGACAAATCCAAATTCATATGGACTGAACTTGTGAAATTTTAATTTCTTGCCACCTGCTAGCACAAGGGCCTGCCATTGCCTCCAAGTTGTTATGCAACCAGTTGAGAACTCTTAGAACTCCAATGCAAAACCAACTTTAACTGGAATGGGCACAGAATATGTCAACACGATAGGTTACAAACCTCAAGTCGTGGTCTAGTGATTAACAAAACTCTTGATTAGTTCTTGAATCTATCTTAAGATCCTTTTAAGACTCCCACTGACCTCTTGACATATAAGATTCTCTTTGTCAAGAACCATTCCTTGACAAAACGGATATTCAAGAGTTAGTGCAGATTCTTATCAAGTTAAACACTTCTCACAATTGGTCTTAGTTGGTCTATGTTTTATCCAAAACATCACAACTTACCAATTTCAAATGTACAAGAGTAAGAACACATTTTACTCTACATTTAACAAGTGTTTTAAACCTTTCTTAAGATTATGTCATTCAAGGCTTAATCTTGGAGTATGACTCTAAGATTTAATTTTGGAACGAAGTATAATTTATCTTCAGATCTAACCATTTCAACAATTCATGATTCCTCTCCTTAGTCAAACAATATGAAATAAGGTGTCCTCAGAGGATCAATTTTGACATGGTTTCATAATCACTAAGAAAATCATAACACAAAATACACAAGTACTCTCCCATCTCTTCAGATTGGAGAAACTTTTATCTTTCTGCCTTATTTGATTCTTCTTTTTCATTCTGCCATACATTAAAACTTTTCCAATGTTTCAGAATTACACTTAAACTTGTAAGCATAATCATATATACTAAACTTTAGTAAATCTTATCAACCTTTGTGTTGGACCTGACTAGCACACAACCAAGTGTACCCAATCCTTTAGTCCTTCACTTGACTCACATGAGAATGTGAACAAGAAATTATTCTTAATTTACCAAAGATGAAAATTCTCATTCATCACACAATACAACTTGCATGATTCCAAGTTTCTATCCAACTGAAACTTGGGTGATGAGAATCTTTCCTTATTTGGTAAACTATGACACTACCACAAATGAAAGAATCAAATCCTCTTCCTATATTGCTTATCAATGGAAACATATAATCAACAATTTTTCACAAATGCCATTGTAAGGATACTTAAAGTAAATAAAATCAAAACCTTTTTTTCTTTTATTTTAAAACTTTGCTGAAAAATTTATCCTTACAATCCATATGAAAACTTGTTGTTATCTATTCCTAAGCAATATATCATAACTCTTAAGTAACAGCTCAAAATTTTGATCACCGAACCATGCGATCGAAATCGATCTTCGCGATCAGAATCAGCATATACTTCCTTTAAGTTTCTTCACTTTTTCTTTGATTCTTAAAACATCAACATGTGACATCATCACATTATGCAATAAGAATCTCATAATAGAAACTTAATAGAGTTAGACAATGGACTTTACCTCAAGTAGAGTCAAACCTATTGACTTTACCATCCTTAAGATGTTTCAGGTAAATTTAGCAGCTTCGCAACCAATGTCTTTCCTTTGGCAACAGAATCTTATGGACTCTTTGGAAACGTTACATGGGACTATCACAGACTTAACCTTTCTCTTTACCATTTGGTCAACCGAGTTGACTATGGCCGATCCCTTTCCATTGGGAAGAGAAAGTTTTTCGTGGACCTCCAATGTCACCATATTCAATGTCCAAATAGGTTTGGAAAGTAGATCTTCTAATCCAATTTGCTTTACTAATGCTACAAATCACTGCTAATTTAGCATCATCAAGCAAATAGGTAAGATCATTAAGGGTCTTGTCGTGACCTGTCATCAGGGAGTGACTGAAGAATCAAGTTAGCAGCCAGCTACCTCGAGACTTCGACACCCGACTCTCCCGACTTGTCAATATGTGGCTTAATCCCCAAGATCTAAGCACATATAGACTTTGCTTGCCAATAGGGATTGAGTGACTTAGAACTTATCAAGTCTTAAAACTTGTGGGATAGGGAGATTTATTGGAGGAGGTGGATTAAGTGAAGTATGATTTCTGGTCCCACAAATGCCCAACAAAGGGATTGATCTTTCACCTTCATTGCCATTTGGGATATCATCTTCATTAGGAAGCTTGTTCCTAAAGATTTGGGAAGACCATAGCTATCTAAAGTAGACATCTATAATGGGAGAAATTCAAGTTAGTTGATTTAAAGTCCTTAATACAACACCCAATAAGAAGTATTAAGGCTAGGACCCAATAACCTATTTATAACTGGAAGAGGGATGCCGTAATCCAAGTTATAAAATAGTTAAAGATAGGCAAATGACGATTTACCAATTTCCACCATGAAAACGAAATATTTTATTATTAGGTTTTATTGGTTTCGAAACTGCTAGATCTTTTGAGATACATTGAACTTTTCAATGGCATGTTTGAATCTCGATTGTGCCCTTTCAAATTTGTGATTGGGATGCCGAGGATCACAAACAAGGTGTGAATAACCATAAAAATTGACTTGGTACCCTTAACAATATTACCTAATCGATGTGCTGGTTAACCACACACGATCCACCGATCTATAATAAACTCAAGTTACCCTTTGCCACTCTTACTAGTCCATATTAGTGTGTCGGTTAACCACACACGCTTCACTAACGACTTGGTACGGTACAAAGTGTAATTTTATGGGCTAGCACCTTTTCACATTTTCCTAAGTAACTAAGATTAGGAATTTATAAGTGTTTAGTTACTTAGTATTTTTCATTATACTTTTAATGAATATTTAAAGTCGTATCCTACCCGTTCGGCTAACGACCCTCCACCAGTCAAGGAAGCGGTGGGTGAGAGTGGACACCCATTAAACTACCATTTTATAGGCAGTAACCCTATATCCCCCTTACAGACCGGCTTCGTGAATGAGGCCTACTAATGGTAAGATTGACTTCCTCTTATACATATCTATATAATTAAAATTATAATAATAGTATAAGGGTTGAATTTTAAACCTTTTAAAAATTCAGTGTTCAATTTGGAATTAAAGTATACATGAGTACCTTCTCAAATTCCAAAACATGAGGGCAAGTTTTGAAACTATTTCAAGACTCTTTAAATCATAACTTATGAGTTTAATGGTTCATTAAAATGAAGACTCTTCATTTTAATGTAACCCCTTATTCTTTAAAAACACTTTAAAGAAGTGTCTCTTCAACATCCATAACTTGAGGACAAGTTATGGAGTCATTAAAGTATTTAATGGAAAAACCTCTTACATTTTATGTAACCTACAAAACTATTATAAGTTTTTAATATTCATAAATATGACTTTTCACATAACTTGAAGACAAGTTACAAAAACATATTTTATGAACTTCTTTTAGACTAATATGGATTGAAAACAACTAAAACATAATTTTTCATTATCAATCTAAACTAACTCATAAATCAAGGAAACATAAAATTCTTGAAAATTCATAACCTGAGTACAAGTTATGAACTCCATACAATTTTCAACAAGATCATGAATTATATCAACAAACAATTTGCACACAATTCCTATGATCTAGCAAAACTCATAAGCATGATTATTCATAATCAACAATTTCCAAGAATAACATGAACACATATAAACATGAAACTTTTATTATAGCATTGAAATTGGTTTAACATAATCATTACCACATTCAAAACAAGTTTTATAAGCCCAAAACAGTCAAAGGTAATGATTCTAGACCAATTCCAGCACCAAAACTCGAAAATATGTTGCCTGGGGGTCCAACTCGTCGAGTGCATGAACAAACTCGGCGAGTTGGATGCATTTTGCCTTAGACTCGTCGAGTCCCTTCATGGACTCGGCGAGTCTGCTGGCAAGATAGCACCAAAAGTCGATTTTTTAAGCAGTTTAAGCAAGTACAACAAGAAAACAAGCCTTGGCTCTCATACCATTGTTGGGTTTTGAGCAATCTAACACTCCTAAGTGTACATGCAACCCTAAATACCTTGGATCTATGTTTTCTCTATTATACATGCAAATATCAACTTTCCAAGGTATTGTACTATTCTAGCATACAAAACTTTGAATAACACAAGTTAGAATAACATACCTTTTGATGGTGCTTATCTTCATGAAGCTTGAGTGCCTAGTGCCCCAAGTGTGACACCTCAAATGGTTCACACAACACCATAAGCACTTGGAATAACTTAGAGAGAAAGTAGAACACTTCAAGAATCGGCTTGCCTTCCATGCATATCTAGTGCCGATTTCTCACATCAATAAGATGCTTATATAGTTGTTACAATTAGGGTAAACCCTAATTGTCATGGCTGTACATTTCCTTGGATCCATGGGTTCAAATACACCATGGAGCATCCATGGAGCATCCAATGGGTTTGAGCCCAACTTGATAATCCATGGAGCATTAGCCCACTATATAAGTATGGATGATTTACATAATCAACCCATATATTTAATTAGTCTTCTTTTGATCACTTAATTAATTCCGAATTAATTCTTGATCAATACTAATTAAATAACCTTATTAATATATTAGAATTTATAATATATTAATAAAACTTAAGTGTTATTTCTCTCATTTTAGTCTATCCAAGTGCATGATGCCATGCAACCCAAATGGACCACGCCGGGTCAGGTCAAGTTTTACCAATTACAGTTATGGACTTAGACATTAATCCAATAGTTTTATGGTCTACTTTCAATATGGTGGTATTACGAGGCAGGCTAGTGGGTAGTTTCGGTGTTAGGAAGGATTCAAGCTCAAGTTTTGGAGTCAGACAACTTGATAACTAGACAAGGGTGTTCATCTCGTCTGAGATTATGTTCAGTATCCTTAATCAGACTCTTGTGATGTTTGGCACGGTCAAGGAGGGTATTCTGGAGATTCTTGATGAGAGATTGAGCTTTCGTGCTGAGATTTTTTGGCTTTGATCAGGATGCACTCTATGACATTTAAGGAGTTTCAGGCATTTAGAGCGCCAGACTATCATAGGGCTAGGGACCCCATTGTGAGTAGCAGGTGGTTGATATATATTGCCAACGCCTTTCGTACTAGTCGTTGTCCCGAGGGGGACAATGTCAGAATAACTTCCTGCCTCCTAAAGGATAGGTCACATGATTGGTTGGAGGAGGTAGGGAATGCTATAGGAGATGATGTTGCTATTGATCCAATGACCTGGAGTAATTTATTGACCATGTTTAAAGCTGAATGTGCACCGGTGATTGAGGTGTAGCAGCTGGCGCGAGAGTTCCAGGACGTCCGTCAGACTATTGAGATGGTGACTGAGATCATCAGTATATTCAACGAGAGGGAACTTCTTGTTCTGCAGTATGTGGTGGACGAGGAGATGAAGAAGGCCTCATACATTGAGATGTTGAGGAGCGATATTCCATAATTTTTTAGCCGATCCAGCAGCAAGACGCTGGAAGATATGATAACGAAGGCTACAGAGTGGGAGATTGATGAATATTTGGAAAAGAAGACTTAGCTAGATTTTTTTTCCAGTGTTGAGAGTTTTGGAAAGAGGCCCAAGGTGGTGGATTCGAGATGGAAGGGCCGAGACCGCTTTGGCAAGTGCGGAAGGTCAAACGAGGGGATGTGCAGGGTAGGTGGTTTTGGCTGCTTCAAGTGCGGCTGGACTAGTCATGTTAGCAAGGATTGTACTACTACCACCACCATCACCCCCATATCATATCTAATTTTCTTTCATTGCAAGCAAATGGGGAACTAGTGGGTCTAATGCCTGAGTTTGGCTACAGCAGGACCGGTGTCAGCACCTACTACTACAACTTTAAGGATTACTGACGACCGTTAGGGCCGAGTTGATGTGGCTGTGGCGAAGATCAAGGCTTTCCCGCTGACAACCGTGAAGGCACGTGCAACTCCTGATGTCATGATGGGCATGCATCTTCTCCTTTTCTCTTTATTTATATTTATTTATTGCTTATGTTTATGTGTTTTATTTTAGCATCATTCCTCGTGAACGATATCTCTGCTCTGGTTTGCGTTTGGGAGTTACTTCGAGTACTAAGGGATGAGAGGCTTTATGCAGAGTTCTCTAAGTTTAAGTTCTGGTTGCGAGATGTTCAGTTCTTGGGAAACCTCATCAAGCAGACCAGGTTTTGGTCGATCCGGATAATATCGAGGAGTTAGGTAGTGGGAAGGCCCAAAGTCTCCATCCGAGAACGTTTCCAGGGTTAGTAGTCTATTATCGGCGGTTCATTCAGGTTTTTCCAAAATTGTTGTTCTTCTGACTGGCTTAGTGAATAGGATGTGGATTTTCATTGGGGCCCTGAACAATAGGCCACATTTCAGACATTGAGATTGAAATTATTTGAGGCCCTGGTATTGACCCTCCATGAGGGTGCTGACGATTTTGTGGTATTTTTTGGCATGTCGACCATGGCTTTAGGGTTGGTACTCATGCAGCAGGGTTGGGCCTTTGCATATGCATCCAAGAAGTTAAAGTGTAACACTGTAAAATTTAAAACAAATTTTTCACATTATAAACACACTTTTCCAAAGACATTTATTAATAAAACCCCATTATATCATACTTTGTTTCACAAATATTTCCCAATATCAAAATACATAAAAACCCATGCGTGTGTACGAATCATGCCGGCACCTTCCCGCGATCATCACTAGTACCTGAAACACATAACACATAACACTGTAAGCGTAAAGATTAGTGAGATCCCCATAATACCATACATACACATACTAGCCACTCGAGGACATAACTCTGTGGGCCCGTGAGCCCTAACTCTATGGACCCTCTTGTCCTAACTCTGTGAACCTTCCGGTTCTAACTCTGATATACTATGATATACACATGATATAAACCACATAGAAATAATACAGTACAACACATCACATAATAGCATACGATAACTCTGTCGCATAACTCTAATTACCACTCAAGGTAAAGTATAGTGAGAAGACTCACCTCAGATGCCCCGGTAAATCACTGACTCGGTAGAAATACGATCTTGCCTCCGCCTAAGCAGATAAAGTAATACTCTCATAGATATAATTCTCAGAACTAAACTCAACCCTTTCTAGGCACCCTCAGAAGGGAAAAATACCATTTTTACCCCGCCTTTGGCTCAAAGGCCCTCATTGTTGACCAACCCCTAATAGTCAAACGAAGTCAACAGTCAAACTTTGACCCAACTCATCCAGTGAACTGGGGCAACTCAGCGAGTCCACATGTGTCCACTAACTCTTTAGTCCCGTTTAACACATCGAGTCTCTCCATTTACTCAACGAGTCCCCAGGTATGAATCGCGGGTCCACCCCGACTCAATCGCCGAGTCTCAAGAACAACTCGGCGAGTGCATGTAATGCACAAACTCCATTGACCTCCTGAGGTCAGATCTGTTCCTCTAATCCATAGATCTGGCCTTCACAACCATAATAATCATGTAAAGTGCAGACCTTGTGTGACAACCCGAAATTTACTCCGTCAAATTTAACCCCTCCTTCCGTTAATAAGACTTGTTTTATTAAACTGTCTGTTAGCCTTTTTGGAAAAGGTTAATTAGTGTGGGACTTTTATAATAACTTGGTAAGGATTGAAAACAAATTAGAAGCACCCTCATTAATCCCTTGAAAAGTTCTAGTTTCAACCAAGTCGAAATACGACCACTTAATCGGGTGCGACCAAAAGCCCTGTTTAGCGGCAGTATCGGATACATTTCCACTGAGCCCCAACTCAAGCACCTATATAAGGGAGAGTAAACTTCATTTACACTCATTTCACTCTCTCTCGCTACACTCTCTCTCTCTCTACAACTTGTTTTCGAGCCAAAAACGCCCGTTTCGAGCCCCAAACTAGTAAGAAATCTATCATAACTTGTTGTATAGCTTAGTTAACATGAATATTTGTTTTTAAGACATCAAATAGGGGCAAGATTATGTGTTTACAGCCCAAGAACACTCTTGGACCATGAACACCCTTAAGTGGGGTTTTTAAGCCCCAAAACCCCTTCAAACTACCCCTAAGGCTTAGATATGGCTAAATGACTTATGGGAACGGACTTAGAACACCTTGAACTTAACTTTTCAGGAGTAAACTTGATATTACTGCCGAAGAACATGCTTGGGACGTAAAATCCTCTTCATGGGGAGTAAACTCAAGTTCAAGTGTTAGAAATTCCCTCAAACACCTCCTATGGCCTTGGAAAATGTCTAGTAGCAACCACCATTGAAGTAAAGGAATTAAACATCAATTAAACCAAGGAAATAGGAGTTTACAGCCGTGAACCCCCCTAGAATTGGTCCATGGGCCATAAACTCCCAAAAAGTGCCCAAATGGTGCCCTAACTCCTTCATTTGACTTGGAAAAATGCATAGAACTTTATTTCCTTCCATTTAAGTCCTTAAAACACCAAACTCCTTGTTTATGGCTATAAACACCTCAAATGGTCCATTTAAAGCTTTAAACCCCTTCATATGCATTATATTTGGACCTAGCCTAATTTTATGAGTGAGATAAGACCATTTAGCACCCTAGAACACCCTCACTGTGAGTTTATGGTCGTAAACTCATGGGGAGTTGGTATTAGGGCCATGAACTCTCTAAAAAGAGTTTACTCTTGAAGAGTAAACTCCCTACCTAGACCGTACATACCCATAGATGTTACCTGGGACACCCTTAGCACTCAATCAAAGTGTTATCCACACTTTAGTGTGCGTATACATGTTTAATTAGTATCATATTTACTAAATGTATGTATACATATGTTATCATATGTTCATAGGTCACTAAGTGTGTTCAAGTGTTTACTTGACACCGAGCACCCAACCGGCACATTCGTTCGATCCACTTACAACAGGTGAGTTCATACCCCTGAATTAACCTTTTAAATGTTTTTCATATCAATCACATGTGATTGGTAACCCACATGCACAAGGATTTATTACACTATTAACTGTTTTACCAAGTATGATACTGTAAATGGGTTTTCTAAAATGTCTTTACTTGTTCAAAGCTTTTCTCAAGTTGACTCTCGCGCTGTATGTTTTATTTCATATTTAGTTACAGCAGTATTTTAAATAAAGAATTTCTTTACTTATAATACTTTATCAAAGCTTCATTTAAAATTTGTTTATGAAAGGATTTCTAAAGGATATCAACTTATTCCACAAAATAATACCAGGTCGTGATTTTCTTAAATGTTATGGTTTTCCAAAGTTTCCATCAAAGTTTTCGCCCACGTGTTTATACTCCTACTTTGTTAGATACTAGTGCTTCGTTATACTTCTACCTAACTAATGCTCCTACTTAGTTAGACACTACTACTTTGTTAACGCTTTTACTTCATGATACACTTTTACTTCGTAACACGCTTCTACTTATTAACGCTTCTACTTCACGATACGCTTCTACTTGTTAACGCTTCTACTTCACAATACGTTTATACATATTAACACTCCTACTTCACGAACCACTCCTACTTTATTAATGCTACTACTTCATGAACCACTCCTACTTTATTTATGCTACTACTTCATGAACCACTCCTACTTTATTAATGTTACTACTTCACGAACCACTCCTACTTTATTAATGCTACTACTTCATGAACAACTCCTATTTTATTATTGCTACTACTTCACGAACTACTCCTGCTTTATTAATGCTACTACTTCGTAAACGCTTATACCTTATTAGCACTTCTACTTTGAGAAATGATTCTACTTCATGAAATACTTCTGCTTTGTTAATGATTCTACTTAGTCAAATGTATGTTTGTGCTTGTATAGTTATATAAATAATGTTTAAAGGACTTAAGAAGGCTAGTTCACCCTATTTACTTTTCTTCGTTGAGATGTGGTCTGGTGGGATCGGATATCCGTCCGAAGGTTGTTTGATCATTAGTTATACATTATGTACACAAGCATAGACATATAGGTTTACATCGGTAATTTCAGATGTAAGTCTCTATCGCTTGTCCAGTATTTTACATTAGATCTCACTATTCGAGATGCATCTTCAGGACACGGCCTTCTCTTTTGTCTAGTTGGTAACCAGAGTCTCCTCTAGTGGGAACGGGCATTATGTGTATAGATCTATACAGGATTGACACCCCCGCACCCTGACTGCTAGCTACAGTCCACAACCTACCAACCCAAAGAGTGACAGATGTCACATTATTTCCGACGCTTGCAGGGTGTCAAGTTCTCTAGTGTCTATCAGTATGATTACGGGTATCTCGAGGTTACCTTATAATTCATGGCCTTAAGGTAATGGGAATTAACACTGTATTCATTGTTTTTAGACCTTGCTAGACGTATTATTCATTTGATACTATCTGGGGTCTGTGTCTCCTCTCGTTAGACTGAGTCAGGTGCGTCGTTCATTCGATATTCTCCTGGAGTCTATGATTTCTTTTGCCTTAGTCAGCAATGTTCACTGCTGAGGAATATGTTATTTTCCCTGATATTCTCCCACTTTCTTTAAAATCAATACCATATTTTGATAATGATAGTGTTGAGGGAAAATTACTTTTTACAACATAACTCTGTCCAGTCTTTGTAGAAGACTACTTTTAAATTAGAAAATATAGGATTTTCTGGAAAGGACTCTAATTCACTGTATACTCTAAAACTACTACTTATATAGAGTTATTTGGATAAAATAACACTAAATACTTATGAACTCACCAGCATTTGTAAAAATGTTGATACTCGTTTTCAAATAACTTGTATTCTTAGGTCAGCAATAGACAGGTACATCTCAGGCGCTTTTGGTGAAGACCGTTTAGTACCAAGCTGCATCTACATTATTACTTGTATTACTTTGAAGTTTCTATGTAATGTAAACCATGTAAAAGTGTTTCTATTAATGCAATGGTTGTTGTACTTTGATTACTATACTGCATATGTTGTGATACTTGACATGATGTCATCCACCCCAGAACGTTTCTGTCGTTCCGGTTTTGGGGTGTGACAGATTGGTATCATATCATTGTTTGTAGTGAGCTAAGTATATCAATTCATAAAAATATACAGCCTATAAATACATAGGGATAAAACACACTGACAAAGAATTATACATTAAAATATAACCATATTTTACCAAAGTATAAGAACATCCAGAATCTAAACACTCGGACACAAGTATCACAAGAAGAACAAGAATAAAAGTCTTTGTATGTTGAGAATTACCGTCAAACCTGGGCAGTTATGTAATCATAAGCTGGAATAAATGTAACCTGATCAACTACATTTATTCGAGATGTGATGAACGTGTGCCTGGGAGTGATAGGGGTGTTGCAACAGGTCTGAAACATACCAACTAGGAATGCTGGAGCCAAACATAAAGTTTAAATTACTATAGGAGTATTTTGGAATACTAAAAGACTCACACTAATCCCATAAACATACTCAGAAGATAAGAAACAAAGAATAAATTAAAATACCATAGGGGTATTTTAAGATCCATAAATAACCTTGTGTGAGAAACTACAAAGATCCTTATTGATATACCTACAATTACAGAGGATATGCTCCTAAGATGATATATAATAAGGATCCCATTGGCTAAGAATGTGTGGTTTCATTCTACTTCCTTTTCCCTGTTTGGATGTGGATATAGAGTAGTATCATATATTCGAAGGCCTATCAGATCTAAGTTATATATGATTTGTATACCCTGTGTAATCATAGCAGGACTCGATATGCATCTCCTAGTGAAATGTTAATAATCTCTTAGGATTCTTTAGACATTTCCATTCTCGCACGAACCCTGTAGAAAACCCTATCCACTTCAGTACTCGAAGGAAGAGTTGATTCAAACCCAGAAGAGGTTCATTGAGAAGATTTCCGGTTCGGAAATAAATGAACTAGGTCGAGACTATTGAAATCACCAAGTGCATATACCTTTTTAGGGACATCGGTGAGAAATTCACCTAAACACCTGAGATTTCCAGTCATCCATCATGAAGTGATGACACCCGGAGTCGGAATCGGAAGTAAGACGGAGTAGCAATTCAATATGTCTATAGGAGAAGAGAAGCCTAGGTAACTACCCGAAGGAATCCAACGCCGATCCCAATCAAAGATATGAGGTAGATAGAGGGAGCCAGTACAGGGAACCCGAGAAGTGTCTTTTCTGTCACACTAATACACCCATAAAATAATACAATTTAGTGAGTTAGTGATTACAATACTCACACTATGTGTTAGTTAAATCGCCTTTTTCCCGTTGCAAGTAATACGCTTAGAGCGGATCCCCAGCACCTCTAGTGAGAGTGTTTAGCCATAAGTCTTCATGAGCCTTTCTTCCCGCGGTCTTCGTTCTGAACTATTCTCAAATCCTTCTAAGCCGGAGAGTGAACCTTTCCCAGTATAAAGGTAACTTAGTAGGAACAACTACCATCTTATGGCCTTTTTCGATACTCATACTCCTACCTTAAATACCTGGACTACATCATAGGGAGGTAGGTCGACACTCAGACAACCAATATCCGAGGCACGGGATAAGTTTATGCCTATTATAGTGAGGATTGATACATCTAAGGGTTAACCATCGTCTCTCATTAGCTTGTTTCCTTTTCCATATAGGAAAACCATGCCTCCGAGGAAGCGTAACCCATCCGCCGGCGAGAAACCGACTCTCCTATTCAATGAAGCTACGTTCCAAGTTGCGGTCTCGACAGCCGTAGCAGCTGTCATGGCTCAACTAAATGCTAACAACGCCAATGTTAGCAAGAGCCCTATCGTAAATTCCGATCCAAGTAATGGATAGCAGCAACCAACACCTATATACCTAGCCGTCCGAGAACCTCAACCAAATCCACTGAAGAAAAAGCTCAATATCGAGGAGGGAAGAACCTCAGCTCAAGTACCTTCCGAAGGGCAACGAGCCGAGACAGTTAATACCCCTGCCAGCCCTTCCATCCTGAATTCATGAAGACCATACCTAGGAAACCTTGCCCACTGCAGCAAGTGTAGCAACCATCATCATGGTATATCTTGGGAACTCTACTTTGCTAGGTGCCACATGAAGGGGCATACTGCTCGCGTCTGTAGAAACCTGGTTGAGTTTATTACATTAACCACCAATGTGGCAACCAATACAGTTTTTCACCTATGTGGTGGAGAGGGACACTTCAAAAGGGACTTCCCAACTGAAAGAAACGACAAGGACACAGGAGGAGTCTAACTCTAGTGCTTAGGGAGAACGATCAAGGAACCCGGTAGATATGCGGTACGTCTCTCAATCTCAGATAAATATTCAATAACATTAGAAGTCTAATTCTAAATATAATTACTTTCCCATTAAGGTGAAAGTCGCAACACTGTTATAAAATTTAAAATTTCATCAGGTAAAACTATAATGGCTAGATATATATGGTACGGCCATGTGTAATTGAGATGGATAGACCTAGAGTGAGTGAATGCCACCTCATTTCCTGTTCCTCGTTTGGTTGGGGATTTAAGGCGGAGTCGCTCAATCAACAGTCCTCCCCACCTTAATTATACCTCACTAGTATATGTTAGGCAATTATAGAAATGCCTTGTGAGAATCCATTCATGAAAAGGTACTTTACTCAGAAACACTCAGGACCCTCTATAGTTCCGCGTCGACTCTATCAGTCAACTATCCACGGTAGTGATACACGGGACGAAACCCAAGATGCCCACAAGTTGTGTGCCTGTTCAGCACATGACCCTATTGACTCTTATTCTCTATCATGTCGAAGTATGCCAACTTCGACGCCTCTATCAGTCATGGTTCGACTTCGTGCGACCATGTGTAAATCCTAGTGTTGTGTCAAAATAACTTTCACCGTAGCCATTTCGGCAAATAAAGGTTCTTCCAAACCTAAACATAACAAAAATAATGAAAACTAATGCGATCCGTCAGTCGTCACTCACTCGTATTTCAACCTTTCGAAGTACCCAGGAGAAGGGTACCGCACGCTGTAAACCAACCCTTCTTAGACAGAAAGAAACCGAAGTAAAGACACTACAGGCATTCTAGAAGATGATAACCACCCAAATCATACTCCGTAGATCCCTCAGAAACTCCCTTCGCACCTCGCAATCAGGTTCATAAATCAAGAGAATATAACTCATGAGACTGACCACTATAACCGAGTATATGCATAAGGGTGGTAATAATTGAGATAAAAAAAAAAGCTTTAAGATGTGTGCTTCCTCTGTACTCCCTGTTCCTCGTTGGGTTGTGGGTCTAGGGTGGAGTCGCACAACTGAACATCCTGCCGACCTCAATTATATACGGCTCGCATACACTAAGTAGTAGTGTTTAAGCCATGTATGAGCCCTACCACAAACGTCATAGTAGAACCCTTCATCCTATTGCTTATAATAGGAGCTAGAGTCAAGAGAACCCCTGCGGCTTGAGCTACCATAATGACCACAAATCCGAAAATTATTGTCATCCCGGTCAAGCCTAAATAGTAGCTAACACCCTCATTTGGTAAAGAAATCTGAGTCGTAAGAGTCAAGGACATTGACTACGACCATCCATTCATGCTTAATCCCATGAATTAAGCATCTCAGCGGATATCATGGAAATCCAGAAACTACGATAAGTTAAACCCTGAGAAGAGTGGATGAGGAGTTCCAAGTGATGGAACCCCATACTCACTAGATTTGACCTAGATCAAGAAAACCCAGACCCTTCGAAAAAATAGTTGCTGAAGATGTTCGAACTAACTTAGGCACTTAGCCCACCTCGTTACCGACGAGTAGTGCTTAGGAGACTCCGCCCCCTTACGTGAGTGAGGTCACCATTGCCCTGTAGACGATAGACTGCATTCTCCCAATCGAACACTAGAATACCAAGGACCGTAGGATAACCTCCGCAGCTAAGAACACTTGATTAAAGTGCGAAAGCAGGTTGCGTTAAGCCTTATAACCCAGATCCCGAAGAGATTATAGACTTGACACCATTCTAGGTGTTAGTCGATGGGTTGTATAAGAGCACGCGCTTTCTACAACTAAAATAAACCAACGCCTTAGATAGTAGAGCATATCTTAGAGATTCATTGGACTAGTAGGAGTTCCACAAATACTTTCTCGCCCAGAAATAGTAGAACCACCTCCCAAGATAGTCCAACACTCGTATGGTGAAACCCTATCTCCTCGACCTTGAGGGTTTCCGTTAGAAATATCTCAAGAATCAGAAGTGCAGATTCATTTTGCACTAGATTAAGGTAGCCACTCTACAGCAAATAGATACCCATAGGCATGCAATCCATCCGATGATCCGGAAATACCTCGGAGAGCCAATCAATAGTAGAAACATGAATCCAAGGACAACCCGAGTTTTCTAAGAACCAACCAGAAGGACTACACTTTGAGTATGAGAGAGAACGTTTGGAACATCGGAATGGCAATTACGCTAGTGATGATCTCGCCATAGAAGTACACTATGTTCTAAGTACTGAAAAGCTCTACCATTCCGAGGGCTTAGGACCATCCGAGATTCTTTACGGAGATTGGTCCAACCCTCTTCAGACCACTACTACTTTCGGAAATTCCACAAGTTTCACCCCAAATCAATCCACTTCTTAGACTTGATAAGGGGTTGCCCGACATCGCTCTTTGTATCCCAATCATCTTGATAGAAACCATTGGGAACCTTAACTTCGTAGACCTACCATTAGGAATAACGGCACGAGATGGAATCCGCATATCGTAAGTGAAGTTTTGTTAAAACGCCAAGCAAAGGCCCGAGTTCACTTGGGAGTGCGAGGATCAGCCTAATAGGAAGTACCTTCATCTCATTCTCGATCATTCATACCTATTTCCTTGCTTAAACCTTAATTTCAGGACGAAGTTCCCTCTAACGGGGGGATGATATGACAACCCGAAATTTACTCCGTCAAATTTTACCCCTCCTTCCGTTAATAAGCCTTGTTTTATTCAACTGTCCGTTACCCTTTTCGAAAGAGGTTAATTAATGTGGGACTTTTATAATGACTTGGTAAGGATTGAAAACAAATTAGAAGCACCCTCAATAATCCCTTGAAATGTTCTAGTTTCAACCAAGTCGAAATACGACCACTTAATCGGGTGCGACCAAAAGCCCTGTTTAGCGGCAGTATCGGATACATTTCCATTGAGCCCCAACTCAAGCACCTATATAAGGGAGAGTAAACTTCATGTACACTCTTTTCATTCTCTCTCTATACACACACACTCTCTCTCTCTCTCTCTACAACTTGTTTTCGAGCCAAAAACGCCCGTTTCGAGCCCCAAACTAGTAACAAATCTATCCTAACTTTTAGTATAGCTTATTTAACATGTAAATTCGTGTTTAAGACAACAAATAGGGACAAGATTATGTATTTACGGCCCAAGAACACTCTTGGACCGTGACCACCCTTAAGTGGGGTTTTTAAGCCCCCAAACCCCTTCAAACTACCCCTAAGGCTTAGATATGGCTAAATGACTTATGGGAACGGACTTAGAACACCTTGAACTTAACTTTTGAGGAGTAAACTTGAGTTTACTGCCCAAGAACATGGTTGGGAAGTAAACTCGTCTTCATGGGGAGCAAACTCAAGTTCAAGTGTTAGAAATGCCCTGAAACACCTCCTATGGCCTGGGAAAATGTCTAGAAACAACCACCATTGAAGTAAAGACATTAAACATCAATTAAACCAAGGAAATAGGAGTTTACAGCTGTGAACCCCCTAGAATTGGTCCATAGGCCGTAAACTCCCAAAAAGTGCCCAAATGGTGCCCTAACTCCTTCATTCGACTTGGAAAAATGCATGTAACTTTATTTCCTACCATTTAAGTCCTTAAAACACCAAAAGAACATGCATATAGGAGCTTACAGCCGTAAAATCCTTGCTTAGGGCTGTAAACTCCTCAAATGGTCCATTTAAAGCTTTAAACCCCTTCATATGCATTATATTTAGACCTAGCCTAATTCTATGAGTGATATAAGATCATTTAGCACCCTAGA
Organism: Lactuca saligna; assembly: GCF_052625555.1. Classification (NCBI taxonomy): domain Eukaryota; kingdom Viridiplantae; phylum Streptophyta; class Magnoliopsida; order Asterales; family Asteraceae; genus Lactuca; species Lactuca saligna. The sequence goes on from NC_136420.1 coordinate 215,286,102, forward strand.
ACACCCTCACCATGAGTTTACGGCCATAAACTCATGGGGAGTTGGTCTTAGGGCCGTGAACTACACATACCCATAGATGTTACCTGGGACACCCTTAGAACTCAATCAAACTGTTATCTGCACTTTAGGATGCGTATACGTGTTTTATTAGTATCATATTTACTAATTGTATGTAAACATATGTTATCATATGTTAATAGGTCACTAAGTGTGTTCAAGTCTTTACTTGACACCGAGCACCCCACCGGCACCTTCATTCGATCCACTTTCAACAGGTGAGTTCATACACCTGAATTAACCCTTTAAATGTTTTTACATGCTTTTAGGGGGGGGGGGGGGAATACAAGTTAAACATCCCAGTTTTCATATCAATCACATGTGATTGGTAACCCGCATGCACAAGGATTTATTACACTGTTAACTGTTTTACTAAGTATGATACTGTAAATGGTTTTTCTAAAACGACTTTACTTGTTCAAAGCTTTTCTCAAATTGACTCTCGCATTGTATGTTTTATTTCATATTTAGTTACACCAGTATATTAAATAAAGAATTTCTTTACCTATAATACTTTATCAAAACCTCATTTAAAATTTGTTTATGAAAGGATTTCTAAAGGTTTTCAACTTATTCCACAGAAGAATACCAGGTCGTTATTTTCTTAAATGTGATGGTTTTCCAAAGTTTCCATCAAAGTTTTCATCCACGTGTTTATACTCCTACTTTGTTAGATACTACTGCTTCGTTATACTTCTACCTAATTAATTCTCCTACTTAGTTAAACACTACTACTTTGTTAACGCTTTTACTTCGTGATACACTTTTACTTCGTAACACGCTTCTACTTATTAACGCTACTACTTCACGATACGCTTCTACTTGTTAACGCTTCTACATCACGATACATTTCTACTCATTAACACTCTTACTTCATTAATGCTACTACTTCACGAACCACTCCTACTTTATTAATGCTGCTACTTCACAAACCACTCCTACTTCAGAATGGCAATCAAACTAGTGATGATCTCGCCATAGAAGTACACTATGTTCTAAGTACTAAAAATCTCTACCATTCCGAGGGATTAGGACCATCCGAGATTCTTTATGGAGATTGGTCCAACCCTCTTCAGACCACTACTACTTTCGGAAATTCCACAAGTTTCACCCCAGATCAATCCACTTCTTAGACTTGATTAGCGGTTGCCCGACATCACTCTTTGTATCCCACTCATCTTGATAGAAACCATTAGGAACCCTAACTTCGTAAACCTACCATTAGGAATAACGGCACGAGACGGAATCCGCATACCGTAAGTGAAGTTTTGTTAAAACGCCAAGCAAAGGCTAGAGTTCACTTGGGAATGCGAGGATCAGCCTAATAGGAAGTACCTTCATTTCATTCTCGATCATTCATACCTACTTCCTTGCTTAAACCTGAATTTCAAGACGAAGTTCCCTCTAACGGGGGGATGATGTGACAACCCGAAATTTACTCCGTCAAATTTAACCCCTCCTTTTGTTAATAAGCCTTGTTTTATTAAACTTTCCGTTAGCCTTTTCGGAAGAGGTTAATTAATGTGGGACTTTTATAATGACTTGGTAAGGATTGAAAACAAATTAGAAGCACCCTCATTAATCCCTTCAAAAGTTCTAGTTTCAACCAAGTCGAAATACGACCACTCAAACGGGTGCGACCAAAAGCCCTATTTAGCGACAGTATCGGGTAGATTTCCACTGAGCCCCAACTCAAGCACCTATATAAGGGAGAGTAAACTTCATTTACACTCTTTTCACTCTCTCTCTGTACACACACTCTCTCTCTCTCTCTACAACTTGTTTTCGAGCCAAAAACGCCCGTTTTGAGCCCCAAACTAGTAATAAATCTATCCTAACTTGTAGTATAGCTTAGTTAACATGAAAATTCATGTTTAAGACAACAAATAGGGGCAAGATTATGTGTTTACAGCCCAAGAACACTCTTGGACCGTGACCACCCTTAAGTGGGGTTTTTAAGCCCCCAAACCCCTTCAAACTACCCCTAAGGCTTAGATATGGCTAAATGACTTATGGGAACGGACTTAGAACACCTTAAACCTAACTTTTGAGGAGTAAACTTGAGTTTAATTGTAACATCCGAATTTTTACCAGGTATCTTGTAAGTTTGAATTTTTATATATTGTGAGAGAGACTCGGCGAGTTGGAGCTCGGACTCGCCGAGTAGGGACGCGGGATTGATCGAGGGTGCGCACTTGGACTCGGCGAGTCCAGGGTATGGACTCGGCGAGTCTGCGTTGTGTTATGAAACCCTAAATCTCTGAGTTTGAGGCCTATTTAAGGGGCCTTATGGCCGTCATTTGTGCTCACCCAAACCCCAGAGAGTGTCCCTAGAGTTCTTGAGCGTTTTGTGAAGGAAAGAGAGCCACTCTTGATCTTGTGTGTGTTGTTTAGCAAGAAGAAGGAGGCCCTAAGCAAGAGGAAGCAAAGGAGGTTGCTATTTCGTGGATTTGGAGCTTGGATCATCAACCTAGAGGTATTATTTTGGACCATTTTCTGTTTGGTGAAGTTTGATGCAATTTAGGGCTTAATGTGGTCATTTAGGGGAGATTTGGTGCCCCCTTTGGTTCCCTCTTTGAGTTGAGACCATGGATCTGGATCCATAGAGGTCCAGAGGACCTCACTCATCAAGCTTTATGGGTGGAAATGGAGTCCTTGACCTTGTGTTGAAGTATTTGAGTCCAAAACATCATTTATGGTCATGTAGAGGTTATATGTGCATCAAGATTGTGACTTTACGTGCTAAATAAGCTTGGAGGGACTGGATCTATGGATTAATGGACTGGATCTGGCCTTTAGAGCAAGATTGAGTCAGTGCATGGCACGGACTCGCCGAGTCCGAAGAACAGACTCGGCGAGTAGCTTGAATATTGCACGACCACTCAGCGAGTGGCCTCGCCGAGTTGGGATGAGTGAACTCAGTGGGTCAAGGGGGAGTCAGGATGGTCAGGTGGACCGAGTCAAATCGGACTCGCCGAGTTGTTCTTGAGACTCGGCGAGTTGAGTCGTGGTGGCCCCACAACTCGTGCCAGGTGGAGCTCGTCGAGTTGGGGGAAAATACTCGACGTGTCAAGAGAGGATTCCAGGGAAATTGGTGTGTGCGCTCAGACTCGCCGAGTCGCTATAGTACACTCGCCGAGTCCGGTCAAGTTGACCGTTGACCGTTGACCTAGATTGTCTTGTATAGTGTGGTCAACCCTAGTTGGGAAAGTGTTAATTAGAGATGTATTGTGCTATAGGGGGACACGCGAGGTGAGTCTTCTTACTATACTTTACCTTGAGTAGGTAACCAGAGCTATGTGATAGAGTATTTGTGTGCTATATATATGTTATGTGTTGTACTGCATGATTTCTATGTGATTTATGTGGTGCATGATTATCAGAGTTGGAACCTGAGGGTTCACAGAGTTTGGGTGCACGGACCCACAGAGTTATAGCCTAGAGTGGCTAATATGTGCTATATGTGGTATTTTGGGAAACTCACTAAGCCTTGTGCTTACAGTGTTGATGTTATTTGTTTCAGGTACTAGTGACGACCGCAGGAAGGCGCCGGCTTGATCCGTACACACACGTTTGGAGCTTGACATTTTGATCTTGGGATGTTGTACTGTTTTGTTGAACAATTAAAATGGTTGTTTCTATGAATATTGATGGATTTATGTTTTTATAAAAATCGAAAAATTTGTTTGAAAATTTTGGTGTTACAAATTGGTATCAGAGCCTTGGTTTGAGGGATTCGAGTACACCTTCGGGGGTATTTGAACTCAAACTGAGGAAATAAAGAGATATTTTCAAAATAAAAACCAAAATTTTCTAAGAGTAAAGGGTTTTTCAGGAAGAAACGTGTGTACGATCAGTCAGCGCCCGAACGGTGAATTCCTAAAATATCTTTTGTTATGTAATAACTATTACTGTGATGTGTGTGCATGCTAGAGTAGGCTAGGTATTGCTGATAGGACTAGAGTGGCCTGTTTTGTGATGCCTTAGCTTAGGGAATGGTGAGCTGCTATGAGACACTGAGAGTAATTAGGTAGCAGCTAGGGCTTTGTGTGAGATCTGTTCAGAGAGATAAAGTATAATAGAGTACTTGGGGACTGGGATCCGAAGAGGACGATTTGGGGTGTGTACCGAGACGGTGCGGACAGTAGTATTGGGCCCGTACTACTAAAAGCACCGGTGCGGTACGCAGTTCAAATAAGAATCTGGGGATGCCAAGAATCAAGGAGGGGTGGATTGTTGAATGTAAGGGTGTTCGAGTGAATTCTAATTATCGCATGTTGTATTTCAGAGGTTGATCATGGTGAGGACACAACACATGCCGGAGGATGCCGGATCTAGTGATGAGGACATTCGACAGATCATTCATGAGGAGGTGGCTGCGGTCATCAGAGCCGAGATACCAGAGATGTTCGGGTCCATTAAGACCGCTTTGATTGAGACGTTTGACGAGCGCTATGCCGCTCTTTCTGAGGCTGCGGTTGCAGCAGCTACCGCAGCGATTGCTGCGGCAAGACCCCAGGGAGGTGATGCGATGTTGTTTAGGGAGTTCAGCAACACCAAGCCACCAGAGTTTGATGGTACACAGGACCCGGTGGCAGCTATGAGGTGGATATCTGATATGGAGGGATGCTTCTTCACTTGCTCGTCCCCTGAGCATTTGAAGGTTCGGTTCGCGCTGAACCAGCTTCGCTTGGGAGCGAAGGACTGGTGGAAGTTTGTGACTGCGCATTTCACACCGACTGAGCTTTCGGCAGTGACCTGGGAGAGGTTCACTTCCATGTTCCGAGATGAGTATGTTCCTCAGGTGGAGAGGGAACGTCTGGCACAGGAGTTTCTGACCCTCAAGCAGGGTACCGAGTCAGTTACAGCGATTACGAGGATGTTTCAGGAGAGGGCGATGTTTTGCCCTGAGCACGTGTCCACCGAGCAGGCACGTATGAGCCGTTACCTGAGCATTTTGAGACGGGATATTCGGGAGTTCGCTGCGAACTCCTCGTACCGGACATTTACCGAGCTTCAGGCAAATGCTCGGAAGAGGGAGATTGAGCTTGAGACTCAGGCCAGGGAGGAGGCGGAGTCTATGGGGAGGGATCGGCGGCCGGCACAGTCCCAGCCGGCAGCCAAGCGGGCCAAGCCCGCTGATCCCAGACCCGGGAGCCAGAAGGGCCGCACGTGTGGGAAGTGTGGCAAGGGTCACGATGGCGCCTGTCGAGCAGGGTCTTGCTACAAATGTGGCAAGGAGGGGCATATGGCTAAGGACTGCCCCCAAGGGATTTGCAGTGTGCTTCCACTGCAACCAGACTGGACACCGGAAGGCGGAGTGTCCGCTGCTGCACGGGGCATCTCAGGGGTCTGCTCCCGCCTCCATCAGAGCTGCTGCTGCAGAGAGTTGGCCCGTGAAGACCGAGGCACCGAGGGCTCGGGGGAGAGCCTTCCAGCTGACTGCGGAAGAGGTCTGCGCTGCACCCGACGTTGTGGCTGGTATGTTTCCTTTTCATTATTGTTTATGGTGTTGAGATATTATGCTTATTTTATGCTATGCATAGGTACCTTCCTTGTGAACTCTGTACCTGCTTTAGTGTTATTTGACTCGGGTGCGAGTCGATCCTTTGTGTCTTTGGCGTTTAGTCAGCGTATCAGTGTTAGTCGGGGGACATTGAGTCGGCCCCTGCGGGTTTCCATAGCCGCCGACAGGGTGATTTGTGCTACTGAGGTCTTCAGGGGATGTGTATTGGAGATATTCGGGGTTGAGTTTCCGATCGACCTGATTCCGATCGCGATGGGTGATGTCTGTGTTATAGTGGGCATGGATTGGTTGAGCCGATTCGGTGCGGTTATCGATTGCGAGCAACAGCTGGTGACTATACGAGATCCTAGTGGGGGAGTTCTTTCAGTATACGGCGAGGGTACACGTTCTGGATCAGCCTTTTGTTCGGCTGCTAGGGCGAGGCAGTGTTTACAGCAGGGCTGTAAGGGTTATGTGGCGTATGTGATGGATACGCGAGTGATCTCTGAGAGACCGAGCTCTGCGGAGGAAGTTCCGGTGGTGCGGGAGTTTCCAGATGTATTTCCCGAAGAGTTACCAGGTGTGCCTCCCGTGAGGCAAGTGGAGTTTGGCATCGATTTGGTTCCGGGAGCCGCGCCTATTGCTAAGGTGCCGTATCGCCTTGCGCCTCCAGAGATGCAGGAGTTATCCTTGCAACTTCAGAAGTTGCTGGGGAAGGGGTTTATTCGGCCAAGTAGCTCGCCGTGGGGAGCACCCATCTTGTTTGTGAAGAAGAAGGATGGCTCGCATCGCATGTGTATTGATTACCGGGAATTGAATAAGCTGACGGTCAAGAACCGTTACCCGCTGCCGAGGATCGACGATTTATTCGATCAGCTACTGGGAGCATCTTGGTTCTCCACGATTGATTTGAGGTCGGGCTATCATCAGGTAAGAGTGCGGGACGAGGACGTCCAGAAGACAGCATTCAGGACGCGTTATGGGCATTATGAGTTTGTGGTGATGCCTTTTGGGCTCACTAATGCCCCGGCTGTGTTCATGGACCTCATGAACAGGGTATGTCGGCCGATGCTGGATCGGTCGGTGATTGTTTTCATTGATGATATTCTGGTATATTCGAGATCTAGTGAGCAGCACGAGGAACATTTGAGGGAGGTGCTTGGGGTTTTGAGAGCGGAGAAACTTTACGCAAAGTTTTCCAAGTGCGATTTCTGGTTACGGGAGGTCCAGTTTCTAGGACATCTCGTTAACCAGAAGGGGATATTGGTCGATCCGGCCAAGGTTGACGCAGTGATGAGGTGGGAGGTGCCGAGGTCACCTTCTGAGATCCGGAGTTTCCTCGGGTTGGCAGGGTATTATCGGAGATTTATTAAGGATTTCTCCAAGATTGCGGTTCCACTCACCAGATTGACCCGGAAGGGTGTGGCATTCGCATGGGGTCCCGAGCAGCAGACCTCCTTTGAGACACTTCGCCAGAGGTTGTGTGAAGCTCCAGTATTAGCCCTTCCGGAAGGTATGGAAGATTTCGTGGTATTCTGTGATGCATCGATCCTAGGATTGGGAGCAGTATTGATGCAGAAGGGTCATGTGATAGCTTATGCATCGAGGTAGTTGAAGCCTCACGAGACGAGGTACCCCCCTCAAGATTTGGCGGCACTACTTGTATGGGGTTCGTTGTACGATTTACACGGATCATAAGAGCTTGAAATACTTGATGGATCAGCCTAACCTAAATATGCGGCAGAGAAGATGGTTAGACGTGGTCAAGGATTATGATTGCGAGATCTTGTACCACCCGGGCAAGGCTAATGTGGTAGCCGACGCGTTGAGTCGCAGGGCGGAGAGTACTCCCCTGCGAGATGTATGTTTGAGATTGACCGTGATAGCTCCAGTTCTGGACGCCATTCGTGGGGCTCAGGCAGAGGCCGTGCGTCCGGAGATGCAGAAGAGAGAATGGGTTGTTGGGTTGGTTTCTGAGTTTATATCGGATAGTCGAGGCCTTATGACTTATCAGGGTAGGATCTGGGTACCGTTTGTGGGCGGTACCCGTGCCACATTGATGGAGGAGGCTCATAGATCGAAATTTTCGATCCACCCCGGGGCCACGAAGTTGTATTTGGACCTAAGGAAGGAGTATTGGTGGCCCTGTATGAAGAGGGATGTAGCATGGTTTGTCGAGAGGTGTTTGACCTGTCGAAGGGTAAAGGCCGAACACCAGAGACCGCATGGCAAGTTGCAGCCATTGGAGGTTCCCGAGTGGAAGTGGGAACAGATCACTATGGACTTTATCACCAAATTGCCGAGGACTGCCAGGGGAGTTGATGCAATTTGGGTGATTGTGGATAGATTGACAAAGAGCGCTCACTTTCTTGCCATCAGTGAGAGTTCTTCAGCAGAGAAGTTGGCGGAGATTTACGTGAGGGAGGTTGTATCTCGGCATGGGGTGCTGATCTCGATTGTTTCAGACCGCGATGTGCGCTTCACTTCCCGTTTTTGGAAGAAATTTCATGAGGAGTTGGGTACTAAGTTGCATTTTAGTACCGCATACCACCCCCAGACCGATGGTCAGAGTGAACGGACGATACAGACACTCGAGGACATGCTTCGAGCTTGTGTATTGGACTTTGGGGGTAGTTGGGACTCGTATTTGCCTTTGGCGGAGTTTTCCTACAACAACAGCTATCATTCGAGCATTGGTATGCCGCCCTTTGAGCTGTTGTATGGTAGGAGGTGTCGGACTCCCATATGTTGGGGAGAGGTTGGGCAAAGAGTAATCAGACGACAGAGCAGATACAGCTAGTTAGGCAGAGGTTACTGACCGCTCAGAGCCGACAGAAGAGTTACGCAGATAGACGCCGATCCGAGCTGGAATTTCAGGTCGGCGACTTTGTTCTCCTGAAGGTTTCTCCTTGGAAAGGGGTGATCCGGTTCAGGAAGAGGGGCAAATTGGGACCCCGGTTTATTGGTCCGTTTCGTGTGATTGCCAGGGTAGGCCGGGTAGCCTATCGGCTGGAGTTACCAGCAGAGTTGGGACAGATTCACAACACTTTTCATGTATCGCAGTTGAGGAAATGTATAGCCGATGAGTCGGCAGTGGTTCCACTAGAGGATATTCAGGTTGATGCGAGCCTGAATTATGCGGAGAGACCCGTGGCTATTAGGGATCGGAAGATCAAGATTTTGAGGAACAAGGAGGTACCTCTGGTATTGGTTCAGTGGCAACATCGGAAGGGATCAGAGATGACCTGGGAGCCGGAGGGTATGATGCGGGAGCAGCATCCGGAGCTGTTTTAGAGCGGGACTTCGAGGGCGAAGTCCAGTTCTAGTGGGGGAGAGTTGTAACATCCGAATTTTTACCAGGTATCTTGTAAGTTTGAATTTTTATATATTGTGAGAGAGACTCGGCGAGTTGGAGCTCGGACTCGCCGAGTAGGGACGCGGGATTGATCGAGGGTGCGCACTTGGACTCGGCGAGTCCAGGGTATGGACTCGGCGAGTCTGCGATGTGTTATGAAACCCTAAATCTCCGGGTTTGAGGCCTATTTAAGGGGCCTTATGGCCGTCATTTGTGCTCACCCAAACCCCAGAGAGTGTCCCTAGAGTTCTTGAGCGTTTTGTGCAGGAAAGAGAGCCACTCTTGATCTTGTGTGTGTTGTTTAGCAAGAAGAAGGAGGCCCTAAGCAAGAGGAAGCAAAGGAGGTTGCTATTTCGTGGATTTGGAGCTTGGATCATCAACCTAGAGGTATTATTTCGGACCATTTTCTGTTTGGTGAAGTTTGATGCAATTTAGGGCTTAATGTGGTCATTTAGGGGAGATTTGGTGCCCCCTTTGGTTCCCTCTTTGAGTTGAGACCATGGATCTGGATCCATAGAGGTCCAGAGGACCTCACTCATCAAGCTTTATGGGTGTAAATGGAGTCCTTGACCTTGTGTTGAAGTATTTGAGTCCAAAACATCATTTATGGTCATGTAGAGGTTATATGTGCATCAAGATTGTGACTTTACGTGCTAAATAAGCTTGGAGGGACTGGATCTATGGATTAATGGACTGGATCTGGCCTTTAGAGCAAGATTGAGTCAGTGCATGGCACGGACTCGCCGAGTCCAAAGAACAGACTCGGCGAGTAGCTTGAATATTGCACGACCACTCAGCGAGTGGCCTCGCCGAGTTGGGATGAGTGAACTCAGTGGGTCAAGGGGGAGTCAGGATGGTCAGGTGGACCGAGTCAAATCGGACTCGCCGAGTTGTTCTTGAGACTCGGCGAGTTGAGTCGTGGTGGCCCCACAACTCGTGCCAGGTGGAGCTCGTCGAGTTGGGGGGAAATACTCGACGTGTCAAGAGAGGATTCCAGGGAAATTGGTGTGTGCGCTCAGACTCGCCGAGTCGCTATAGTGCACTCGCCGAGTCCGGTCAAGTTGACCGTTGACCGTTGACCGACGTTGACCTAGATTGTCTTGTATAGTGTGGTCAACCCTAGTTGGGAAAGTGTTAATTAGAGATGTATTGTGCTATAGGGGGACTTCAGCTCGGCGGATCGAGTGTTTAGCGATTTCAGGGTTACGGTTTACCGAGACACGCGAGGTGAGTCTTCTCACTATACTTTACCTTGAGTAGGTAACCAGAGCTATGTGATAGAGTATTTGTGTGCTATATATATGTTATGTGTTGTACTGCATGATTTCTATGTGATTTATGTGGTGCATGATTATCAGAGTTGGAACCTGAGGGTTCACAGAGTTTGGGTGCACGGACCCACAGAGTTATAGCCTAGAGTGGCTAATATGTGCTATATGTGGTATTTTGGGAAACTCACTAAGCCTTGTGCTTACAGTGTTGATGTTATTTGTTTCAGGTACTAGTGACGACCGCGGGAAGGCGCCGGCTTAATCCGTACACACACGTATGGAGCTTGACATTTTGATCTTGGGATGTTGTACTGTTTTGTTGAACAATTAAAATGGTTGTTTCTATGAATATTGATGGAATTATGTTTTTATAAAAATCGAAAAATTTGTTTGAAAAATTTGGTGTTACATTAATGCCTAAGAACATGGTTGGGCAGTAAACTCGTCTTCATGGGGAGTAAACTCAAGTTCAAGTGTTAGAAATGCCCTCAAACACCTCCTATGGCCTGAGAAAATGTCTAGAAGAAACCACCATTGAAGTAAAGACATTAAACATCAATTAAACCAAGGAAATAGGAGTTTACGGCTGTGAACCCCCTTCGAATTGATCCATAGGCCGTAAACTCCCAACAAGTGCCCAAATGGTGCCCTAACTCCTTCATTCGACTTGGAAAAATGCATAGAACTTTATTTCCTTCCATTTAAGTCCTTAAAACAGCAAAAGAACATGCATATAGGGGCTTACAACCATAAACTCCTTGTTTAGGGCCGTAAACTCCTCAAATGGTCCATTTAAAGCTTTAAACCCCTTCATATGCATTATATTTGGACCTAGCCTAATTCTATGAGTGATATAAGATCATTTAGCACCCTAGAACACCCTCACCATGAGTTTATGGCCGTAAACTCATGGGGAGTTGGTCTTAGGGTCGTGAACTACACATACCCATAGATGTTACCTGGGACACCCTTAGCACTCAATCAAACTGTTATCTGCACTTTAGGATGCGTATATGTGTTTTATTAGTATCATATTTACTAATTGTATGTAAACATATGTTATCATATGTTAATAGGTCATTAAGTGTGTTCAAGTCTTTACTTGACACCGAGCACCCCACCGGCACCTTCATTCGATCCACTTTCAACAGGTGAGTTCATACACCTGAATTAACCCTTTAAATGTTTTTACATGCTTTTAGGGGGGGGGGGAATACAAGTTAAACATCCCAGTTTTCATATCAATCACATGTGATTGGTAACCCGCATGCACAAGGATTTATTACACTGTTAACTGTTTTACTAAGTATGATACTGTAAATGGTTTTTCTAGAACGTCTTTACTTATTCAAAGCTTTTCTCAAATTGACTCTCGCATTGTATGTTTTATTTCATATTTAGTTACACCAGTATATTAAATAAAGAATTTCTTTACATATAATACTTTATCAAAACTTCATTTAAAATTTTTTCATGAAAGGATTTCTAAAGGTTTTCAACTTATTCCACAGAAGAATACCAGGTCGTTATTTTCTTAAATGTGATGGTTTTCCCAAGTTTCCATCAAATTTTTCGTCCACGTGTTTATACTCCTACTTTTTTAGATACTACTGCTTCGTTATACTTCTACCTAATTAATTCTCCTACTTAGTTAAACACTACTACTTTGTTAACTCTTTTACTTCGTGATGCACTTTTACTTCGTAACACGCTTCTACTTATTAACACTTTTACTTCACGATACGCTTCTACTTGTTAACGCTTCTACATCACAATACGTTTCTACTCATTAACACTCCTACTTCATTAATGCTACTACTTCATGAACCACTCCTACTTTATTAATGCTGCTACTTCACAAACCACTCCTACTTTCTTAATGCTACTACTTCACGAACCACTCCTACTTTATTAATGCTACTACTTCGTGAACCACTCCTACTTTATTAATGCTACTACTTCGCGGACCAGTCCTACTTTATTAATGCTACCACTTCACGAATTACTCCTACATTATTAATGCTACTACTTCATAAACGCTTATACCTTATTAACACTTCTACTTTGAGAAACTCTTCTACTTCATGAAATACTTCTGCTTTGTTAACGGTTCTACTTAGTTAAATGTATACCTGTGGTCTGGTGGGATCGGATATCCATCCGAAGGTCATTTGATCATTAGTTATACACTATGTATACAAGCATAGAAATATAGGTTTACATCGGTCTGTTCAGTTGTAAGTCTCTATCGCTTGCCCAGTATTTTACATTAGATCTCACTATTCAAGATGCATCTTTAGGACACGGCCTTCTCCGTTGTATAGTTGGTAACCAGAGTCTCCTGTAGGGAGAGCGGGCATTATGTGTATAGATCTATACGGGATTGACACCCCTGCACCCTCACTGCTAGCTACAGTCCACGACCTACCAAGTCAAAGGGTGACAGATGTCACATTATTTCTGACAATTGCAGGGCATCAAGTTCTCTAGTGTCTATCAGTATGGTTACAAGTATCTCGGGGTTACCTTATAATTCATGGCCTTAAGGTAACGGGAATTAACACTTTATTCACTATTTTTAGACCTTGCTAGACGTATTATTCGTTTGATACTATCTGGGGTCTGTGTCTCCTCTCGTTAGACTGAGTCAGGTGCGTCGTTCATTCGATACTCTCCTGGAGTCTATGATTTCTTTTGCTTTAGTCAGCAGGCTTCACTGCTGAGGCATATGTTATTTTCCCTGATATTCTCCCACTTTCTTTAAAATCAATACCATATTTTGATAATGATAGTGTTAAGGGAAAAATTACTTTTTACAACATAACTCTGTCCAGTCTTGGTAGAAGACTGCTTTTAAATTAGAAAATATAGGATTTTCTGGAAATGACTCTAATTCACTGTATACTCTAAAACTACTACTTATACAAAGTTATTTGGATAAAATGACACTAATACTTATGAACTCACCAGCATTTGTAAAAATGAAGATACTCGCTTTCAAATAACTTGTATTCTCAGGTCAGCAATAGGCGGGTACATCTCAGGCGCTTTTGGTGAAGACCGTTTAGTACTAAGCTGCATCTACATTATTACTTGTATTACTTTGAAGTTTCTATGTAATGTAAACCATGTAAAACTATTATTATTAATGTAATGGTTTTTGTACTTTGATTACTATACTGCATATGTTGTGATACTTGACATGACGTCATCCACCCCAAAACGTTTCCACCGTTCCAGTTTTGGGGTGTGACACCTTGATGCTCATATATCATCTAGATGGTCTCATTTGACGATTTAGCCCCAAAAATGACATTCTAAGCTCATAACTCCCAAGATAACTCATAAAGCTCCAAGGGTTAAGGTCTCTAGACCTCTTTGAGTCCAGATCCAAAGCATAAAGTAGAGAAGGGACCAATTGCTCCACATAACCATCCTCAAAAAAAGCTTAGAAAACCCTAACTGTAAGAATCAATACCAAAACCGAAGAAGGTCCGAATAAATACCTCATGTTGAAGTCCCTGGACTCTGAAACCACTAGAATCACACCTCCTTTTGTCTCCTCTTTCCCTTGATCACCTTCTTCTTGCTAAACCAAAGATAGAAAGATCAAATATAACTTCTCCTTCCTCCCAAATGATTTAGCTCACTTAGGGTTCTCTGAAGGGACTGGTAGTCGCAATGGGGGACTACGAGTGCCCTTAAATTGGCTCCAACCCCAGGGGATTAGGGTTTCATTAAACATCGTGGACTCACCGAGTCCACTAATGGACTCGCTAAGTCCAGTCGCGAACCCGGATGATAATCCGCGACCCTACTCAACGAGTCTAAGCATCAACTCGCCGAGTTCCTTCACAATTTTAAAAAATAAAAATATTAGATTAATATACCTGGGAATCCGAATGTTACATAAAGCTTCATATTGTTAGATATCCAACACACGATTTGGAGTTGGGGAAGTGCATTTTCTCTCAAGATTTGGCAGAACCATCTCTATGGGGTCCAATGCACCATCTACATGGGCCATAAGATCTTCAGATATCATATGGATCATCCAAATCAGAACATGAGGTAGTGTAGGTGGCTTGATGTAGTCAAGGATTATGATTGTTATATTTTTTATCATTTAGGGAAGGGTAATGTAGTCATCGATGCTTTGAGCCGTAAGGCGGCTTGTATTATGTTTGAGATCTCTACTTAAGGATGGTTGTGAGTCGTTTCATAACTTGGGGTCGTAACCCAAAGATCAAGTTTCATAAGCCTTCGGGATTTGGCAAAATAGAGGTTTAGACCCTGTTGTAAGTGGGTAATGTAGATTTTGTAATGCAGAGTCATTTTGTGCTTTAGAGCCCAAGGGCATATTGGTAAGAGTGATGCTTCAGGCCTTTTATTTAAATGAAGTTCTTTATTTCAATTCGTTTTAAGTAAAAAAGTATAAAGATATAGTTGTAGAGCTCCATAGTACCTTTTTGTGGATATAAATATAATCGAAATTGGAGTTAGGACGAAAAACTTATGGCTTTCAGAAGTTAGGAGCTTTTGGGGTTACGCCTAATACGCTGGCCATACAGATTGTACATCGGGCGTACTAGCTCGGATGATCGTGAGTGCTTAACCTAGTTTATTGAGTAGGTTGGGAGTACTAAGAGTATGTTGGGCATACTCACTCAGGTGCCAAACCCTAATATAAGGGTTTTAAGCTTTATTTAAGTTCCTTGTATCCCCCCAATCCCTCTCCATTCTCAACTTCCACCATTTGAATATCCATCCTCGAAACCCTAACCCTAATTTGATCCTTGTAAGCAAAAAAAGTTTTTTTTTAGTGCCTTTGAAGAAGGAAGAAGTTGGTGATTGTGCTTAGAAGCTTGAAGCAACCTTAGATATTGAAGTTCTCCTCCCTCATAAATCTGTAGAAGGTATACAGTTTGTGCCTTTATATATCAGTTGATTAATCTAGTTTAATGGTTAAATTTATGTCCTTTTTATCTCATAAATTGGTCCATTTGAGTGTGGGTTGTTCCTAATCTTATGAGGTGCATTTTCATATGTATAAGAGGGTGTTAATTCATAAAAATATGATATTGGCGTTATTTTTCTATTCATACATGTGTTATGAAGCTTAGAATATGATAATAAGATAAGGTTTTTGATTTGGACCCTTTCTAGCCATGCAACATTATAAAGTTGGAAATTTTATGATTTAGAGCATCATTTAGACATAGATTTGAGTTATTAACAAAATATCTTAAGTGATAAAGTAGTTAATTGAAAGGTCCGAACCAGCTGATGTATGTTGGGTGTAGGTTTCATACATTGGGTGTACTAGGTCAGTCCAAAAATAGTGGGCGTAAGTTGAGTTAGCAGGGTGTACTAGGTCAGTCCAAAAATAGTGGGCGTAAGTTGAGTTAGCAGGGTGTACTTAACAAAACTTGGACTTTGACTTTTTTTTGACTTCCATTCACCTTTAACTTTTTTTACCAAGTTTGAATTTATTTCAAACTTGAGGGTTTGGACTGGTGATTAAGATTTTATCTGGTTCAGGTGTTAGTGGGTCAACGGGAGCAATCAATGCTAAAAAAAGATTGTATCGCAGTGTTTCAGAGTTCTACACCTCTAATGAGTATTAGTTCATTGTACTGTAGGTCGAAGGCACCAATTGTGGCCCACTAGTTTCAACAATATGTTAGTAGAGGGATGCCATATAGATTGTATATATAGTCATGTAGGATAGATTGAGGACTCTTGGTCTAGGTTTTCTTGCATGTTCCTTGTTTAGTTGTGGCTCTAGAGTAGGATCACCTGTCTGGGTGCCCTATCTCACTTATGAGTATATACGGTTATGAATTTTTGGATTGTTGGTATTTATTATGTTGCTATGTTGTAGTGATCTATTAGATCTGTCTCCTAGTATTGAGTATGTTGCTATACATTTCTTGATTAATCTAGTTTAATGGTCAGATTTGGACCCTTTCTAGCCATACAAATCTAACAGATGTATGTTTGTATGTCTATCGTAGAAGGTATACAGTTGCATGTTACTATTCCAATCCAAAGATTGATTGGGCTTGGGCATTCCAACTGCGAAGTTGTGGGACGTTATGTATGTTTGTATGTCTATCGTATGGGGTATTTTAGGGGAAAAGCACTACGATTTGTGCTTAAATATTTGTTTATTGTTTTAGATATCATGGTTGTCATGGGAAGGCGAAGGTGTGACTATAGACATTCATCTACGATAATGAAGATTTTGCTCTTTAAACATTATGTTGATTTTCAATAAATGGGTTTGGAATAAATGGTTATCTTCCTAATGAATATATAATTTGCAAGTTTTACTTTAATAAAATGAAAATTTCTTGTTGTGAAAATGGAATGTTACATGTTGGTATCAAAGCCCAGATTTGAGCGAATTGGAGGAACACTTGTGGGAGTCCAGTCTCAAATAAGAATACAAGAGTTTCATTAATTTTTTTTGAAAAATAACTTGTAATAAAAGTGTTGGGTTAAGGACATGGGCTCGGTCTCTCATCTTGTAGGCTTAGGGAAATTCAACCTAATGATGTGAGCCTAATATGCACACATTGTATACGTATTGTTGTGTGGGTTGTTTTCGGGGAACTCACTAAGCTTTCTCTTACAGTTCTTGATTTGAATGCTTCATGTACTTCTGATGATCGAGAAAAGGCGAAGGCGTGATTGTATACATCCTCCTATTGTTATGATTTGACAGACTGATCTGATACTTGATTTTTGTGATACGATTTGAAAACATTGGTTGTTTATTTATAGTATGTCGTGGAAATGTGTTGTAACAATGGAAAACATTTATCATAGTTTTTTGGATGTTATATCAGACTACCTATAATCAGCTTGAATATGTATTATTTTTCTTTATTTCTACTAAAAGTGCTAAAGACAAACTGAAATTAGTTACATCCTGAATTTTATAGCAAATATCTAAAATGTTTAAAGGATTTCCTTGTATATTTCATGTTTTTGTAGTGACTTATGTTCATATTTTTTTTATCTTCAACTTTCAATACAAATTTCTAAATTATTCATACTTTGCATTTATTTTTGATACATTATGTATAGACTAAAAATAGTTAAAGTGATGTTACAGAATATTCAACATATTAAACACTAAGTTATAACCCGTGTGAACCACAGTTACAAAATTAGTTAAATTAAAAAATAAAAAATAAAAACTCATAATTATTAATCGTTTATTTTAAATAAATTATTAATTAAGATATATATATATATATATATATATATATATATATATATATATATATATATATATATATATATATATATAGTTATGTAACATTATAAACTTTGATTTAAAATAAATAAGTGTTTAAATTTGAATAGAATCCTATATTATATGTATTTATGTTTAGAAGACTTGTCATATCATTATCATTTCATTATCATTATCATTATCATCATTATATTCTTATAAAGCTTTCTTTTTTTCTTGAACTACATTCATTTGAAACTTCCATGTATTTTTTCCTTTCACCATATTCATTTGAAACTCCCATGACTTTTCAATTTCTTTCTAATAATTATTATAAGTTGGTTAATAAGGTTAATAACTATCAAACCTAAAGTGTAATCATATATAAACTAAATTTTAATATTAAAAAAATATATTTTCTTCTACTTATAAAGTTTGTTTTTAACTTTTAACATATTATACTTAATTTATTAGGTCTAATTTGTTGTATGTAAACCATTATCATTTTAAAGCTACAACTTTTGATAATTTGTGTAAAATACTTAAATTTTTAATTTAAATATAACTTTGCAGGATCAACATAAATATAAATTTTAGTTCAACTTAAACAACCCAATGAATATTTTGTAAATAATTAAAAGTGATAAATTGTAGTATCTTTCTAATAATGATTATAAATTGGTTAATATTGATAAATAAGTATCAAACCTAAAGTGTAATAAAAATAATCTAAATTTTAATATTAAAATAGTATATTTACTTCTACTTATAAAGTTATGTATTTAACTTTTAAAATATTATACTTAATTTATTATATTTAATATGTTCTAGTATGTAAACTGTCATCAGTTTGAAGCTACAACTTTTGAAATGTATGGACAAAATACTTAAATTTATAATTTAAATATAACATTATCGGGTCAACTTTGATATAAATTTCAGTTGCACTTAAAATAACCAAAGAATATTTTGTGAATAGTGAAAAGTAATAAATTGTAGTCGCAAATGCAAAAAACTAAATTGTAATATCAATTCACTAAAATATTTCCTAAAGATATTTTTATAATCGTTAAAAGTTTTGAAATAAGTAGCTTAAAATAACATACAATAATAATAGTTAAAAATAACTCTATATAAATGATTATATTGTTACCTTTAAATAAAACAAATGGTTTGATGTTTTAAATAATTACACTGATAAAAATTAAAACGTTAAGCAAATAAATTTTTAAAATGAATTAACAATAACAACAACTATAAATAATATTAAACCATATATTATATTTAATTTTATTCATGTGTACCCCGCAGGTATAGGTCATTCAAAAGATTGAGATTATGTAATTTTAATAGATGTGTATATTATCATATAATTCAAAATAATCAATATACTATATCAACTTAGTATACGAATTATTATATCAAATTTAACAATTACATTATTGTTATATTTAAAAAAACATATCAGCTATATAGATGTTTAAGCAAATAAATTTTAAATAATTAATTAACAATAACAACAACTATAAATAACATTAAACCATATATTATACTTAATTTTATTCATGTGTAACTCGTGAGTAGAAGTTATTCAAACGATTCAAATTATACATGTATAATAGATGTATATATTATAATATAATTCATAGTTATCGATATATTATATTAATTTAATATACAAATTATTACATCAAATTTAACAACAACAATATTGGTACATTAAAAAAAACAAATATTTGTAATGACTTCAATTATATAGGTTTTTCTACGCAACGTGCGAGCGTTCGCCTAGTCTACTCTAATAAATGAAGATTTTTTTTGTCACTATTAACACTCTCATTCAATTTGTCAAATATAATTTTGTATTTAATTTGAATTAATTTTTTTTTTCTCACATATTATTTTATAAGTTTTTCTATTTTATTAAACTCCATATAAGATTTTAATGTAGTAGTTTTAATAAATGTAGTACTAAATTTATATCAATTTTATTAATGATCTTAACTTTTAATTTCAAAATTTCCAAAATTAAAGCTTATTAACTTTTTTTGTTTATTTATTTAATTTATATGTTTAAATTTAGAAGATAAAAAACATTTCCATTATAGCAATTTCATTATTTTTCCTATTTTATTATAAATTCAAAGTTATTAAATATTTTGACATTTATATTTTTTTTAAATAATCCTAATAATACATGAGTTTCACAACTAGTTAAAAACAAATAAAGAATATAATAATATTTTGCAAACTATTAATTAGGAAAATCAAAAGAGTAACAAGTGCAGAATATTAAATAAAATGTGTAATTGAGTGACATGTGGTAAAAAAATTATTCATTTATTAAAATACGATGTATCTTAGATTTTATACATATTTAGCCTAAAAATATAAAATTTATGTTGTGACCTCCCTGCTCTCCGATTTTCATATATATTCTATTTTCGGCCCAAAAATAAATGTACAAGCTCCGTCAATTGGATTCTTTTTGGTTTCATATTAAGCTTTAGCAATTTTATTTAATACAATACAATATTGACCCTATAAAATAATATTTGAAAATCAGATAAAGGAGTAAGAATTAATGTTGTATACATGGATAGAAGATGCAATGAACTTGTCAAAAAAAAACCCTAGTCAAATATATAAAATTGTTAGGTGTTCTTCAGACTTGTCACATGGGTTTTCCCATATGTTCCCCTTTTGAATACTTGTCCATAGCCTTCATAATTAAACATACCCCAAATATGTTCAATGTTTCTCCTAGATTTTTTTGTTTGATTGGTTTGGGTCTTGAAATGGGATTTTAAAGGACGGGATATTTATGGCATTTAGTGATGTACGTACAACCCTATAACAATTTGGGAGGCAACCTACTGTCAAATTATATTCATTATAATATTATTTTTTTATGTTTCAAAATTTTATTTAATTAAAGTGTTTACTCATAATGAATAAGTTTGAAAGTCACGTTCACGGAACTAACTTCAAATAATATGTTTTTATGTGATTATTTTTTTATTCATATCTAACAAGTAGTATCGAGTTTGAGAATATACAAACGGTTTATTCGATTGATTGAAGAGATGGTATCTAATGTATTTGATTAGGAGATGTTTAATGTGTCAAATGACTATAAGTTGTTGAAGGTAAGATGACGGATATTCTGGTTCAATAGGGTTGTGTTACAGCATTGGAAGGAAAATCGAATTTATCCATGCTGTGTGGTAGAACAATGATTTTTGTGGATGATATTGCCTTATTTATATACATATTTAGGCAAATTTTAATATTATAAGTGTAGTATATATATTTGAAGATAAATGATATTCAAACTGCTTTAAATTCATATTTTATAGATAATTTCATAGCTGAGAAGAATAAGAAATGATAAGAAGTTGAATAGAGTAGATAAGGATCAAAATAAGAAAGTTACCAAAACTTAGGGATATACATCACATCCATTCCTAACATGCGATGCGTCCAAGCTTCAGACATCGAAAACAATTTGGATACCATAGAATAAGCATCATGTCAATCCCTTTATGCAACGCGTTTAGGCTAAAATCAGAATATATAAATTGATTTCCTCCTCAGCATTACTAGAAAAGAGCCAATTTGTTCAACAAGTAATACCACAAAGTTTGAGGACCAAAAGCATAATAGAGGTCGAAGAACACAATTGAAACATGCTTTCGAAGATAGAAGACTCAGATCATTAGATTTCACTTTGGTTTACATGTACATTCAGGTTTAGAAAGTTCAATATGACATATTGTTTTCTAGTTTCAATTATGGGCTAAAAACCCCTTACTTTTGCTTTAGATGTAGATGAACCTCTTGATATTATGGTTTGATTAATTGATTTTGAAGTTATTAGTTTATTATTTATTATGTTTTTCTTGATTAGAGATCTTTATTTGTTGAAGTTATGATTTTTATAACTTATTGCTTAGTTATCATTGTCTAGAGTACCAATATGATATTGTTAACTTCAATCATAACCAATTTATGATCATTAAATTGTTATGACTATTGACGGACCAAATCTCATGCTTAGGTGATGAATTGATAAACTTTAACGCGCAAAAATATATTAGAAGACCATTCCATGTTTGTAATTGATATTTATAACCATTGGGATTAATTAATAAAGATCAAGTCTCTCGTAATTCAAACCCATGACTAGTTGTTTTGATAGTTAATTGTATCTACATTGTGTTAGTTGTCTTAATACTTATTAAGGACCAAGATAACCGACTGTTAGAGGAATCAGTAATCAACGACATAAATTAATTGCACCTTCTTAGTATCGATCATGATATAAGAGGGGGGGGGGGTCGCAATCTAAGAGAAAGCACCATTAATCAGTGGTGGAACCAGAAATTTTGATATGGGGATACAAACGTTGTCAATATATATTATATGTAGTTATCCAATATATCATATTAAAAAACATATTATAATTCTTTTAGTTGGGGTACAATATCATGAAACATGTTTATATATATATATATATATATATATATATATATATATATATATATATATAACAATTTTTGGGGGTACTATAGTACCCTATCTAGCTCCGCTACGGCCTTTAATATATTGTTTTTAATCTACCTTGAAGTTATTGTTTGATAGCTTTTAGTTTGAGTTTAATTTGATTTAGAAAAAAGCTCTAACTTTATATTATTTGTTTAGTTTAATTAATAGCTTTATTCTCTAAATCAAAATCATACTCGTTCCTTTTGTATTCGCCAAATACTTCTATCATATCTATACTATTAAATGATTAGGTAGTCTACCTAATGTGTCCAACAACAATGTTGCAATGAATTTAGTTTTATAAATTTAAAACATTTATAATTATTTTATATATACTAAACCACACAGTCGTTCCTAGGAAATGATTTAAATTTCATTTAGATTATTTTGCCGTTAGTTATGTCATCCATTATGTGCGATTTTTCTCAAACAAGTTATTTTTGTATATATTTTTTTTGTGTGAAGTCTTATCAATATTCCAAGAGCCTGAGTGCAAGTTCCATAATAAGTATCCATTTTTGTTGTATTCATTTTTACATTTTTTTGTTTTGTTTCATTTAGTTAATGACTTGAGCATCCACATCTACAGTAGTATCCACATTCCAAGAGCCCGAGTGTGAGTTCCATAAGAAAGACGAACATAACATAGACAATTCAAGCGAAGTAGAGGAAAACAATACTGAGGTAATGGCTGACATAAAAAATATCACATTTGAAGAGTACACGGTTCGCAACAGAGAAGAGATCAGACTAGTCCCAATTCAACCAACAATCCCAACCGTGAAAGAACGACGTGACAGAAATATGGATAAAATCGTTGCCATCTCCATCAATTACCATGTTGGACGACCTCAAATCAAAATTCATCCAACAATTCAACCCACCATCAAAGATTACAGAACATCCATCAAATAGATAAAAAGACATTGTTCGAGATGTGGGATCTATATAAAGAAATACTCCAAAGTTTCCCATAATACGATATAAATTCTAACCAAGCGGTACAAAATTTCTATGATGTTATAGGTGTATGTACTAGATAATTAAACCAATATCAATGGATAATTAGTAAGAAGAATCCCACTGATGGAAAAGACATTATAGAAGAGCTCACAAAACACTCATAGTAATGACATTCACTATGAGAAGCATCATTAAGAGGACAATCAATAATCAAAATTTTAGATGACTTAGCTGTGCTAAGTGGAAAACTCAATAACTTTGGTCGAGATATGCAAAAAAAATGAATCAAACCATGCACAACATCTAAGTCGGATATGCAAATTATAACGGTATCTAATTGGCAAAAAAGTTGAGATTTAGATGAAAATAGTAATAAAAAGGCACAAGTTTGTAACCTCCGGTGAAAAGTTTGAATATTTGAGGCCTAAACGAGAATGGAAGACATATGAGGAGTATCGGAAGAAAAGACGTAGAAATATCGGCAACAAGGTCATGGTTTCTATCAAAATGAACAAATTATGCAAGAGAAGAAGAAAAACTTTTATTCAATACTAGCCCGATTCAATGATGCATCCGAGAAGAAACATTTTGATACTAAAGTCGCATTAAGGAACGAACAACCTTCAATCTTGAATATCGAAAACAAAGCAGGAAAACATTTCTGACTAATCCACAAGCGTCTTCCAGGAACATTGTCGAGTAGTAAAAAAACAAGGTGGTAAGGTTTCCAAACCTTTAATTCTTTTAAATACTAATAATTCATTTGATGTATAATGAACTAACAAAAATGTGCATAATAATGACACAACATAGGAATGTGTTGTGTCCATGACACATCCACCTGAGCAAATTCTGAAACAACCTTCTGTTTAGCCCTGCTAACCGCCAATATCTTATCCACAAAGATTATGTGACAACCCGGTATTTCGAGACAATGTAATGTAAAACCAATCAAATTTAGGTCAAAATATAACTTTCCTAAAATCTTATTTGGGTTAAATAAAGTAGTAGGAATCGTATCAAGGTTTTCGTACATATAAAGAACCCTAAAATCCGAGTTATAACGAAGAAGTTATGACCAACCGAAGATTCTCGGCAAAACCGGCAACACCAATTAAACGAAAAACACGAAGTTTCAATACAATAGTTTTTAGCCTTAAGTATCTAAATGAAAGTTATAGATAACCCCAAACCATGAGCGTACATAAAAAGAACATCCAAATCTGACTTCGTATGAGAAAGTTATGATTTTTCCAAGATTCAGGTATAGTAGTAGACAACTAAAAACTCGAAATAGAGATCGAGATACTTTTGACCAAAACAACCTAAATGAGAATCTAAGGTCTCAACATTAGTAGCACAACGGCAAAAAGTCTGACGAAAACGGACACCAGATGAAGAAGTTATGGATTTTTAACGGACTTTTCGTGTCCTGGCCCGTTAAAAATAAATAATTAAAAATAAAGTCAAAATTTGCCGATGAAGTCTAAACAAGAGTTGTAGATAACATTTTCATCTACGCATGCATATAAAGAACGTTGAAAACGGAGCTCGTATGCGAAAGTTACGGATTTTACAAGTTCGGGGTCCAAAATCCGAGGCTGTCAGGCCCCCACGACGTGGCACAGCTTGGTCGCGACCCGGCAAGTGAATGAGGGCGTCCAATCAACGGAAGGGGATAAGTCTTGCTCCCCACGACGTGGCCAACCTTAGCCACGACGTGGCACACGAGAAATGCCCCTATAAATAGAACTCTTGGGGTGCCGGGTTTAGGTGCTCCATTCTTCCATCTCTCGTGCTGAAACTCTGCGGTTAAGCTCCCGAAGCCCCGGTTTTCACCTTCAAGTCCCGAAGGAAGGTTTTGTGTTCCCGAGATTCCCGAGATTTTCCCCCGCTTTCAACTCTTCCTGTCAAAGTTCTGCTCGATTCTTCTCTAGACTATTTCAAACCAACCACTTCAATCATGTGAGTTCATACCCCTTAACTAATGTTTTAAACTCTTTTTAAATGTTTTATGGAGGGATACAAGTAGAATCATGCTACTTATTATGTCAATCACATGTGATTAGTAAGTAGGATTATATTACTTATTACACCAATCACATGTGATTAATATACAGCATTCAAATGATTTGGCTACTCATTAGCCGTTTTACCAAACAGTTTCCTTCAAATGACTTTTTATAAACATTTTATATGTTTTAAACTCCTTTTTACACTGTACAGCTTACTCCGTACATTACCTTTCAAACTTATTTACAACTGTGTTTCAAACAAATGTTTCCTTATACTTAAATTGTTTTATTAAACTTATGCCTTCAAATTGTTTTATAGATTGACATCAAGTCGATCTTTTCTTAAAATAATACTTATATTTCAAATGTCTTACAAAACTTATTTATGCTTTTATATTATAAATTGCATGCCTCTATATGTATATTTATATAAGAAATGTTTAAAAGACTTAGGAAGGCTATCCACCCTATTTCCTTTTCGCGCCTTGAGATGTGGTTTGGTGGGATATCGGGTATTCGTCCGAAAGTCGTTTAAATATTAGTTATATATCATGTGTACATATATAGTCATAAAAGGTCCTTCCAGTTTAACATATGCCCTTGGGTAGCGAGGGTATACCTCCATGTCCATACTTACCAGATATATTACTAGTAAACTACCATATGGGTAGTTTAGGAAGATACTAGAATAATTACTAGAACGCGATATCATACAATGAGTCAGTTCATTCATGAGTCAATACTTTCTAGAACTTTTCAGTACATTACATATACAACTATACTAGGACGAGAACATATACAACTATACTAGGACGAGAACATATACAGCTATACTAGAATGACTACATTACTATACTTGCTAGATAGAGAGAACACACATTAAAGCTAGCACACGTAGAACATTACAATACACTACTGTACTATTACATGATCACACATACATGAGTACAATTACATGATCTCACTTACATGAGTACACTTACATATACATAGAATAGACGTCACTAGGGGCTATAGCACGGAACCAGTTCAGGATCTAACTATACTGATGAATCACACCGCAATTGTGATAGTTATATCGAGTATACACGATCATTAGTAATGTGGATGCTCACGGCTTGCATTCATGCAGGGGTCGTGGGTAGGTCCCAAAATCCCTTTGATAGGGGAGTGTATAGTCTGGGATCTAGACATCACATTATACCTTATCCCTCAAATAAGGCAGTTGAGTATCGAGGTAGTTATTTATATCAAATACTACAGTACTTGGAAGTATTACCCTAGATTTAAGGTAATAGGTACGGTTGTAGTTCGGCACTACACCATAGTACTACATTGATTTTTCCATTACATACTTTTAGTGATAACCTCACTTAAACATTAATGTACAAACTATATTTTTGGATAATGATAGTTATACTTTGGAAAATACATCCTCATACAAGAGACACACACACACACACAGAACAGTTAGGTCTTGGTAGAAGACACCTTCATATACTAGAAGGAATCATAGGGATTATAGGGTTTTTCAAACACTTACAATTCATATACACTTTCAAATTCTTACAATACATAGACTTACAAATTCTTACATACAAATTAAGACACTAAATACTTATGATCTCACCAGCTTCAAAGATGATACTCCCTTTCAAAATTACTTGTATCCTCAGGTCATCATAGACAGGTACCGATGCAAAGAGAAAGGAAGATGGAGCTTGTTCAAGACTTATCTTTCATTTTGATTTATGCTTTAGTGTTTATCAAAATTTGACAGAATACAATTGTATAATAATTATTTTATTAATGAAATGGATGATGTTGTTGCTTGTTTACTACTTTACATTGTTGTTGATATTATACATGATGTCCTCCGCCCCAGAACGTTTCCGCCGTTCCTGGTTTTGGGGTGTGACAGATTAAGGTAGCAAAAGCAACAAAAGGAGCACCAAAAGTTTCTCAATCACATAGAGTCTCTTCAAATCACCATTCCACTCATTAAATCCATGGCACAAATGCCCAAATATGCACAGTTTTTAAAGGATCTACTTACGAAACAAAATAAGTTAGAGGAAAGTAAGAGCATAGTAGTTAACGACCAATGTTTATTTAATACGATGAATAAACTATTGTATAAGGTGTCTGACCCGGCATGGTCCATTTGGGTTGCATGGAACCATGCATTGGATAAACTAAATGAGAGAAATAACACTTATGGTTTATTAATATATTGTAAGTTCTAATATATTAATAATATTATTTAATTAGTTTGATCAAGAATTAATTTATTAAGTGATCAAAAGATAACTAATTAAATATATGGGATGATTATGTAAATCATCCATAACTTATATAGTTGGCTAAGAGGCTCCATGGATTATCAAGTTTGGATCCACCCATAGGATACTCCATGGATGCTCCATGACGTTAATCCATGGGTCATGGAAATGAAGAGTCATGTTAAATTAGGGGTTTACCTAATGCAACACACTAAATAAACCATGTGACATCTCCCAAAATTGGCTACACATGCATACTTGAGGGCTATAGCCGATTTTTGAGTGTTATACTTTTTCTCCAAGTTTACTCCATAGCATTTGGTGTTGTGTGAATCATTTGAGGCATCACACTTGGGCATCACAAATGCCCAAATATGCACAGTTTTTAAAGGATCTACTTAAGAAACAAAATAAGTTAGAGGAAAGTAAGAGCATAGTAGTTAACGACCAATGTTTATATTCTATGATGAATAAACTATTGGATAAGGTGTCTGACCCGGCATGGTCCATTTAGGTTGCATGGAACCCTGCATTGGATAAACTAAATGAGAGAAATAACACTTATGGTTTATTAATATATTATAAGTTCTAATATATTAATAATATTATTTAATTAGTTTGATCAAGAATTAATTTATTAAGTGATCGAAAGATAACTAATTAAATATATGGGATGATTATGTAAATCATCCATAACTTATATTGTTGGCTAAGAGGCTCCATGGATTATCAAGTTGGGATCCACCCATAGGATACTCCATGGATGCTCCATGACCTTAATCCATGGGTCATGGAAATGAAGAGTCATGTTAAATTACGGGTTCACCTAATGCAACACACTAAATAAACCATGTGACATCTCCCAAAATTGGCTACACATGCATACTTGAGGGCTATAGCCGATTTTTGAGTGTTATACTTTCTCTCCAAGTTTACTCTATAGCATTTGGTGTTGTGTGAATCATTTGAGGCATCACACTTGGGGTGCTAGGCTCACAAGGTTTCAAGGAATCAAAATCAACAAGGTATGTTATTCTATCTATCATTTAAGTTAAAATGTTCCCCATGTATGCTAGATAGGATCATGAACCTTGGAAATCAACTTGCATGAATTTTAGACAAACATAGAACCAAGGTTTATTAGGGTTGCATGTATAATTAGGAAGTGTTAGAATGCTCAAAACCCATACGTGGTATCAGAGCCTAGGCTTGTTTGTTTGTTATTTGTGCAAAAATGTGTTAAAAATCGAAACTGCTTGCTGTCTGAGCAGTGGACTCGCCGAGTCCAAGTGAAAATTCATCCTACTCGTCGAGTAGGTTCAGGCACTCGACGAGTAGAGGCCTTGACAATAGATTTTCAACTTTTGTTGCTGGAAAAGGACTAGAAACATTACCCTAAACTGTTTTGGTGGTTTTAAACTTGTTTTTAGATGGTGTAATGTATATGTTAATCCATTTACAATGGCAATTATTAAAAATTACAAGTTTTATGAGTAATTTATGATTCTTGAAATGTTCATATTTATGTTCTTGAACTTATGAAGATTAGATGATCATAGGAATAGTTTGTAACATACTTGGTAGTTTAATTCATGATCACTATGTGTTTTAATGGATTCCAAAACTTGTCCTCAAGTTATGGAAAACCAAAGGTCACACTTTAATAAAAACCATTAAAAGAACACAAGAGTTATAAAAATGAAGAGTTTTCATTTTTAGTACTCAATTAATTCATAAGTTAGAAGAAATGAAAATTTTGAAAGTTTACAAAACTTGCCCTCAAGTTTTAGAACAAGTAAAGTCATGATTAAAAATTTAGTTCCAACCCTTAGAATTTTAAAAGTTAAAATTCAACCCTTATACTTTATAATATTATAAGTTTATATATATATATATATATATATATATATATATATATATATATATATATATATATATATACACACACACATATATATATATATATATATATATATATATATATATATATATATGTGTGTGTGTGTGTGTATATATATATATATATATATATATACATATATATATATAAGATCAAGTCGTCTTACCGCTACTACGCCCCATTCACAAAGTTGGTCTATAAGGGGGGGGGGGGGGGTATAAAGTTGTTGCCTATAAAATGGCAACTTAATGGGTGTCCACTCTCACCCACCGCTTCCTTGATTGGTGGAGGGTCGTTAGCTGAATTGGTAAGACAAGGACTTATAAATACTCATTAAAAGTATAATGATAATTATAAAGTAACTAAATGTTTTAATCAAATTCCGAATCTTAGTTACTTTAGGAAAATGTGAATAAGATGCTAATTCATGAAATTACACTTTACACTTAGTTTGAGTCGTTAGTGGAGCGTGTTTGGTTAACCGGCACATCAATTGAGTAATAAACATTGAGGGTACCAAGTGATTTACATGGTTACTTCACACCTCGTTTTTCAGATCCTCGGTATCCCAGCCACAAAAGTTGGTGGGCACACTCGAGATTGAAACATGCCTTTGAAAAGTTCATTGAATTTCAAAAGAATCTAGGAATTTCTAATAAGCAAATTATAAACTTAATATATTAATATTTTGTTTTTGGTGGAAATTAGTGAATCGTCATTCACTTACCTTTCAAATATGTTATTACTTAGATTACGACATACCTCTTCTAAGTATAATATATTATGATTAGGTCCTAGCCTCAATAATACATTTCGGTGTTTTATTAAGGACTAAATTAATATCTAAACTAATATTGTCTTTCTTCTTACTCAAATGTCTTCAAATAATGCTGCTTCTGGCTTTAATCCTAATGGCTCGTTTACCCTTATGAACTTGTGTGGTAAAGTTAATTTTTATGGATCCAACTTCAATGAATGGATCAGAAACATCAGGATGATTACCCGCTACGAGGACAAGGAATATGTCCTCGATAAGGAGCTTGAAGAGATTAATGAGACCACTGTAACTCCCCAGGAGATCGCTGACTTCCGGACACATGAAAGGGATGCCACCAAAGTGGCATGCATCATGATGGCCACCATGACAACAAAACTCCAAAAGTCATATGAGGACTTCTAACCTTTTGAAATGCACCAAGACATGATGGAAAGATACCATCAAAGTGCCCGACAAGAGAGGTATGAAATCATCTCCTCCATGATAAAAACCCGAATGAAGGATGGTGAACCCATCACGGGCCACATGAAGAAAATGCAAAGATTTGTGGACCGTCTGTTGAAGGTTAATGTGAACATCCCCGAGGAACTTGCAATGGATATCATTTTGCACTCCTTGCCCTCGTGCTATGATCAATTCCGCATAACATATCACATGAATAAGGAAGAAGTCACACTCAGCAGACTTCAAGGACTCCTAAAGACCGCACAAAGTGATCTTAAGGGTAAGTTGGTTGTTACTCCTACTCCTATCAACTCCGCCCTTGTCTTGGCAATCAGGAAAGAGAAGGGTAAGAAGAGGAAGACTCCCTCGATGGTTACCAAGGGTAAGACCCTTGAAGGCTCTTCTTCAAATGGAACCAAGAAAGGTTTCGTCATTCCTTCTGCTGACCCAAAAGAGGTTGAACGCTTTTATTGCCATGAAAAGGCACATTGGAAGTGGAACTGCCCAAAGTACCAGCAAGATGTGAAGGATGGAAAAGCTAAACCCAACCATGCAGGTATTTACACTATCTTATCTAATAACTCACCCTATTCTAACTCTTGGGTCCTTGATACCGGTTGCGGTAATCATATTTGTTCTGATTTGCAGGGACTAAGAAGAAGTGAGAATTTGGAGCATGGAAGAATAAACTTGATCATGGGGAATAGGAAAGCTTTACCTGTCACCAAGATTAGAGTTTATACTTTATCGCTAACTAGTGGGTTTAGTTTAGATTTGAATAAATGTTGTTACTCGCCAGAAATAGCAAGAAATATTATTTCATTTCATGCATTGTATAAACAAGGTTTTACCTTTTCATTTGATAATGAAGTTGGTTCGATTAATTCTTTCTTTAATAAAGCTCTTTATTTTAACGCATTACCTTGTGATGGTTTGTATGAAACTGTATTTGTTGTAGATAACTTATGAAATAATGTATTGTGTATTGATTGCGTTAATGATAATAACTCAGATAAAGCATCATTATGACATTGTCGTCTTCGACATATAAGCAAGAAACGCATACGACAACTCCAAAAGGATGAAGTCTTGGAATCATTTGACCTAAAGTCGGATGATAGTTGCGAATCATGCTTACTTGGAAAAATGACAAAGTCTCATTTCACTGGTTCTTGTGAGAGGAGTGAAGGTTTGTTGGATCTCGTACACACGGATATGTGTGGACCCTTCAAACATGCCACATAGGATGCTAATCGTTATTATTTGACTTTTACTGATGATTACAGTATATATATATATATATATATATATATATATATATATATATATATATATATATATATATATATATATATATATATATACTAGTAAGCGACCCGCGCGATGCAGCGGATGCAATTTTTTCACTTCGACAACTGTTTCACGCAGCGATTTGTTTCCATTCCTCGGCATCTCGGAAAATAGTTTGTTTGTGGTTAATAGTTTACTTATAATGATTAGTTGCAATTCAAAATATATCATTTCCCGCTATATAATATATTGAAAGATATTATTTGTATTTAAATGTTGTTCATTATTCTTGGATTAAATATTGATATGTTATTTATCGGCATCACGGAAAATAGTTTGTTTGTGGTTAATAGTTTACTTATAATGATTAGTTGCCATTCAAAATATATCATTTCCCGCTATATAATATATTGAAAGATATTATTTGTATTTAAATGTTGTTCATTATTCTTGGATTAAATATTGATATGTTATTTAGAATAATATCATTTGGTACTATTTAAGATGCAATGCATGCTATTTGATTATTATGTGAAAGTTTTACAAATAGTTTGGATTACTAAGATAGTCTATATGCCGCCGTTCAAAAGAAAACTAACACAGTCTATATAAAATTATAAATATTATCTTATTCCAAAATAACCTCTTATTTTTTTTAAATACGTTGTTTTGTTTTTTTTTTTTCTCAAAAGAAATATAAATGATTGATATTTAATTATACTGTTTACTATAACCTTCAAAAGAAAACTAACATAGTCTATATAAAATTATAAATATTATCTTATTCGAAAATAACCTCTTATTTTCTTAAATACGTTTTTTTTGTTTTTTTTTTTTCTCAAAAGAAATATAAATGATTGATATTTAATTATACTGTTTACTATAACTATTATTTATATATATTTTTTAACTTTTGCAAATAAACCTTTAGGGTGCGTTTTATTTATATATATTTTTTAACTTTTGCAAATAAACCTTTAGGGTGCGTTTGATTGTGGAAAATTTTTCAGTTTTTTAGGAAAATTTTCCAAGAAAAACGGAAATTTTAAAAACGCGTTTGGTTCGTTTAGTTTCCAAAATTTTCCAAGAAAATGAAAATTTTCAGTTTTTCAAATTGTATATAAATTAGAAAAGTGATTTTTACAGTTTTCCAAAGTTTTTCAAATTTCTAAGATGGAAAATGAAAACTCCCCCAGTTTCAACCAAACGCGTTTTCTAAAATTTTTATTAAAAATTGAAAGCACAAACTCAACTCTATTTTCTGAAAACATTTTCTTAGAAAATGAAAACAATTTTCCACAACCAAACGCACCCTTAGTTTTTCTCGCATCTCATTTTCCTTTTTCTTTGATAGCATTAGATCTAAAATAGAAAAATGCTACTTTAAACTAACAACACAAATCTAACTCAAAGAACTCAAGTTTACATTAGACTTGACAAAAAAAGCTTACTATCAAAAAACTCATACAAGTCAAGTTTACTCTAAGTTTTTATACCTTTTAATTAATTTTTAATAATATAATATATCAACTCTAAAATTGTTAACTTACTACATGCTACAAACAAAGTTTTAATATGATTAAAAGTATATAATATTTGAATAATTGCCGACCCTTTTTTTTGCTAACGATACATAAAGGTGAAATAATATTTAACAACTTAATTATGAATAAATGCTTTTTCTCTTGTTCTCTTTATCATCTTATCTTCATCCACTATCTCTTTTCTACCTCATTCTTTTTTACATTCTTAATAACTTGTGAAAATGTAAAACAAAAAATAAATTTTAATCATATATTGAGAATCAATGAAAAGATCTTCAGAATATATTGAGGATGAATATATTGAGAATGAATGAAAAGATCTTCAGAACACGGAAGCACTGATAAATCAAATATTTATATTATATAAGACAAAGCACATATCAAAATCGTAATACAAATAATTTTAATCATATACAAAGATTGGTATTTGATGGACAAAACAAATATCAAAATCCGGATACAATACCGGAAAATGCTAAACAAAGATATATTGGCAAAAAATCAGAATCACAGATTAAAAACAAAGAGATGCATATTGGCAAAAGAAAAATTAAATTGATTCCTACTTTTTATGCCTACAAATGTTTTTACCCAATAAAATTATAACAAGTGTCATCTTTCCATATTTTTTTAAACTAAATCATTAAGATTATATTAGGAATATATCAAATACAATTTAATTGAATGGTGATTTTTTATAATTTGAATGAGAAATTAAATTGCCTCCTACCTTTTACTCCTACAATTATTCCTACCCACTAAAATTATGACAAATCACCATTCAATTTAATTGTATTTGATATATTCCTAATATAATCTTAATGATTTAGTTTAAAAAATATAGAAAGATGACACTTGTCATAATTTTATTGGGTAGGCATATTTGTAGGCATAAAAAGTAGGAATCAATTTAATTTCTCAATTTGAATGGGTATGAATAATTGTAGGAATAAAAGGTAGGAGGCAATTTAATTTCTCTTGGCAAAAAATCAAAATGATAGATGCAAAACCTCACTATTTCTTTTCAAAACCGGTCATTGTTTTTTTTTTCAAACTACAAAAGACAATTTACAGATCGAACATATCTGAAAATTGGTTTTCATTTGAAAGTATTTATTCATCTAGACCTAAACACTTTTCTTTTCATACAAATTTGTAAAAGCAGATCTTTAAAACTATGTCATTTCTCGTGGTCCCTCCCTTTCAGCCCCATCTCCACTTCATTTTTCTCTCCTTTCATATTCCTCAGATCTAAAAAAAAATGTAAATCTTAACAAATCAGATCTGGATTGTTGTAATTACCAATCTCTTTCCTTTATCAAATACTCAGATTTATGGATTTACATAAATCTTATTACAAAAAATTAGCTACAACCAAAATAATAGATTTTGAACAAATTATCTTCAAATAATAGAATCATACCAAAAAATGTACTGTGCTTGTGTTGAATATAAGGCTTTCAAATGGATCTGCAACCAAGAGACTTGAAGATGAATATGTGTAATAATTAATAGAGTAAAAATCATATCAAAATGTCAAACACAAACCCATATGGGCATAAAGAAATAGATGGTGGTGGTGATGGAGATGGTGAGCAAAATGAAAGATCTTGAACAAATAAACCAAAAATAACATAATCTTAACAAAATTGCACCTTATCTGAGTTATATCTTGGTTTTCGAATGGATTTATGATAGTTTTAGGGCTCAACTTCGTCCGTTCTTTCGGGCCAGTGAGTGAGTCATTGAAGGTTACCGATGGTGTACCTGGTGGCGATAAACCAAACAATCCCATAAAACATACAAAATTAGTAATAGTAAAAGAAATTAAACAACTAATCAATAGATACGCATCTCAGGGTTTCATTAGAACATAAATGCTTAAAAATCGAACATGTTTGAACTTAAAAACACCTCTTAGGAATCGAGCCGACGGTGTTCGATGGTGGAGACGGTGGCGTAGCTGTGGATTATTCAGTGCATACTGATGACAGTGGATGGTAATAGGGCAGGCAACAACTGGTTAAGGGTGATTAGGGTTTTAAAGAGGGAATAAATATGCAGAGTGAGAGAAAGCATGTAAAATGAATGAAAATCAAGGGTGCCGGTCTATCTAGTAATGTTTCTCCAAATTTTAGTGGACTCACTTTTGAAATTTGAACATCCCGCCAAAGCTTTGTTATTGTTTTAATGCCCAACGCTTCACAGTTAAAAGCAACTTTTTTGCAACTTTATGTGGACCAAGTTTCCCAAGTCTGTGTGCATGAATTGATAGTATATAGTGCATGAAAACTTATACCTCTTAATTTAAGATAGTATGCTTAGATCTATTGTACATTAGGCTTATTAAGTTGTTTTTAAGACTTGATTATGTATGTTTTATAATCTAGTATAAGTATATATATATATATATATATATATATATATATATATATATATATATATATATATATATATATATATATACTTAATCAAGCATAAGTCAGAGACTTTTGATAGCTTTAAAGAGTTTAAATAGGAAGTCAAGAATCAATTGTGCAGGACATTAAGATGCTTCGATCCGATCGAGGTGGTGAGTATCTTAGTTCAGAGTTCCTCGACTCTCTTAGGGAATGTGGGATTGTCTCATAATTGACACCTCCCAGGACACCACAGTTGAATGGTGTAACTAAGAGGTGTAATCGAACATTGTTGGATATGGTTTGTTCCATGACGAGTCGAGCTTCGCTACCAATCTCATTTTAGGGGTATGCCTTAGAGACTACCGCCCATATCCTTAATCTAGTCCTTACAAAGAAAGTTGCCAAAACTCCTCATGAGATGTGGACTGGTAAATTACCCAAACTAGACTACATCAAGATTTGGGGTTGCAAGACTTTCGTGAGACGCGAGACTCATGATAAGCTTGAACCTTAAAGTGAGAGGTGTATTTTCATCGGCTACCCACATAAATCCTTTGGTGACCTCTTCTACATGCCTAGTGAGAATGTGGTCTTTGTAGCTTGGAGAGCTGTCTTCCAAGAAAAAGAGTTCATAAGCCAAGGAAACAGTGGGAGGCAAGTTGACCTTGAAGAAATTCAAGAGTCAAGTGGTGGAGGAACTTCAAAACCTAGCACTCAACATGAGGAGGAAACTCCTGTTGTACCAATTGACGATTCTTTACCTCTGAGACGTTCCATGAGAGTTAAGAATGCACCTAAGCATTACTATGGATTCCATATTACTGCGGAATGTGATACAATTATTAGTGATGAGACACTAGTAGGGCTGGATGAACCTAACAGTTACACGGAATCCATGGCAGGCCCTAAGACAGCCGAGAGGAAATAGGCAATGGAGAACGAGATACAATCCATGTATGACAATCAAGTATGGAAATTGGTTGAGAATGTACCATGTCGTAAGACTGTAGGGTGCAAATGGATCTTTAAGAAGAAGACCGACATGGATGGTAATGTACACACTTTTAAGGCACGACTGGTTGCAAATGGCTTCTCTCAAACTCCGGGAGTTGATTATGATGAGACCTTTTCTCCAGTAGCCAAGATTGAGTCTATTAGGGTTATGTTAGCCATAGCTGCATTTCATGACTATGAAATATGGCAAATGGATGTCAAAACCACTTTCCTTAACGGAAAGTCGGCTGAGGATGTTTACATAAGTCGGCCAGAGTGTTTTCTCAATACAGAGTACCTTAATAGAGTTTGTAATGTAACGACCAAAATTTCGAAACAATTAAAACTTTTCAAAAACAACCCATTTTAATAACGTTGTTACAACAAGGTTTTCAATACACTATTTAACAGAGTATTTCCCAGGTCCATTTCATAAAACACCAACACGAGGAACGGTACGATCACGCCTTCGCCTTGCCACAGACTCCTGAGAACCTGAAAACATAAAAACCACAACTGTAAGCCCGAAAGCTTAGTAAGATACCCCCAAAATACCAACCACATATACACCCTTCCAGGCCACAACCTTCCGGTCCAAAACATATCGCCTTCCGGCCCATAGCATAATGCCTTCCGGCCCATAACATATCGCCTTCCGGCCCGCAACATAAAAAGCATACATATCATGACAGAACATAAAACAAACATGCATATCGGGTTACACTCCAGACCAAACAACCATGCACATAACATGTAATCATATAACAGTTCACAGTTAGCAAATCGATCAACAGGTCACATAACATATCATTACTCTAACCAAGATACCAGACTAGCTGATCACTAGCATAGTATCACCCTACGACTCAGCCAACATAATAGTTATGCACATACGCCTTTCCAGGCCATGACCTTCCGGTCCACATCGCATTGCCTTCCGGCCCACAACATGTAATGCCTTCCGGCCCATAACGTAACGCCTTCCGGCCCATATCCCGCAATATCATACAATAGACAATTACCCGGATTTCCATCCGATAAAAGGGTCGGCCTTGGTGCCTTAAACCCTATAGATATAGTGATGATAACTCACCTTGAAACTGCCGACTAAACAGATAACTCAAGCTGCTCCGATCACTGATACGATCTCCACCACTGGATAGCCACCAATGCACTCAAATCAAAACCATAATCCAGAATTACCAAAGTACCCCTGGAAACCACTGGTTAACCCTTGGTCAAATACTAGGTCAAAGTCACCCCCTGACTGACCCTACTCACCGAGTCACCCCGAGACTCGCCGAGTCCAACTACTCTGAGTCCACTCGCACACAACTCACCGAGTCATCCCTTGACTCGCCGGTTCTCGACTCAACCAGAAAATATTTGGACTCTTCGACAAGACTCGCTGAGTCCAAAAACAGACTCGCCGAGTGTAAAGCTATCATCAACCTACTCGTTGAGTTGTTCATACAACTCGCCGAGTTTCAGGCCATCTTCATCCAACTCGCCAAGTTGTTCTTCCAACTCGTCGAGTCTCAGCTCATCTTCAAGCAACTCGTCGAGTCCACCCATGTGACTCGCCGAGTATCACCGGTCTGAATCCATACAGGAAGCATTCCAGACCATGCAATTGATCCAAAACATAGATCTAGCTTCCTACAACTCATTCATCACGTAAAGTGGCAGACTTTACGTGAATCCAAAGAGATCTATGCATTTTGCACTTTAGGGCTAAGGTTTGGGACAAGATAGCTTCATCCAACACTCAACACAGGGACTTTCCTGCATTCCAACTCTCCTCCATTCCAGATCTGAGGTAGCAACCTCAGATCTAACCTCTAGATTCCAATAGCATCCAAGATAAGCTTCCCTCAAACCCCAAAATGAAGAGACAAGATAACAACAGCCTAAGAACGAGATATTACCTAAAAGGAACGCCCCAATCTGCAAGGAAACTTGAATCCAAGCAAAGCCCTTTGCTCCACACCTTCAATTTCCCATACTTTCATCAACAATTACTTCTCCAAGCTCCAATCCACTCAACAATGGTGCTTCTCCACGATTTTAGGGTTTCAGGGACTCAAAGGGGTGATAAAGAGGCTGGGGAGGAAACATAATGCTCTTTATATAGGGCTCAACCCCGAGAATTAGGGTTTTCTCCACTCAGCGCCTACTCGCCGAGTCCATCTCATTGACTCGCCGAGTCGGCTATTTAACACGCGACCAAGTCACGACTCTACTCGCCGAGTCCATCCATGGACTCGCCGAGTCACTCTTTCCCAAATTACACTTTTAGCCCTTCCACTCAACTCTTGCTATTTCGGGATGTTACAATTCTCCCCCACTTAAATTAGGCTTCGCCCTCGAAGCCTGCAACAACTCAACTCCAAAGATACCCCCACACGCGCCACCTGGCCCTAATCGGACCGGGTCCCTCAAGTCATACACATCGAAACTCGAACACACTCTCCCTTCCTTTACGGTGTCCTGACCACCGTCTCAAACCGGGCATCGACTGTACCCTCTGATAATCACACTCAATAACCGAGAATTACCTAAGATGCATCACTGCCCCAAATCTCAATAATCACTCGACCCATAAGGGTTAGAAAACCATGAACCATCGGATCCCCGATCCGAATCCCACTCTCTTCATTCCGGGACGATTGAGAAACCCATTCTCAATCTCAGAGCAACTCTCACGAGTTCTCCCCTTGCAACCGCATACACATGCTGAACTAGCTCTAACACCCTCAGGTTGGGAAAACCTAATACACTGATAATATCCTCAAACATGCCCCAGGATAAGCCACTAATACATACCCCATACCCTGATCAAAATCACACTGAGAGTTCAAGACTCTCTCCCTGCATTCTTTCCGAGCCTCTTGGCTCTACACTTGCGGAATTCCCTCCGTAACCTCAGCAGGCATCCCAAACTGGATGAGCTCCTATTCCACTGCCGTAAACATGCTGCTCAAACCATACTCGAAGTACTCTATTCATAACTCTGCTCTGCCACTTTTACTTCCGTGAACTTGCACCCCCTCTCGGAGTTACACACCTCTTACCTCTCTCTTTTCCTTTACCAAGGAATCCACTCGGCCACAATGTCACCCCGACAATTGCCACGGTGCTCGCCCAACGCTACACCACCCTTTAGCGTGTCCACTATCCATCCAACACACTCACTCTGGCTCTCCTCGCAGGAACTCTTAGGCCCATGCCCTACCTCAACTAAACAAGATCACTACCCGGGGCCAGACCTCCCAATGTAATCACACTGCAACCTACACAATTGATTTCCTCAAGCTGATTCAACAATACCTGCAGGGTCTTCAGCATGACTGGACTGCCTCACCAGCATTCGACATTCCGAGTTATCACCCCCAGAAATCCTCCCATGCATACCGTTCTAGACCTCTAGGGGTTCCGAACTCTAGCTCCATCAAACATACTCGATCCCAGCCTGCTCCCAGGCCTCCACAACCAAATGCCCTAGGTCTGAATCCTGCCCCGTATACCCGAAACTCGCTCCTATCAGCCTATACTCTGGGCTGACAGAACACTGCTGAATCCCAACAGCTAAGCACCCTCAAGTACTCATCGATCTCCCGGATAATTCTCTAATTCTCCCCTGCTTATAGCACTGACTAACAACCACCGGTCGCCATCAACGACCTTCCAGAACAACCCTGCACAAAAAAACACTTACACACTAACTGCTTCCCACAAGCATAAACAACCCTCAACAAAACACATCTCCTCACTGATCAATCCGTTCAAAAAAAAAAGTCCGATCTCCAATTATCCATTCCACGACTACAGATGTTACCCGATATTCAACCCAGTGCCGCATCTCCACTAACAACCCTCACGAACGATAACCAACGATAGCACAAAACACCAAACTATAATCATACCAAACCCTCAGGGAACAACGGATACCAAGACGAAAACCCGAAACACAAATCCATAACCGTACCAAACCCTCAAGGAACAACGGATACCAAGACGAAAACCCAAAACACAAATCCATAACCATGCCAAACCCTCAAGGAACAACGGATACCAAGACGAAAACCCAAAACACAAATGCATAACCATGCAAACCCTCAAGGAACAACGGATACGAAGATGAAAACCCGGATAAAAAACTACACAAGGATACCAGCACAAACAATACACCACAATAATCGCAAGATAACATGACATCAAGAAGAAACATACCCCCAGCTGCATCTGGCACTGCTCTGACCTCCTCTGCCACAAGCTAATAAGCATGACCCTGAGCCCTTGGGGGCTCCGCTCCACCCTGACCTTCTCCTGAAATCCTCAAAGTGGATGGTGCTGGAGCCTGCACCGGTCCCGCGGAAAACTGTGGACAATTGACCCTCATATGTCCAACCTGACGACAATGATAGCAAATCCTCAAATCCCGAACCGGTGCTGACCGCCGACAATGCCTCGCAAAGTGCCCCTCCTTTTCGCACTTGCGGCATGCACCACCGGACCTGCAAACTCCGGTGTGACTCCTCCCACACTTCCCAAAAGTGTGGCTGCTCAGATCCCCCACTTTAACATCAACGGTCTTGGACCGTTTCGGCGCCGGCTGCGACTGCACCGGAGCTTGCCTCAGTTCACGTAACTGCAACTCAATCTCTAACTCACGCCGCCTAGCGACCTCCTGCAACTCCAATATTTCCCGCACCCCTTCGCAGACACAAACTGTCTGATATCCCCCTTGAGCATACTCAGATATTGGGACATCTGAGCCTGCTCCGAAGCGAACTCAGGGCAAAACATCGCCCTCTCAGTGAACATCCTGGTGATCTCAGTCACCGACTCCGAATCCTGCTTCAGCTCAAGGAACTCTTGAGCCAATCTTTCCATCTGATCCTGCGGAACATAGCGAGCGTTGAACATCTCTCTGAACTGATCCCATGAAACCGCAACCCTCTGCGCATCCGAGTATGACCCCGTGGTCAATCTCCACCAATCCTTCGCCCCGAGCCTCAACAGGTTCAGAGCACACCTCACCCTCAGATCAGTAGGGCATGAACACTTGAAGAAACACCCCTCCACGTCCGATAACCATCTCATAGCAACAATCGGGTTCTGAACTCCATCGAAGGTGGGAGGCTCCGTATTATCGAAGTCCCGATACTGAAAATCCGTATCAGCTCCTCGCCCTGCCGCTGCTACAGCCACTGTAGCTGCCGCGGTAGCCGTCTCCGTGAGAGCCGCATAACGCTCATCAAAATACTCAACCATGGTGGTCTTGATCGACCCAAACAACTCCGGCAACTCGGCCCGGAACAATGCAGCAACCTCATCATGCAGGCTCTTACGAATCCTCGAATCCAACTCGTGCGTACTCATCTGACCGATAACCTCGGGCGGTACTGACCCGTCCGCAACTCCTCCTCATGCACCCGATCCTGACCCGTATCCGCTTCCAGCATGCCTCGAAATCTCCATACTGAAAATATACTAGAAAACCTCAAACTCTTCCCACTATCCCGAGAACCAACTCTCAACCCAACCCTAGAGGTCATGGTTTCCCTGATACGCGTATGGGTCCTGTGCTTTCAGTAGTACGGGCCCATACTACCTTCCACACCTACCCATATTTGTATGAAGTACTACCAAAACACCCTAGCGACAAATGTTCATAGCAAGCGCTCGATCCTCACTCCTAGAGGAACACTGGAAATCTCAACAGAGGAAAACCATAGGCTAGCAAGCATCATAAAACAGGCAACATTATCATGAAATCCTGAAGATCCCTAGCCTAACACTAGCATGCTGTTCTATCAAAGCTCAATAAAACAAATGTCATGAATGGTAATTTGGGGTTACTTACTGGCTCCGGCCGATCGTACCTCCGCGTCCTCCTTTACTTAATTTAAAAAAAAACCATTTTATTTCCTCTTTTTAAAACCCTCCTCGATTTGAGACTGGAGTCACACGAGTGTTCCTCCAATTCGCTCAAACCAAGGCTCTGATATCAACTTGTAACGACTGAAATTTCGAAACAATTAAAACTTTTCAAAAACAACCCATTTTAATAACGTTGTTACAAAAAGGTTTTCAATACACTATTTAACAGAGTATTTCCCAGGTCCATTTCATAAAACACCAATGCGAGGAACGGTACGATCACACCTTTGCCTTGCCACAGACTCCTGAGAACCTAAAAACATAAAAACCACAACTATAAGCCCGAAAGCTTAGTGAGATACCCCCAAAATACCAACCACATATACGCCCTTCCAGGCCACAACCTTCCGGTCCAAAACATATCGTCTTCCGGCCCATAGCGTAATGCCTTCCGGCCCATAACACATAGCCTTCCGGCCCATAACTTATCACCTTCCGGACTGCAACATAAAAAGCATACATATCATGATAGAACATAAAACAACCATGCATACCAGGTTACACTCCAGACCAAACAACCATGCACATAACATGTAATCATATAACAGTTCACAGTTAGCAAATCGATCAACAGGTCACATAACATATCATTACTCTAACCAAGATACCAGCCTAGCCGATCACTAGCATAATATCACCCTATGACTCAGCCAACATAATAATTATGCACATACGCCTTTCCAGGCCATGACCTTCCGGTCCACATCGCATTGCCTTCCGGCCGACAACATGTAATGCCTTCCAGCCCATATCCCGCAATATCATACAATAGACAATTACCCGGATATCCATCCGATAAAAGGGTCGGCCTTGGTGCCTTAAACCCTATAGATATAGTGAGGATAACTCACCTTGAAACTGCCGACTGAACAGATAACTCAAGCTGCTCCGATCACTGATACGATCTCCACCACTGGATAGCCACCAATGCACTCAAATCAAAACCATAATCCACAATTACCAAAGTACCCCTGGAAACCACTGGTTAACCCTTGGTCAAATGCTAGGTCAAAGTCACCCCCTGACTGACCCTACTCACCGAGTCACCCTGAGACTCACCAAGTCCAACAACTATGAGTCCACTCGCACACAACTCACCGAGTCATCCCTTGACTCGCCGGTTCTCGACTCAACCAGAAAATATTTGGACTCTTCGACAAGACTCGCCGAGTCTAAAGCTATCATCAACCTACTCGTCGAGTTGTTCATACAACTCGCCGAGTTTCAGGCCATCTTCATCCAACTCGCCAAGTTGTTCTTCCAACTCGTCGAGTCTCAGCTCATCTTCAAGCAACTCGTCGAGTCCACCCATGTGACTCACCGAGTACCACCGGTCTGAATCCATACAGAAGCATTCCAGACCATGCAATTGATCCAAAACATAGATCTAGCCTCCTACAACTCATTCATCACGTAAAGTGGCAGACTTTACGTGAATCCAAAGAGATCTATGCATTTTGCACTTTAGGGCTAAGGTTTGGGACAAGATAGCTTCATCAAACACTCAACACAGGGACTTTCCTGCATTGCAACTCTCCTCCATTCCAGATCTGAGGTAGCAACCTCAGATCTAACCTCTAGATTCCAATAGCATCCAAGATAAGCTTCCCTCAAACCCCAAAATGAAGAGACAAGATAACAACAGCCTAAGAACGAGATATTACCTCAAAGGAACGCCCCAATCTGCAAGGAAACTTGAATCCAAGCAAAGCCCTTTGCTCCACACCTTCAATTTCCCATACTTTCTTCAACAATTACTTCTCCAAGCTCCAATCCACTCAACAATGGTGCTTCTCCACGATTTTAGGGTTTCAGGGACTCAAAGGGGTGATAAAGAGACTGGGGAGGAAACATAATGTTATTTATATAGGGCTTAACCCTGAGAATTAGGGTTTTCTCCACTCAGTGCCTACTTGCCGAGTCCATCTCATTGACTCGCCGAGTCGGCTATTTAACAGCGAGCAAGTCGCGACTCTACTCGCCGAGTCCTTCCATGGACTCGCCGAGTCACTCTTTCCCAAATTACACTTTTAGCCCTTCCACTAAACTCTTTCTATTTCGGGATGTTACAATTCTCCCCCACTTAAATTAGGCTTCGCCCTCGAAGCCTGCAGCAACTCAACTCCAAAGATACCCCCACACGCGCCACCTGGCCTTAACCGGACCGGGTCCCTCAAGGCATACTCATCGAAACTCGAACACAATCTCCCTTCCTTTATGGTGTCCTGACCACCGTCTCGAACCGGGCATCGACTGTACCCTCTGATAATCACACTCAATAACCGAGAATTACCCAAGATGCATCACTGCCCCAAATCTCAATAATCACTCGACCCATAAGGGTTAGAAAA
Source organism: Lactuca saligna (assembly GCF_052625555.1). NCBI lineage: Eukaryota > Viridiplantae > Streptophyta > Magnoliopsida > Asterales > Asteraceae > Lactuca > Lactuca saligna. The sequence continues at coordinate 215,330,993 of NC_136420.1, forward strand.
CCATGAACCATCGGATCCCCGATCCGAATCCCACTATCTCCATTCCAGGACGACTGAGAGACCCATTCTCAATCTCAGAGCAACTCTCACGAGTTCTCCCCTTGTAACCGCATACACATGCTGAACTAGATCTAACACCCTCAGGTTGGGAAAACCTGATACACTGATAATTCCTCAAACATGCCCCAGGATAAGCCACTAATACATACCCCATACCCTGATCAGAATCACACTGAGAGTTCAAGACTCTCTCCCTGCATCCTTTCCGAGCCTCTTGGCTCTACATCTACGGAATTCCCTCCGCAACCTCAGCAGGCATCCCAAACCGGATGAGCTCCTATTCCACTGCCGTAAACATGCTGCTCAAACCATACTCGAAGTACTCTATTCATAACTCTGCTCTGCCACTTTTACTTCCGTGAACTTGTACTCCTTCTCGGAGTTACACACCTCTTACCTCGCTCTTTTCCTTTACCAAGGAATCCACTCGGCCACAATGTCACCCCGACAATTGCCACGGTGCTCGCCCAACGCTACACCACCCTTTAGCGTGTCCACTATCCATCCAACACACTCACTCTGGCTCTCCCCGTAGGAACTCTTAGGCCCATGCCCTACCTCAACTAAACAAGATCACTACCCGGGGCCAGACCTCCTAATGTAATCACACTGCAACCTACAAAATCCATATCGTCAAACTGATTCAACAATACCTGCAGGGTCTTCAGCATGACTGGACCGCCTCACCAGCATTCGACATTTCGAGTTATCACCCCCGGAAATCCTCCCATGCATACTGTTCTAGCCCTCTAGGGGTTCCGAACTCTAGCTCCATCAAACATAATCGATCCCAGCCTGCTCCCAGGCCTCCACAACCAAATGCCCTAGGTCTGAATCCCGCCCCGTATGCCCGACACTTGCTCCTATCAGCCTATAGTCTGGGCTGACAGAACACTACTGAATCCCAACAGCTAAGCACCCTCAAGTACTCATCGATCTCCCAGAGAATTCTCCAATTCTCCCCTGCTTATAGCATTGACTAACAACCACCGGTCGCTATCAACGACCTTCCAGAACAACCCTGCACAAAGAAAACACTTACACACTGACTGCTTCCCACAAGCGTAAACAACCCTCAATAAAACACATCTCCTCACTAATCAATCCGCTCAAAAAAAAGTCCGATCTCCAATTATCCATTCCACGACTGCAGATGTTACCCGACATTCAACCCAGTGCCGCATCTCCACTAACAACCCTCATGAACGATAACCAACGATAGCACAAAACACCAAACTATAATCATACCAAACCCTCAGGGAACAACGAACACCAAGACGAAAACCCGAAACACAAATCCATAACCGTACCAAACCCTCAAGGAACAACGGATACCAAGACGAAAACCCGAAACACAAATCCATAACCATGCCAAACCCTCAAGGAACAACGGATACCAAGACGAAAACCCGAAACACAAATCCATAACCATGCGAAACCCTCAAGGAACAACAGATACGAAGACGAAAACCCGCATCAAAAACCACACAAGGATACCAACACAAACAATACACCACAATAATCGCAAGATAACATGACATGAAGAAGAAACATACCCACAGCTGCATATGGCACTACTCTGACCTCCTCTGCCGCAAGCTAATAAGAACGACCCTGAGCCCTTGGGGGCTCCGCTCCACCCTGACCTTCTCCTGAAATCCTCAAAGTGGACGGTGTTGGAGCCTGCACCGGTCCCGCAGAAAACTATGGACAGTTGACCCTCATATGTCCAGCCTGACGACAATGATAGCAAATCCTCAAATCCCGAACCGGCGCTGACCGCCGAAAATCCCTCGCAAAGTGCCCCTCCTTTCCGCACTTGCAGCATGCACCACCGGACCTGCAAACTCCGGTGTGACTCCTCCCACACTTCCCACAAGTGTGGCTGCTCAGATCCCCCACTTTAACATCAACGGTCTTGGAGCGTTTCGGCGCCGGCTGCGACTGCACCGGAGCCTGCCTCAGTTCACGTAACTGCAACTCAATCTCTAACTCACGCCGCCTAGCGGCCTCCTGTAACTCCAACAATATCCCGCACCCCTGCGCAGACACAAACTGTCTGATATCCCCCTTGAGCATACTCAGATATCGGGACATTTGAGCCTGCTCCGAAGCGAACTCAGGGCAAAACATCGCCCTCTCAGTCAACATCCTGGTGATCTCAGTCACCGACTCCGAATCCTGCTTCAGCTGAAGGAACTCTTGAGCCAATCTTTCCCTCTCATCCTGAGGAAAATAGCGAGCGCTGAACATCTCTCTGAACTGATCCCATGAAACCGCAACCTCTCTGCACATCCGAGTATGACCCCGTGGTCAATCTCCATTAATCCTTCGCCCCGAGCCTCAACAGGTTCAGAGCACACCTCACCCTCAGATCAGCAGGGCATGAACACATGAAGAAACAACCCTCCACGTCCGATAACCATCTCATAGGTACAATCGGGTTCTGAACTCCATCGAAGGTGGGAGGCTCCGTATTATCGAAGTCCCGATACTGAAAATCCGTATCAGCTCCTCCCCCTGCCGCTGCTACAGCCACTGTAGCTGCCACGACAGCCGACTCCGCAAGAGCCGCATAGTGCTCATCAAAATACTCAACCATGGCGGTCTTGATCGACCCAAACAACTCCGGGAACTCGGCCCGACACAATGCAGCAACCTCATCATGAAGGCTCTTACGAATCCTCGCATCCAACTCGTGCGTACTCATCTGACTGATAACCTCGGGCGGTACTGACCCGTCCGCAACTCCTCCTCCTGCACCCGATCCTGACCCGTATCCGCTTCCAGCATGCCTCGAAATCTCCATACTGAAAATATACTAGAAAACCTCAAACTCTTCCCACCATCCCGAGAACCAACTCTCAACCCAACCCTAGAGGTCATGGTTTCCCTGATACGCGTATGGGTCCTGTGCTTTCAGTAGTACGGGCCCATACTACCTTCCACACCTACCCATATTTGTATGAAGTACTACCATAGAGGAACACTGGAAATCTCAATAGAGGAAAACCATAGGCTAGCAGGCATCATAAAACAGGCAACATTATCATGAAATCCTGAAGATCCCTAGCCTAACACTAGCATGCTGTTCTATCAAAGCTCAATAAAACAAATGTCATGAATGGTAATTTGGGGTTACTTACTGGCTCTGAGTCCACTCGCACACAACTCACCGAGTCATCCCTTGACTCGCCGGTTCTCGACTCAACCAGAAAATATTTGGACTGTTCGACAAGACTCGCCGAGTCCAAAAACAGACTCGCCGAGTCTAAAGCTATCATCAACCTACTCGTCGAGTTGTTCATACAACTCGCCGAGTTTCAGGCCATCTTCATCCAACTCGCCGAGTTGTTCTTCCAACTCGTCGAGTCTCAGCTCGTCTTCAAACAACTCGTCGAGTCCACCCATGTGACTCGCCGAGTACCACTGGTCTAAATCCATACAAAAGCATTCCAGACCATGCAATTGATCCAAAACATAGATCTAGCCTCCTACAACTCATTCATCACGTAAAGTGGCAGACTTTACGTGAATCCAAAGAGATCTATGCATTTTGCACTTTAGGGCTAAGGTTTGGGACAAGATAGCTTCATCCAACACTCAACACAGGGACTTTCCTGCATTCCAACTCTCCTCCATTCCAAATCTGAGGTAGCAACCTCAGATCCAACCTCTAGATTCCAATAGCATCCAAGATAAGCTTCCCTCAAACCCCAAAATGAAGAGACAAGATAACAACAGCCTAAGAATGAGATATTACCTCAAAGGAACGCCCCAATCTGCAATGAAACTCGAATCCAAGCAAAGCCCTTTGCTCCACACCTTCAATTTCCCATACTTTCTTCAACAATTACTTCTCCAAGCTCCAATCCACTCAACAATGGTGCTTCTCCACGATTTTAGGGTTTCAGGGACTCAAAGGAGTGATAAAGAGGCTGGGGAGGAAACATAATGCTCTTTATATAAGGCTCAACCCCGAGAGTTAGGGTTTTTTCCACTTAGCGCCTACTCGCCGAGTCTATCTCATTTACTCGCCGAGTCGGCTATTTAACACGCGACCAAGTCGTGACTCTACTCGCTGAGTCCATCCATGGACTCGCCGAGTCACTCTTTCCCAAATTACACTTTTAGCCCTTCCACTCAACTCTTGCTATTTCGGGATGTTACATGTAATCTTGAGAAATCCATTTATGGATTAAAGAAAGCACCTCACAGATGGAATCTTTGCTTTGATGAGAAAGTCAAAGAGTTTGGCTTTTCTAGGAGTGCAGATGAATCTTGTGTATATGTCAAGGCTAGTGGGAGTATAGTTAGCTTTTTGGTATTGTATGTGGATGACATACTACTCATAGGAAATGACATCCTAACTCTGCAAGAAGTTATGTCCTGGCTTGGGAAGTGTTTTTCTATGAAGTACCTAGGAGAATCTGCCTATATTCTAGGGATAAGGATCTTGAGAGACCAGAGTAAAAGACTAATTGGAATTAGTTAGAGTAGCCACTTAGATATGGTGTTGAATAGATTCAGCATGCAAGACTCCAAGAAAGGAAAGTTACCTATTCATTGTAATGCCAGATTGAGTAAGACTCAAAACCTAAGTACTGAGGCTAAGGTAGCAGAAATGAGTCGAGTACCTTATGCTTCGGTTGTTGCATCGATCATGTATGATATGACTTGTACTCAACCTGATGTAGCCTTTTATTTGAGCATGGTTAGCAGGTATCAGGGGAACCCTGGCAAGGCTCAGTAGACAGCGGTAAAAAATATCCTCAAGTACCTATGGAGGACTAAGGACTGGGTCCTTACCCTCTGTGGGAGTGCTGATTTAAGAGTTGTAGGGTATAGTGATGCTAGCTTCCAAACTGATAGGGATAATTTCCACTCTCCATTCGGATTGGGTCTTTACCCTAAACATAGGAGCAATCACTTGGAAGAGTTCTAAGTAGGAGACAGTGGCTGATTCCACTTCTGAATCAGAGTATATAGCAGCGAGTGAGGCATCAAAAGAGGCAATATGGCTGAAGAACTTCATTGGAGACCTTCGGGTTGTACCAACTATAAAGGAGCATAAGGAAATTTTCAGTGATAATGAAAGTGCTGTTGCCTTAGCTAAAGAACCAAGGGATCACGGGAGATCCAGACACATAGACAGAAAATATCACTTTATCAAACATCGTGTAGAGTCTATTTGTGTTGCGTCATGGGCTTTTTGTATTATATCCAGATTGGGCCTGTCCATCCATGATTATCTTGTAGGGTTATACTATATATATGCATGCATGTATGCATTATATTTTCACGTCTTTTATTATGCTTAATCTTTGTAACCTTAAACGCCTCTACAATCAAAGTTCTTAGTCGAGCTCTTCTAAGGCGTTGAAATATTAATCATACGACATATTCAAAGCCATATTCGTGTTTATATTTACGTTCTTAATTGTTTGCATGCATAGAATCAAACGATCCTGAAAGAACTAAGTTGTAACAATTGGTATCAGAGTAGTAGATTATGTAATCAATACACATTCCTTCTGTAATCAGAATTCTATTAGGGTTTCCGCTTTTATCGTATAAATAGAAGCCGTCTTCCTCATATTAACAGAAAATCTGTTTTAGATACAACCCTAATCTCAAGTTTATAGGTTTGATTCTAGGAGCTCACCATGTCACACGAAGATTCGCAAACAAATCACATCAACATCTCAAACAACATTAGAATCTACAACAAGAATACCCATTCTTTACACTCAAGACTATGAAGTTTGGGCACATCACTTTGAAGACTACGTGGTTGGATTGGAAGAGAATGGCTATCTCATCTGGGAGGCTATCACACTTGGCTCGTTTGTTCATTCAGGAAGAAACACAACCGTTAAGACGCAAAAGGAATACAACAAGCTAGTGGCGGATGAAAACAAGATGGCACATGACGAAAAAGATAAGTTTCTATGTAATGTGAATGCTATGAGAATGATTAGATTCGCCTTACAATCCGACACTTTTTGGTTGGTCGGTTCATGCACGACTGCCAAAGAAATCTGGCATAGGTTGAAGGAACTTTATTTGACTGATGAAGATCTAGAACACTCCATTCATGCCTTGTTGCTATAAAAATTTGGAGTTTTTCAACAGAAACCAGAGGAGAAACTCATACAAACTTTCGATCGGTTCAATCATCTCCTAAGTAAGATGATCAAACATGGAATTGAAAGAAATTTGATCGAGCAAAAGGTGACCTTTATGAATGGTCTGAGACTGGAATGGATGGTTGTCGTTTCAACTGTAAAAGCCCATGAACAGTTTAAGTCGTACTCATCAGCAAAACTTGTGGGAATACTTAAGTCCCATGAGAGCGTTGTAACAAAAGAAGAAAAGGTAGTTTCTGGTATGGGATCGCTGACTCTTATCTAAAAAGGAAAAAGCATTGCAGAAGAAGAAGAAGAAGAGTTTGACAGGTCGAAATGTGATCTCACAAGTGAAGAGTACGCTATGATGGTCACTAATCCAATGAAGTTTGTGTGAAGAAAATTTCCTGTCAACAAAAACCGAAACTAGCAAGGAAGTTATAGTTCAAAAAAGGTGAAGGATGAAGCGAAAATTTCTCCACAAAAGGACGAAGACAAGAAGGAGAGCAAGCTTGCTGGATACTCTGGGTTCGATTGCAATTACTGTCACGGCAAGAACAGCTTTGCCAAAGATTGCATGCTGAGAAAAGAGATGGTGAAGATGATGAGGCATATTATATGCGTAAGCTGGAAGAAATCAAGAAAAAAAAAGGCAACTAACAGTGCTAAAAGATCTTTGAATGCCTTGATTGTGCAAGAGAATGCAGATGAAGATGAATTCGGTGGTGTTGAAGTGTGGTCAACCGACTCCGAGATGAAGAAGTGAGAAAACCGACTTACGACAAGGCTTATGTGGCAAAGGAATTAGGTTCGGCCGGAAAGTGCTTAATTGTCACTGCTGGATTATCAACCAAAAGTGCAGACGAGGAACCGAGCCTTACTAAAAATAACTGTTTTGCGGCTAAACCTGTCAGTGAGAAGATCAACGACTGCAATCTTTTGATCAAGAAGGTACAATCCATCCTTGACTCACTTAAAGTTCCATTAACAAATTATGAAGAAGAATTAAATGAATTAAAATTTAAATTCTCTAACTTAAGTGGTAGTCTCATGCAAACTCGCTTAGCGAATTCTAACCTAACTGACTAACTCAACAGGGTGTCTTGAAAGCGTGAGGAGAGAAGGATGTGGATTGAGCTGAAGGAAGCGGAGTTAATTAGGGCTAGTGATGAATGTATTTATTTGCAAACAGACAATTTGAAGTTTTTAAAACAATTTTTTTTTGTTTAATAGCTAAGAGTTTATACACAAATATTGCTCAATTACATTTAAGTTGTGAGATAGGAAAGAAAATTCATAAGATGATTTTGCCCTTCCTTGAATTTAAGGAGGATGAGATCATAGTAGAATGTGAATCAAAAGTGTCATCAGAAGAGACATCCGTGTGTTACAAAATTGCATTGGACAAAATAGAAACCTTCTTTGACTCTAAGGAACATAAATGTATGCTAAAAGATATGTTAGATGAAAATGATAGGTTGAAAATAATGTCAGATACTATTCAATCATTTGACATGTCCAATGCTAAATTAACTTCTGAAAATAAAATGAACTTAGATAATGCGTCTGAATTTGATGAGGAAAGTGAGAGGAGTGAAATCTCAGTAGAAGATGTTGTTGATTGCTCAGCGTTTATGAAGAGAAAAACCGAGAATGAGAAACCCCTCATTTCAAAAAATTTGGTTGAATTTGCTCACATGTCAAAAGACAAGCCACAAAAACTCAAGGAAAAGGCTATGGTTTATCAAAAGGTTTAGACGGTGCTGAATCAGGTTTATGCAGATAAAGGAGTCACTACAGGACAAATGGCATAATTAAGAGTCTTGGTGGAAAAAGACAATGTTGAAGGGTGCGACGATTACTTCTGGTATGCACCTATTTGTTGGATTAATGTCTAAGTCCATAACTATAATTGGTAAGACTTGACCCGACCCGGCATGGTCCATTTGGGTTGCATGGCATCATGCACTTGGATAGACTAAAATGAGAGAAATAACACTTAAGGTTTGTTAATATATTATAAGTTCTAATATATTAATAAGGTTATTTAATTAGTATTGATCAAGAATTAATTTGAAATTAATTAAGTGATCAAAAGGAGACTAATTAAATATATGGGTTGATTGTGTAAATCATTCATTCTTATATATGTGGGCTTGTGATCCAAGATTCCTTATGTTGGACTAAGTCCATGGGGTGACCCATGGATACTCCATGGAGGTTAAAATCCATGGAGCATAAGGAATGGGTAAAGTCATGAGTTACATGGTGTAACCCTAATAGCCACCATATAAAAGAAACCCATGGCTCAAGAAATCGTGACTATGTGTGTGTATGAGGGCTAGATGATTTCATGAAGTGTTCTAATTTCACTCTAAGTTATTCCAAGTGTATTTGGTGTTGTGTGAACCATTTGAGGTGTCACACTTGGGGCACTAGGCACTCAAGCTTCATGAAGACATTCTACATCAAAGAGGTATGTATTCTATCTTGTTATATTGATAGTTTTGTATGCTAGATTAGGATAATACCTTGGATGTTCATATTTGCATGTATAATAGAGAAAACATAGATCCAAGGTATTTAGGGTTGCATGTACACTTAGGAGTGTTAGAATGCTCATAACCCAACAGTGGTATCAGAGCCTAGGCTTGTTTTCTTGTTATACCTGCAATAGAAGCTGAAAAGTCGAAATTGGTGCTGTCAGCCCAGCAGACTCGCCGAGTCCATGAAGGGACTCGACGAGTCCAAGGAAAAATGCATCCAACTCGTCGAGTTTTGTTCATGCACTCGACGAGTTGGACCCCAGACAGCATATCCTCGAGGTTTTTGGCTAGAAATGGACTAGGAACATTACCTTAAGTTGTTTTTGAACTTATAAACTTGTTTTTTAATGTGGTAATGTTCATGCTAATCCATTTTTCAAAGATAATTGTCAATAGATTCATGTTTTGTATTAGTTTAAAGGTTAGACTAATTACATGAAAAAGTTTGATTTGAATTATCTTGTTCTTATGATTTTCTTAGATTAATAGAAAAGTTGAATGAAATAGTTGGTTTCAATCCATTTTAATCTAAGAGTTGAGTATAAAATGTGTTTGTGTAACTTATCCTCAAGTTACATGAAGAGTCACATTAAAGACTCATAAAACTCATAAAGTTGGCAAAGGTTACAAAAATGAAGAGTCTAGTTCTAATTAATTGGAGTTATGACTCCATAATTTGTCCTCAAGTTATGGAGGACCAAGAGTCTCTTCATTAAATAAATATAAAAAAATAATGTAACCTTAATTAATTTGATAAGTTATAAAATAAAGAAAAAGTTAATTCTTTATTAGTTTAAAGTCTTCCATAATTTGTCCTCAAGTTATGGAACTTGAAGAGTTTTTGGATTAAAACTACTTTAAACACATAAGTTATGGAATTAATTAGTTTTGAATAGTTTCAAAACTTGCCCTCAAGTTTTGGAATTTGTAAAGTTTTCTCTTATGAATACTTTAATTCCAAGTTAGCCCTTAGAATTTTAAAAGTTAAAATTCAACCCTTATACTTTATAATATTATAAGTTAATAATATATATATGTATAAGAGTAAAGTCAGTCTTACCGCTAGTACGCCTCATTCACGAAGCCGGTCTATAAGGTGGGTATAAGGTTGTTGCCTATAAAATGGCAACTTAATGGGTGTCCACTCTCACCCACCGCTTGCTTGACTGGTGGAGGGTCGTTAGCCGAACGGGTTTGACATGACTATAATTCTCCCTTCATTAAAAGTATTAATGATAAATACTAAGTAACTAAACTCTTAATAATTCCCAATCTTAGTTACTTAGGAAAATGTGAATAAGGTTCTAATCCATGAAATTACACTTTGCACTTTGTTTAAGTCGGTTAGTGGAGCGTGTGTGGTTAACCGGCACACTAACTCGTATTTAACAAGGTAGGCAAAGGGTAACTTAATGTTTATCATAGTATCGATGGAGCGTGTGTGGTTAACCGGCACATCGATTGAGGGGTAAACACTTAAGGGTACCAAGTAATTTGCATGGTTACTTCACACCTTGTTTTGTGATCCTCGGCATCCCAGTCACAAAACCTGAAAGGGCACACTCGAGATTGAAACATGCCATTGAACAGTTCAATGAATCTCAAAAGATCTCGGAATTTCAAAAACCAATTAAAACCTAATAATACATTTTGTTTATCTTGGTGGAAATTGGTGAATCATCATTCACCTACCTTCAAGTTGTTTTATAGCTTGGATTACGGCATACCTCTTCTAAGTTATAAAATAGTCTGTTGGGTCCTAGCCTTAATATTTCATATTGGGTGTCATATTAAGGACTTTAAAATCAACTATCTTGAATATCTCCCAAAAAGATGTCTGGTTTAGATATTTATGATCTTCCCAAATCTCTTGAAACAAGCTTTCCTAAATGAAGATGATGTCCCATGGAAATCATACTTCTGTCACCTCCTCCAAATTATTCTCCCTACCCCACAAGTTCTTTAAAAATTTAAGGTCACTCGAACCCTATTGGCAAGACAAGGTCTAGGTGTGATCATATCTTGGAGATGTAGTCACATATTGACAAGCCGGGAGAGTTGGGTGTCAATGTCTTGAGAAAGTTGGTGGTTCAATCACTTTCTAAGTCACATAGTGAGTTCCTTTGGGACACCTATGAAATAGACTATGACAAGACCCTTAATGATCTTATCTATTGTTAAGATCAACTTCCTGAAACTTTATGGACATTGAAAATGGTGACACTGGAAATACAGAAAAAGCATTCTCTTCCCAATGGAAAGGGATCGGCCATAGTCAACTCGGTTGACCAAATGGTAAAGAGAAAAGTCTAAGTCTGTGATAGTCTCGTGTACCATTATCAAAGGGTCCATATGTTTATATTGCCAAAGGAAGGGGCATTGGTTGCGAAGCTGCCTGATTTACCTAAGGATGTTAAAGTCAATAAGATTGACTCTACTTCAGGTAAAAGTCCACTAATCTAACTCTGTTAAGTTTCTATTTTCAGATTCCTGATACATGATGTGACTGGGTCACATGGTAATGTTTTAAGAATCAAAGAAAAGTAAAGGAACTTAAAGAAAGAATATGCTGAATCTGATCGCATAGATGGATTTCTATCGCGTAGTTTGAAAAATCGGATTCTTGAGCTAATTCTTAGGAGTTATAAGATATTGCTAAGGAATAGATAACAACAAGTTTTTCATATGGGTTGTAAGGATAAGTTTTTCCGCTTAGTTTTAAAATAAAAGAAATTTTTGATTTTATTTATTTTAAAATATCCTTACAATGGCATTTGAGGAAAAACTGTTGCTTATATGATTCCATTAATAGCAAGAGTGGAAATATGAAATTGATTCTTTCATTTGTGGTAATGTCTAAATTTATCAAATAAAGGAAAGATTCTCATCACCCAAGTTTCAGTTGGACCGGAACTTGGAATCATGCAAGTTGTATAACATGATGAATGAGAACTTTCAAGTATTGGAAAAATTAAGACTAATTACTTATTCACATGGATGTGTGAGTAAAGTAATGGACTAAGGGATCGAGTACATAGTCATGTGCACTGATTAATTCCACCACAAAAGACATAAGGCTATTCGTCATAGTTTACTAAAGCTCAGTAAATATGATTATACTTACAAGCTTAAGTGTAACTCTGAGACATTGGAAAATGTTCCAATGTAAGGTAGAGCGAATAAGGAGAATCAAGTTAGGCAAAAGGATAAAAGTTTCTCAAATCTGAAAAGATGGGAGAGTACTTTAGTATCAGCTTTGTGATCATCTTAATGATTAAGAAACCATATCAAAATTTGTTCTCTAAGGAAGTCTTAGTGCATTCTTATGACTAAGAAGAAGGGATCTTGAAATTGTTGAAATGGTTAAATCAAGAAGATGAGTCATACTTCGTTCCAATACAAGTCTTAGAGTCATACTCCAAGATTGTAATTTGAGTGACATGTCTTAAAGAAGGTTTAAAACACGTGTCAAATGTAAGAGTAAAAGTTTCCGACTCTTGTACATTTGAAATTGGTAAGTTGTGATGTTTTGGATAAAACAAAGACCAACTTAGGCCAATTGTGTGAAGTTTTTGTCTTGATTAGAATCCACACTATCTCTTGGATGTTTGACAAGGGAGTCTTATAGGTCAAGAGGACAGTGGGAGTCTTAAAGGTCTTGAAAGTCTCAAGAACTAATCAAGAATGAAACCTAAAGTTCTTCACTAGCACACGACTTAAGGTTTATAACCTATCGTGTTGACATATTATGTGCCCATTCCAGTTAAAGTTGGCTTTGCATATGAGTTCTTAGAGCTCTCAATGTGTTTCACAACAACTTGGAAGCAATGGTAGGCCCTTGAGCTACCAGGTGGAAAGAAATTAAGATTGAGTTCAGTCCATATGAGTTTAGATTTGTCATTATCCTTGTCTTGTGACTATGGTTTTGACAATTCACATGGATAAGAACTCATACACCATTAAATCTAAGTGTCATAAGGTTTCTCTCCGATTCATGAAAATGATGGTGAGGAAACACTTCCACTAAGTAGATTTTAGCTAGATAGCAATTGTGATATTTGCATTCTCAAAGTCGTTAGTGGAGCGTGTGTGGTTTACCGGCACACTAACCTGGACTTGTGAGAAATGGCAAAGGTCAAAACAATCAAGACTATGATTACGGCATCCCTTTTCATAGTTCTTAAAATTGTTTTGACACACCCATGAGCTATCTAAGAGAAGGTGTATGATTTTGATAAAGTTCTATCGAAAACAATCCAGTATCAGAAATCTGAACTTTGGTCAATAAAGTATTGATTTCTAGAAGTCCAGCTGATTTCTGAGTACATGTCAAAGCTAGTGGGAGCATAAGTGTTATGCTAATAATCATCATGTTAGTGGGAGCATGATAATTATGATAAGTATTGCAAGTTAGCAATGTTAATTATAGAAAAACAAAAGGTTTCAACTGGGAAAAAGTTGTTTTGCTATAATTAAGGGAGAGGAAATTATACTTCATCTCAAATCTATAACCTTAGATCGTGAGGTTTTAATCATTTAGTCAAGAATATATATGAATTTCATGTTGGAATGGCTCAACATAAGGAAATTCTGTATATGGGTCCATTATTTGCGTTCTAAAATTCGATTATGATTACGGCATCCCTTTTCATAATATGAATTATGAGAACTTGGCAAATAGAAATGGAAACGTTATAGCAAAAGAATGGTTTAGTCTTTATGTGAGACATCATGAATCGTATCCCATATGCTTCGGATATAGGATCGATTACATGTGCTATATTCATCCTTTCTAAAATTTTCCAAATGCCTAGGGCATTAAGAAGGGAAAAGGTTTAGAACTGGATATGACTAAAAGGATTAAACAATTGTCGAGGACAATCTAAGGTTTACCAAAGATTGGTTGCTCAAGGACAATTGGAAGTATACTGATAATTTTGGAAGGACCATATTGACATAATCTGTAAGGAGGCAACTCTAGTTCAGAAGTGATAGTCGAAATGGAATCTGGAAATGTTTCAAAGTTAGAATTTTCAATTTGTGTAAGATTAAGGAAACTTAATGCAAGAAGGATGGTTCCAAGGACTTGATCTCCTTTGGAATGCTCTGTAATGATTGTTGTTAAGTCATTCTGACTTTGTGCATAATCATTACAAGAGGATCGATGCATATAAGTTTAGAATCTAACAGATTTCAGTAAATGACATGAATTTGGAATTCTTGCATTTGCAGTAAGGATTTGGGAGTGTGAAAAGAGAATCATTGAAGTTATGTTCATTTGATCTAGTTCACAAAATAAAGATCATAGACAAACATATTATGCATACTTGGTGTATGGCATGACTAGTGTTTAGAAAACATAGTGTGCATGCTTGGAGCATGGGACAACTATTGTTTTAAATTCAAGAATAATGTTGATAGCTGAAACAGTATACAATGAATAATGTGTAATCATATGGTGATAAATAAAAGGTGTTTTATTTATATTCATAAGTTATGAGACCATATTAGATTCAATTATTATTGTGTTTCACTTTGCATGTTTTGACTTCCCGAATAAACTAGGTTATTCTTCCGGAATGACTAAGTTATTCAAACCATCCACAGTCGGTCATATGTTGGAAGTAGATATGAATTAAGACTGTCATGGGTTGGCTTGTAGAGGTCTAAGGTGTTGGACAAATGGCTACAACACTCATGAGTGCTCATAAGTTCTGAGTATTGGATTCAACCCGCGCTCATTGGAATCACTTCATGGGTTTTATCACGAGTGATCATGAGACGATAATATCTTATATTCTTCAAACCTAGAGATATGAGTTGTTACTATGAGTTGATAGTACATTGATTACACGAAACGCATTGGTAACTCGATGTTATAAAACGTGTCTTTGTGTATGATTCAACAAGTAGTATAACAAGCCATATGAGTCGAAGTTTATCCATTCCTTTTACCTTCGGGATAAAAGCGATATCTGTGGGCCCCTCGATGATTTGATGATGACAAATGGAAGTGCTCGGCCGGGCCATGACTGATTTGATTTGTTCAATTAGTCAGTCGTCATAAATCGGAAATCGGGAAACAACAAATGGACAGAGAGAATGATTATAATCCATGTCTCAGTCCATATGATATCTAGAATAGAGGAATATATGATCCCTTATCTAATGGACAAGTCATTGACAAGATCAGAGTTCATCTACAAGGTCAGAGTTCGACAGAAGCTTTTGAGAGCTACGATTGCCAGTTGGTTCCTGAAGTCATACGCAATAATAGTTTTAGACTTATCCAAGTGGGAGACTGTTGGATTAATGTCTAAGTCCATAACTATAATTGGTAAGACTTGACCCGACCCGGCATGGTCCATTTGGGTTGCATGGCATCATGCACTTGGATAGACTAAAATGAGAGAAATAACACTTAAGGTTTGTTAATATATTATAAGTTCTAATATATTAATAAGGTTATTTAATTAGTATTGATCAAGAATTAATTTGGAATTATTTAAGTGATCAAAAGGAGACTAATTAAATATATGGGTTGATTGTGTAAATCATTCATTCTTATATATGTGGGCTTGTGATCCAAGATTCCTTATGTTGGACTAAGTCCATGGGGTGACCCATGGATACTCCATGGAGGTTAAAATCCATGGAGCATAAGGAATGGGTAAAGTCATGAGTTACATGGTGTAACCCTAATAGCCACCATATAAAAGAAACCCATGGCTCAAGAAATCGTGACTATGTGTGTGTATGAGGGCTAGACGATTTCATGAAGTGTTCTAATTTCTCTCTAAGTTATTCCAAGTGTATTTGGTGTTGTGTGAACCATTTGAGGTGTCACACTTGGGGCACTAGGCACTCAAGCTTCATGAAGACATTCTACATCAAAGAGGTATGTATTCTATCTTGTTATATTGATAGTTTTGTATGCTAGATTAGGATAATACCTTGGATGTTCATATTTGCATGTATAATAGAGAAAACATAGATCCAAGGTATTTAGGGTTGCATGTACACTTAGGAGTGTTAGAATGCTAATAACCCAACACTATTGACAACACAGACGAACCTGTGGGCTTGTATGAGAAAACTTCGTGGAGGGTTAAAGAAAGATATATTGCTGAACCCATCAACAAACCCTCAAGCTTCGATAAACCAAGCACAAGTGGAACTAAAGAAATTCCTGAAGAACCAATGACAAAACCAAATGCTCCAACAAATACAACCGAAAAGCAAAAGCTGAAACCAAAGGCTAGCTTCAATAACCACAAGTCACATAACGAGTTAGCAGAATAGAAACGCTTATGAAACCAAAGATATGCAATGAACTTGAATAAGCGAAGACGTCACTGGGAATCTCAAAAACCGAACTACATACCTCCTAAGAAAGTGTCAACGGATAAGGTAAGGCAAAAGTGGAAGGGAAAGAAGCTTTCATCCCAAATTCCTACTACTCCAAAAGTCCGAACCGAACATCGGCTCTCGGTTCCCATCCTAACGCTCAGAACCGAAAGTCAAGTTTCGGTCCCCTCATCAGCACTCAGAACCGAAAGTCTAGTTTCAGTCCTTACAACGGCCCACAGAACCGAAAGTCAAGTTTCGGTCCCAACACTAGTTTCGGTTCTTTCAATTCAAAGTGAAAAATATACTCTGTGAAGGACATCAAAGGAAAGGGAGAGCTAGCATCAGACTCTGAGTTCAAAGATAAGAGAAAGTCGGCTAACCCTAGGATTTAAAAAAAAAATCATAAACCAACTAACAACACTAATGCACCAATCTTTAAACAAGATAAAACTAAAATCAAGGTGTATACCATTAAAAGAAAAGATCAAACCACTTTAATAAAAAAACATTTTTGGTTGATATTTCTTCTACGATTCCTTTATCTGTGAAAGACTCACCAGGACCCAAGAAACTTTGGGTTCCTAAATCAGCTTGAATTTGCAGGTACTTTGTGACGAGCAGTTCGATGATGAATGGTATATCGACAGTGGTTGCTCACATTACATGATAGGAAGGAAGGAAGAGCAGACGGAGTTTCGGTCCCTAAAAGATGGTAGGTGTGTAAAGTATGGAAATAACTCCTATGGAACAATCAAGGGATACAGAATGATAACAAACAGAGATTTCTTGAAATACCTGAACTTTTGTATTTATGAAAGACCCAAAGTTTCATACTAACAATATAGTTACTCCAAAACATGCTACTTGCATATTCATAAAAACAATATTTTACATTGATAAAGAGATTACAAACTACTGGATACAAACCGACTATTTTAAAGTGTTATATATTACTTAACTTCCTAGGATTCTATAGTTTTATACATATGGGAGTGCAAAATACAATAGTTTCAAACTATTCATAAGCTTCTATCGATACAATAGTTTCAAAGTATTCAAAAATCTTCTACCAGTATATAACTATACTGGATGTTTATCTCCTGCAATTTGTTAACATCGAGAGGGTAAGCGGTGACGCTTAGTGAGTTCAATAATAGATACAATATAACGTTATGCCATATATATACTTTAATAGGGCAAAAGTAAAGAGGAACAAGGAACAACAAGGGCATATGTGAATCATGTGACAAACATTCCATATCAATCATTGATTTGATTTAAAGATATACAATAAATGAGACATAACAATTTCCATGCTTGATATACATCAATAAAGCTTTGGCCCAAACGGAACAGAAGATATACAACTTCGGATTAACATTTCGGTAGATTTCAGGCTTATAGCCCTATCTAACCTTCTGCCACTACCATAGAATATAATTCATTCTGTTACGGATACATGTTCTACATGGCCAGAGGCTACATACCAATACCAATGTGAATCTAAGTCCTTTCACAGATCACATGGTCAAAGGTATTTCTTTGCTATTAAAAATAGCAAATAAAAATAACCCGGGAAAATAACCCGGAATAATAACACTGAAAATCACATAGCACATATAACACATAACATACAATTATTTCTATATATTAAACTCACTGTGAAATAACCGGGGGCTAAATATTAATCTGGGCAGTACTTCGGCTCTAAATATGACTTTCGTCGTTGAAAATGGGGAGTTTTCTTGAAAACCGGGCTCTGCGAAGGTAGAGCTTCGAAACCGAAAAGATAAATTTTTCGGGCTTCTCGGGAGTCTCAGGCGTGTTTCGGGCTTTGGAATCAGTACCGGGGCTTCGGGGGAAGTCGGAATAGTAAAAATATAGGTTTAGGGGTGAAAAGGTGTGAAATTTCTAAAGTTAGCCGAGAGGGTTCGCACCCTTTATATAGGGCCGAGCTTCGGATCCGAAGCGAAGGGAAGGAGGGACGTATCTGCGAGGTTCGGACCAGGTGGCAGCTTCAGCGCGGCTCGGATGCGAGGAGTCATCAGCTTCAGGCGTGTCATCGGCTCAGAACAACAGGCTCGCTGACAGCAGCCTCAGATTGGACCTAACTTCGATCCAATGGGAGGAGGGCACGAGGGTGCGAGGGTGATCCGGGGGTGTCTCCTGCGAAGGTGTCCCTCCCTTAGTGGACCTCGGACTTGGTCCAATAAGAAGGTAACACGCAAGGCTGCGGTCCAATCAGCAGCGAACACGTGTCCGACACGTGGAAGCCTCGCATACGAGGGTGACATGGCAGTACTATTCATGCGAATTTTCTCGAAAAATGTGCCAAATCTTGTAAAATCCATAACTTTCGCATACGAGCTCCGTTTTTGACGTTCTTTATATGCACGCGAAGCTAAAATTATGCTCTACAACTTTCGTTTAGACTTCGTTAGCTAATTTTGATTTAATTTTAATATTATTATTTTTAACAGACCGGGACAGGAAAATCCGTTAAAAATTCATGACTTCTTCATCCGACGTCCGTTTTCGTCAGACTTTTTACCATTGCACTACTAACGACGAGACCTTCAATTCCTGTTTAGGTTGTGTCGGCTAAAAATCACTCGATCTAAAATTCAAGTTTTTAGCTGTCTACTGCTAAGCTGAACCTTAGAAAAATCGTAACTTCCTCATACGAAGTCAGATTCAAACGGTCTTTATATAAAAGTTGATTATTTTCACGAGTTCTACAACTTTCATTTACATCACTAAGGCAAAAAAATTAGTTTATCGAAAACTAAATTTTTACGCGACAAAGTATTTTCCGGATTTATCACGGATCTTCGTTTGGTCATAACTTATTCGTTATAACTTGAATTTCAATGAGGTTTTCAGCTAAGTGTTTCTAACGAGATTATCTACAACTTTCAATAATAAGATTTTACTTATTCCAAATTTTATATTTTTCGCTATATTTCACTATTTGGTTTTTAATTGGAATCTCATAAGACTTCCAACATTTTATGAGTGATTCTAAACATAGTTTTACTTCATTTCTTGTAAAAACTATTTGTTAGAACTCAACATTCAAATTCACATAATAGTTCATAATATTATTTATTTATAACATGATTTCAAAACGTGTATGTTACAAATACTTCCTCCTTTTGAGGATTTCGTCCCCAAAATTACATCGATTAAAATAAATGGGTATATTTTGCTCTTATCTCATTCTTATTTTCCCAGGTATAATTTGGGCCTCGATGGTGTTTCCACTTGACAAGCACCAACTCCACTTCTTTATTACGTAGATTAGTTGTTCTTTCGTTCACGATCTCTTCCGGTTCTTCTACATATCTTAAATTATCATCCAATTTCACTTCGGATAATGGAACTGTCTCATCATTGATGCTCAAGCATTTGCGCAGGTAGCTCACATGAAACACATCATGAATACCTGCCAAATCTTCAAGTAATTTTAAGCGGTATGCTTGCTTTCCAATTCTTTGGATGATTTTGAAAGGACCAACAAATCTAGGACTTAACTTTGCTTTCTTCCCAAATCTCATCAGGCCTTTCCATGGAGATACCTTCAGCATCACGAAATCACCCACTTGGAATTCTATGGGTCGTCTTCTCTATTCTGTATAGGACTTCTATCGATCCTGGACCGCTTTCATTCTTTCTCGTACGATTTGAATTTTGTCGGTGGTGTCTTGAATCATTTCAGGGCCTCCAAGGATCTTCTGTCCTATGTCTCGCCAACATAATGGAGTACGACACTTGCGACCATATAATGCTTCATATGGTGGCATTTTGATTGAAGCGTGGTAACTATTATTATACGAGAATTCGACAAGAGGTAAGTATTTATCCTAGTTACCACCGAACTCCAAGACACATGCACGAAGCATATCTTCTACTGTTTGGATTGTTCTCTCTGTTTGACCATCTATCTGGGGATGATAAGTTGTGCTGAGAGCAACTCGAGATCCTAATTCACGTTGCATACTCGCCCAAAAGTGAGAAGTGAAGCGAGTATCACTATCGGAGATGATCTTTAGTGGCACACCATGTCTTGCCACAATTTCATCCAAGTATACTTGTGCGTATTTCTCCATTGGAGTCGTTTCATGCATGGCAAGAAAATGAGCGCTTTTAGTCAGGCGGTTGACAATTACCCAAATGCTATCATGATGTCTAGCAGTCTTTGGTAATTTGGTAATAAAATCCATGGACAGTTCTTCCCATTTCCATACAGGAACACTAAGGGGTCGTTTGATAGTTACTGATTGAGAAAGATTTGTCTGAGTAATAAGTTCTGACTGAGTAAGAAATTATGATGTTTGATTATATATCTAAGTGAATATACTAATTGATGCAAAATGACCATTTTACCCTAATGTTCTTTATAATAATAATAATAATAATAATAATAGTAATAATAATAATAATAATAATAATAATAACAACAACAATAATAATAATAATAATAATAATAATAATAATAATAATAATAATAATAATAATAATAATGTATACAAAAACTTCCAGCATAATAGATATTAAATATATTATTTTAGAGATTAAAACACAAAAAACCCTTTAACTTGCTGGTAAACATCATTATATATAAGGGGGACCCGAGTTCAATTCTTGTAACCTCCCATTTCACTTGTTTTTATCCATGGCCAAGGGTATTATTGTAAAATCTTGCTTTCTTTCTCAGTCAGCCTCCTCCTAACTCCTTTCTCAGTCAGACATTTCTTACCGAGTCAGATGGCCAAAGTTGGATAATCAAACACATTTTGCTGACCGACTCAGCCAAAAACGTCTGACTTGACTCGGTCAGACGCATATCAAACGAGGCCTAAGACTTTCTGGGGTTCCATAAGGCTTTTGGTGCTCTGCTTTGACTTGTAAGCATACTAAGCATTCCTGTACATATCTTCCAATGTCTTTCTTCAATCCAGGCCACCAATAATCAACTCTTACATCATAGTACATTTTACTTGTACCAGGATGGATTAACAGTTTAGATTTATGAGCTTCATCTAAAATCCTTTGTCTCAATCCACCAATCTTTGGAATCCACCGCCGATTCTTGAAAACTTTTAATCCTCGCAGATCATCAAGTAGAGCATCATTATAATGTATCATCCCTTCTTTCTTCACATTTTCTGGCTTTAGCGCCTCTTCTTGCCATTTCTCTAGTTCATCTAAAATAGTGAATTTTACTGTAGTATGAGTAATGGCATAACATACTATTGCGATAAACTTTTCTGCTAAGTGCATCAGCCACCACGTTAGCTTTTCCAGGATGATATAGGATTTCACAATCATAATCTTTGATCAGCTCCATGGCTCGTTGTTGTCTCATATTCAAAGTTTGCTGACTGAATATGTACTGGAGACTTTTTTGGTCGGTAAATAATTGGCACTTTGTACCAAAAAGATAATGCCTCCAAAGTTTTTGGGCAAATACCACTGCAGCGAGTTCGAGATCATGAGTGGGATAATACTTTTCATAATCTTTCAGTTGTCTTGAGGCATAGGCTATCACTTTGCCACGTTGCATCAACACACAACCGAGTCCCAATCTTGAAGCATCGCTATATACGGAGAAGTCATCATCACCTTCTGGGAGTGATAAGATTAGAGCATGAGTCAAAAGATCTTTTAGAGTTGAGAAAGCTCTTTCTTGGGTTTCACCCCATTTGAACTTCACTTCTTTCCGTGTAAGACTCGTGAGAGGTACGGCTATACGAGAAAAGTCTTTGATGAATCTCCGGTAATATCCTATGAGACCTAAGAAACTACGAATTTCGGAAGCATTACGGGGCACTTCCCAATTTTGAATGGCTTCGATTTTGATAGGATCTACGGATACACCATCACTAGAAATAACATGGCTGAGAAATTGAACTTGGCGAAGCCAAAATTCACATTTCGAGAATTTAGCATATAGTTTCTCCTTTCGAAGAAGTTCCAATACCGCACGAATATGAATGGCATGATCAGCTTTAGACTTGGGCGGCATACCCGATTCATCATATCCATGAATACAGCTGGAGCGTTTGTTAAACCAAACGGCAGAACAAGGAATTCATAATGCCCATATCGAGTACGAAAAGCAGTATTCGGTACATCCTGCTCGTGAACTTTCAACTGATGATAGCCAGATCTTAAATCAATTTTTGAGAAATACTAACACCCTGAAGTTGATCGAATAAATCGTCGATGCGAGGTAGTGGGTACTTGTTCTTGATAGTCACCTTATTCAGCTCACGATAATCAATGCACATCCGCATTGATCCATCTTTCTTCTTGACAAACATTACCGGAGCACCCCAAGGAGAGGTACTCGGTCGAATGAAACCCTTGTCAAGTAGTTCTTGCAGCTGGATCATCATTTCTTTCATCTCAGCTGGCGCAAGACGATAAGGAGTCTTTGCAATCGGAGTAGCACAAGGCACAAGGTCAATTCGAAATTCTACTTGCGTATCCGGACGAAGACCAGGCAAGTCATCTGGGAAAACGTCAGGATATTCGTTAACAACTAGAACATCGTTTACAATTTTCTTGTCCTCTTTTGAGACATCAACTGTGTAGGGCAGATAGATAGAACACCCTTTCGATATGAATTTACGAGCTTTAAGGAAAGAGATTATTTTTAAGAGTCTTTGTTCACCGTAGACATAGATAGGATTTTCCCCTTCAATAGGAATGTGTACTATCTTTTCATAGCACAAGAGTTATGCGTGGTTCTTTGATAGCCAATCCATGTCGAGAATAATATCAAAGTTGGGCAAGGAGATAGGGATCAGGTTAGAGAGAAAAGTATAGCCTTCAATTTCTACAACACAATCCCTATAGACTTTATCAGCAAGTAATGATATACTTCCCGTAATATCTACGTGAAATGGTTGTGCGAGTACAAAGCAAGCAATTTGAAAGGAATGCGCAAATTCGTAAGGCACAAAAGAATCTGAGGCACCAGAATCAAATAAGATGTGAGCAGGTCTAGAGTTGACAAGAAATGTACCCGTCACAACATTCGGGTCCTCGCGTGCCTCCTTTAAGGTAATATGGAATGCACGACCCCTAGCTTTTAGCACCTCCTCCTTTTTAGTTGTAGTACCCTTTGATTGTTGAACAGGGACTTGACTTCTCGCTGGTTGTTGAATAGAAGCTTGATTTCCCGTCATCTGACTAGTAAGAGTAGGGTAAAAATGCTTCTTGTGGCCAGTAATACCACATGCATAGCAAGTAACATCTTTTCTTGGGTAAGCTGGCTTTATAGGACCCTTTTCTCCGCATCCATAACAGACAATGGATTCCTTGTCTATTTTGCATTGGCCCGGATGATTCCTTCCACAAATACGACATGAAGGCGATTGCATAGAAAAAGATTGTGATCTACTGCGTCCACGAGAGAAACTTTGAGTTTGAACTTGATTACCAGGCTCAGTCCGAACGGATTGAGCTGGTAGAAAAGAAGGAACAGTTCTTTCAGTACGTGGATGCTTCGGGGCAGTAACAGTGCCACCACGTATTTCTAAGTCATGCTCACGTCTTCGAGCATATTCAATGACTTTATCGAATGACAGAACTTCTCGATTGGCAACGAAATCGTGGATATCATGTCGTAGTCCCTCCATGAATAACTGAATTTTCTCGTCTTCAGTTGGAATATACTTTGTAGCAAACCTTGCTCTTTGATTAAACTGAGTTTCATACTCATTCACAGTCATTCCTCCTTGTTTAAGCTTGAGGAATTCCTTCTCCAATCTCCTCCTCATGTCTAGAGGACAATACTTCTCTAGCAAACGAGTTTTAAACATTTCCTAGGCTAAATTCTCCTGGTCAAACCCGTTGAGAGCATCATATGTTGCTTCCCACCAGACCAAGGCTTCTCCGATGAGCATTGTGGAAGCATAGTTAGCCGTGTCTTCATTATCCACATGAGAAATACAAAACACTTTCTCTGTGTTCTGGATCCAAGTAAGAACAATAATGGGATTGAGAACACCGGAAAACTCTGTAGCACCACTACTCTTGAAATC
Organism: Lactuca saligna; assembly: GCF_052625555.1. Lineage (NCBI taxonomy): Eukaryota > Viridiplantae > Streptophyta > Magnoliopsida > Asterales > Asteraceae > Lactuca > Lactuca saligna. The sequence continues at coordinate 215,355,131 of NC_136420.1, forward strand.
TTTGAAGGAGGGATGCTTCACCCCTCCTTTTGAAGATTCTCCAGTGGCTTTCTCTTTTCCCTTACCACCATTGTTTTTGTGTTCTTCAAGAGTCTGTCGAATAACACCGGTAAGTTTACCCAAGTGTTGCTCCGCACGAGGAGATACTGGAGTATTCACTTCCTCGGGTTGAGGACCTCCACCAACCTTAGGGGTATGGCAACTAACCTGTTCAGCCATAGCTCTGCAATACGGAGTAACATTGTATTTTAGAATATTAGGGTTTATTATTACCTAATACTCTTACTTATATATTTCCTATGGTTTGTATTCCCATACTTACAATGATTTAGTTCATATATTGAACTTCCAATAGTTTAAGTCTAAATACCAATCCGTGGAATTTAGTTCACTCAAACTGCTGCTCTGATACCATGATTGAAAGACCCAAACTTTTGTATTTATGGAAGACCCAAAGTTTCATACTCGACAATATAGTTACTCCAAAACATGCTACTTGCATATTCATAAAAACAATATTTTACATTGATAAAGAGATTACAAACTTCTGGATACAAACCGACTATTTTAAAGTGTTATATATTACATAACTTCCCAGGATTCTATAGTTTTATACATATGGGAGTGCAAAATACAATAGTTTCAAACTATTCATAAGCTTATATCGATACAATAGTTTCAAACTATTCAAAAATCTTCTACCAGTATATAACTATATTGGATGTTTATCTCCTGCAATTTGTTAAACATCGAGAGGGTAAGCGGTGACGCTTAGTGATTTCAATAATAGATAGAATATAACGTTATGTCATATATATACTTTAATAGGGCAGAAGCAAAGAGGAACAAGGAACAACAAGGGCATATGTGAATCATGTGACAAACATTCCATATCAACCATTGATTTGATTTAAAGATATACAATCAATGAGACATAACAATTTCCATGCTTGATATACATCAATAAAGCTTTGGCCCAAACGACACAGAAGATATACAACTTTGGATTAACATTTCGGTAGATTTCAGGCTTATAGCCCTGTCTAACCTTCTGCCATTACCATATAATAGAATTCATTCTCTTACGGAGACATGTTCCACATGACCAAAGGCTGCATACCAATACCAACGTGAATCTTAGTCATTTGACTGATCACATGGTCAAAGGTATTTCTTTGCTATTAAAAACAGCAAATAAAAATAACCCGGAATAATAATACTGAAAATCACGTAGCACATATAACACATAACATACAATTATTTCTATATATTAAACTCACCGTGAAATAACCGGGGGCTAAATATTAATTTGGACAGTACTTCGGCTCTAAATATGACTTTCGTCGTTGAAAATCGGGCTCTGCGAAGGTAGAGCTTCGAAACTGAAAAGATAAATTTTTCGGGCTTCTCGGGAGTCTCGGGGCGTGTTTCGGGCTTTGGAATCAGTACCGGGGCTTCGGGGGAAGTCGGAATAGTAAAAATATAGGTTTAGGGGTGAAAAGGTGTGGAATCTCTAAAGTTAGCTGAGAGGGTTCGCACCCCTTATATAGGGCCGAGCTTCGGATCCGAAGCGAAGGGAAGGAGGCACGCGTCTACGAGGTTCGGACCAGGTGGCAGCTTCAGCGAGGCTGGGATGCAAGGAGTCATCAGCTTCAGGTGCGTCATCAGCTCGGTCTTTGGCTCGGTCTTCAGCTCGGAACAACAGGCACGCTGACGGCAGCCTCGGATTGGACCTAACTTCGGTCCAATGGGAGGAGGGCACGAGGGTGCGAGGGTGATCCGGGGGTGTCTCCTGCGAAGGTGTCCCTCGCTTAGTGGACCTCGGACTTGTACCAATCAGAAGGTAACACGCAAGGCTGCGGTCCAATCAGCAGCGAACACGTGTCCGACACGTGGAAGCCTCGCATACGAGGGTGACGTGGCAGTACTATTCATGCGAATTTTCTCGAAAAATGTGTCAAATCTTATAAAATCCATAACTTTCGCATATGAGCTCCTTTTTTGACGTTCTTTATATGCACGCGAAGCTAAAATTATGCTCTACAACTTTCGTTTAGACTTCGTCGGCTAATTTTGATTTAATTTTAATATTCTTATTTTTAACAGACCGGGACAGGAAAATCCGTTAAAAATTCATAACTTCTTCATCCGACGTCCGTTTTCGTTAGACTTTTTACCGTTGCACTACTAACGACGAGACCTTCAATTCCTGTTTAGGTTGTGTCGGCTAAAAATCACTCGATCTAAAATTCAAGTTTTTAGTTGTCTACTGCTAAGCTGAAACTTAGAAAAATCGTAACTTCCTCATACGAAGTCAGATTCAAACGGTCTTTATATGAAAGTTGATTATTTTCACGAGTTCTACAACTTTCATTTACATCACTAAGGCAAAAAAATTAGTTTATCGAAAACTAAATTTTTACGCGACAAAGTATTTTACGGATTTATCACGGATCTTCGTTTGGTCATAACTTATTCGTTATAACTCGGATTTCGATGAGGTTTTCAGCTAAGTGTTTCCAACGAGATTATCTACAACTTTCAATAATAAGATTTTACTTATTCCAAATTTTATATTTTCGCTATATTTCACTATTTGGTTTTTAATTGGAATCTCGTAAGACTTCCAACATTTTATGAGTGATTCTAAACATAGTTTTACTTCATTTCTAGTAAAAACTATCTCTTAGAACTCAACATTCAAATTAACATAATATTTCATAATATTATTTACTTATAACACGATTTCAAAACGTGTATGTTACATTTCTCAATTCGAAAAGTGACGTATGTGGAAGGTTTGCAGCATAACCTCATCGGTGTATCCCAACTAGTCGTAGGAACAGGTCTGAAAGTGTCATTTGATGATGAGGGTTATGAAATCATTGAAAAGCATTCGAAAAACGTTCTGTTAAAGTCAGAACGCAAGGGAGAGATGTATCCCTTAAATCTCAACCCAATAAAAGAAAAACCAACAATATGTCAGCTATCAAAGGGAAACACAGATCAAAGCTGGTTGTGGCATCGACGTTTATCCCATCTGAACTTCAAAGACATTAATAAGTTGGTGCTTGGTGACCATGTTTGAGGTCTCCCTCTTCTCAAGTTTGACAAGGAACATCTATGTGCAGCGTGTGAGATGGGCAAACAAAGGAGAAAGAGTCATCCTACGAAAATCAATACAAAGATTATTGAGGCTCTTGAACTATTGCACATTGACTTTTGTGGACCTTCAGCTATCGAAAGCATCGGTGGTAGTAAGTACATACTTGTCATTGTAGATGATTTTTCACGTTTCACCTGGGTTTTCTTTCTTAAACAGAAATCAGATGCAACTCCTAAGATGAAGACATTTATTAAGTATGTGGAAGTTCAACTAAAAAAGACGGGGAGAAATGTCAGGAACGACAATGGGCTGGAATTCAATAATAAAGACTTTGAGGACTTTCTGGCTGATAAGGGAATAACTCACAACTTTTCGGCCCCGTACACACCACAACAGAATGGGATTGTTGAAAGGCGAAACTGTTCTTTATGTGAGGCTGCCAGAACCATGCTCAGTTTTGCTTCGCTTCCATTATACTTTTGGGCTGATGCTGCTGCAGGGGCATGCTACACTTAGAACCAATCCTTTCTTAACAAAAGATTCTCAATCACCCCATATGAAATTTTAAATAATCGAAAGCCCAATGTGAAATTTTTCCAAGTGTTCGGTTCAAGATGTTTCGTCCTAAAATCCAAGGAGAACCGAAACATGTTTAACGTTAAAGCTGATGAGGGCATATTTCTTGGTTATTCACTTTCCTCAAAAGCTTACAGAGTGTTGAATAAACGATCTAAACAGATTGAAGAAACTTATTATGTCACCTTTTATGACAATTACATGAAGAAAGTTCAATGGAGCGAAAGTGACTTAGGGGAAATTTTTCCTACATCAGGACAAGTCTCGGTTCCTATGTCTAACTTGTTCGAGGAGTACATTTGGTTATTCAATGAACCGGAGAAAGCGGCGTACTCAGAGGTGAAAGTGGCAGATAACAAAATTGATAATCTCTAAAAGATCATCAATGATGATGCAAAGGAAATGGGAAGTGAAATTCCTAAACCTGTAAGTGTTCAATCCTCTGCTGACTATCAAATCAACGGCTCAACGTTCAAGGGGGAGAGTTCGTCCGCACCAAAAACATCCAATGTATCTTTCGAGGGGGAGAATTCAATAACGTCTCTAACTAATAAAGGTACATTTGAGGGGGAGCATCCAAATCTTTCTGAGGACGCAAACTTCGATGCTTCCACGGGTTACGCTTCGCCAGTCGAGGGGGAGAAAGCAAAGGCAACTGACAAAGGCGAGAGTGATCAATCAGAATTTGAAGCAGAAGTGAATGCTGAATTGGATCCAGCATATGACCCAAATTATCATCCGTTAGTGAAATGGACCAAGGATCATCCTAATGAACAAATTATTAGTGAATCCTCTAAAAAAGTTCTTACTCGTTCTCAATTAAAAGCGAAACAAACTACATTATTCTCTAAAGTTGAGTTCTGTATGTTTAATTCGTTTATCTCCAAAATCGAACCGAAAACAGTAAATGCTGCGCTTGATCATTCTGATTGGGTTCAAGCAATGCAAGATGAGCTCCATGAGTTCCAATGTAACCGAGTTTGGAGGTTGATTCCCACACCAACGGATGCTTCTGTGGTCGGCTTGAAGTGGGTGTTTAAAAACGAACTGGACAAAGAGGGGAACGTATTTCGCAACAAGACTCGGTTGGTGGTAAAAGGATATTGCCAAGAGGAAGGGATAGATTACGAGGAAACCTTCGCTCCAGTAGCAAGGTTGGAATCAGTTAGAATATTCCTAACTTATGTTGCCCATAAAAACTTTGAAGTTTTACAAATGGATGTCAAATGTGCTTTCTTGAATGGAGAACTAGAAGAAACAGTGTATGTTGACCAACCTCCCGGGTTTGTAAACGAGAAATATCCTGATCATTTCTATGTGCTGGATAAAGCGGGTTATGGTTTGAAGCAAGCACCGAGAGCCTGGTATGAAACCCTAACTCGTTTTCTAAAAATGTCAAAATTTAAGCAAGGTTCGGTTGAACCTACCTTCTTCCGAAAGAAAGAAGGCGAACATCTAATGATTGTTCAAATTTATGTTGATCATATCATCTTCGGCTCTATGAATCCCAGCTTAACTGCTGAATTCAGAAAGTTGATGGAGACTAAATTTGAAATGAGCGCAATGGGTCCAATTAACTTTTTCCTTGGTTTAAATATTAGACAGGGTCCATAAGGCATCTTTATCAACCAGGAGACGTACATAAAGAACCTGTTAACAAAATTTGGCATGACAGGTGACTCTAAAGTGAAGGTTCCTATGGCATTTGGCACTAAGTTAACACTGTCTGTGGAGAAACTTGTTGTTGACATAACGCTTTATCGACAAATGATAGGGTCCCTTATGTATCTAACAGCTAGTAGACCGGATATTATGTTTTCTGTGTGTTATTATGCTAGGTTTCAAGCTAATCCAAGATAACCTCACATGGTGGCTGTAAAGAATATCTTCCGTTAACTAAAGCGAACTTCATCTCTCGGTCTTTGGTATCCTGCCAAATCAGGGTTCTTTATTTAAGCCTTTTCTGATGCTGATCTTGGAGGGTGTGGTCTAGACCTAAAGAGCACTACAGGTGGATGCCAATTTCTTGATGGGAAACTTGTTAGCTGGCAATCCAGAAAGCAAACCTGTGTGTCACTTTCAACAGTAGAAGTCGAATAGATTACTGCAGCTTCTTGTACTTCTCAAGTTATATGGATTCAAAGTCAGCTGAGAGATTACGGGTTGAACATGAAGAAGATTCCTCTCTATTGTGACTCAGAAAGTGCAATAAGGATTTGTCACAATCCAGTGCAACACTCCAAAACTAAGCATATTGCACTTAGATATCATTTTATCAAGGATCATGTCGAAGATGGGAATGTGGAAGTGCATTTTGTTCGATCCTATGATCAACTGGCTGACATATTTACCAAGGCCTTACCTGAAGCATATTTTAATAACATTTTACAAGGTATGGGTATGATGGAAGAAGAATCGGTACCGAATCCTCGAATCTTGCATTAAAATTGGACAAGCGAAATGGAGCGACCGCTCGGTCTATTTTGGCTCCATAATTTTCGGGAACCGAAATGAACCAATCGCTCGGTCTCTTTCGGCTTTGAAATTTTACGAAACCAAAATGAACCAATCACTTGGTCTGTTTTGCTTCAGTCAATAACACTAAATTCGGTTGGATATTATGTATATCTCTATTGTTTTCTGTTTTTTTTTTAATTTTTTTAATTTTATTTTTATCTTATTTTTCAGAAATCTTCAAAAATCTAAAAATATTTTTTTTCTTTTTCAGAAAACTTTAAAAATCCAATAATTTTGCTTTTTGCTTTGTTTTGTTTTGTTTGTGTGATGTGTGTGTTTGTTCATTATTTTCAACAGGTTCCGAGAATAAGAGTACAACATAGTTTGGAGGTTGGGTAGGTATTATGCTGATTTTATGAACTAGTTAAAGGTCCCTAGAAGCATGCTGCTACATGTTGACCAAAGCCTCTAAGACTTAGTGCAAGGCCTTAATGATTCGATCAATACGTATCATTTCTTCCCAATCAGGCTGTTCTTATCCACTCGGTCTAGAGCTACCTTACTCTTCTCATATGAGTTAAGAGTTTCTCTGCTTTGTCATGTTTTATAGCAGAATGTAGTTTCGGTTCTTTCACCATCCTCATACTATTCTCCATCTACTATCGGTTAACAACTGTAACCCTTGAGACTCTCAATTCTTACAACTGAGGTTTATGGTTACATCAAATCTATGTTTATGATTTTAGATACGAATACCACGTGCTGAGTGAAACCCAAAATACAACAGATATAATGAATTGATGGTGAATTTCTGTCTTCAAGATCTTACAGGTTACCTACTCATTTTTTTTTTGCGAGGTCTTTTATGAATTCGTCTAAAACCAAGACTTTTCTTCCCATAAAGATCCATTTATTTTTGTTTTTGAGATTTCTATAAACTCTTTTGTCATTATAAAATATAACCTACCTACTTGTTCAACAGACCACATCGGTCTCACAAGTACTTCTTCCAATACTCGGTCTTATATTAAGAATTGATGTTCGGTTGAAGATAAGCCACCTTAAGCCTATATCTTGAAAAGAAGCCTTTCAATGTTTATTTACAAACACTTGATCGTATTCTCGGGATAACACACAAGCACTTCAAGTCATTCCTGACTTTGAAGGAAGCGATTCTTGTCCGGAATCCCCTGCTTTTTGTTTGATAATAAGACATCACTCACATCCCATATACATTTGCTTTATTACTTTATCTATTGTCACTCTAATGCACAAAATGTTTTTTTTTTCCAACATTCTGATGATGGTATGTTTGAGTTTTATTTTTCCTCTAGTGAAACAAGGGCAATTCAAGTTCGTATCACAAGTTCTATTTCAAATGTTGATTGAGGAAATCGTTTTGGGAACCTAAATTTGAATGGTCCCTATACGCACGCGTGCTGCCGCATACCTTGGAGCACCCAACCTGTCACATCGCGATTTTTCAAGTGACGTTTTCGTGATCACGTCATTATCGTCATGATTTTTCTCTCTCCTGGCAATGGTATATAAAGGGTTTCCACGATTCTTTGTCTTCTACCAGCATCAAAGTCTCCACTGTAAAGGCGCTTTAAACTGTTCATCTTCCTCCTTCGATCAACAATGGCGAGTTCTTCTTCTGCACATGATCAGACTACTTTTTCGGCCTTTCTTTCCATCAAGCAAAATCATAACATGATCATCGAACTCAATCCGTTCCTGTATGATTCCTACATGTTACAAGTTGTTGAGTGTTTGAAGTATTCACCATTGGTTCTTGCTCTAACCGAATTTGAAGTTCTTCCTATGTCTCTCTTGTCCTAAGTCTACGCATTTATTTTCAAATCCACTCCAAAAAGGCCTCTATTCAAAAGGGAGGTGTTGTTCTTTGCTGCATCTTGCTGTGGATTTATCCTTTATCTCACCCGACTTTATCACTACTGCACAGCTATTCTCGATGCTTTATGAAATGGGATACATTGATGTGTTAACCACCATTGTAAAGGTCAAGAAGTCGTGTCTACCATCTCAATGGAACAGTCTTCTCACTCTTCTTATTAAAAGCTTGGCGGAACGTAGTGCTGGATCTGATGGCACCAGCAAAGGATTTCTGACCATTATCTATGGTATTTACAACGGTCTAAACCTTGATTATGGGTCCATAATCTGGTCTCAGGTTGTGCAGAGCCTCAATGCTTCCACTCGTCACTCCAAAATTTCTTGCGGAAGGTTTTGGACACTCATTACAAGGAGCGCTATCGATACTCTTGATATTTCGGTGATGAAAGATATCCTGATGAAAGATGTCCTAATCGCATCCATTGCGACGTTTCATACAAAGAAGATCATTATTTCTGATCCGATGAAGTTTGCACATTATGGCTCAATTCCGGAGACCATGTATCGAAGTGTTACAGCCGAAAGTCAGGTGATGGCTGATTATAAAAAACTTCCTCCCAAGGAGCCGAGAGTTCTATCTTCAGAGCAACAGGCTGCCTTGGATGCAGTTGACAAGCCAAGCAACCGAGGAAAAAGGGTAACAATGAAGAAGGAGACAACCGAGGAGGATCAACCTAAGCCTTCAAAATCAAATAAGCGAAAGTCAGAGAAAGAGGCCTCTTCTAAACCAAAGAAAATCAAGAAGATCACGAAGAAATCCAAAAATCCAACTCCTCCTAGTTCTGACAATCAAGAAGACGATGAAGAAGAGGAAACTCATCAGGAATCTCCACGAGGTAATACTCCACCTAGATCCCCTACTCCAACCAAAACTCCTTCCTACAAACTTCTAACCCCATCTCCATCACCAAAACCGAAAGTTACAGTTTTGGTTGTTACCACTTCACCACCCACAACTTCTTTTCCATCATCACCACCAGTTTCTTCTGTTTCTATTCTTACAACCACCTTACCAACTCCTATAAATTACCAATCCACCACCACTACTATCCCTGAACCAACAGTAAGTGTCAACGTATCTGATACGGGGGCACCTACTGAAACCAAACCTCCAGTCATTACTAAACCTCTCTCTCCAACACACTCAACCGACTCCGATGCCACTCTCGGTGGTGCTAATGATAAGTATGACACCGCATACATCATTCCTTACCGCTTTCCCACCAATGATGATGATGAGACTCTAATCACAAGTCAACACTTGGAGAGTATAAATGAAAAGTTGGACAAACTACTTGCTGATAACAAGGCTTACGGTGGTGTTGTCCTAAAGGCTTTTGTGGAGACGACCATTGGTCAATACAAAAACTCAAATGATGTGACAACTGTAACAACGTAAATTTTCAAACAAATTTTTCATTTCAAATAAAGTAATTTTATTCAAACTAAATATAATTATTCCCAGTTTTATGTCAAAATACAATCATAAACTTTCCCAAGATCTCCAAATATCGAACAGTGTGTACGCATCACGCCGGCGCCTTCCCACAGTCCTCGCTAGTACCTGAAACACATACATAACAACTGTAAGCATAAATGCTTAGTGAGTTCCCCAGTATACCACTTACACATATACGCCTTTCCAGGCCCTAACCTTCCGGTGCACAGCACAACGCCTTCCGGCCCATAACATATCGCCTTCCGGCCCATAACATATTCGCCTTCCGGCCCGTAACATATTGCCTTCCGGCCCATAACATATTGCCTTCCGGCCCATACACATACACAGCACATAATACATTTAACTTACCACATATAGCACATATATCATATATCATATTCGACTTCCGATCACATAACATATTGCCTTCCGGCCCATATAAACATCCATAGCACGCATAGCAATTATCTTACCATTTATAGCACGTATAACACATATCATATCCGACCTTCCGGTCACATAGTCAAACCCTTCCGGGTACAGTATAGTGAGAAGACTCACCTCGTAAATATCGAAAGCTAGCAACCCCTGAAATCACTCGTACTCGATCCGCCGAGCTACAGACTCCCTATAATATCATATAACCCTTATTAACACTTTTATCTTGCAAGACAACTGACCCTAAGAAATCACATGTAGGTCAACTCTGGTCAACGGTCAACGGTCAACGGTCAACTTGACCGGACTCGGCGAGTGCTATGGCGACTCGGCGAGTCTAGACGTCCTCACAACTTCCTGATGTTCCCTTTCTACTCGTCGAGTATCTCTCTTGACTCGACGAGTTCCTCGTGGAAGAATCGCGGGGCCACCCCGACTCCACTCGCCGAGTCTGAAGAACAGCTCGACGAGTCCCAGTTATTCTCCAAGCTACTCGCCGAGTCTGTTCATTGGACTCGGCGAGTCCATGCTATGCAGTCGATCAAACTGCTTCCTGAGATCGGTATTGTCCCAACCAATCATAGGTCTGGTCCTCCTAAGCTGGTCCATCACATAAGGCCTTCATTTAGGTGCTCATGCTACACCCCAAGACTTGTAATTTACATTTTGACTTAAGGCATAAGGATTCCAATCCAAAACCTCTATTGATTCACGAAATATACAAGCATGGGACATTCTGGACCTCTAAAGGTCCTAATACAGGGCTACAATCGCTTGGGGAACAAGGGTAATCATCCAATCTAGCCACAAAAGGGTTCCATAAACCCTAAATCCATGCACACATCAACATAGCAGAATATGAACCGAATTATTACCTGAATAATGCACTCTCTGTGTCCCCAATCCTCAGAACGTGATTCCCTTGCTGTTCTTTTAGCAAAACCCTCCTCTTCCTTGCACAACAACTCTTCCAAACTCAACAATGATCTTCAATCCTTGCTCCAGATGCTCACAATCGGTTTAGGGTTCTTCTCAGAAGGCAAAAACGGACAATGACGGCCTATAAGTCCATTTTATACGTCCCAAAACCAAACGGCTAGGGTTTCCGCTGAACAGCGCAGACTCGCCGAGTCCATATCTGGACTCGTCGAGTCCAGTCGCAAACCCGCGACCAAGTCTGTGGTCCTACTCGGCGAGTCTGGCTCCAACTCGCCGAGTCCCCTCTTAAAACACCCCAAAAACATAATTATAACAATACCTGAAATTCCGGGCTGTTACAACTCTCCCCCACTAGGACTAGACTTCGCCCTCGAAGTCTCATTCTGCAAATAACTCCGGATGTTGCTCTCGCATCTCATGCTCCGGCTCCCAAGTCATCTCCGATCCTTTCCGGTGTTGCCACTGTACCAACACCAGAGGTACCTCCTTGTTCCTCAGAACGTTGATCTTCCGATCCTTGATGGCCACTGGTCTCTCGGCGTAATTCAGGCTCGCATCCACCTGAATATCCTCTAATGGAACCACTACCGATTCATCAGCTATACACTTCCTCAACTGCGATACATGAAAAGTATTGTGGATCTGTCCCAACTCTGCTGGCAACTCTAACCGATAGGCTACCCGGCCTACCCTTGCAATCACACGAAATGGACCTATAAACCGGGGCCCCAACTTGCCTCTCTTTCTGAACCGGATCACTCCTTTCCAAGGAGAAACCTTCAGGAGAACGAAGTCGCAACCTGAAATTCAAGCTCGGACCGGTGCCTGTCCGCATAACTCTTCTGTTGGCTCTGGGCGGTCAATAACCTCTGCCTAACCTGCTGAATCTGCTCTGTCGTCTGAAGTATGATCTCTGTACTGCCCATCACTCTCTGTCCCACCTCTCCCCAGCAAATGGGGGTCCGACACCTCCTACCATACAACAACTCAAAGGGTGGCATACCAATGCTCGAATGATGGCTGTTGTTGTAGGAAAACTCCGCCAAGGGTAAATACGCATCCCAGCTACCTCCGAAGTCTAACACACACGCTCGAAGCATGTCCTCCAATGTCTGAATCGTTCGCTCGCTCTGACCGTCGGTCTGGGGATGGTATGCGGTACTAAAATGCAGCTTAGTACCCAGCTCCTCATGGAATTTCTTCCAGAACCTGGAATTGAAGCGTACATCACGGTCCGAAACAATCGAGATCGGCACTCCATGCCGAGATATCAATTCTCTCACATATAACTCCGCCAACTTCTCCGCTGATGAACTCTCGCTGATGGCAAGGAAGTGTGCACTCTTCGTCAATCTATCCACAATCACCCAAATTGCATCGACTTCTCTGGCATTTTTCGTCAATTTGGTGATGAAATCCATAGTAATCTGTTCCCACTTCCACTCAGGAATCTCCAAAGGCTGCAGCTTGCCATGCGGTCTCTGGTGCTCGGCCTTAACTCTACGGCAGGTCAAGCACCTCTCAACGAACCAGGCGACGTCTCTCTTCATACAAGGCCACCAGTATTCCTTCCTCAAGTCCAAATACATCTTCGTAGCACCGGGATGAATCGAGAATTTCGATCTGTGAACCTCTTCCATCAAAGTAGCACGCGTACCGCCCACGAACGGTACCCAAATCCGACCCTGAAACGTCAGAAGTCCTCGTCCATCCTTAAGGAACTCTGAGATTAACCCAACGACTCGCTCTTTCTTCTGCATCTCGGATCTCACAGCCTCGGCCTGTGCCCCACGAATAGTATCCAATACCGGAGTCATCACCGTCAGTCTCAGACATACATCTCGCAATGGAGTGCTCTCCGCCCTGCAGCTCAATGCATCGGCTACTACATTAGCCTTGCCCGGGTGGTACAGGATTTCACAATCATAATCCTTGACCACATCCAACCACCTCCTCTGACGCATATTTAGGTTGGGCTGATCCATCAAATACTTCAAACTCTTATGGTCCGTGTATATCGTACATCGAACCCCATACAGGTAGTGACGCCAAATCTTGAGAGCGAACACTACTGCCCCCAACTCTAAATCGTGCGTGGGATATCTCGCCTCATGAGGCTTTAGCTGCCTCGATGCATAAGCTATCACATGACCTCTCTGCATCAACACTGCACCCAGTCCCGAAATTGATGCGTCGCAATATACGACAAAATCTTCCATCCCTTCCGGGAGAGCTAATACCGGGGCTTCGCACAGTCTCTGGCGAAGTGTGTCGAAGGAAGTCTGTTGTTCGGGTCCCCATGAGAATGCAACACCCTTCCGGGTCAATCTGGTGAGCGGCACCGCAATCTTGGAGAAGTCCCTAATAAACCTCCGATAGTGCCCCGCCAACCCAAGGAAACTCCTGATCTCAGAATGTGACTTCGGTACCTCCCAACTCATCACTGCCTCAACCTTGGCCGGATCGACCAATATCCCTGCCTGATTAACAACATGTCCAAGAAATTGGACCTCCCGCAACCAGAAGTCACATTTGGAGAACTTTGCATATAGCTTCTCCGACCTCAGTATCTCGAGGACCTCCCGCAAATGTCCCTCATGCTGCTCTCTAGATCGCGAATACACTAGGATGTCGTCGATAAATACAATCACTGACCGATCCAACATCGGCCTGCATACCCTGTTCATGAGGTCCATGAACACCGCCGGGGCATTGGTGAGCCCGAAAGGCATCACCACAAACTCGTAATGCCCATATCGCGTCCTAAATGCTGTCTTCTGGATGTCCTCATCCCGCACTCTTACCTGATGGTACCCTGACCTCAGACCGATCTTGGAAAACCAAGATGCCCATTGCAACTGATCGAATAAATCATCGATCCTCAGTAATGGATAACGGTTCTTGACCATCACTTTGTTCAACTCCCGGTAATCAATGCACATCCGGTGTGAACCATCCTTCTTCTTGACGAACAAAATAGGTGCTCCCCATGGCGAGCTGCTCGACCGAATAAACCCCTTCCCCAGCAACTCCTGGAGTTGCGAGGACAACTCCTGCATCTCTGGAGGTGCGAGACGATAAGGCACCTTCGCAATAGGCGCGGCCCCCGGAATCAGGTCGATACCAAACTCTACTTGCCTCGCAGGAGGTACTCCCGGCAGTTCCTCGGGAAATACATCTGGAAACTCACGCACCACTGGGACCTCCTCCACTGACCTCGGTCTCTCGGAAGCCTCCCGCGTATCCATCACATACGCCACAAAACCGTTACATCCCTGCTATAGACATTGCCTCGCCCTAGCGGCCGAACAAAAAGCTGATCCCGAACGGGTGCCCTCGCCGTACACCGTAAGAACTCCCCCACTAGGGTCTCGTATAGTCACCAGCTGACGCTCACAGTCGATGATAGCGCTGAATCGACTCAACCAGTCCATGCCCACGATGACACAGACATCACCCATCGCAATAGGAATTAGGTCAATCGGAAACTCAACCCCGAAAATCTCTAGTACGCATCCCCGAAGAACCTCTGTGGCGCAAACCACCCTCTCGGCCGCTATAGAAACGCTCAGAGGCCGACTTAACGGCTCACGACTAATGCTGATATGCTGACTAAAAGCTAAAGATACAAAGGACCTACTCGCACCCGAGTCAAATAACACTAGAGCAGGCATAGAGTTCACAAGAAAAGTACCTAGACATATATTAACATAAGCATAACATTTCGACTTTAAATAAATACGTGAATTACAGCATACCTGCCACAACATCGGGCGCAGCGCGGACCTCCTCCGCAGTCAGCTGAAAGGCTCTCCCGCGAGCCCTCGGGGCCTCGACCTTCGCTGGTCGAGTCTCAGTAGTCCAGGTAGTAGGTGTAGACCCCTGACGAAACTGCGGGCAATCGGCCTTCCGATGGCCTGTCTGGTTGCAATGAAAACAAACCATAAACCCCTTAGGACAATCCCTGGCAATGTGTCCCTCCTTGCCACACTTGTAGCAACCACCAGCTCGACACGCCCCATCATGACCCTTGCCGCACTTTCCGCAAGTGCAGCCCTTCGGACCTCCCATCCTCAAATCGGCGGACTTGGTCCGCTTGGCTGCCGGCTGAGATTGAGTCGGCCGTCGGTCCACCTGGCGAGACTCGGCCTCCTCCCTAGCCTGGGTCTCCAACTCGATCTCTCGCTTCCTGGCATTCTCTTGAAGCTCAGTAAAAGTACGATAGGTGGAGTTTGACACAAACTCCCGGATATCCCTCCTCAAAACACCCAAGTACCGGCTCATCCGCGACTGCTCTGTAGACACCAGCTCGGGGCAGAACATCGCCCTCTCATGAAATTTCCGCGTGACCACCGCAACCGAATCAGTACCCTGCTTAAGGGTCAAGAACTCCTGAATCAATTGTTCCCTCTCCATTGGGGGAACGTACTCGTCCCTGAACATGGTGGTAAACCTCTCCCATGTCACTTCTGTAATCTCTGCCAAAGTGAAGTTCGCCGTTACGAACTTCCACCAATCCTTTGCTCCCAGACGGAGCTGGTTCAAAGCGAACCGTACCCTCAGGTGCTCCGGGCATGAGCAAGTGTAGAAGCACCCTTCGATATCGGCGATCCACCTCATCGCAACAATCGGATCCTGCGTCCCATCGAACTCAGGGGGTTTCGTGTTGCTGAATTCCCAGAATAGCAACGAGTCGCCCCCTTGTGGCCTGGCAGCGGCCATGGCTACAGTAGCGGCAGCGGCGGCAGCTTCAGTCAGTGCGGCGTACTGCTCTTCGAACGTCTCCATCAGAGTGGTCTTAATAGACCCAAACATCTCCAGAATCTCAGCCCGGATCGCTGCAGCTACCTCCTCCTGAATCATCTGACGAATATCCTCGTCGCTCACACTGCTCGAACTCGCCCCGTGGCGTGTGGTAACCATGATGTCTCTGAAATACAACATAAAATTATCAGAGACTCCCTCAAGTACAATTGCACTTGATAACGCAACCCTACTCAGTCTCCGATATCCAGGGATTCTTACTTGGGTCTCCCACCGACCCAGTGTCTTCGGTAGTATGGGCCCAATACTACCGACCACACCGTATTAGCATTCGTCCCAAATCTTCCTCCCCAAACCCCGAATAGTGAGTACTCTACCTTTGATATGCACTATCTACCTGCACGCTATCAAATATCTCATATCGGCAAACTCCCTAGACTAAGGCATCACAAATTAGGCCACTCTAGTCCTATCATGAGTACCTAGTCTTCTAGCATGCATAACAATTCATAATTCATTGCATAACATAACATTGTAAGGTATTCATCTTTACCGTTCGGGCGCTAGCTGATCGTACACACTGCTTCTTTCTTGTTTACCACGTTATCATTTATAAAAGTTTATGCCTTTATATATTTTTTTTAAAATTTCCTCAAATCCTCGGTTTTAGTTCAGTTTCACCCGAAGGTACCCCCGAATCCCTCAAACCAAGGCTCTGATACCAATTGTCACAACGCAAATTTTCAAACAAAATTTTCATTTCAAATAAAGTAATTTTATTCAAACTAAATATAATTATTCCAAGTTTTATGTCAAAATACAATCATAAACTTTCCCAAGATCTCCAAATATCGAACAGTGTGTACGCATCACGCCGGCGCCTTCCCACGGTCCTCGCTAGTACCTGAAACACATACATAACAACTGTAAGCATAAATGCTTAGTGAGTTCCCCAGTATACCACTTACACATGTACGCCTTTCCAGGCCCTAACCTTCCGGTCCACAGCACAACACCTTCCGGCCCATAACATAATCGCCTTCCGGCCCATAACATATTCTCCTTCTGGCCCGTAACATATTGCCTTCCGGCCCATAACATATTGCCTTCCGGCCCATACACATACACAGCACATAATACATTTAACTTACCACATATAGCACATATATCATATATCATATTCGACTTCCGATCACATAACATATTGCCTTCCGGCCCATATAAACATCCATAGCATGCATAGCAATTATCTTACCATTTATAGCACGTATAACACATATCATATCCGACCTTCCGGTCACACAGTCAAACCCTTCCGGGTACAGTATAGTGAGAAGACTCACCTCGTAAATATCGAAAGCTAGCAACCCCTGAAATCACTCGTACTCGATCCGCCGAGCTACAGACTCCCTATAATATCATATAACCCTTATTAACACTTTTATCTTGCAAGACAACTGACCCTAAGAAATCACATGTAGGTCAACTCTGGTCAACGGTCAACGGTCAACTTGACCGGACTCGGCGAGTGCTATGGCGACTCGGTGAGTCTAGACGTCCTCACAACTTCCTGATGTTCCTTTTCTACTCGTCGAGTATCTCTCTTGACTCGACGAGTTCCTCGTGGAAGAATCACGGGGCCACCCCGACTCCACTCGTCGAGTCTGAAGGACAGCTCGACGAGTCCCAGTTATTCTCCAAGCTACTCGCCGAGTCTGTTCATTAGACTCGGCGAGTCCATGCCATGCAGTCGATCAAACTGCTTCCTGAGATTGGTATTGTCCCGACCAATCATAGGTCTGGTCCTCCTAAGCTGGTCCATCACATAAGGCCTTCATTTAGGTGCTCATGCTACACCCCAAGACTTGTAATTTACATTTTGACTTAAGGCATAATGATTCCAATCCAAAACCTCTATTGATTCACGAAATATACAAGCATCGGACATTCTGGACCTCTAAAGGTCCTAATACAGGGCTACAATCGCTTGGGGAACAAGGGTAATCATCCAATCTAGCCACAAAAGGGTTCCATAAACCCTAAATCCATGCACACATCAACATAGTAGAATATGAACCGAATTATTACCTGAATAATGCACTCTCTGTGTCCCCAATCCTCAGAACGTGATTCCCTTGCTGTTCTTTTAGCAAAACCCTCCTCTTCCTTGCACAACAACTCTTCCAAACTCAACAATGATCTTCAATCCTTGCTCCAGATGCTCACAATCGGTTTAGGGTTCTTCTCAGAAGGCAAAAACGAACAATGACGGCCTATAAGTCCATTTTATACGTCCCAAAACCAAACGGCTAGGGTTTCCGCTGAACAGCGCAGACTCGCCGAGTCCATATCTGGACTCGTCGAGTCCAGTCGCGAACCCGTGACCAAGTCTGTGGTCCTACTCGGCGAGTCTGGCTCCAACTCGCCGAGTCCCCTCTTAAAACACCCCAAAAACATAATTATAACAATACCTGAAATTCCGGGCTGTTACAACAACCGTCAAATTCTGGTCAATTCAAAGTCAAATAAAGTCAACAGGTCAAACCGGTCAACTCAGGTAATCCTTGTGTTTTATGGCTTACGTTATGTATTTACTAAACAACTCCCTATTCTAATGAGAGATCATAAATCAAAAAGTGCGAACATCTAGATCTCCTTAACCTAAAACTATGGTACGTGGCGAGCCAAACCGATAAAACAATGTTGCAAACTCATCGGGAGCGTGTAAGATCCATAAACAAGGCTTAACAGGGTTTACAAACCTTGCATTGCGAAGCCGGACACTCACAAATGCCACACATGAAACCTCTCTCAATTGTTTTCACTCTATCTCCCACTATGTCAAATCTCTCCCACATCTCTCCAAGTATGTGAAATCTCTCTCAATTATCTCTTTGTATGAGAAATCTCTCCAAGAATGTCAAATATCTCCCAAATCTCTCCATGTATGTGAAATCTCTCTCAAATATCTCTTTGTATGAGAAATCTCTCCAAGAATGTCAAATCTCTCCCAAATCTCTCCAAGTATGTGAAATCTCTCCCAAATCTCTCTCAAAAGTTCCCGTAACTTTTTAGAATCATTCGGGTCATTCTGACCCTTAACCAGGTCAAAAACGGCTTAAAACGGGGTAAAAACGAGAAAAATGGACCTTAGGAACCGAAACCCTTCTCAAGGAGCCAAAGCTCCTTAAGGCCGAGACTTAGGACCGAAAGTACCAGGACCGAACCGAGTTTCTGCTTGGCCGAACTTGGAGAACCGAACCCCTGTAGCTGAGACCGAGTCTCGGTCTCTGTCTCCTAGCCCCTCTCGGTCTCTGTCGCCTCTCTGTCTCCTTCTCTCCTCTCTGTCTCTACTCACCTCTCGGTCCCCTCCCGCCTCTCTGCCTCCTCTCGGTCTCTGTTCTCTATTCTTTTCTCTCGGTTTCTTCTCCCACCTCTCACTTTCTGCCCTCTCTCCTCTCGATTCTAGCATCAGAAGGCCGAACCTCGGCCAGATTTCGGAATTTTGTCACTTTTAACCCATTTTTGATATTTTTAACATTTTAAGCCCGTTTTTCGTGTTTTTAACGTGGGATTTTCTCCAGAAATTATATTTTAACATAATAAACCCTAAATATTCATAATTTAAACATATTTTCATGAAAATCATTATCTAAATAATAAAGATCTAATGGGGGATTTATTTAAGGTGGAGTGTTGACTTTGCTTTATCTTATGATACAAGCAACCACTCCCACACCCACTCTATGACCAACCACACCTCCCCACCTTACCTAGGTCACTTCAATGTCCCTTACACTCAATAACCACCCATTCCCACGTTTTTAGAGCTGGAACAAAACATCCTCTCTCCTCATTTCTCTCATTTGCTCTCATTTCACCAAGAATCAAACCCCACTTTTCTCTCAAACTTTTTCTCTCCATTACAAGTCTCCAAGGCTGATTATCAAGTGTTCTTCCACTCTTGGTAAGTATAATTCATCCTCCTTGTGATTATTGCACTTCATTCTACTCAAATCATTGATTGCTTACACAAACTCCATAACTATGATGTTAGATTCTCGAAAATCTTCAAGGCATCTCCAAGTGTTCTTGAGTTAAACACTTCCATTCTTCTACAATCATCTACTGAAATAACTTAAGGTGACTTCATACCCCTACATTTTTGTGTTTTCTCAAGTTTTTAAGGGGGGAATACAAGTTAAAACACCAAGAACATAACTAAATGTTTCTAACAGCCTTCATCAGAAAAGTTCAACTCCATTCACGGACTGTTTTGGACAACTTAAACATTTTATTTTTCAAAACTGTTTTAGGTGCAAGTAGGTCCACTTCTTAGCTTTAAAATGAATATTTGCAAATATCCACACTATTTTTCTACAATTCATGATGATTTTTACAAAACAGCATGTCTTTTCCAACACAAATCCAGACCAGTCTGTGAGTATGAGCCTTTTAAGACAAGTTAAAGGCTTCCAAAAATCATGATAAAAATTATGAGTAAACTAGACTCATTTTAGGAACTCTCAAAATTTGCGGATCTAGTTTTCAACTTTGTATTATTTTTCTATGATTTTTCTAAAACAGTGCAGAAAGGTTAAGAATTAGTTAACAACTTCTAACTATCAAAACACTTTGTAACATGTTGAGCAAAGTGTTAAGTCTTTGATGAATTCATATATTACATGTATTTCTTGTTATGATATATTTATATAATAGGAAATTACTTAGTGAATTTATAAGAATCCTCCATCAAAACCATTAGTACCAAACAAAGCAAGATAAACATAGCTATATTGTACTATACATTTGACTTACATAGAATGAGATTCTTAAACACCACAAAGAAACATACTAAACTATAATAGGTATAGTTAGGGTACATATACATTTCAAACATTTTAATAAACTATAATAGGTAGAGTTTATGATCATTTACATAACACACTCATACAAAAAGAAAGTGTACAAATACAAAGTGCCAGGTTTATATACAAAAAGGGGTACAAATACAAAGTACCGGGTTTTTATACAAAAAGGGGTACAAATACAAAGTGTCAGGTTTATATATAAAAAGGGGTACAAATACAAAGTGCCGGTTTTTATACAAAAAGGGGTACAAATACAAAGTGTCGGGTTTATACAAAAAAAGGGGTACAATTACAAAGTACCGGGTTTTTATACAAAAAGGGGTACAAATACAAAGTGTCGGGTCTTTATACAAAAAGGGGGTACCGATACAAAGTACCAGGCTCACTTAAGATAGTTATTATGATATTAAAACAATATTTCATCTAGAATTGTTAGACTTCAACCATAATCGCTGAGCGTATATGTTTGAGTCATTTAAGAATTTAGTCTCGATTGGCTTAGAATTGGTGGGGCCCGCTTCATATCCTGTTCCTTGTTGGGTTGTGGACCTAGGGCAGACCCACTATATTCAACGTTTTATCTAATTTAAACCTTATATAACTTATATACGCTGGACGATTATAGAAGAACTCTAGGGGTTATTCTAGGGTTCATTAATGCATCATATCGGAATATTCATATTCACACTTAACTTAGATAATATTGGATTTTCTGGAAATCAAACTATATCGATTTTTCAAGGAAAACGATTTCTACTTCAAACAAAACTCTTATGAACTCACCAACTTAATTGTTGGCACTTTTTCAAAACTACTTGTATTCTCAGGAAATTAGTGAAACAGGAAAACCTTAGCGCTTTGAGGATGGGGTGTTAAACCGTCAAAAATTTATTTTTGTCATCATAATGTAATTGATTTTGAAACATGTAAATAAATACTTTGGTGTAACTTTTTCAATTATATTTATGATGGTTGTATTTACTTTGAGTACTATTATACACGTTGTTGTGATACTGTACATGAAGTCCTCCACCCCCAGACGTTTTCGCCATCCTTGGTTTGGGGGTGTGACAGATTGTTATCAGAGCATTGTTTATAGTGAGCTAAGTATATCGAACCACACAAGATATACAAACTATAAATGCATTGGGACTAAGGTCTTTGATTTAAAGTTTTCAAAACAACTATACCTTTAGAAATAAATAGCTTTTTGTTAAAAGTATACATGCATGCATACATACTAAGGTCAACATCATTTTAGGACAAAACAAAAGTAATGATTGTTGGATATCACAGGTAAGCTTGGGGATGTATAGTCAGTCTTGGGAGTGGCATAGCCTGATCAACTATGCTGGTCCGAGGAGTGATTAGCATATTCCAAAGAATGGTTGTGATGTGGCAACAAGTCAAAAAAAAACTTAACAACACTACCACAATGAAATACCATAGGGGTATTTTGCGTTATTATAAATACTTATCTGAGAACTAAATAGATTTTTATCAATAGGTCAATAGTTTCTTAGTGGATACATTAAAATATTATGTATCCAGGACGTCATAGACATAGAATCTGTGGATCTTTGCTCTACTTCCTGTTCTTGTTGGATTGGGGATTTAGAGTTAGGGTCGCTTATTCGAAGGTCTATCCTGTCCCGAATACATATGACTAGTATGCACTAAACAATGTACTGAAGTACTTGATAAAGATCATCTTATAAACAATGTATTCGAAGGTCTATCCTGTCCCACAAACTTCCAACCCCACCTCCATCACCGAAACCGAAAGTTACAGTTTTGGTTGTTACCACTTCACCACCCACAACTTCTTTTCCATCATCACCACCAGTTTCTTCTGTTTCTATTCCTACAACCACCTTACCAACTGCTATAATTTACTAATCCACCACCACTACTATCCCTGAACCAATAGTAAGTGTCAACGTATTTGATACGGGGGCACCTACTGAAACCAAACCTCCAGTCATTACTAAACCTCTCTCTCCAACACACTCAACCGACTCCGGTGCCACTCTCGGTGGTGCTAATGATGAGTATGACACCGCATACATCAGTCCTTACCGCTTTCCCACCAATGATGATGATGAGACTCTAATCACAAGCCAAAACTTGGAGAGTATAAATGAAAAGTTGGACAAACTGCTTGCTGATAACAAGGCTTACGGTGGTGTTGTCCTAAAGGTTTTTGTGGAGACGACCATTGGTCAATACAAAAACTCAAATGATGTGACAACCGTCAAATTCTGGTCAATTCAAAGTCAAATAAAGTCAACAGGTCAAACCGGTCAACTCAGCTAATCCTTGTGTTTTATGGCTTATGTTATGTATTTACTAAACAACTCCCTATTCTAATGAGAGATCATAAATCAAAAAGTGCGAACATCTAGATCTCCTTAACCTAAAACTGTGGTACGTGGCGAGCCAAACCGATAAAACAATGTTGCATACTCATCGGGAGCGTGTAAGATCCTTAAACAAGGCTTAACAGGGTTTACAAACCTTGCATTGCGAAGCCGGACACTCACAAATGCCACACATGAAACCTCTCTCAATCGTTTTCACTCTATCTCTTTCTCTATGTCAAATCTCTCCCAAATCTCTCCAAGTATGTGAAATCTCTCTCAAATATCTCTTTGTATGAGAAATCTCTCCAAGAATGTCAAATCTCTCCTAAATCTCTCCAAGTATGTCAAATCTCTCCCAAATCTCCCCAAGTATGTGAAATCTCTCTCAAATATCTCTTTGTATGAGAAATCTCTCCAAGAATGTCAAATCTCTCCCAAATCTCTCCAAGTATGTGAAATCTCTCTCAAAAGTTCCCGTAACTTTTTAGAATCATTCAGGTCATTCCGACCCTTAACCAGGTCAAAAACGGCTTAAAACGAGGTAAAAACGAGAAAAATGGACCTTAGGAACCGAAACCCTTCTCAAGGAGCCGAAGCTCCTTAAGGCCGAGACTTAGGACCGAAAGTACCAGGACCGAACTGAGTTTCTGCTTGGCCGAACTTGGAGAACCGAACCCCTGTAGCCGAGACTGAGTCTCGGTCTCTATCTCCTCGCCCCTCTCGGTCTCTGTCGCCTCTCGGTCTCTGTCGCCTCTCTGTCTCCTTCTCTCCTCTCTGTCTCTACTCACCTCTCGGTCCCCTCCCGCCTCTCTGCCTCCTCTCGGTCTCTGTTCTCTATTCTTTTCTCTCGGTTTCTTCTCCCACCTCTCACTTTCTGCCCTCTCTCCTCTCGATTCTAGCATCAGAAGGCCGAACCTCGGCCAGATTTCGGAATTTTGTCACTTTTAGCCCATTTTTGATATTTTTAACATTTTAAGCCCGTTTTTCGTGTTTTTAACGTGGGATTTTCTCCAGAAATTATATTTTAACATAATAAACCCTAAATATTCATAATTTAAATGTATTTTCATGAAAATCATTATCTAAATAATAAAGATCTAATGGGGGATTTATTTAAGGTGGAGTGTTGACTTTGCTTTATCTTATGATACAAGCAACCACTCCCACACCCACTCTATGACCAACCACACCACCCCACCTTACCTAGGTCACTTCAATGTCCCTTACACTCAATAACCACCCATTCCCACGTTTTTAGAGCTGGAACAAAACATCCTCTCTCCTCATTTCTCTCATTTGCTCTCATTTCACCAAGAATCAAACCCCACTTTTCTCTCAAACATTTTCTCTCCATTTCAAGTCTCCAAGGCTGATTATCAAGTGTTCTTCCACTCTTGGTAAGTATAATTCATCCTCCTTGTGATTATTGCACTTCATTCTACTCAAATCATTGATTGCTTACACAAACTCCATAACGATGATGTTAGATTCTCGAAAATCTTCAAGGCATCTCCAAGTGTTCTTGAGTTAAACACTTCCATTCTTCTACAATCATTTACTGAAATCACATAAGGTGACTTCGTACCCCTACATTTTAATGTTTTCTCATGTTTTTAAGGGGGGAATACAAGTTAAAACACCAAGAACATAACTAAATTTTTCTAACAGCCTTCATCAGAAAAGTTCAACTCCATTCACGGACTGTTTTGGACAACTTAAACGTTTTATTTTTCAAAACTGTTTTAGGTGCAAGTAGGTCCACTTCTTAGCTTTAAAATGATTACTTGCACATCTCCACACTATTTTTCTACAATTTATGATGATTTTGACAAAACAGTCTGTCTTTTCAAACACAAATCCGAACCAGTCTGTAAGTATGAGCATTTTAAGACAAGTTTAAGGCTTCCAAAAATCATGATAAAAATTATGAGTAAACTAGACTCATTTTAGGAACTCTCATAATTTATGGATCTAGTTTTCGACTTCGTATGATTTTTCTAAAACAGTGCAGAAAGGTGAAGAATTAGTTAACAACTTCTAACTATCAAAACACTTTGTAACATGTTGAGCAAAGTGTTAAGTCTTTGATGACTTCATATATTACATGTATTTCTTGTTATGATATATTTATATAATAGGAAATTACTTATTGAATTTATAAGAATCCTCCATCATAACCATTAGTACCAAACAAAGCAAGATAAACATAGCTATATTGTACTATACATTTGACTTACATAGAATGAGATTCTTAAACACCACAAAGAAACATACTAAACTATAATAGGTATAGTTAGGGTACATATACATTTCAAACATTTTAATAAACTATAATAGGTATAGTTTATGATCATTTACATAACACACTCGTACAAAAAGAAAGGGTACAAATACAAAGTGTCAGGTTTATACACAAAAGGGGGTACACATACAAAGTACCGGGTTTTTATACAAAAAGGGGTACAAATACAAAGTGTCGGGTTTATATACAAAAAGGGGTACAAATACAAAGTATCGGGTTTTTATACAAAATGGGTACAAATACAAAGTGTCGGGTTTATATATAAAAAGGCGTACAAATACAAAGTGCCGGTTTTTATACAAAAAGGGGTACTAATACAAAGTGTCGGGTTTATACAAAAAAAGGGGTACAATTACAAAGTACCGGGTTTTTATACAAAAAGGGGTACAAATACAAAGTGTCGGGTACCGATACAAAGTACTAGGTTCACTTAAGATAGTTATTATGATATTAAAACTATATTTCGTCTAGAATTGTTAGACTTCAACCATAATCGCTGAGCGTATATGTTTGAGTCATATAAGAATTTAGTCTCGATTGGCTTAGAATTGGTGGGGCCCGCTTCATATCCTGTTCCTTGTTGGGTTGTGGACCTAGGGCAGACCCACTATATTCAACGTTTTATCTAATTTAAACCTTATATAACTTATATACGCTGGACGATTATAGAGGAACTCTACGGGTCATTCTACGGTTCATTAATGCATCATATCGGAATATTCCAATTCACACTTAACTAAGATAATATTGGATTTTCTGGAAATCAAACTATATCGATTTTTCAAGGAAAACGGTTTCTACTTCAAACAAAACTCTTATGAACTCACCAACTTAATTGTTGACACTTTTTCAAAACTACTTGTATTCTCAAGAAATCAGTGAAACAGGAAAACTTCAGCGCTTTGAGGATGGGACGTTAAACCGTCAACAATTTATTTTTGTCATCATAATGTAATTGATTTTGAAACATGTAAACAAATACTTTGGTGTAACTTTTTCAATTATATTTATGATGGTTGTATTTACTTTGAGCACTATTATACACGTTGTTATGATACCATACATGAAGTCCTCCACCCCCGGACCTTTTCGCCATCCTTGGTTTGGGGGTGTGACAAATGACAAATCCTCCAAAGCAATCAATGAGTCTGCTTCTACTTGCAGAAAGGCCTCTAGTGATGTTGTTGATGTTGTTCATACAACTTAGATTTTCTTGGATTCTCTTAAAGGGCATGCCGATACAAATGGGGCCAAAGTGCAAGCCTCCGTGGATTCTCTTTCCAAATCACTACAGGAAGAACCAAAGAAGTTTGAAGCTGTTCGGTCCTCCATCCAAGCTGAAAACACCTATCTTATCAGTTCAGTTTCCTCTTAGATGGACTCACTTCGTACAAATATTGCAATAGAGAGTGCTTTAAAAGAAGACATTGCTCATCAAGCCTCTACCATTGAAGTTCAGAAGGTTCAACTTGCTCAAGCAGAGAAGGAGAATGCGTTATTAAAGATGAGAAATTGTGCAGGGGAAGTAATGGATATGCTCACCAATATACTTGGTGCTCATGATTCAATACTGGCTCTTACCAATCGGAACCATCTAACCACCAAACTGCTTCCCGCCCTTGCCCTGTTGCATGAAAAGAAGGGTGTTTCGGAGAAGTTTGTTTCTCCGAAACAAGGGGGAGAGGGTGCTCATCATGTCAAAACCGAACTGAAGGATAATGTAGCTTCAGGTTCTGGTTCCAAAGGAATGGTTAAAATTGTTAAAGGTGACAACGACGATGAGATTGAAGAAACAATTGCTGATGCTCTCAAGAGAAAGAAAAGAGATATAGAGATAGATGAGAATTTAAAAATTGCAAAGGAAGCAGAGGAGAGGGAGAGGAGAAACAATGATGAAGAAGAAGCCTTAAACTGCAAAAAGGCCTTGTTTCCCTTATGGAATAAAGAGACACTAATCCACCAAGCGATAGAGTTTCCAAGCGCTTATTGGTTGGAACCTATTGCTTCATTCGATTGTGATAAATCTAAGGACTCGCAGTTCGATATGCCGATCACAAGAAAAGCGTTTACATTTCATTGCTTTGATTGGACTGCCAAGGTTCCTTTCCCTCATCTAAAGGTTGACCCAGAGCTTATCGATTTCTATCTTAGTTATGGGAAACCTCAGTACTTGACATGGAGTGCACAGAAAATTATAACAGTCAAGGTATTGAAACTGACACCTGCTGGAAAGTGTGTGAACGTGAATTTCAAAATCATTCGAGGGTCTGCAAATTCAGTGTCAATGATTTCTTTAGAAGATCTTCCAAATATTAATCCTCACTATTGGATTTTGTTGTTCAACATCCTACTCACCAACTCAGGAGAATATGAGTTGATTCTAGAACATTTGAAGAGGATGTTATCTTCATATGTTTATGAGGTTGCAAGTATGGATCAGGAAATAGCGAAGGTGATGAAGAAGAAGGTGACTGTTAAGTCGACAGCGAAACCAGGAGATGTGAATAAGATGAAGATTGGCCAGATTGATTCAAAACATCTTACTGTGATGTTTACTAAAGGCGAAGGGCATAATTTTTTTTTCGCTCTTGTAGATAAACATCTCTTCTCAACGGACTGCTTAGAGCACATTATCAACATAATTCATCGGTGCAAGCAGAACTCCGAAGCAGATAAGAAGAACTTCACCGACATGCTTCGATGGTATATCACATTTTGTCATCATCTTTTGGCCATTATACCAAAGTTGTTTAAAACGGTCAAGAAGTCTTCTACTGCTCAACCGAAGTAGACTTTCGGTCCCATTGACGCAAAAGGGGGGATTGTAGAGTCTATTTGTGTTGCATCATGGGCTTTTTGTATTGTATCCGGATTGGGCATGTCCATTCGTGATTATCTTGTAGGGTTATACTATATATATGCATGCATGTATGCATTATATTTTTACGTCTTTTATTGCGCTTAATCTTTGTAACCTTAAACGCCTCTACAATTGAAGTTCTTAGTCGAGCTCTTCTGAGGTGTTAAAGTATAATCATACGACTTATTCAAAGACATATTCATGTTTATATTTACATTCTTAATTGTTTGCATGCGTAGAATCAAACGATCCTGAAAGAACTAAGTTCTATCACATCGCATAGAAGAAGGAATCCTCGTGGCAAAGAGGCTATCATCAGATGAGAACCCAGCAGATCCCCTCATGAAGGGACTGAGTCGGGTTAAGCATCTTCAGCATGATCGGAGCATAGGGCTAAAGGATGATATTAGTTTTAGTAGTTAGATATCTTTGGAAATTTGTAAAGTGTAATTGTCATTTGATGATGAATAAAAGTTGTGTTTATTTATGAGTAAAGTGTTACTATCTTCTGTCAATCATTTACTAGAATTTCTTTTGCATGTTTTGACTTCCAGAATATTTTGTTTTGTTTTACATATTATTCAAATTTTCCATAGTCGGTCATATGTTGGAAGTAGATATGAACTAATATTCTCATGAAGTTGGTTGTAGGTGTCAAGTTTTAGGACAACACTTCATGAGTACTCATAAGTTCTGAGCATTCAAATCAACCCACGCTCATTGGTATCACTTCATGGAATTTATCTCGAGTGATCGTGAGACGGTAATATCATATAAGTCTTCAAACCAAGAGATATGTGTCACACCCCAAAACCAAGAACGGCAGAAACGTTCTGGGGCGGAGAACGTCATGTATAGTATCACAACAATGAAAAGTAGTAAACAAGCAACAACATATTGCATTAATAATATAATTTTAATACAAGTGTGTTCTTTCAAATTATAATTATTCAAACCTAGAGATATGATTTGTTGCCTATGAGTTGGTTATGCATTTATTATACGAAAACGCATTGGTAACTCAATGTTATAAAACATGCTTTTGTGTATAATTCAACAAGTAGTAGAGAAAACATATGATTCGAAGTTTATCTATTTCTTCTTAGATTAGAAGCTGATATTTGGGCCCCTCTATGATTTTGTTTTGACCTATGTATCGGGCCCGATCAGAAATAAGTTGATGTGTTCAATTAAGTTCTTTGTCAAACAAATCGGAAATCAGGAAACAAACTGTTGTACAATAAGAAAGACATTGTTCCATTTATTTGTCCAACTGATATCTAGAACAGAGGATTATATGATCACTTATCTTAACCGGCGTATCAGCATGTTCTCAATTTTGAGAGACCTTGAAAGAGATACGATTGCCGATCGATTCCTGAAGTCATACTTTAAGATATAGCTATTAGACTTATCCAAGAGGGAGACAATTGGATAAGTTGTCTAAGTCCATAACTATTCCTGGTATGTACTTGACCCGACCTGACACGGTCTCTTTGGGTTGCATGGCACCATGCTTTGGATAAACTAAATGAGAGAAATAACACTTTTTGTTAATTAATATATTATAAGTTCTAATATATTAATAATATTATTTAATTAGTTTGATCAATAATTAATTAAGTGATCGAAAGATAACTAATTAAACATATGGGTTGATTATGTAAATAATCCGTAACTTATATATTAGCTTAGAGGCTCCATGGATTATCAAGTTGGGTTCCACCCATAGGATACTCCATGGATGCTCCATGGAGTTAATCCATGGGTCATGGAAATGAAGAGTCATGTTACATTAGGGTTTTACCCAATGCAACACACTATATAAACCATGTGACATCTCCCAAAATGGGCTACACATCTCCCAAAATCTGAGTTTACTCCATAGCATTTGGTGTTATGTGAAGCATCTGTGACAACCCAAAATTTCCATTTGTACGAACATTATCTATTCAATAGAAGCTAGTCCAATTTCTGTAAATTTCAGACTTGTCCGAACAAGTTTGTGTACGTTAGGGTTTACATTTCTGGACGTATCAGGAGAGTGGATGCTCCTGTAATTGTGAAACTTGAACATTTTAAGTTTCATAATGTTATAGTCCGACTTCTGGAATAAAAATATTTTCTGTCAAAATATTCCAGGACTATAAATAGATTTCTGAATTTAATTAATTCATTATTTACAATTTCAACTAGAGAAAAGCCAATTCTCTCTGACGGATCTTCGGGTTTTCATCCCGGATTGTGAGTCTACTTTCCTTAATGTGTTTTAATGTTTGTTATATGCTTTATAACATTGTTACATGTCCAAAATCATCCAAGATCACAAGACTTTTGGAGTTTACTGCCAAGGGTTTCTTGGGCCGTAAACCCCATTTCCAAGGGACAAATGTGCCCTAACTCACCCCTTAAGCCTAAGGACTTTAACCCTCATATGCTTGTGACTATTTTAGACATCAAAACACTTCAAAATCATAAGTTTATAGGAGTTTACGGCCAAGAACATTTCTTGGGCCGTAAACCCCTTTTCTAAGGGTTAAAAGCACTTCAAACACCCCTAAGGCCTTAAGACCATTACCATTGAACACCTAGGACTTGAATGGAGAGTAAAAGACATCAAGAACATCCCTTAAAGGGAGTTTACAGCCAAGGAACACCTCTTGGGCCATAAACTCCAAGTAAAGGCATAAAAGTGTGCCTCTTGTCCCCATTAGCCTTAGATAAAATCATGTAAGCCATCCTTGATGTGCAAGTGCCTCAAATGAATTAAAAGCCATCACCCATAGGAGTTTACGGCCGTAAACTCTAGGGTATATGGACTATAGGCCGTAAACTCCCCTATGGAGCATTCTAGGGCCTTAAATTACTTCATGTATTATTCCAACAAAGCTAGGAGTGTTCTTGGATCAAGATAACACTTTAAAACACCCAAAACCACCATATGAGGAGTTCACGGCCATAAAACCAAGAGTTTACGGCCGTAAACTCCAAAGGGTGGGGTTTTTTGGGTGGTGAACTCTTATTTAAGGCCATTTGATGTTTCAAACCCTTTTGCCTTGTCCCGTATCAACTTAGATGCAACCATTAGGACCTATAACACTTATACAAAGTGTATACATGTTCCTAATTGTGTTAACTTACTTTGTTAAGTTATTATGTGGCTAATTAGTTATATATATGCTTATTATATGATAACTAGGCTCGAACGTGTGAACAAGTCTCCGTTTGACACTTAGCACGGTACCCGATACATCAATTCAATCTACTCACCACAAGTGAGTTTATACCCCTTTAATCAACCTTTGAAATACTTTTAAATGTTTTAAATACTTTATGAGGGGGGGAATACAAGTCAAATACTTATAGTTATTACATCAATCACATGTGATTAATAACTAGAAAACCAATGATTTTATCACTGTTCAACTGTTTATCAAACTGTTTCACTTCAAATGTTTTACAAACTCTTTTTACTTATCAAATGCTTTTATTAAACTTTGTTTTACTTCTTATAAATTGCATGCCCATATATGTATATATATAAGTAATGTTTAAAGGGCTTAGGAAGGCCATCCGCCCTATTTCCTTTTCGCGCACTGAGATGTGGTCTGGTGGGATTTCGGGTGACCATCCGAAGGTCGTTTCAATATTAGTTATATATCATATATACATGTATAGACATAAAAGTACTTCCATATTCATATTTATCAGTACATCAATAGTTAGTTACCATCGGGGTAACACAATACATATACAATGATGCTAGAAACAATACATATATATATACTAGAAACAATACATATACAATGATGCTAGAAATAATACATATACATATACTAGAAACAATACATATACAATGATGCTAGAAACAATACATATACAATGATGCTAGAAACAATACATATACATATACTAGAAACAATATATATACAATGATGCTAGAAACAATACATATACAACTATACTAGAACGAGAAACAGTACATATACATGAATACTTTATTATTGTGATTTAAATCGGAGCATGACTTAACTGTCATGGCTCGAGTTGTAGCCAGAATTCTCTTGAAGGGAGAGCGTGAGTTTGCGTATAGATCTATACTGGATTGACAATCCTACACCTTGCTGCTAGCTACAGCCGGACCCGCAGGTCTGCGGGTGCCAAACATCATTCCGTTATTACGACCATTCATTTGTCGTTGTTACTAGTCGATAGTATGGTGCAATTTATCACGTAATGCCTTAATATAAATCCGGTTTAAGATAGTTAGTACAACAGTAGTTCTTATAATACAAGGCTACAGTACTACAATAATTTACCCATTACATATTTTTAGTGATAACCTCACTTGAACGTTTATGTACAAACTATATTTTGTTAAATGATAGTTACATTTGGGAAATTACACACTTTTACATCAAACAAGCATACAAAATAGTTAGGCCTTGGTAGAAGGCTACTTTAATAGAAAATATAGGTTTTTCTGAGAGATTCAAACTTTTACAAACAATTGCAAATCTTTACATACATTTTACAAACTTATACTTTATACATGTTGAAACATTTGGATGACAAATACCGACACTTAAATACTTATGAACTCACTAGCTTAATGCTGATAAACTCTTTCAAAATAACTTGTATTCTTAGGTCATCAGTAGACAGGTACCGAGGCCAGCTTTTGAGACGATGGAGCGCACTCAAGACTCATCTTATTATTTTGATATACGTTATTTTTGGTGTCTATGCTGTACAGAACACGCTTGTATTAAAATTATATATTTAATGCAATGGATGATGTTGTTTGCTTATTTACATTTACTGTGTTGTGATACTTACATGACATCCTCCACCCCAGAACTTTTCCGCCGTTCTTGGTCTTGGGGTGTGACAGATTGGTATCAGAGCATTGTTTATAGTAAATCAAGTGTATCAACCCATAAAAGATATACTAAACTATAAACCCATTTGGGATTAAAACACTCTGACCAAGAGTCTATACTTAAAATACTAAAATATTTAATTAAGTATACTAGTCTACATTCATACTAAAACCAGTGTCACAACGACAAGAACAAAAGTATTACGGTTGTTAAATATCACAGGTAAGCTCGGGGATATATGGTCAGTCCTGGGAATGGCATAGCCTGATCAACTATGCTGGTCCGAGGAGTGATTAGCATATGCCCTAGAATGGTTGTGATGTGTTAACAAGTCTAAAAACCTTACTAACAATACCACAAGAAGATTCAATAGAACCTAAACTTAAAATACTATAGGTGTATTTTGTACTACCAACTACTTGTATACTATATCTTTATACCTCTCTTCTCGCGTAGATTTAAATGGTTGGATTCCATCACGGCGACCCGTACTTTCCAAATGAAGGCAACGCAGGATGGCTCGAAGCAGATTCTGACGATGAACACCCAATCCCGTTGGATGATCATCAAGCTGAAGGCTTCTAAGATGAATCAGACTCTGATCCTAAAGTCAACAACCTACCTCCAATAGGTCAAGCCCCGAACAACAACCCTCGACCAACTTTTCTAGGTCCCACTCCCTTGTGGGTAGATAACTTGAATCGCTGGAGTGACGAACAGGGTCAACCCTTACCATACTTTGAGGACCGAACGTTTTACAACGTCAGCGATGGTGGCTCTGCTGACCGAGCTCTACCTGTCATCATCCGTAGAATAGCTCGTAATGTCGAGCAAGGTCGAGCACCATCGACTGGGTTGTGGAGATTGATGCCAACTCTGGTGTCAACATTGTCCGCATTCGCCGTCTCGAAGAAGATATGGAATGGACCCGAAGAACCAATGAAACTCTGCAGCAACATCTGGTTGCCTCTCAAGCTGAAGTCATGGAACTTCGAGCTCGTCAAAGGGCTCATGAGCGACACCTTCAAGAGGTGGTACGTCAAATGAGAGACCTCAGGGTTCTCCCGAGGAATACTCATCGTCGTTCGATGATGTCTAGTACATCATTATCTTTTGGGTTAAGGATTAGCCTTTAACATCTGTGCTCTAAGTAGCACTTATCTATAAAATATTTCTAACTTTCAGTACTCTAATTAGGAATCTAAGAACTGTCAAACTTTCTGTATGGTATGATGTAAGACCTACTGTTAGGTCAATTTTCATTGAACTCATTACATCAGTAATACCAGTATTATTGACAACTACTTACCCTGTGGGAAGAATCTGTACATTTGGGTTTTCCTACACATCTTTCTGGTTATGATCTTAAACACTCATTCAATTGTTGGGCTATGGTAAGTTAGTCCATGTGTCATTCGCACATTACTTACAAATTGATCCTTACCACTTTTCTCATCTTTATAAACTTATAGTTGAAAGATGCCTCCTCGCAAATCTACCCGGAATAACCCGACACCTCCACCACCTCCGGTCATTGATACAACAGCCCTAAATGCTGCTGTAGCTACAGTAGTGGCAACTGCCATGGCACAGTATCACACTACTGATGCCAGCAGAGGTGGAACCCCGGTTAACTCCGTTCCGGTTGAAACTCCTGTGCGCTCGAGAGAGTGCTCTTACAAGGATTTCACCAACTGTAAGCCGAAAGCCTTCCATGGGACCGGCGGAGTCATTGCTCTCTCGCAATGGTTCGAGAAGACTGAATTAGTCTTCGAAATTTGTTCTTGCCCTGCTGCGAGCAAAGTCAAATATGTCGCATGCACCTTCGAAGGGAAGGCACTGACGTGGTGAAACAGCCACGTTAAATCTCTAACTCTCTTCGTGGCCAACGATATAGGCTGGGATACGATGAAAGACCTCATGATTGAGGAATACAGCCCGAGGGGCAAGATCCAGAAACTGGAACAGGAGCTTTGGAGCCTGACCATGAAGGGCACCAACATTATCGCTTACACTGCTCGGTTTAGCAAACTGGTGGCCCTCTGCCCTGATATGGTTCCCACTGAAGGGAAGAAGATTGAAAGGTACATATTGGGGCTAGTTCCTCCGTATCAGGGGAATGTCCTATCATCAAACCCCGCTACCTTCGACAGTGCCAAGCGACTGGCACAACGACTCATTGACCATGGTGTCAAAACCCCTGCAACCACAACAACCCTAGCCATCTCAGAACCATCCAAACCCGCTGACACCAAGCGGAAGTTTTGGGATGACAAGAAGAGGCAGCGAGCTGCCAAGAAGCAACAAATTGTGGCAGTACATGCCGCAGTAACCCCTGCTGCTACTGCTCCGACGAAGCAGTATGCTGGAAGTTTGCCGAAGTGCAACAAATGCAACTTCCACCACAACGGCCCCTGCCGTGAAATGCAGTGCTCTAACTGCAACAGGAAAGGACACACCGTTCGCTTCTGTAAATTCCCGGCGCAACCGATCACGCAAGTCCCTGGCTCTGGCGCGAGCCCAACTTGCTATGGATGTGGCGAAACAGGACACTATAAGAGGGACTGCCCCAAAGCGAGAAATGTTGGAGGAGTAGGGAGGGTACTAGCTATAGGGCACGGGGAAGCAGTCGCTGACCCGACAGTGGTGACTGGTACGTTCCTCCTCGATAACTCCTATGCATGCATTCTGTTCGATAGTGGAGTGGAGCGAAGCTTCGTAAACCACAAATTTGCTCGCATGCTTAAACCACAACCACACGCACTTAAAAAAACAATTCACAGTAGAAATGGCTAACAGCAAAACAGAAAACACCAGTAGCATATACTTAGGATGTATCCTAACCCTAGATAACCATTCATTCCCAATCGACCTCATGCCGGTCTCAATAAAAAGTTTCGACGTCATCATCGGCATGGATTGGTTGAGTCTTCATCGCGCTGACATCATGTGCTTCGAGAAAGCAGTCCGACTAAACCTTCCGTCTAACGAAACTCTTATAGTCTACGGCGACAAACCTGGTGCGAGTCTTTGCATTATATCAAGTATTCAAACACAGAAATATCTGCGCAAAGAATACCACGCATTCCTTGCTCAGGTCGTTGACACGAACCTCGAAACGAAAGAACTCAAGAACATTCCAGTAGTGAGCGACTTTCCCGACATTTTCCCAGAAGAACTACCTGGATTACCTCCACAACGACAGGTCGAGTTCAGAATCGACTTAGTCCCAGGAGCTACTCCAGTAGCCAAGTCGCCCTACCGATTAGCACCAGCGGAGATGCAGGAATTATCCGGTCAACTTAACGAACTGCTCAGCAAGGGCTTCATAAGACCAAGCTTCTCACCTTGGGGAGCATCGGTCTTGTTCGTTAAGAAGAAAGACAGATCATTCCGTATGTGTATCGACTATAGAGAACTCAACAAACTGACGGTCAAAAATCGTTACCCTCTGCCTCGCATAGACGATCTATTTGACCAACTGCAAGGGGCGAACTATTTTTCCAAAATTGATCTAAGATCCGGATATCACCAGTTACGAGTGCTAGAGGAGGATGTTCCCAAGACAGCCTTCCGAACTCGTTACGGACACTACGAGTTCGTGGTGATGCCATTCGGATTGACCAATGCGCCAGCAGTTTTCATGGACCTGATGAACAAAGTATGCCGACCTTACTTGGATCAGTTCGTCATCGTTTTCATTGACGACATCCTGATCTACTCCCGAAGTAAGGAAGAGCATGGCGATCACCTACGACTAGTTTTAGGAACTTTACGAACGGAGAAACTTTATGCGAAGTTCTCAAAATGTGAATTTTGGATCCGAAGAGTCGAATTCTTAGGACACGTGGTAAGCGAAGAGAGAATCCACGTGGACCCATCCAAAATTAAAGCCATTGAGAACTGGTCAGTACCTAAGACGCCGACAGAAATTCGTCAATTTCTAGGTCTCGCTGGCTACTACCGCAGATTCATTCATAACTTCTCCTGAATAACGAAACCTCTTACAAACCTGACCTAGAAAGGCGTGGCCTTTGACTGGGAAGAGAAACAAGATAGAGCGTTCCAAACGCTCAAACGAGCCTTGTGCACCGCGCCAATACTATCTCTCCCCGAATGGATAGAAGACTTTGTAGTCTATTGTGATGCATCGAACCAAGGGCTCGGGTGTGTTCTGACGTAGAGAGGTAAGGTCATCGCCTATGCCTCCAGACAGTTGAAGACACACGAAGTTAACTATACGACCCACGATCTTGAACTGGGAGCAGTGGTGTTTGCTCTGAATATCTGGAGACATTACTTGTATGGAGCGAAGAGCACTATCTTTACCGACCACAAGAGTTTACAACACATATTCGATCAGAAGGAGCTCAACATGAGACAACGACGGTGGTCGAGCTACTCAGTGATTACGAATGCGATATTCGTTATCATCCGGGTAAAGCCAACGTAGTAGCAGACGCCCTGAGTCGGAAAGAGTATTCTGGTCGCAAGGTCAAGTCATTATCAATAACCATCCATTCACACTTGTCTAACCAAATTCCGGCGCACAACTTGTAGCCATGAAACCTGAAAATGTGACGAGTGAATCCCTTAGAGGAATGGACAAGAATTTAGAAGCTAAGGGTGACGGAGCCTTATACTTCATGGATCGGATCTGGACACCGAAACACGGTGGTTTCCGAGACTTAGTCATGACCGAGGCGCACAACACTCGGTATTCCGTCCACCCAGGTTCAGATAAGATGTATCTGGATCTTAAAAAGCTATACTGGTGGCCTAATATGAAAGCAGAGATTGCTACCTTTGTGAGTAAATGCCTTGATGAGATTCAACAAACCTTTAATCTATAAAGATCGATTAGATCTTGAACAAGTAAGTAAACAAAGACGATATAAACACAATAATAAGAACAAGAAAAGATGGAATCAAACGTGTCGAATGATTAAACAAAATCCTCAGAAGAGCTCGATTAAGAACATCAACTGTAGAGGATTGGAAGGTTACAAAAACAATCAAAGAAACCTGTTGTCGTCTAGATGTATCGCTATTCTCAGATCTCTAAAACCTTAACCTAATATGCATGCAAGCTTAAACTTATATACAAAACATAAAAGGTTCACGGTTGGACAGGCCCAAACCGGAATACAAAATAGCATAATCAGTCGAGCCCAAAAGATGCAATCTACAAAGCCCAACAATCTCCCCCTTTGCGTCAATTTGGAGCGAGACCTTCACTCTCTTTTCAAAGCAGAGGGCTTCTTTACCGTTTCAAAAATTTTCAGTATTAAAGCCAGAATATGATGCCTGAAGGTAATATACCAACGAAGCATGTCAGTAAAGTTCTTCTTGTCTGCTGTTGAGTTCTGTTTGCATCGGTGAATGATATTGATGATATGCTCCAGACACTCTGTAGAAAACAGATGCTTGTCTACCAAAGCAAACAGAAACTTATGCTTGTCGCCCCTGGTGAACATAACCGTCAGATTGGAAGAATCAATTTGCCCTAACTTCATTTTATGAACATCTTCGGTCTTGGAAGTGGGCTTGACAGTCGGTTTCTTGTTCATTACTTTTGCTATTTCCTGATCCATAGTGGCGAGCTCATGGACGTAGGAAGCCAACATTCTTTTAAGATGTGAAAGAATTGGTTCATATTCTCTCTGGTTGGAGAGAAGAATGTTGTATAGCAAGATCCAATCATGCGGGTTCAGACTGGGAAGATCTGCTAGAGAAATAAGATGCTCGGTGTTGGCCGTTCCTCTGTTGATTTTGAAATTGATGTTTACAAATTTCCCAGCCTGTGTCGGTTTCAGTACCTTGACTTTAATAATTTTCTGAGCACTCCATGTCAAGTACTGCGGTTGACCGTATTTCAGATAGAAATCGATGAGCTCTCTGTCAACCTTCAGGTTCGGATGAGGGACATTGGCAGTGACATCAAAGCAATGAAATGTGAAGGCTTTGCGCGTAATGGGCATGTTGAACTGCGAGTCTTTTGAATTTTCACACTCAAAGGATGCAATCGGTTCCAACCAATAAATAGAAGGAAACTCAATCGCTTGAGTGATGAGTGTGTCTCTGTCCCAATCTGGGAACAAAGTCTTTTAACTTGAATGGCCTCCTCATCAAGCTCACGAGCTATCCTTAAAGTTTCATCAAGCTCTTTGTCCCTTTTCTTGCGTTGAAGAGCTTCAGTGATAGTTTCATCTGATTCTGATTCACTCTCAACTAGGACTTATTTACCAGAACCCAAAGCTACATTACCCTTCGGTTCTGTCTTGGACACACCTTCCTCTCCCCCTTGTCTCGGAAGAACAAGCTTCTCCGAGACACCCTTCATTTCACTTAAGATATTAATTGCAGGAAGGAGTTTTTCCTGGAGATGCTGACGAATAGTGAGGGTCAGGAAGGGATCATGGGTGTCAAGAACACTTGTTAACATATTCTTAACGTCACCAGCGCAACTTTGAAGAACTGCCCGCTGAGTCTGTAGCAAAGTTATTTCCTGTTGAGCCTGGGCCAGTTGGATATTTTGTAAGTCAATGGTTGCCTGGTGTTTTACAAGATCCTCCTTCAGGGTGCTCTCGGCTGCCAGAGAGGCAAAACGTGAATCCAAAGATTTGAGGAATGAAGTGGATTCAGTTTTGAGGTCAGCACGCAGAGCCTCAAATTTTGTGGTTTCTCCCTGAAGGGTAGCTGAAAAAGAGTCTACTGGCGCTTGAAATTTGGAAGCATTAGAGTCAGCATGAGCCTTGAGAGAATCAAGAAATATCTGAGTTGTATGAACAACCTCAGAAACTTCCTGAGTGGCTTTTGAGCATGAGGCTGCTGAATTATCTACGGCGTCAGTTGAACAATCCAAGGCTTCAGTGTAAGTCTGGATCGCAGACTCTATGAAAGCTTTTAGCACAGCACCCCCATAAGCTTTACTGTCAGCTAGCAGACTGTCAAGTTTGGCGTGAATTTCCTGAAGCTGTTGACTTGACACAGGGGTATCTGCATTGGTGTCTGTAGGTATCCGGTAGGGGCTATAATAGATGGAGTCGAAGTCTTCATCATCACCCCCTAAGGTAGCACCGGAGTTGGAGGATGGAGAAGGAGATGAGGGAAGGTTGATGACCGGGGTTTCAA
This sequence comes from Lactuca saligna, assembly GCF_052625555.1. NCBI lineage: Eukaryota > Viridiplantae > Streptophyta > Magnoliopsida > Asterales > Asteraceae > Lactuca > Lactuca saligna. Next base: position 215,395,182 of record NC_136420.1, read on the forward strand.
CCACAGTAGCAACCCCCGTATCATATACGTTGATCGTTACTGATGGTTGGGAAGTAGTGATGGTAACAGATTCGGTGATAATGGGCGTGGAGATAGAGGATGAAGGTTGAGAAACAGATAAGGGAATATTAGGTTCTGTTGTGGTTTGGGGGATAGATATAGGAACAGAAAGTGTGACCTTCTGTTTGGGTGATTGGGTTGGGGTTGGAAGTTTTGGGGAAGTAGGAGGAGAAGGTGATTTGGTAATTTGGGGAGATTTAGGTGGGGATGGTGATTTGGGAATATGAGGAGATACAGGTGAGGATGGTTGTTGTGGAGACTAAACGGGTGTAGTTTCGGTTTGAGGATCAGCAGCTTCTGTTTCTGATGGTGCATTCGGTTCTGACTCAGAAGAAGGAGACCCTTTGGCTCTTTTAGCCATCTTCTTTACCTTTTTCGATTTAGACTGAGAAGGTTCCTCTGCCTCAGATTTGCGTTTGGAGGACCTTCTCTTTCTCTCCTTCTGTGGTGCGGTTTCTTTCTTCTCCGCCTTCTCCTTTTTGCTCACCCTCTTGCCTCGGTTGGCAGGCTGATCCAGGGCCTCAAGAGCAGCATGTTGTTCCTCAGAAAGAACCCTAGGAGGCAAGGGGGTTCTAGTGCTGTAGTCCGCCATGATCGTTCTGTGGGGCGTGACGCACCTATACATGGACTCAGGGATTAGTCCATAGTGAAGAAACTTACTTGGATCGGAGATTATGATCTTCTTGGTGTGGTAAGTGGCAATTGAAGCCGTAAGAACATCCTTCATTACCGGGATGTCAAGAGAATCAATAGCCCTTCTGGTGATAAGGGTCCAAAACCTGCCGCAAGAAATCTCAGAGTGCCTGGCAGTAGTGTTGAGACTCTGAACAACTTGAGCCCAGATGATGGACCCATAATCAAGATTAATGCCATTGTAAAGACCGTACATGATTGTTAGAAACCCTTTGCTTGTGGTGTCGGAACCACCACATCTCTCCGCTAAACCCTTAATCAGAAGGTTAAGCAATCCGTTCCATTGAGATGGAAGACAGGATTTCTTGAATTTGGCAATGGAGGTAAGAACATCTGTATACCCCATCTCATACATCATCGTAAATAGTTGTGCGGTGGTGATGAAGTCTGGTGAGATGACAGAGGAGTCGATGGCAAGCCCTAGAAGAGAGCAAAACCGTGTTTTGGACACTGAAGTCTTCTTGTCGTGAATGGTGAAGAAGATGCGGTCTTTGTGTTTGTCGTAGCTGGCCGTGGTGTAGACTTGGGAGAGCAGGGACATGGGAACGGCCTCCACTTGCGTAAGTGCCAACAATAGTGGGGAATACTTGAGGCATTCCACCACGTATAGCATATATGAGTCATAAAGGAATGGGGTCATCTCTATGATCAAATTCTGATTTGGTTTGATTGAGAGCAAAGAAGAGGATGCAGATTGATCTTGAGCGGAAGAAGAAGTCGCCATTGTTGAGTTGTGGAAGAAGATGAACAGTGGTAACTTTTTCAGAGAGAGAATGCTTGAGTGGTAACTGTCAAAGAACACGATCACGTCTTATTTATCTCGTTCACAGGAGAGAGAAAATCGTGATGATGAAGAAACCAAAACGTCGCCTGAAAAAGCGCGATTGGAAGTTATGGTGTATCCCAGGAATACGTCAGCACACGTGGGTGTGAAACGAATCATTTGCACGCACCCAAATCTTTTTCGTACTGTTTGAAATTCCTTGTGCCCTTGTTTGGTTACAACTGAAACTTAAAACCATGTACCAAACAGCAATCAGAATGTTGGAAAAAATAATTTTCGTGCATAAGAGTGTGAAAGACAAAGAAATAAATCAAATGTGTTTGGAAGTGGGTGTTGTCTAGAAAGAAGACAGAAAGCGGAAGATTCCGGGCAAGAATCGCTTCCTTCAAAGCCAAGAGAGACCTGAAGTGCTTGTGTGGTTTCCCGAGGAATACGATCAGTTGTCTTTAAAGAAACAATGAAAGGCATCTTTTGATAATGGCTGAAGGGTGGCTGAACTCAAACCAAGCATTAAGTCTTGACATAAAACTAAGTGTTGGTAGAGTTACCTGTGAGACCGATGTGATCTGTTGAACAAGTAGGTGGGAAGTATTTGGTGACATGAATGATATATTCAGAAATCTCAAAAAAAAAATTAAACTGGACCTCTTTGGGAAGAAATGTCTTTGGACGAGACAATTTCATAAAAGATCACGCACAAAGAAAAAGAGATTTCCAAGTAATAGCTTGAGTTAATTACTCACCGTCAATTCATTTTAGGTGTAGGATTTTGGGTTTCACTTAGAACGTGGTAAACGAATCTAAGATCATAAACACAGATGTTGTGCAACCATAAGCCTCAGTGGTAAAGACCGAGAGCATCAAGGGTTACTTTGGGGAATCAAAGGCAAATGAAGAAGATGAAGAGAGGGTTAAGAGACCGAACGTACCTTCTGCTACAGAAATGGGACAAAGCAGAGCAACTCATGTTTCAGATGAGTAAAAGAAGGTAGCTCTAGACCGAGTATGAGAGAATAGCCTGATTGGGAAGAAACGATAGGTATTGATCGAATCATTAAGGCATGCTCGAGGTCATAGAGGCTTGCGACAACATACAGCAGCATGCTTCTAGGGACGTCTAACTAGTCTGATAAAGATAAAACAAACCTGGGTGAACCTTATAGAAGGAGATGCTAGTCTTCACCTGTGCAAAACGTACACCTACTAGAAAGATAAAATGTTTTTGCAATTTTGGAATTTACTGAGAAATAAATAGAAGCAGAAAGACAAAATATTTTTGTAATTTTGGAATTTTCTGAAAAATAAATAAAAACAGAAAGATAAAATATTTTTGTAATTTTGGAATTTTCTGAAAAAATAAATAAAAACAGAAAGATAAAATATTTTTGTAATTTTGGAATTTTCTGAAAAATAAATAAAAACAGAAAGATAAAATATTTTTGTAATTTTGGAATAAATAAAAACAGAAAGATAAAATATATACAAAAATAAGAAGCAGAGATAGACCGATCGATCTGTGCATTTTGGTGATAGAATCAAAATCGAGAAGAACCGAGCGGTCTGTGTAAATCTTTTAGAACAGAGAGAGACCGAGCGTGCTGTTTGCTTGAGCGCCTTTAAATTACTGGGACAGAAAGGGACCGAACGGTCTGGTTGTTTCGGTTCCTTTATTTTACCAGAGCAGAGAGTGACCGAGCGATCTGGTTGTTTCGGTTCCTTTATTTTACCAGAGCAGAGAGTGACCGAGCGGTCTGGTTGCTTCGGTTCCTTTATTTTACCAGAGTAGAGAGTGACCGAGCGGTCTGGTTGCTTCGGTTCCGTTAAAGCACCAGAGCAGAAAGCAACAGAGCGGTCTGGTTGCTTCGATTCCGTTAAAGTGCCAGAGCAGAAAGCAACAGAGCAGTCTGTTTGCTTCGATTCCTGATTCTTAAATAGAGACTTGAGGATTTGGGACCGATTCTGCAACCATCATACCTAAGCCTTGCAATATTTGATTGAATGATGCTTCAGGAAGAGCTTTTGTAAAGACGTCAGCCAGTTGATCAGTGGTTCTTACGAAGTGAACTTCGACGTTTCCATCTTCCACGTGATCTTTGATGAAGTGATACCTCAGTGCTATGTGTTTGGTTTTGGAGTGTTGCACTGGGTTATGACAGATCCTAATTGCACTTTCAGAGTAACAATATAGTGGGATCTTCTTCATATTGAGTCTGTAGTCTCGAAGTTGACTTTGGATCCAAATCACTTGTGATGTGCAGGATGCAGCTGCAATATATTCCGCTTCGGCGGTAGACAACGACACGCACGTTTGTTTCTTGGATTGCCAGCTGACTAACTTCCCGTCAAGAAATTGACAACCACCAGTTGTGCTTTTACGGTCGAGTCCACATCCTCCGAGGTCAGCATCAGAATAGGCTTGAACAAAGAAGCCTGAGTTGGATGGATACCATAGACCTAAGGAGGTGGTTCGCTTGAGATATCGTAAGATGTTCTTCACTGCAAGCATGTGAGGTTCACGTGGGTTTGCCTGAAATTGAGCACAATAACACACAGAAAACATGATATCAGGTCTGCTAGCAGTTAGATACATTAATGAGCCAATCATTTGACGATAGAGTGTGATATCGACAGCCGGTTTGTCTAGGGATGGAGTACGCTTGGTGCCGAATGCCATTGGGACTTTGACTTTTGAGTCTCCCATCATTCCAAACTTTGCTAGGAGAGTCTTCGTGTAAGCTTCCTGATTAATAAAGATGCCTTCGGGTCCCTGTCTTATGTTTAAACCAAGGAAAAAATTAATAGGACCCATTGAGCTCATTTCAAACTTAGTCTCCATCAGCTTTCTGAATTCAGCTGTTAAGCTAGGATTCGTGGAGCCAAAGATGATGTCATCAACATAAATTTGAACTATCATAAGGTGGTTACCTTCCTTTTGGCGAAAGAAGGTTGGGTCAACCGAACCTTGTTTGAATTTAGACATCTTTAAAAATTTTGTAAGTGTTTCATACCAGGCTCTCGGAGCTTGCTTAAGGCCGTACACAGCTTTATCCAGAATATAGCAATGATTTGGATGCTTTTCGTTCACGAACCCAGGAGGTTGCTCCACGTACACCGTTTCTTCGAGTTCTCCATTGAGAAATGCACACTTGACGTCCATTTGGAAAACCTCAAAGTTCTTGTGACCAGCATAAGCCAGAAATATTCTAACAGATTCTAGCCGAGCTACTAGAGCGAAAGTCTCTTCATAGTCTATACCTTCCTCCTGACAGTATCCCTTTACCACCAGACGAGCCTTGTTCTGTATAACATTACCTTCCTTGTCCATTTTGTTCCTAAATACCCATTTGAGACCAACAACCGAAGCATCTGGAGGAGTTGGAATTAGGCGCCAGACTTTGTTCCTTTCAAATTCGTTCAGCTCGTCTTGCATTGCTTGAACCCAATTAGAGTGATCGAGGGCAGTATTAACTGTCTTTGGTTCAACTTTTGATACGAATGAGTTGAACATGCAAAACTCAACCTTTGAAAATAAGGAAGTCTGTTTTGCCTTCAGTTGTGATCGGATCAAAACCTTTTCAGAGACATCTCCAACTACTTGAGAGACAGGATGATCTCTGGTCCATTTGATAAGAGGAGGGTAATTTAGATCAAAGGTTGGGTCTAGTTCAGCATTAATTATTTCGTCTGGCTCAGATTGGCTATCGTAACCGAGTGTCATATCATTATGGCCCCCCTCAGTTGATGAGCTTTGGAAGACATGAGGTTCAGGTGGTTCTTGTGGTTCTGAGCTTCCTGGTGTTGAGGCCTCTTCGGTTGAAGTTGTAGAATTTGGCTCCCCCTGGACTTGAGCGCTTGGCTCCCCCTCGACTTGAGCGTTTGGCTCCCCCTCGACTTGAGCGTTGTTGGAAGGAGAGTCGTTAGAGGTTGATGTTTCTTCATGCATTCTCCTTGCAGCATCTTCGACAATCTGCTTCATGTGATCAACTTTGTTGTCTGCTGCACCTGCTTCAGAGAGTGAAGCATTCTCCGGTTCGTCAAAGAGATCCATGAATGTCTCGAATAAGTTGGCGACCGAGACTGTAATCTGGCCATTTAGAGGAAAGATTTCCCCAGTGATATGTTCTTTAGCCTATAGCTTCTTGACATAGTTGTCGTCAAAGGTCACATAGTATGTCTCTTCAATCTTTCTCGAACGCTTGTTTAGGACCCTGTATGCCTTGGATGTGAGCGAGTAACCCAGAAATATTCCCTCGTCGGCTTTGACATCAAACTTGTTGCGGTGTTCTTTAGAATTAAAGATGAAACACCTTGAGCCGAACACCTGAAAAAATTTCACATTTGGCTTCCTGTTGTTCAGTATCTCATATGGAGTGAGCGCGAACCTCTTGTTGAGATAGGACCTGTTCTGTGTAAAACAAGCAGTCGAAATAACGTCAGCCCAAAAATAAAGAGGTAAGGAAGCGAAACTTAGCATAGTTCGGGCAGCTTCACACAAAGATCGGTTTCTTCTTTCGACTATTCCGTTTTGTTGCGGTGTGTAGGGAGCTGAGAAATTATGACTAATTCCCTTTTCTGCAAGAAATTCTTCAAGCTCCCTGTTCTTGAATTCGAGACCATTGTCGCTTCTGATGTTGCGAACAACCTTCTTGAGCTGTACTTCAATTTGCTTGATAAACACTTTCAGCTTTTGAGTCGCTTCAGATTTGAGCTTTAGAAAGAACACCCATGTAAATCGTGAAAAGTCATCAACGATAACAAGAATATAATTGCTACCACCGATGCTTTCAATAGATGAAGGACCACATAAATCGATATGAAGTAATTCGAGTGGTTCAACAATTTTTGTGTTGATTATAGATGGGTGACTTTGACGACTTTGCTTCCCCATTTCGCATGCAGCACACAGATGATCTCTGTCGAACTTGAGCAATGGAAGACCCCTAACATGACCTCCAGTGACAAGTCGGTTGATGTCATTAAAATTAAGATGAGATAATCTTCGGTGCCACAGCCAGCTTTCGTCGGATTGAGCTTTTGACAACAAGCATATAGCTGGGTTTCCTTTGATGGGTTTAAGGTTTAAGGGAAACATTTCGCCCTTTCGCTCTGACTTGAGAATCACTTTCTTTGACTTTTTCTCTATGATTTCAGAACCTTCATCATCGAACGAGACTTTGAGACCTGTACCTCCAACAAGTTGAGATACACTAATGAGGTTGTGTTGGAGTCCTTCCACATAAGACACCTTCCTTATAGTAAAGTCCCCATTTGTGATCATCCCGTATCCCTTTATGGTGCCGAATGAATTGTTTCCAAACTTGACGTTGCCACCATTTGCAAGAGATCTGTATTCCCTAAGCTCCTCTTTCCTCCCTGTCATGTGACGTGAGCAGCCACTATCGATGTACCATTCTTCGTCGAACTGCTCGTCACTTATAACCTGCAAAAATTAGACAGATTTAGGAACCCAAAGTTTCTTGGGTCCACGTGAGCTTTGCATGGGAACGGGAACAATGAGAGAGACATCAACAAGATAAGTTTGTTTTATAAGAGTTGTTTTATCTTTCCTTTTAATGGTGTAAACCTTTATTTTGTTAAGATTAGGTGAGTTAGATTTGGACTCTGGTTTGGATTTATTGACCTTCTGCTTCCACTTTTGCTCAGCTGATGAATGAGATTTTTGAGAACAAGAGGAATCAGATTTAGAATAAGATTGAGATAAAACAGTGGATGAAGAAGAATTAGAAGAATGAGAAGAATTAGAAGGAGAGGGTGTCCTGGTGGGAGACTCTAGCTGACCCTTTTGTTTTTGATCATTGGAGGGAATGACCTTAGAGTTTTGTTCTCTTTTGTCTTCAGAACTGAACCTTTGCGTTCGGTTGGAGCTGTCTTTGGAACCGAACCTTTGGTTCCGGTTGAAGTCCTTTTCAGAACCGAACCTTTGCCTTCGGTTGATTTCTTCTTGTGAACCGAACCTTGGCTTTCGGTTGACATCTTCTTGTGAACCGAACCTTGGCTTTCGGTTTTTGTGACTTTCAAGCTTTCCTACAGGATTGTTTTCATACTTTAGATTCTTGTCTTGATGAGTGAAATATGCATTCTGGGAATGCCATAATTGTTTCCTTTCAAAAAGGTTCTTCCGGTATCTATTGTTCCTTTCTCTCTTCGTGTTCCTCATCTGAGAAGGTTGATGATGAACATTTGCTTTCGTATTCGGTGTCTCCTTGGCTGGTTCCTTTTGAACTGCAGGAGTTTTACTTTGAGCCGAAGGAGCAGAGGGAATGTCTTCTTTTGCCGAGTGATCATTCTTCTGAGGAATATCTTTTGTACCACTGGTGCTCGGCTCATCGAAGTTGTTCGGCTTATTCAAGGGTTCAGGTATGTATCTTCCTCTGCTCTTCCAGGAAGTTCTTTCAGATAAGCCAATGGTTTCGTCTGCATTATCAATTGGAGCTTCCCAGAAGTACTCATCGCAGCCATCAGCATTGTCTTCGTTTACAATGGCTACAAGTTCAGCTGTTTGATGTTCGGTTACTCCTGTCACCTTGTAAACTTGATTTGGAGTGGTCCTGACTTTTTGATACACAACAGCTTTCTCAACTAATTTTGGGGACCTTTGATGGGACAACCGAGCGAACTCCACTGAATTTTCAGAAATAAGATTCTGGTGGTTTTCAGGTTCGGTTTTAATAAATTCTGAGCAGTCAACCGTGTCCTCTACAAAAATTTCACTCATGTTTTCGTCCTCGTTAAGCTCAGATGCATTTTCAACATCAATTTTGTTTTCTGAGCTTACGTTGGCGTTTAAAGAGTCAAATTTTTGCATGGTTTCGGTTCTCAGTTTAAGTCTGTCATTTTCATCCAAAAGATTTTTAAGCATGTCCTTGTGGTCTTTGGATTTAATGAAGGACTCAATTTTGTCCAGTCCATACATGTAGGTCGGATTAACATCATCAGACGATATCACACTCTCACAATTGTAGGCTTCGGCATCGATTTCATCTTCCTTAAACTCTAGGAAGGGCAAAATCATGCGGTGGATCTTTTGGCCTATTTCACAATCCAAGTGAAGCTGAGTAATATTAGAATACAGACGTTTAGCAATTAAACAAAAAACATTCCGCTGTTTTAACAATTTTAAATTGTCTCTTTGCAAATAAATGTTTTCATCTTTAACTTTAACTAATTCCGACTCTTTTAACTCGATCCACATTCTCCGCTCCTCACTCTTTGACGCCACCCTGCTCAATTGATCAGTTAGGTTAGAATTTGTGACTCGAGTTTGAGTTAAGCTACTATCTAGATGAGAAATTCTTGTATTGACGGTTTTTAGTTCTTTCTCATATGAGGATGATGGTACTTTGCATGAAATAAAAACATATTGTACCTTCTTTATCAGTTCATCGAGCTCATTGAACTGCTGGCTGAGTGGTTTGGCCGTAAAGCACATGTCCTCCTTTACCTTCGGTCCATCACTGCCTCCATCGGTGTTGTATCCCCTCATTTAAGATACGTCAGTTACCACGAAGCATCTTCCACCACTGCTTTCTTCCTTAGACACATAGGCCTTTCCATGGGTAGGCTACCTCACTTCCTCGTCTTCTGAGTCGGTAGACCAAACTTCCATGCTACCGAACTCATCACCTTTAACCGAACCCTGCACAATAAGAGCATTAATAGAAGGGTTAGCGGTAGACTTCTTCTTTCTCAACTCGTCCAGTCTTTTCTGCAACACAGCTTCCTCGTCATTCCCATCATCTTTTTCAGCCATTTTCTTAAGGACACAGTCCTTAGCATAATGATTTTTCCCACCACAGTAGAAACAGCTTACTCCAGAGTCGCCATCCACCTTCGGTTCCTTCTTGTGCTCCTCAGCTTTCGGTTCATTAATCACCTTTTCAGAGCTGTAACTCCCCTGCCAGTTTCGGTTTTTGTTGTTGGGGAATCTTTTCTTTATGAACCTCTTGGGATTGGACACCATCATGGCATAATCCTCTGATGAGAGATCATATTCCTCCAGGTTGAGGTCTTCATCCTCCATAACAGCTTTACTTTTTGACAGCAGGGCCAACGAACCGAGATTGGAAATGACGTTCTTTTCTTGCAGCACAATCTTCTCTTGGGACTTGAGAATTCCCACCAGTTTCGCCAAAGAATATGATTTAAACTGCTCATGGGCTTTAACTGTGGAAACCACTGCTCTCCATTCAGACCTCAGACCATTCAGGAATGTAACCTTCTGTTCGATAAGCTTCCTTTCAATATCGTGTTTGATCATCTTGCTGAGAAGATGATTGAAGCGATCGAACGTCTGGGTCACAGTTTCTTCAACCCCTTGCCTGAATTCTCCAAACTCAGATAGGAGCAAAGTTTGAATAGAATGTTCAAGATCCTCGTCTGTAGAATACAGTTCGCGAAGTCTATCCCAAACATCCTTTGCCGTCGTGCATGAGCTAACCAATCTGAATGTATCGAACTGAAGGGCGAACCTGATCAACCTTAATGCCTTGATATTGCACTGGAACTTATCCTTTTCATCTTGTGCAATATCTTTCACGTCCTTTAGCAGATCATTGTACTCTTTTTGTGTCTTGATGATTCTGGACGTTGCAGAATGAGAAAACGGTCCATTGGTGATGGCTTCCCAAATGAGATACCCATTCTCCTCCGATTCAATAACGTAGTCTTCGAAGTGATGTGCCCATACTTCATAGTCATGGGTGTATAAGATCGGAATCTTTGTCGTCGAACCAATGTTTTTGGAAATATTAATAAGGTTTGATTGTGTCGCGTCCATTATGATCGTAAAAACCCGTTCAAAGATCAGACTTGTAATAAAGCAGATTAGGGAAAAATAGTAAATATCAAGATACGTCAATAAAGAGATGACGGCTCAATAAATATTGATGATTGCGGAAAAACCCTAATGGAAATCTTTTTCATAGAAAAGATGTGTATCAATTACACAGCCTCCTGCTCTGATACCAATTGATGAGATTCAACAAACCTTTAATCTATAAAGATCGATTAGATCTTGAACAAGTAAGTAAACAAAGACGATATAAACACAATAATAAGAACAAGACAAGATGGAATCAAACGTGTCGAATGATTAAACAAAATCCTCAGAAGAGCTCGATTAAGAACATCAACCGTAGAGGATTGGAAGGTTACAAAAACAATCAAAGAAACCTGTTGTCGTCTAGATGTATCGCTATTCTCAGATCTCTAAAACCTTAACCTAATATGCATGCAAGCGTAAACTTATATACAAAACATAAAAGGTTCACGGTTGGACAGGCCCAAACCGGAATACAAAATAGCATAATCAGTCGAGCCCAAAAGATGCAATCTACAAAGCCCAACATGCCTTACTTGCACAAAGGTAAAGGTCGAGTACCAGAAGCCCTCTGGTTTATTGCAACAACCAGAGATTCCAGAATGGAAGTGGGAGCGGATCACTATGGATTTCATAACCAAGTTGCCCAAGACAACGGGTGGACTTGATACCATATGGGTCATCGTTGATAGATTGACCAAGTCTGCACACTTCCTGCCTATCAAAGAAACCGACAAGATGGAGAAACTTACGAGAACATACATTAGGGAAATCGTACGACTACATGGTGTGCCTATATCCATTATCTCCGATCGAGATAGTAGGTTCACCTCAAGATTCTGGCAATCACTGCAACATTCCCTAGGAACAAGGCTGGACATGAGCACAGCCTACCATCCACAGACTGATGGACAGAGTGAGAGGACAATCCAGACTTTAGAAGATATGTTGCGTGCTTGTGTAATTGACTTTGGAAAAGCGTGGGATACTCATTTACCCCTCGTCGAATTTTCCTACAACAACAGTTATCACACGAGCATAAAAGCAGCACCATTTGAAGCTCTCTATGGCCGAAAGTTCAGATCCCCTCTATGCTGGGCTGAGGTGGGTGATACCCAATTAGCTAGAGGGCAAGCTTCCGACAGTACTCTCACTGGTCCGGAAATCATTCGGGAAACGACAGACAAGATCGTTCAGATTCGTGAACGATTGAAAGCCTCTAGAGACCGACAAAAGAGCTATGCTGATAAACGCAAAAAACCTTTGGAATTTTAGGTGGGAGACCGAGTCCTTCTCAAAGTCTCACCCTGGAAGGGCTTGATACGCTTCGGTAAGCGTGGGAAGCTTAATCCTAGGTACATAGGGCCTTTTGAGATTCTCGCAAGAGTCGGCACTGTAGCTTACAAACTTGATCTACCCGACACACTTCGTAACGTACATTCTACATTCCACATATCTAACTTGAAAAAGTGTCTGTCCGACGAGACTCTCGTAATCCCACTCGACGAGATCGACATCAACGAGAGCCTCAACTTCGTGGAAGAACCTGTAGAGATCATGGACCGTGAGGTCAAGCAGACGAAGCAAAGTCGTATCCCTATCGTGAAGGTTCGTTGGAACGCAAAGCGAGGACCAGAATTCACTTGGGAACGCGAGGATCAGATGAAACTGAAATATCCTCATCTTTTCGCTTAGTTATTTGTAACTTCTTATTTGCTTAAATTCTAATTTCGGGACGAAATTCCTTCTAACGGGGGGATTATGTGACAACCCGAAATTTCCATTTGTACGAACATTATCTATTCAATAGAAGCTAGTCTAGTTTCTGTAAATTTCAGACTTGTCCGAACAAGTTTGTGTACATTAGGGTTTACGTTTCTGGACATATCAGGAGAGTGGATGCTCCTGTAATTGTGAAACTTGAACATTTTAAGTTTCATAATGTTATAGTCCGACTTCTGGAATAAAAATATTTTCTGTCAAAATATTCCAGGACTATAAATAGATTTCTAAATTTAATTAATTCATTATTTACAATTCCAACTAGAGAAAAGCCAATTCTCTCTGACGGATCTTCGGGTTTTCATCCCGGATTGTGAGTCTACTTTACTTAATGTGTTTTAATGTTTGTTATATGCTTTATAACATTGTTACATGTCCAAAATCATCCAAGATCACAAGACTTTTGGAGTTTACTGCCAAGGGTTTCTTGGGCCGTAAACCCCATTTCCAAGGGACAAATGTGCCCTAACTCACCCCTTAAGCCTAAGGACTTTAACCCTCATATGCTTGTGACTATTTTAGACATCAAAACACTTCAAAATCATATGTTTATAGGAGTTTACGGCCAAGAACATTTCTTGGGCCGTAAACCCCTTTTCCAAGGGTTAAAAGCACTTTAAACACCCTAAGGCCTTAAGACCATTACCATTGAACACCTAGGACATGAATGGAGAGTAAAAGACATCAAGAACATCCCTTAAAGGGAGTTTACGGCCAAGGAACACCTCTTGGGCCGTAAACTCCAAGTAAAGGCATAAAAGTGTGCCTCTTGTCCCTATTAGCCTTAGATAAAATCATGGAAGCCATCCTTGATGAGCAAGTGCCTCAAATGAATTAAAATCCATCACCCATAGGAGTTTACGGCCGTAAAATCTAGGTTATATGGACTATAGGCCGTAAACTCCCCTATGGAGCATTCTAGGGCCTTAAATTACTTCATGTATTATTCCAACAAAGCTAGGAGTGTTCTTGGATCAAGATAACACTTTAAAACACCAAAAACCACCATATGAGGAGTTCGCGGCCATAAACCCATGAGTTTACGGCCGTAAACTCCAAAGGGTGGGGTTTGTTGGGTGGTGAACTCTTATGCAAGGCCATTTGATGTTTCAAACCCTTTTTCCTTGTCCCGTATCAACTTAGATGCAACCATTAGGACCTATAACACTTATACAAAGTGTATACATGTTCCTAATTGTGTTAACTTACTTTGTTAAGTTATTATGAGGCTAATTAGATATATATATATATATATATATATATATATATATATATATATATATATATATATATATATATATATATATGCTTATTATATGATAACTAGGCTCGAACGTGTGAACAAGTCTCCGTTTGACACTTAGCACGGTACCCGATACATCAATTCAATCTACTCACCACAAGTGAGTTTATACCCCTTTAATCAACCTTTGAAATACTTTTAAATGTTTTAAATACTTTATGAGGGGGGGAATATAAGTCAAATACTTATAGTTATTACATCAATCACATGTGATTGCATTAATCACATGTGATTAATAACTAGAAAACCAATGATTTTATCACTGTTCAACTGTTTATCAAACTGTTTCACTACAAATGTTTTACAAACTCTTTTTACTTATCAAATGCTTTTATTAAACTTTGTTTTACTTCTTATAAATTGCATGCCCATATATGTATATATATATATATATATATATATATATATATATATATATATATATATATATATATATATATATATATAGTAATGTTTAAAGGGCTTAGGAAGGCCATCCACCCTATTTCCTTTTCGCGCACTGAGATGTGGTCTGGTGGGATTTCGGGTGACCATCCGAAGGTCGTTTCAATATTAGTTATATATCATATATACATGTATAGACATAAAAGTACTTCCATATTCATATTTATCAGTACATCAACAGTTAGTTACCATCGGGGTAACACAATACATATACAATGATGCTAGAAACAATACATATACATATACTAGAAACAATACATATACAATGATGCTAGAAATAATACATATACATATACTAGAAACAATACATATACAATGATGCTAGAAACAATACATATACATATACTAGAAACAATACATATACAATGATGCTAGAAACAATATATATACAATGATGCTAGAAACAGTACATATAGAACTATACTAGAACGAGATACAGTACATATACATGAATACTTTATTATTGTGATTTAAATCGGAGCATGACTTAACTGTCATGGCTCCAGTTGTAGCCAGAATTCTCTTGAAGGGAGAGCGTGAGTTTGCGTATAGATCTATACTGGATTGACAATCCTACACCTTGCTGCTAGCTACAGCCAGACCTGCAGGTCTGCGGGTGCCAAACGTCATTCCGTTATTACGACCATTCATTTGTCGTTGTTACTAGTCGATAGTATGGTGCAATTTATCACGTAATGCCTTAATATAAATCCGGTTTAAGGTAGTTAGTATAATAGTAGTTCTTATAATACAAGGCTACAGTACTACAATAATTTACCCATTACATATTTTTAGTGATAACCTCACTTAAACGTTTATGTACAAACTATATTTGTTAAATGATAGTTACATTTGGGAAATTACACACTTTTACATCAAACGAGCATACAAAACAGTTAAGCCTTGGTAGAAGGCTACTTTAATAGAAAATATAGGTTTTTCTGAGAGATTCAAACTTTTACAAACAATTGCAAATCTTTACATACATTTTACAAACTTATACTTTATACATGTTGAAACATTTGGATGACAAATACCGACACTAAAATACTTATGAACTCAGCAGCTTAATGCTGATAAACTCTTTCAAAATAACTTGTATTCTCAGGTCATCAGTAGACAGGTACCGAGGCCAGCTTTTGAGAAGATGGAACGCATTCAAGACTCATCTTATTATTTTGATATACGTTATTTTTGGTGTCTATGCTGTACAGAACACACTTGTATTAAAATTATATATTTAATGCAATGGATGATGTTGTTTGCTTATTTACATTTAATGTGTTGTGATACTTACATGACGTCCTCGGCCCCAGAACGTTTCCGCCGTTCTTGGTTTTGGGGTGTGACAGCATCCGAGGCATCACACATGGGGTGCTAGGCTCACAAGGTTTCAAGGATGCAAAATCAACAACAAGATATGTTACTCTATCTATCATTTAAGTTAAAATGTTCCGCATGTATGCTAGATAGGATCATGAACCTTGGAAATCAACTTGAATGAATTACAGACAAACATAGATCCAAGGTTTATTAGGGTTGCATGTACACTTAGGATGTGTTATAATGCTCAAAACCCATCATAAACTACCAACAAAAGTTGAGATCCATGAAGCTTAACTTTACTATGCATATTTGGAAATTCTAAAACTACGAATAGACTAGCCGATTTAGCTGCAAGTATCAATTTAATGCCATATTGTTTCTTCAAGAAGCTCGATTTACCGAAACCGAAAGTAACAAGGATTTCAATTCACATAACTAATCAATAAAACACTTACCTTAAGGAAATTGTCTAAGACTTGCTTGTTAAAGTGGGAAAATTTGTCTTTCCAATTAGTTTGCTAGTCCTTGACATGGAAGAAGATGGTGAGATTCGGAGAGAATCTCTTTTTGAGAGCCACAAGAGATTTTCTTCAAAATTCATGATTCAAAGCTAACCTAAAGAGTGCGGTCATGATAAATTAAATTTGGATTCAATAAAGTGATGAAATAGTCGAAGACGAGTGACAAAGACATGTTTATTGTGATGCTTTTTTTAGTATGCTATAGATCGTCAATTTATTTATTTTTAGAAACATTAGAAAGACGGTTTGGGAATGTAATTGACTACGCGACGTGAAAGTCTCGACACATGCTAGCTAAGTAAAGAATGAAGTGTCCATAAGTAGTTTGTGATGCGTCGATGCTATCAACTCAAAATGCATGTATCGGTTTTAAAAACTATTTAAGGGATCTAAGTCTTAGGAGTTTCCCTCTCATCAACCTCTATCCTTTGAAAATATTAGAGAAAGAAACCCTAGCATCCTCCCACCCTTTCATGTATTCTTGGTGTATTTGGGTTGAGAGCTGAAGAAGAAGGATTGTGTCATTGGTGAAATGAAAGATAGATCAATGGGGAACCATCCGTCATGCCACCTTAAATTGGTATATTTGTGTTAAAGTTTTCATCATTATTACTCTAAGATATTAGATCTATTCTTTTAAGCTTCTTTGGGCATATTTGGTTCCCTTTGCTATGGAGCTTGGGACTCCATGTTTGCAAGTTAATTAGATAACTCTTTTGGATACATTGAGGTCAAAGAGTGCATCATAATATTTGTTTTAAGCATATAAGAAATCCTAAGCATTTTCGGCCTTGTTTTAGATCCACAGTCAGTGTTTAAGATGTTAGGGCTTGCATGTAGATAACGTTGGGATATTTTGATGGGTTTTGAGCATTCTAAAACTCCTATGGTGTACATGCAACCTTATAAACCTTGGATCTATGTTTTCTCTAAAATACATGAAAATTTGATTTCCAAGGTTTACAACTTAACTAGCATGTCATGGGGTACCTGTAATACAAAACTTTAAGTAGAATAACATATCGTTCTTTGGTAGTTGATTTCTTGGAGTTTTAGAGCCTAGAACCAATAGTGTGGATGCCTCAAGTGGTGTCACAAATCACCCAAAACAACTTGGAAATATTTGAGATAATATGGTGCTCACTAAAATCGGCACACTCTTGTTTCTCACACATACTAGTGCCAATTCTAGAACCAAGGACCTCTTTATATAGTATGGAGGATTAGGGTTACACCCTAATATACATGACTCTTCATTTACCTAGGATCCATGGGTTAAAAGCTCCATGGACTATCCATGGACTTCCATATACTCTTATCCCATCCTAAATAAATCTTAGCCTAATCCATATATACGTAAGAGTCCATATTTAATTAGCCTCTTTTGATCACTAAATTATTTCCAAAATCAATTCTTGATCAACACTAATTAAATAATATGATTTCATATTAATATATTATAACTTATAATATATTAATAGATCATAGACATCTTATTCTTAAAAGTATATCCATACAGATTGTTAGGTGAAGTGCAACCCAAATGGACCATGCCTTGTCGGGTCAAGTTCATACCAAATATAGTTACGGACTTAGACACTTTATCCAACATATTTATCCATCATACACATACCAAGATGGTGTTTGTATGGTTATAGCGACTAAATTAATGAACAAAAACTTATTAGAAGTGGTTATTCTGCCTAGGAGGCTCTAGATTAAAGCTATGCATGATTCATGATTGTAGAGGATGAGTTGGTCATGACATGTTTACACATTTACCATTAATCATTGATTGTTGACCATTAACGTTCTGACCAGTTTGACTTTTAGACAAACTATGATGTACATAAATTTTTTGAATAAGTTTGACTTATCACTAGTAATGGTGTATTTAGGCGGTTCTACTAGCTTTTTCATTTGAGGATTCAATCATTTTAGACTTGGACTTATAGCTTTAAGTAAGTTTTATCATTATACTATGTGTGGAATTATATGTCCTTTTTGTGGTAGGAAGCTTGAGTACTGTTCTTATATGAATGAGACATACTTAATCATGTGAAATGAAATTCAAATGAAGCAAGGATGTTTCACCTTGACTCGAAAAGTATCTCTAAAATGAAAGAGTTAGGAATGACAAGATACATTCTTGGAATGAAAACTCTATAGAGATTGATTAAACGAATGTTAAAATTTTTAATTCTTTTGCATAAATTAACAATATCTTGAAAGAGGTCAAGATACATGATTCATTTAAAGGATTTTTGGCATTCTCATATGACACCATTTTGAGTCTATTTGAAAAGGACCTGGCACAGAAGTTTGAGCATATGAAATTATTTATATTATGTTTTCTTGGAAAATGAATCTATCATTGATGTCATATTATGCAACAGAATGGGTATATGATTAAGTTATACAAAATTAAATACTTGGTTAAGTCACTGGATGATTATTAGAACATTCGTGTAATTATTAATTTTATTTGGATTATGATTTCATTGTGGGATGAAGAGTAAGTTTTTTGGGAATGAGGTCCAAACAAAACAAAATTGCACGATCTACTAAATAAAGTACACTACAATTTCAAAAGTAGAAATCAAATATGAATGGATGAATGAGTTCATTGAAAAACTATGTTGACATATGACATTCAAGGATCACATAGAAATATTTGTGACTTTGTGAGTATACTTAATCAAAATACGAGATTCTATGTTATGAAAGAACACCAATCATATTCTCCAAGATATTTAACTATACTTATTGAAAGACAAATATGGAGATGAAAGTTTTTTAAGAATTCACAAAAATTAGATTTAGTCAAACCCGTTAATAAAGTCTTTCGTTTGAGCTAAGTATGAATTATCACACATCATGTAACATCCTGGAATTTAGATCTAAAATTGTAGATAGTCAATTCACCATGAACCTTTTTGTAACCTGACCTATTAAGATTTAATGCATATTTTGGAAAATAAATAGTTTCATTACAATTAAAATACGATATGAGATGGTATCTTACTTCCAGTTGTGTAAAATCTCAAACGAATCATGTAGCACAAATTGTAACTCTAGTTAACACGTCCGAAAAAACTGAAATTTCGTATTAGGTAGTTATGATCGAAGCAAACACTCTAGTATGGTAGTACATGTTTACATGAGCCCGAAAATATAATGAACATCTAAAACAAAGTCCGTATAAAAAAGATACGACCGTTATAAGAAAACAAACCAATATAATATAGATATTTCTTTAAATTGCTTAAACCGTTTCGATCCGTTGAGGGACTTGCACACATCAATGGAGATTCCAAGAACTTTTTTGGACTCATACTATGGTTTTATTATTTTATTCTATCGTAGAAATATTTTTAGCAAAAATATTTGTAAAAGTCGAGAAAGTGACATTTCGAGTCAATTAAACGTGAATCTTTAAATGAAGTTTCCTAGAGTTCTAAAATTCAAAAAATTAATCCGTTTGGGTTTTTAGAGTCCTTGAACTCGGAATTATCATTCGCCCCTTTCGAAAAAATATTAGATGTTACGATCTTCGCATGAAAATCTAGGAAAGTTTTAGGGAATTTTTAAAAGGATGACATCACCAAGCCTTTGTCACCTTGCATGGAAGAGCCAAAACTCATCCATGCCTCGTCTATTTTTCTTCTTCGAAACAGAAAAAGAAAATGAAGAAACAAAGTTGTCGAAGCAGCGACACCTCCGACTGCCACCTTGTTGTCATCACTAAACATCCCCTCGACTACCACCATTTAACCACCTCGTGTCCCTAATTATTTTGTGGTGTTATTTCGAGTCCAAACCGGTTTAAAAGTTGTTACTATCTGTAGCTATTTCAAATTGCTTACAGGAAATCATATCACATTCTCAAGTCAAAACCGAAAATTACACATTGACGTGAGAGTTTACTGCCCCTCTTCTAAGCTTTTATATACTTTGGGGGAGAATACATGTGCCAAACTTTATCTTCTCTATAAAAACACTTACAAATCATATTAAGTTTATAAAATTTTATTTTGACAAGTAACATGTTAAGTATACATAAACTAGTTTAAAATGAAACAACTAGTCATAAAAACATGCACTAGTTAATAGAAAATGCTATAATTTTAATTGGGAAATTTATGGTATAAATCTTATATCATTAAAAGATACCACACTTGCGGTATTTCAAAAAAATTGTATCATATATAGTTGTCCCCTAATATATATATATATATATATATATATATATATATATATATATATATATATATATATATATATATATATATATATATAAAAGTTAAAGACCTTATTAATTGAAACTATACATATCCTTATGTTCACTAATATCAGATTTACCATCTATTTAAGCGAGTATCATACCCTTTTAAGAATATACTTATCGAACATACTCGAATTTTATAGTGACACTTTATTCGTGTACATTAGTTAATTGATTTTATAGTTAGACACTTTTCATTAACCAAGTATAAACATTTAGTATACCCACAAGACTATAACCGTTAATCTTCGAAACAAGAAACATACGTATACATATATATATGGATTGACACCCGCACCCGCGGTTCCTAACTATTACCTCGAACAATCTACCAAATAGGGTATCTTAAGTCTTTATCCACGAAGTCCAATGAAGCATGGTAAGGGGTCATATCTAGTCAAATAACTCGGTTATCCGACTTATTATAAACATTAACTAGCTCTCTCTCTCTCTCTCTCTCTCTCCCTCTCTAGAAACCACAAAGTGAGTTTCTCTCTTTGAAAAATAGTTATAAGTATGGATTTACTTATGGAAAAATACCTTTCGGTTTCAAAGTTTCTCTAAAGGCTCTTTAGAAATGTATTCGTAAGTATGGTTTTATTTACAAAGAAAATACTTTTTTGGTCATTCTAAAAGTATCACTAGTGCTCTAGCAGAAAAACATGTAACACTCACCAACTATTTGTTGACCCTCAAAATTACA
The DNA here is from genome assembly GCF_052625555.1 of Lactuca saligna. NCBI lineage: Eukaryota > Viridiplantae > Streptophyta > Magnoliopsida > Asterales > Asteraceae > Lactuca > Lactuca saligna. The sequence goes on from NC_136420.1 coordinate 215,415,922, forward strand.
TGTATTTTCAAGAGATCACTAAAAAAGCAATTCAAACGATGGAATAGTTATGGATTTCTGGCGACCTAGTTTTTTTTATTTTTTTTTATACATTCTTGCATGTTAAGTCAATTCATGGAATTTATTATAAAATACCTTGATGAAGGTTAATACCATACACAAGTCATAAGATAAATAAACCTGGAATGCATATATATGTATATATATATATATATATATATATATATATATATATATATATATATATATATATATATATAAAGTTATAGACCTTATAACTCAAAACTATACATATCCTTGTGTACACTACCATGAGATTTACCACTTGTTTAAACGAGTATCATACCCTTTTACAAATGTACTTATCGGACATATTTTGATTTTATAGTGACACTTTATTCATGTACACTTTTCATTACCTAAGTGTAAATACTTAGTATACCTACAAGGCTATAACCGTTACTCTTCAAAGCGAGATACATATGTATAGATCTATATGGGTCAACACCCCCACCTGTTGTTGCTAGCTACAACCTTGACCGATCAATCAAAGTGGGTGATAAGTATCTTAAGTCTTTGTCTACGCCATCCAATGAAGCGTTGTAAGGGGTTATATATCATCACATAGCTCGGGTATAGGACTCGTTATAAACATTAATTGGATCTCTCTCTCTCTCTCTCTCTCTCTCTCTCTCACTCTCTAGAAACCACAGATCCAGTTTCTCTCTTTAGAAAACACTTATAATTATGGTTTTACTTATGGAAAAAAAAACCTTTTGGTTTCATACATTATCTAAAGGCTCTTTACAAACTCATTCGTAAGTTTGGTTGTATTTACAAATAAAATACTTTTTTGATCATTTTAAAAGTATCAATATTGCTCAAGCATACAACCTGTAACTCTCACCAACATTGTATTGACCCTCAAAAGTACATGTATTATCAGGACACCACTAAACAAACATTTCAGACGATAAAATATTCATAGATTTCAGGCGACCTAGTTTTCTAGTTTTTTGTTATACATGCTTGTCTGTGAAGGAAATTCAAGTACTTTATTATTATGTATGACAACCGTGTATTCAACTTCATTATGGAATACAAATACTATTTTATTTATTTTTTTACTTATGTTATATATTAAATTTACCTACGATACATGAACTAAGTCGCACAACCTAACATATTCTGCCACATCGGTTGGGGGTATGACATATTGGCATCATAGCTAAATTTGATATAGAGAACTCGTATCGTCGAAATAGGAATAAAAAAATAGAAACATGCTCCTAATAAAAGTATTATTATTAATTACCCTACTTCTCAAATATGTATGGGAGTGGTAACTGGTTAGAACTATCATTTGGGTTGCTGGATTTCAGAATGACTATATGCTAAAATGGTCCTGCCCTTTGGTACTTTTAATCCCTTCTGATCCTTACTTGATAGTCTTGGAGCAAAAAACAAAAACTAATAATATTTCAAACCTCACCACCAATAATATATAAGATTTATATATATATATATATATATATATATATATATATATATATATATATATATATATATATATATATATATATATATATATATAGAACACTTAATAAAATTCTAACGTATCATCAACTAAAACTACAGACTTCATCCCTTAGGTTAAACACCTCGATAAAGGTTAGTACCATAAATAAGCCATACCATAAATAAACACGGAATGTGCACCTATGTTATTGATGTTCAAGTCGGTGCACAACCAACCTTGAGCAAAGTGTTTGATAGACTACAATGGTTGAGAGTTTTCGAGATTGAAGAATGTTCTCAAAATTTGTTGCATATACCTACTATCTTAGAATCCTTTTATCAACCCCTAGAACAACACATATATTTTAAAAATCATAAAAATACTTCAAATGAGTGTATTATAAAAGAATCTATCACACCCCCAAACCAAAGGCGGAAACGTTCTGGGGTGGACTCCACGTTGAGTATCAAATCGAATGCACATAGTAAGAGAAGTAAACAACCATTACATTACATATTAGAATTTACATATGTTAAAAAGTAACGTATTACAAGTGTTCTACATATGTATATATGAAAAAAAGGTAGAGACGAGTCTGTAAGTCCCTAATTTGCTTGTGTATCAGTCAGATCCGTTTGATGGTGCGGAATCCCAATCAAACGGATGATGTCAGATCAAATAGAAGAGAAGGAGAAGAAGAATATTAAGAATCTTGATTGTATTGATGATATTAATGAAATTCCTTACAATAGATTCTCACACACCCGTTTTTCTCTCTCTAGGCCGTAAATTCCTTTGTGTTCATCTTCTATTCCTCACACCCTAATACCTATATTAAACTAGGGGAACATGGGTCGGATAACACATGGGCTGTCAATGAGTTTACGGTCGTAAGGTGTTTACGGCCATAAACTCAACCATAAACTAGACCATAAATTCATAAATATTACAGAAAAATACAATTGCCCAGAAAAGTAAAGTATAAACCATATTTTGACCCAACAATCTCCCCCTTGGTTTATAGCTTTCTTTTCTTAATGACCCAACAAGCTTCCCCTAAAAGGTAGCTAGCTCTTCTTGTCAATCTTCAATGGGAGCTTGGCTTTAGCTTTAACCTTCGATTTCTTCACAGCATCAGGATGAACATCTTAATATTCAGTGAATGACTTCATCTTGAGCACTTGAGGTTTTTTTTTCCAGAATTTGGCATTGAACGCACATTGGGTGAGGAGGCTTGACGTACTGATTCTTGAAAGATAACGCTCTCAGCTTGAGAATCTTCAGAGATAACATCAGAGAGAACAAATCTCCTGGATCACTTCAGCAGGTATAAAGATAGTAGCAGACTGATTGAGGAGGCTTCAATGCAATCCGTCACATAATCTTCAAGTCAGCTTGAACTTTCTTCTGGGGTTTAAGGATTGAATGTAGAAAGAATAATCTTCATTTCTTGCTCCTTCGAATGTGAATTCTTCGATGCTCACGGACGATGCTATTGGCTCAGAAATCTTCAACACAAACTCCATGAGTTTCATCTTCACCTGAAATCACTTTTCAAAACAAAACAAAACTAAAAGAAAATATAGAACAAAAAGTAAAACAAAAATAACACTATTTTTGATTTTGAATTTTTTTTATTTTTGTTTTATTTTTGTTTTTATTTTTGTTTTGTTTTTATTTTATTTTTAGTTCTCCACCTTATATTTAAATTAGAAGAACACTATGAACAAACTTAACAACAAACAAAAATAATAGCTAATTTTAGGAGTGATTTGGGATCAAAGTTGTTGGACAGCCTTATTCCACTTGTCCGTACCCTTATCTTCACATCTTCGTCTAATCGATCGCCAGTATTGTGGTCCACTTAAACATGAAAAATTTGTGACAGATTTGGATAGTTTACCAATGACATGACATATGCATATATCTAATAGTAACTTTATTATCATGATTGGCCCTAATTCTTAAATAACTTTTTCTTAAGACCATTTAACTGACTACAACCAGGGATATTGTTGTCCAACTAAATCGAGCAGCGAGATCTATAGACAGTCTATATGTGTTCAATTTTAAGTGTACTAGAATGTGTTTCCCGCTTCCTGATATGCCCCAGCCACCAAGAACTTCCAGAGTACTCCTTACATCGGGTGAGCAGACAACCACTCAGAGAGAAGATAGATTCAGAATTTAATAACTTATCACTTTAGAGGGGTTGAGAAGTAGAAAGTTGCATATGTTGTGTACTAGGTCGGATTTGAGGTCACGCAAAGGAGACAACATATGGCTAACAGATAGGAGGAATTTCATAGATGTAACATGCAGAGAAATAGAGTTGCATATGTTTCAATCCAGGTCGGATCTCTTCCAATCACGCAAAGGGTGCAACATATGACTAACAGACGGAAAGAAAGAAATAATTTTCTACATACCTAATTTATTGGAATTTACCAGTCGCCCCATCCAACCGGAATTAAGGACAGAATCCGCACATCGAGGAAAAGTTAAACCACGGTTCCAAGTACGGGTTCAATTAATGTGATGAGTAGATTCCGATATATATCTCCCTGCTCAACCTATCCAAGCGTCGTATTGTCAGGCTGAACGAATCTAACTAGGTCAAGATTTGTCAAGACTAAGAGTATCCTAAGTTCAACTCTGCCTAGTCAAGTCCATTTAGAATTTTTCGTGCCTACCGACGCATCAAGTCAGAGCAAAGATCCTTCAACTTTGGGTAAGTTACACAGACTCAGGTTGCCTGTTATCACTTGATAATATTACTTCCCAAAACATCTCCCTCACATTTCATATCCAACATATTTTTTATTTAATTTTCTGATTTTCTAATGTTTTTGGATTTTTGAAAATTTTCTAATTTTTGTTTTGTTTTGATTTCTCCCCGTAAATTTGTGCATAAGAGAGAAACGAAGGTAAATGCGCAAATTTAAACTATCGTAAAACAAAAATTTGTCTTTAAAGCGAATTAGCTTAACAAAAAATTAGCAGTATAGAGACGAAAAACGCAAACCGTAATTCACCGATTGAATCTGCATTCAGAAGGTCTGAGGGCAGCAAGCATAATCTCAGAACAGATCTGAAAATTCTTCATATCATTAAGCACTAACCCCATGTGATCCATTCTTTTCTTCCTTTCCCTCAAAAGGACACATACTCTCAACAAAGTTATGAGTGCCGTATATTTGAGAGATGTCCCCTATCATATGCCAGGAGCAGCCACTACCAACAAACCGATGTCTGATGGTATGCCTCCATAGTTGCTCCAACATAGAGCGGGATTAATTGGTCTTTGGAACCCAGTACATTTTGAAACTGGGTCGACGTTTGTCATCAATGCATGTTACTCTCTTCCATGACATATCCTGCTTATCACAAACAAAAGACAATGAAATATTATAGTCATTAGAAGATTTGGGAGTTTCCACCTTTGGTACCCATCTATATTCAGGTTTACCCCATTTCTTGTTTGATCCGATGGGTGCCTCGTCACTTGCTTTGGAACTTGAAGCTGATCTTCGAGATGACTTTGACCTAACCAGTCTTGGCTTCACTAGAGAGTCTCTTGGATTGGGCTTCTTGGCAGGCATTTCCTTCTTGCCATTGGGATTCAGATTCGTTGCCTTGTGGGTTAGATTCTTGGCCTTCTCTGCGTTCCAATTGCTATTGTCTGAACGTGACCTTGAGGGGTTTCCTTTGAAGTATCTCCATCTTGGTGCGTTCTGCCAGCGTTGTGCATAGTAGGGAACATATGCATGATTAGGACAATTTTTGGCAATGTGTCCAGGTGTTCCATAGTGAAAAAAATTCTTTTTCTTCACTGTGAAGTTATCTCTTCCTACCCCTGGTGGCGTATCCTTGCCTTGTCTCTTGCTTTTCCCACACGCACAGTTGCAAAAGGCACTCTGTTTAGCTTGAAATGGTGGTCTGTATTTACCAACGGCAGCTTGATTAGAAGCAACAAATTTAGACTTCAAGGGGTCGTTTGTTTGTTCAGAAGAACTCTCCTTGTTCTCATCCTCTATTACTTTGCCTACACAAGAAGTACCAACATTAGTATCTTCAATATTAATAACTCCCCCTGACACAAATCCAGCTCGTTTGCCATATTGAAGATGTGGCTCCCTATCAGTTTCATCCTGTGTCATAGGGATGGATGTGTAGTTATGATTATAACGAGGAGGTACACTATCATACCCTAGACCCTTGTTTTGATTTTCTTTGAATTTTAATTGGGTTTCAAATAAGGACTCGACTGTCTGACTTGACGCAGTATAATTTTTGAGACTAACATTTGTTTTTCCACACTTAATTTTTAAAGCATCAAGTTCTTCAGTTACAGTAACAAGTTGTCTCGTAATATAATGATAATTTTCACACTTGTTGCTATACTCTTCGTGAAGTTTCCTAAAGTCCTTGGTTTTTTATTCTAATTCAACCTTCAGGGGTTTCCGCGTTTCCTAAGTTGATATCCTTCGTCTTTTAGGTCCTCGACTTCCCTTTTTAGCAAATCAATTTGTTCCAGAAGAAAGTTCATCGTAGTTTCACAAACTGGAGTACATGTAACTTCAGTGACCGGAATGTTTTCAGAACTTATTGTTTTTCTACACTTCAAAGCATCAAGTTCTTCAATTACATTAGTAAGACTAAGATGATTGAGATCTTTTGTCTTCTTGATGATAGCCACGTTCATATCCCACGATTTCGGAAGTGAATTTAGCAGCTTTTTGTTTATCTCAGACTTAGTCAAGAAGATCCCGGCTATATTCATCTCAGTAGTGAGTGTGGTAAATCACTGCAACTGAGCTTCGAGGGTTTCTCCAGGGATATAATCGAACAGGTTGAAGTTTTGTCTTAAAATCTCCTGACGACTCTCTTTCATATTTTCAATTCCCTCATGAAGTTCAAAAACTATTAAAAGGAAAACTAGAACTTAAAAGAAAATGCCCTTTGATTGTAAACCTCAAAAGTGAACCTTAAAAGTCAAATTTAAAAAAGCCAAACTCAAAAGTCAAACTTGAAAAGTCCAGCTTAAAAGTCAAACTTAAAAGTCAAACCGAAAAGCTAAATTTGAAATTTTAAAAGTCAAATTAGAAAGTCAAGGTTTAAAGTTAAAGGTCAAACTTTAAAGTCAAAGTCAAAATTTTAAGTAAAATGTCAAAAATAAAAGAAAAATTAAAAACAATTTATTATTATTATTATTATTTTTCTTATTATTATTTTATTATTTATTATATTTTTTTTAAATTTTGAATGAAAATAGATTTTTAAAAATAAAAGAAATTGAGTTTTTGGGTTAAAAGTGTCAAAATTCAAAATTAGAACTTAGGCGAAGCTTCTCACCATGGGGAGCACCGGTCTTGTTCGTCAAGAAGAAAGATGGATCGTTTTGCATGTCCATCGACTACAGGGAACTCAACAAGCTTACCATTAAAAATCGTTATCCTTTGCCCCGCATTGACGATTTATTTGATCAACTTCAAGGAGCCAACTACTTCTCGAAGATAGATCTATGATCCGTATATCACCAACTACGAGTGCTAGAGGAAGATGTTCCCAAGACAGCCTTCCGAACTCGTTATGGACACTACGAGTTTGTAGTGATGCCATTCGGATTAACTAACGCGCCTATAATATTCATGGATCTGATGAATAGGGTGTGTCGTCCTTACTTGGATCAGTTCGTCATCGTCTTCATTGATGACATACTTATCTACTATCGAAGTAAGGAGGAACATGGTCAACATCTCCGTAGAGTCTTAGAAACATTGCGATCGGAGAAGCTCTATGCGAAGTTCTCTAAGTGCAAATTTTGGATCCGACGAGTCGAATTCTTGGTCCACGTTGTTAGCGAAGAAGGAATACACAACCCTTCCAAAATCAAGGCCACTGAGAACTGGTTAGCACCGAAGACACCTACAGAAATTCGTCATTTTCTAGGTATCGATGGCTACTATCGTAGGTTCATTCAGAACTTCTCCCGCATAGTGAAACCTCTTACAACACTGACCCAAAAAGGTGTAGCCTTTGACTGCGAAGAGAAACAGGAGAAATCATTCCAAACGCTCAAGCGAGGCTTGTACACCGCACCAATACTATCCCTCCCCGAAGGGATAGAAGACTTCGTTGTCTATTGTGATGCATCAAATCAAGGACTCGGATGTGTTCTGATGCAGCGAGGTAAAGTCGTCGCCTATGCCTCAAGACAGCTGAAGACACATGAGGTTAACTACACCACCCATGATCTTGAACTAGGAGCAGTTGTGTTTGCTCTGAAGATCTGGAGACACTACCTGTATGGTACAAAAATCACGATCTTTACAGACCACAAAAGTCTTCAACACATTTTCGACCAAAAGGAGCTCAATATGAGACAACGACGTTGGGTCGAGCTACTCAGTGATTATGAGTGCGAAATTCGTTATCATCCGGGTAAAGCCAACGTAGTAGCTGACGCCCTAAGTCTGAAGGAATACTCTGGTCGTACAGTCAAATCTTTGACTCTAACTATCCATTCACACTTGTCCACACAAATTAAGGAGGCTCAGCTCGACGCTTTGAAACCTGAAAATGTGGCAGGTGAATCCCTGAGAGGGATGGATAAGAACTTGGAAGTCAAGGGTGGCAGAGCCTTATACCTCATGGATCAGATTTGGACATCGAAACACGGTGGCTTCAGAGACTTGGTCATGACTGAGGTACACAACACTCGTTATTCCATCCACCCATGTTCAGATAAGATGTATCTGGATCTTAAAAGGTTATACTGGTGGCCAAACATGAAAGCAGAAATTGCTACCTTCGTAAGTAAATGCCTTACTTGCGCTGAGGTAAAGGTCGAATACTTGAAAGCCTCCGGTCTTCTGAAGCAACCGGTGATACCAGAATGGAAGTGGGAGCAGATCACTATAGACTTTATAACCAAGTTGCCCAGGACAACGGGTGGACTTGATACCATATGGGTCATCATCGACAGATTGACCAAGTCTACACATTTATTACCCATCAAAGAAACCGACAAAATGGAGAAACTTATGAGAACCTACATTAGGGAGATTGTACGACTGCACGGTGTTCCCATATCCATTATCTCAGATAGAGATAGTAGATTCACTTCTAGGTTCTGGTAGTCATTACAAAGTTCCCTAGGAACTAGGCTGGACATGAGTACAGCCTACCATCCATAGACCGACAGACAAAGTGAGAGAACTATCCAAACGTTAGAAGATATGTTGCGAGCCTATGTGATTAAATTTAGGAAAGCTTGGGATACTCATTTACCCCTTGTCGATTTTTCCTACAACAACAGTTATCACACGAGCATAAAGTCAGCTCCTTTCGAAGCCCTCTATGGCCGAAAGTGCAGATCCCCTCTGTGCTGGGGTGAGGTGGGTGATACCTAGTTAGCTAAGGGACAAGTTCCCAAACGCATTCTCACGGGTCCAGAGATCATTCGGGAAACAAAATAGAAGATCGTTCAAATTCGTGAACGATTGAAAGCCTCTAGAGACCGACAGAAAAGCTACGCTGACAAGCGAAGGAAACCATTGGAATTCCAGGTGGGCAACCGAGTTCTACTGAAGGTATCACCTTGGAAGGGCTTGATATGCTTCTGAAAGCGTGGGAAGCTCAATCCAAGATACATAGGGCTTTTTGAGATTCTTGCTTGAATCGGCCCCATAGCTTACAAACTCAATCTACCGCGCAAACTCAGTGACGTACATTCTACCTTCCACGTATCGAACTTGAAAAAGTGTCTATTCGACAAGACTCTTGTTATCCCACTCGATGAGATCGAGATCAACGAGAGCCTCAACTTCGTGGAGGAACCAGTAGAGATCATGGACCGAGAGGTCAAGCAGATGAAACAAAGTTGTATCCCGATAGTGAAGGTTCGCTGGAACGCCAAGTGAGGACCTGAATTCACTTGGGAGCGAGAGGATCAGATGAAACTGAAATATCCTCATCTTTTTACTTAGTTATTTGTAAATACTTTATTTTCTTAGACTTTAATTTCAGGATGAAATTCCCTTTAACGGGGGGATGATGTGACGACCCGGATTTTCATTCGGTCAAACCCTAAAAGTCAATCACTTCATATTATAAGTCAATTTCATTTCTATTTGTTTTTAACAAATTTAAAGTTCGTTTGACTATTATAATAATTATTCTTTAAACAAACGGGTGAAAGGATGTGTCATCTCGAGTCTTGAAATTTCAAAACCGCGAATACCACGTGGCTTATAAGTTCACGGCCAAACTTTTATGTTTGGGCCTCAAATTACTCCAAAAATCGTAAACTCATGCTTAAGCATGAGTTTTCTCCCCAAAATACTCCATTTCTACCTTTCAACCTAAAGAGTAAACTCCAAACACTCTCAAGTATCATCCTGGTTTTCGCCCGATTTCCCGAAAATGTAAGTACTTCTTGGCTTCATTTGTTGTTAGATCATAATAACTAGTGATAATACATCTTTTAATCCATAAAATTTCATGTTTTGATTTAATTTCCAAAACACCAAGAACACCAAGAACACACACTAGTGTTCTTGGACTTTTAGCTCATTTCAAGCTTCCACATAGTAAGTACTTCTATCCTAGAGTCTAATAATGCTTGCTATACACCTTTACATCAAACAAAAGTCGCAAGAACACCAAGAACAAGGTGTTCACAGTTCAAGAAGTTCTTGAACCATAAACACCATATAAGTGTGCTAAAGGGTGCCTTAGTCCTTCACAAGCCTTGGAAACTTGTTTAAATCCTTCCTTGAGGTGTTTATGCATATGAAAAGCACCAAAATCTTTCATTTATATGTGTTTACCGTTTGGGGATCTCCCAAAACCGAAAACACCTCAAAGAGTGTATAAATGGCCCATATTCCTCCCTTATGCCTAGAATCTAACCTAGACTATTACCTTAATGTGTTAAGGACTTGAAAACATGAATATACCACTTTCCATATGGGTTTACGGTAGTAAACCCAAAAGGAAATGGCCTTGGGTCCGTAAACTCCTCAAAGGAGTGTAATGATGCCCTAATCTCTTCCAAAGGCCTAACCATCAAGTAGAAATGCTTCAAAGGACTTGTAAAACCTCAAAACAACATATGGTCAAAGAGTGATGAGTTTAAGACCGTAAAATCTTGAGTTTACAACCATAAACTCATTAGGTTAGGGTCATGAAAGTCGTAAACTCCAAAGAAGTTTACCCTTGAACCCCAAACATAATAGCAAGGTCCTACAACACTTAAATACAATCCTTATGACTTATAGCACTTAAATAATGTGTTTTACATGTCTTAGGATGTCTTAACTTTGTCAATTAGTGGTTTAAAGTTTAATTGGATACATATATGTATGATTATATGTTCACTAGGATCATAGTGTGTGTACAAGTCTTCACTTGACACCTAGCAATCCTACATCATTCAGTTCATCCAAACCACCATCTATAGGTGAGTTTATACCCCTTAATCAATGTTTTAAATGATTTTAAATGCTTTAATGGGGGGAGTACAAGTAGAAAACAACATGCTATAGAATCAATCACATGTGATTTATAACTGTGTTTTCATCCAACCGATTTCACATGCTTCAAAATGTGATGTATGAAAAGGTTTTCTATCTAAAAAAATACTTTGTTATCAAATGTATAATTTTGAAATGTTTATTAAAATGACATCAATTCATTGTTAATTATTGTTCAAAACTCTTAAATGTTTTATAAAATCATTTTCATCTTCTTAAACAAAACTATATATATATATATACACTTATGTTCTTATATATGTATTGATATGATAGCCTACGGTAAACACTTATATTAGGAGTACCTTTATGGGACTAACCATTCCTTAAACCTGCTGCTAGCTACAGAGGAAAATGAACAATCTACGGATGTTCAAGGTTATACATTTCGGCAATCGCGATGTCGTGTTTATCCTAATGCAAAAGGATAATACTTTTATGGTTATATTTTCCGTATTACTTTTATTTTGTGTTACATTCACATAAATGAGGAGGTAGACTATATATTGTTAATAGTAGTCATATAGGGGAAACCCATCTTTGTTACAGCAAAACATACAGGTCTTGGTAGAAGACTACTTTCAAAACATACAGGTCTTGGTAGAAGACTACTTTAAAAAAACTCGGGTCTTGGTAGAAGACTACTCTTATAACTAATAGGAAATATGGGATTTTCTAGGGTTTCATACTTATATCAAATGTTTCATTCAAAGATTTGCATAGCATTCATAACAGTTTTCCAAAACAAGACAATGACACTTAAATACTTATGAATTCACTAGCTTTATGCTGATACTCGCTTTCAAAATAACTTGTATTCTCAGGTCACTAGTAGACAGGTACAATGGCCAGGTTTTGAGAAGACGGAGCACAGACAAGACTCTTCTTTTATTTTTATTGCATATTTTGGTGTCTTATTACTATTAAAGAACACACATGTATTAAATATTTACTTTTAATGCAATGGATGATGTTGTTGCTTGTTTACTACTTTGCATTGTTGTGATACTGTACATGACGTGCTCCACCCCTGAACGTTTCTGCCGTTCTTGGTTTTGGGGTGTGACAGTAATCTCATTTAATATATAAACGTTTATTCCTTCTCAAAAGAGGGTGACGATTACTAGCTGTCATTTTCATCAAACTCTCACAGAATCTCTCAAGCAAATTAGCTTATAATTTCTGTGCCTAGAATCGTAAGTGTCCACTTCGATTATCCTAGGTTGAATTTCTTGCAACCCAGGAAAACGTTAGAAATATTAGTTCAGAAAGTGTTCTCACGATCCAAGTTGGTATCCATATCTCTTCTACAAACCCTAAGTTTTCTAACAATCGAACTAATATTTTCTGCTCCTAGAGATGGGTGATTCAATTCGCGAGATGACCACTAAATTTGCAATGCTGGAGAAGTCCGAAGGTGTTTACATCAGACAGTGCAAGAAGAAGATGCACTTCATGATGACTACTCTAAAGGCATCATACTTGCTGACTACTCCTGAACCAGCGCAGCCTGAGGAAGGTGTTGTTGAGACAATTGAAGAGATAAGGAGGAGACAAAAGTGGGACAAAATGATGACTACATCTGCAAAGGTCACATTCTGAACGGTATTTGATGATTTATTTGATATTCATAGTGAAGCCTTCTATGCCAAGGAGTTGTGGGACACAACTGGATTGAAATATATCACCGAAGATGCTTCTAGCAAGAAGTTTCTGGTAAGTGACGTTAACAATTATAAGATGGACGATTCAAGGTTCGTTACTGAAAAATACAATGAGCTCCTTGGCATATACGGTCATTTTAAATTGCACCGTATGAATATGGATGAATCCATTGCTGTGTGAACCATCATTTACAAACTGCCTCCATATTGGAAAGACTTCAAACATAACTTCAAACATCAAAAGGAGGAACTGTCTTTGGTTCAACTTTCTAGTCACATTCATATTAAAGAATCTCTCGTGCGAAGGAAAGTGACAAATCTGAATAACCCAAGGGAAAATTTGAATCTAGAAAGCCCTCGGTTCATATGGTTGAAAACAAACCAAAGAATCGGAACCACAAAGGACATGGGAAACGTAAGCAGGAACATGTCCCAAGCAACTCCAATAAAGAGAAAGGATCTGGTTTCTTGTAGGTGCAATCAAGTTGGGCATTCTAAGCGTAATTGTCGTTAGAATTTAGGCAATAATGATGTTGTAAATAGTGGAGCTAATGGGAAAGTGAACAAGTCTTCGAACAAAGTTAAAGGAGGTTAGTTTTTGAATAATTTTGATAATTCTAATCAAAATTATGTTTATAATATTTCATTTAATCCTGAATCATTCTATGTGTAGGATGATGATGTTGCTTGGCGGATCGACTCCTGAGCAACGAACCATGTATGCAAGGATAAACAAATGTTTCAAACATTAACTCCGCTTAAAGATGGGTCGGTGCTGAAAATGGGAGATGATTTTTTTATTCCTATTTGTGGTTTAGGTGTCTTGTGTCTTGAATTTACTTATGGAAAGACAATTAGGTTATTTGATCTTTTGTTTATTCCCAAGATTCGCAAGACTCTTGTTAGCTCTAGTTGTCTGAATTCTGATTGTTTTAAAAAAGTTTTTGAATCAGATAAGTTTGTTTTGTCTAAGGGTGGAATCTTTATTGGATGTGGATATTTAAATAATAAAATGTTTTGTTTGAATATCGTTGACAAATTATTATATATTCAGAATTCTTAATTTGTATCTTTTGCTTCTAATGTTAATAAATCTATGCTTTGGCATGTAAGATTAGGTCATCTCAACTTTAGAAGGATGAATGAGATGTCAAAAGATGGATTAATTCCAGCCTTTGATATGAAATCTGATAAATGTAAAACATGCATTCTTAAAAAAGTAACAATACAACCCTATCCCAGTCTCACTAGAAATTCAGCTATTTTGAAACTTTTACACAGTAACTTGTGTGGTTTTCACCCCACTCCTTCTTTAGGAAATAAAAAGTATGCAGTCACCTTTATTGATGACAGCAGTCATTTTTGCTATGTGTATTTGTTACATTCTAAGGATGAAGCCTTAGATAAATTCAAAATATACAAAACCGAAGTGGAATTGCAATTGGGCAATCCAGTTAAGAATCTCTGGACTGATAGGGAAGGTGAATATATAGATCCCATATATTTTCAATCAGTGGGTATCATTCATGAGACCATGGCACCTTACACACCCCAACAAAATGGTATTGCTGAACGCAAAAATCGACTTTTAAAGGAAATGGTAAACTCGATGTTATCATACGCGGGATTGAGTGAACGATTCTGGGGAGTGGCCATGTTAACGACCCGGTATTTACTAAATAGGGTTCCAAATAAAAGGAAAAAAACATTCCCATATGAACTTTGGTTCAAGAAAAAACCAAATTTGAGTTATTTTCGGGTTTAGGGATGTCGGGCAGTTGTATAACTCACCTAGCCCAAACAAAAATATTTAGGAGAACATGGAATTGATTGCATATTCACTGGATATGCTGAACATTCCAAGGCATATAGGTTTTATGTAATAGAACCTAAAGATTCGGTTTTAATTAACACTGTTATCAAATCACGGGATGTAATTTTTTCTGAGATGCGGTTTTCATCGATTTAAAGGCCTAAGGATCTTACTTTTGATGCTAATAAAGAGCAAAATTCAGAAATTTAAGATGGTGGTATCGTGCAAGAACCACAAGAGCTTCGTAGAAGCAAAAAAAGGCTAAATTGCAAAAAAAAATTGGATCCGACTTCCAACTGTATTTAGTGGAAGGTTCAAGAGATGAAATTAATATTGAATACTCTTATTGCTATAGTATTCAAGATGACCCTAATACATATCAAGATGCCATAGAGTCTCATGATAGTGCCTTTTGGAAGGAAGCAATTGATGATGAAATGTCATCAATTCTTGAGAACAACACATGGGTGTTGTCTGATTTGCCTCCGGGTTCTAAATCTCTGGGTTGCAAATGGATTTTCAAAAAGAAAATGAATGTTAATGGGACTATTGAAAAATTCAAATCCCGGTTACTCACTATTTTCATACGTATGCTCTAATTGCACGTATTTCTACTATTAGATTGTTCGTTGCCTTGGCAGGTATCGACAATCTGGTTATTCACCAAATGGATGTAAAACAACCTTTTTAAATGGTGATCATGAAGAGGAAGTTTACATGAAACAACCAGAAGATTTCGTTATGCCCAGTAAAGAGCATATGGTTTGTAAACTAGTCAAATCTTTGTATGGGCTGAAACAAGCGCCTAAACAATGGTATCAAAAATTTGATGAGATGATTTTGTCTTTTGGTTTCAAAACAAAAGAATGTGAAAAATGTGTTTATAGTAGATTTGATGATGCTACTAGAGCTGGAGTGATCATTTGCTTATATCTAGATGACATGTTGATTTTTGGTACCGACCAAAATCAAGTGGATGAAACAAAGAAATTGTTATCATCCAAGTTTTCTATGAAAGATTTAACAGAGGCTGATGTAATTCTTGAAATAAGAATTCAGAGGATGAACAAAGGATTGGTAATGACTTAAAGTCATTATATTGAGAAAATTCACAAGCGGTTTAATTTTACCGATTGTTCTCCTATGAGTACTCATATGGATCCAAATGTGAAATTAATGCCAAATAATGGCGCTCCCATTTCACAATTGGAATACTCTAAGGCTATTGGTGATGGGTTTTAAGAATTCTAACACTTCCTAAGTGTACATGCAACCCTAATAACCTTGGATCTATGTTTTTCTAATTATCATGCAAAGTTGATTTCCAAGGCTATATTCCTATCTCGTGAGGAGTTTTGGCAACTTTCTTTGTAGGGACTAGATTAACGATATGGGCGACAGTCTCTAAGGAATACCCCCAGAATGAGATTGGTAGTGAAGCTCGACTCATCATGGAACGAACCATGTGTAACAAGGTTCGATTATGCCTCTCAGCCACACCATTCAGCTGCGGTGTCCTAGGAGGTGTCAATTGTGAGACAATCCCACATTCCCTTAGATAGTCGAGGAGCTCTGAACTAAGATACTCACCTCCTCGATCGGATCAAAGCATCTTAATGTTCCTGCCCAATTGATTCTCGACTTCCTGTTTAAATTCCTTAAACCTATCGAAAGTCTCTGACTTATGCTTGATTAAGTAGACATATCCATATCTACTCTAATCATCAGTAAAAGTCAAATAATAACTATTAGCATCCCTTGTGGCATGTTTAAATGGTCCACACACATCCGTGTGTACAAGGTCCAACAAACCTTCACCCCTCTCACACGAGCCAGTGAAGGGTGACTTTTTCATTTTTCCAAGTAAGCATGATTCGCAACTATCATCTGAATTTAGGTCAAACGACTCCAAGACTCCATCCTTTTGGAGTTGACCTATGCGTTTCTTGCTTATATGTCCAAGACGACAATGCCATAATGATGCTTTATCCAATTTATTATTATTAAGAGAATCAATACACAAAACATTATTCCTAAGTTATCTACAACAGATACAGCTTCATATACACCATCACAAGGTAATGCTTTAAAACAAAGAACATTATTAAAGAAAGCATTAATCGAACCAACTTCATTATCAAATGAAAAGGTGAAACCTTGTTTATACAATGCATGAAAGGAAATAATATTTCTTTCCATTTCTGTAGAATAACAACATTTATTCAAATCTAAATCTAACCCACTACTTAGCGATAAAGTATAAACTCCAATCTTGGTAACAGGTGTAACTTTCCTATTTCCCATGATTAAGTTTATTCTTCCTTGCTCCAAATTCTCACTTCTTCTTAGTCCCTGAAAGTCACAACAAATGTGAATACTACAACCGGTATCAAGGACCCAAGATTTAGAATGGGGTGAGTTATTAGAAATGATAGTGTAAATACCTGCATGGTTGGGTTTAACTTTCCCATCCTTCACATCTTGCTGGTATTTTGGGCAGTTCCGCTTCTAATGTGATTTTTCATGGCAATAGAAGCATTCAGCCTCTTTTGGGTCAGAAGAAGGAGTGACGAAACCTTTCTTGGTTCCACTTGAAGAAGAGCCATCAAGGGTCCTAACCTTGGTACCCTTCGAAGAGCTCTTTCTCTTCTTCCCTCGACTTTTCCCGATTGCCAAAACCGGAGTGGAGTTTAGAGTAGGAGTGTTCACAATCGACTTCCCCTTAAGACCTGATTCTGCAGTCTTGAGAAGTCCCTGAAGTTTGCTGAGTGTGACCTCTTCCTTATTCATGTGATATGTCATGCGGAATTGATCATAGCACGATGGTAAGGAGCGCAAAATTATATCTATTGCAAGCTCCTCAGGGAAGTTCACATTAAGCTTCAGCTATCGATCCACATACCTTTGCATTTTCTGCATGTGGCTCGTGACGGAATCCCCGTCCTTCATCATTGTTGTTATCATGGAGCAGATGATTTCGTACCTCTCTTGTCGTGCACTTTGATGGTATCTTTCCATCAAATCTTGGTGCATTTCATAAGGGTAGAAATCCTCATAGGACTTTTGGAGTTCCGCTGTCATTGTGGCCATCATGATGCATGCTACTTTCGTAGCATCCCTTTCATGTGCCTGAAAGTCAGCGATCTCCTGAGGAGTTGCAGTGGTCTCATCAATCTCCTTAAGCTCCTTGTCAAGGACATATTCTTTGTCCTCGTAGCGGGTAATCATCCTGATGTTTCTGATCCACTCATTGAAGTTGGATCCATCAAAACTGACTTTCCCACACAAGTTCATAAGGGTAAAGGAGCCATTAGGATTAGATCCAGAATCAACATTGTTTGAAGACATCTGAAGGAAGAGGACAAGATAAGTTTAGATATTAAGAGAGTCCTTAATAAAACACCCAAATGTAATATTAAGGCTAGGATCCAATCACAATATATTATAACTTAGAATAGGTATGCCGTAATCCAAGCTATAACATATTTGAAAGGTAGGTGAATGACGATTCACCAATTTCCACCACGAAAACCAAAATATTAGATATAAGGTTTTACGATTGGTTCTTAGAAATTCCTAGATTCTTTGAGATTCAATGAACTTTTCAAAGGCATGTTTCAATCTCGAGTGTGCCCTCCAAGTTTTGTGACTGGGATACCGAGGATCACAAAACGAGGTGTGAAGTAACCATGCAAATCACTTGGTACCCTTAAAGTTTATCACTCAATCGATGTTCCGGTAAACCACACACGCTCCACCGATACTATAATAAACCTTAAGTCACTGTTTACCTACCTTGTTAAGTCCAAGTTAGTGTGCCGGTTAACCACACACGCTCCACCAACGACTTAGACAAAGTGTAAAGTGTAATTTCATGGATTAGCACCTTATTCACATTTTCCTAAAATAACTAAGATTGGGAATTTAATAAAACATTTAGTTACTTTACAATATTCATCATACTTTTAATGAGAATTTATAAGTCCTTGTCCTACCCGTTCGGCTAACGACCCTCCACCAGTCAAGCGAGCAGTGGGTGAGAATGGACACCCATTAAGTTGCCATTTTATAGGTAACAACCTTATACCCACCTTATAGACCGGCTTCGTGGATGAGGCGTACTAGTGGTAAGACGACTTTGTTCTTATGTGTGTATATATATATATATATATATATATATATATATATATATATATATATATATATATATAATTATTAAATTATAATAATATAAGTATAAGGGTTGAATTTTAACTTTTAAAATTCTAAGAGTTGTAACTAAAGTTTTAATATGACTTTATTTGTTCCAAAACTTGAGGGCAAGTTTTGTAAACTTTCAAAACTTTTCATTTCTTGTAACTTATGAGTTTAATAGAGTAATAAAATGAAGACTCTTCATTTTTCTAACTCTTGTGTTCTTTTAATGGTTTTAATTCAAGTGTGACTCTTGGTTTTCCATAACTTGAGGACAAGTTATGGACTCCATTAAAACACATTATGATCAAGAATTAATCTACCACATAGGTTACAAATAATTCCTATGATCATCTAAACATCATAAGAACAAGAACATGAATATGAACACTTTCATAAATCAAAATTACACTTGAAACTTTGTAATTTTGATAACTAGTTGTTGTAAATGAATTAGCAAAGACATTACACCATCTAAAACAAGTTTTCAAGTACCAAAACAGTTTAGGGTAATGTTTCTAATCCATTTCCAGCAACTAAAGTCGAAAATCTATACTCTGTCGACCCTACTCGCCGAGTGCATGAACCTACTCGACGAGTAGGTTGCAGATATAAGTGAACCCGACGAGTCCCCCCATGGACTCGATGAGTCCAGCAGTCAGACAACAAGTTTTTTGATTTTTTTTCAACTTTTTATCACAAATAACAAACAAACAAGCCTAGGCTCTGATACCACTGATGGGTTTTAAGCATTCTAACACTTCCTAAGTGTACATGCAACCCTAATAACCTTGGATCTATGTTTGTCTAATTATCATGCAAAGTTGAATTCCAAGGCTATATTCCTATCTAGCATACATGGGGAACAATTTTTAACTTGAATGATAGATAGAATAACTTACCTTGTTGTTGCTTATGTTCCTTGAAACCTTGTGAGCCTAACACCCAAGTGTGATGCCTCAAATGCTTCACACAACACCAAATTCTCTTGGAAGGACTTTTGAGAGAATGCACACTTCTTGAAATCAACCTAGCCCTCTTGGTTCATATGTGTGTCATATGTCTATCCAATTGCATGGTGCCATGCAACCCAAATGGACCATGCCGGATTGGGTCAAGTACATACCAGAAATAGTTATGGACTTAGACACCTTATCAAACAATTGGTAGCTCGATGTATGACATGACAAGTATTAGACCAAATATTGCTTTACTGTGGATAAGTTGATTAGATATACTAGTAATCCAAATGTTCAACATTGGCATGCGGTAAATAGAGTGTTTAAGTATCTCAAGGGAACTATGGATTATGGTTTGAGATACTTTGGGAGTCCTTCGGTTTTAGAAGGTCATTCGGATGCAAGTAGGATAACCAACATGGAGGACCATTCCTCAACTTCTGGTTAGGTATTCTTGCTTCGAGGAGGTGCCATTTCTTGGGCTTCCAAAAAGCAATCTTGCATTACATACTCGACAATGGAATTTGAGTTTTTTGCGTTAGCAGCTGCTGGTAAAAAAGTAGAGTGGCTAAGGAATTTAGTCTATAAGATTCCTTTGTGGTCTAAACCGATAGCACCAATTTTTATCCTTTGTGATAGCGCAGCTGCTTTGGCTAAGGCATATAGCCAAGTTTATAATGGAAAGTCTAAGCACCTAGGTGTTAGTCACAGTATAATTAGAGAACTAATCATGAATGGTGTGATTTCGATTGAGTTTGTAAAATTGTAACAAAATTTGGCCGATCACTTTACTAAAGGTCTGATAAGAGACTTAGTGCACAAGTATGTAATTGAGATGGGATTAAAGTCCATTTTATTATGTAATGATAAGACACCCAATCTCATCCTAATATAATGTTAGGAGTTGAATTCAATATGGAAAGCTCATACTTATAGATTGGAACACATGAATTATTCATCCCAGGTATATGTTCGATTCTGCAAGTTAGCTAGATTGATGTTTAACTTTTTAATAATTCCTTTTATAAATGTATGTGCAGATACATGGAATGGAGTTACCTACGTGATTGTGAAGTGTAGCCACATTTCAAGAGCTTTTTGACTTGAGCTTAATACGATCATGAGAGGATTGGGACACCCGTCTTTATACTAGTGTTAAGTTGTATTTTACCAAAAATTCAATAAACTAGAATGTATTTTACTTTCTGGTATTCAAATGGGTTGATGGGTTTAATTCGTAGAACCCCCTGATTCTCGGGTATTTGCAAATGTATGATACTAAGTGGAAATTCAATCGTTTCGATATTTTCATTATGTACTAGTTTGGTTTGTTTGATAAGGTAATGTTTGTTTAAGGGTTACACTAAAATGAGGGAGGATTGATGGTGATTTTAGTGTCATCATGTCATTTTAAGTAACTAGACTGACATGTGAGCTAAGGGGCTTCATAATTTATATGCTAATATATGTACGGGGTTGTGTAGAGTGCACACATGTATAACATCGAATTAGAAACGGTTTCGACGACTAGTTGGGGGTCGGGGGCATCGCCCCTAGGTTCGCGGTGTTGAAAGGTGCAGTGCCCATTTGGCGGGGTCTAGGGGCAATGCCCCTAGCACGGTGCAAGGGACAACACCCCTGGCTGGGTTAACGGGCAGGGTTGACGGGCAGCACCCGAAAACCTCACCGAATTTTACACATGATTACTTAGCGTAAAATTCAATTTTTTGAGGGTGATTATGGTAAAACTAACGAAACTTGTTAGTTTTGGTAACACTAAATCCTCATTAGATCCGAATTATCCTGACTTGCTTCCAAAACAACTAACGATGGCCCAACCCTAATGAAACCCTAATCTCGTTTAATATATAAATGATTCTTCCTTCTCAGGAGAGGGTGACGATTATTAGCTCTGGTTTTCATCAAACTCTCACAAAATCTCTCTCGCAAATTGACTTATGCTTTCTGTGTCTAGAATCATAAGTGTCCACTTGCATTATTCTAGGCTGAATTTCTTAGAACCCAGGCATGTGGTTGAAATATCAGTTCGGAAAGTGTTCTTACGATCCATGTTGGTATCCAGATCTCCACTACAACCCCTAAGTTTTCAAACAACTAATGCTGACTTTGGTTGTTTTTTTGTTTGTATGTTTTATGTTCTATGTATACTCCTATGAGTGTTAGCTTCCTACCATGTTCTGCTTTTATGTGTGTGTGTGTGTGTGTGTGTGTGTGTGTATATATATATATATATATATATATATATATATATATATATTGGTGGGTTCAATTGAGTAAATAAAAAAGGTTGAGAATATGAGAATCATTCTCAACCACTCATTTAATTAGCCTCCGAACATAAAGGACACTGTGACAAACTTGTAAATATGATATAATAGCCTTCAATCATAAATACGTAAGTGTAGAGAATTAGATAAC
Organism: Lactuca saligna; assembly: GCF_052625555.1. Lineage (NCBI taxonomy): Eukaryota > Viridiplantae > Streptophyta > Magnoliopsida > Asterales > Asteraceae > Lactuca > Lactuca saligna. The sequence continues at coordinate 215,438,049 of NC_136420.1, forward strand.
AGTTGGAGCTCATTCGTTTTTTGCTCTTTCAATCCAACATGCAACTCTGCTTGAATACGAACATATCTTCAATATCTACGATAAATTATACTCCCAGCATCATTAGAACAACATCATTGATAATCAACAAAATATTCAATTCGGATCATTCATTCAACATCGTTCATTAAATAAAACATTGATATTAATGTTAGAAAAATATCAAATCATTTTTTATTTGAAAATTTTCATATATTTCTCTACCAATCTACTATTTTGTAAGATTTAAATAGTCAAAGTATCATATTTATCACATTTTAAAAAAAGTTAACTTGTATACACTCCACCTGTTTGATGAAATGCATAAACTAAATTAGCACGTTATATTTACATATAAATATATTTTCTCACCTGAATCAATATATGATTATTAAAACACAAAACAAATATACAAGTCTGTATGTTATTAATATTTGAATAACATATAAAAATTATATATATATATATATATATATATATATATATATATATATATATATATATATATATTTCTAAGAACACCTTGTAATATTCATATATGAATATACTGAGCAATATTCACATATGAATATACCAACTATTATTATTCATAAGTGAATATACGATCTAATATTCACAAGTGAATATACTATGTACTATTTTCATGTGATATACCATGTAATACTATATAATATTCAGATATAAAAATATAATCTAATATTCATAAGTGAATATACTATCTAACATTCACAAGTAAATATACTATGTAATATTCACAAGTAAATGGATCGTCTAATATATATATATATATATATATATATATATATATATATATATATATATATATATATATATATATATATATATATATATATATATATATATACTATGTTTATTATATGTTATATTCATATATAAATGATATTTAAATTGTAAAAAAAATTAATCATACTTTTTATTAATAAGTGAATAACGAATGTACTGTAGTAAAAATCTTATCTATTTTTATTCACTTATGAATAACGATAGTTGAAAATATAAAAAAATAAAATTTTTATTTTATCTTAAAACTATATCAATATGGATGTCTATTTATAGAGAATAAAAAATCATGAATTTTGGTACATTTAAAATCATTTTTCGATAAAAGTAGTTTCTTAAAAATTAAAAAAAGAAAAAAAAAACTATGTTTTTATATATATTAAGGTAATGCTTAACATAGTTTAAGGAAACATGTTTTGTTAGAAAACACATTCATGTGTATTCTTTTCCATTTCCGCCGATACATTAAAAACTTTTTGCGGCAAAAATAAATAATTGATTGAGAATAATTCTCATATTGTTAACTTTTTTTTTCTCAATTGAACCCTCATATATATATATATATATATATATATATATATATATATATATATATATATATATATATATATATATATATATATATATATATATATATATATATATATATATATATATATATATATATATATACTTTAAAAATGTATTAGCCTTTTTTTCCTATATGAAATATTTTTCGGTTTCAAAAAAAAAAAATGGATTTACTTTTAAAACTTACGGCTCCATGCAATTAAGATAAAACAAATAGTAAATAAAGCCGAGGTGGACAGCCATGTAGGTAAGGAGAAATGCATAGGTAGATTACGTTCACGTGTTAGCCCAATGACGTAGGGACACCTCATCATTAGACTAAAATAATTAAGAGATACAAAGTTGTAGTGCACATTTTGGATATAAAGCAATATTACAATGCCTATTTTTAATAAAAACATGTCAGTAATTCACGTGATTTCCTCGTGCAACGACCAAATTGCTTTGCTTGCACTGTTGCGATTGGGGTGGTGAGGAGACTTGGAAATTACAACTCTCCTTTGGTGCACCAGAATTCCCGTGCATCCCTGCCTCATGGCTGACACTTACCATAATCACGTAGTTACTCGATGCGTCACGAATACTTGAATACCTTGAAACTGCTTCCAAATGTATGTGTCACTCAATACCCAAAAATGGATATATTATATGGTTTTACATTTGATTGAATTGTTTTTACCTTATATACAGTTAAATAATAATGATATACGCACTCATCTTCTTTGTTTTTGCATCACTTCCATAAATATAAATATTGTTGTCTCAATGATTTATGTTACAAGAATAAAATAGCCACTCATGTGCCAAGTTTCAATCTTGTACCAAATGGTTACATCTTTTTCAACATTCGGCCTTGAAAATCATGGATATGAAAACCCATACCCTCTCCAAATGGTCCCAATTTTTAAAGTCATATCTTCGTTGTTTTGGTACTCACACATCAGGATAAAAATACACATGTTTGTTGTTAGTAGTATTGTGTCATGATACAAATAGATTAATAAAAATCCTAATATGTTTTTTTAACTTACATACATCGATAAAAGACAAACTTATTAATAATTTCTTGACACTATTTGGTATGTTTCTCTATCACACACAAACACATAGTAGATCTTTGTTTACAAAACAGAGGCTTGGTGGGGGAGTGAGGAAGACAAGATGGTTGCATATATATCATAAATAAGAAACAAACATTGATTATTTGAATTACTATACAAACAATTAACATCCTGCCATTATTTGAGTTCCTCATTTTTCTAATTGGAATAATAGAGTTCCAACCATTTCCATCATTAAATAGTGACAATTCTAGAATTAATAATACATGAGTGCCACTGTTATCTGTAAATATATATTATATCATTACAAGAACTATATTTAAATTCATAAAATACGAAAACTTATTGTTAAAAAAATTAATTCTGCGTCACGTGAATATTCGACTTAAAATAATATATTATAATCGTATATATGGTGTCATATAATCTTATTGATTTTGATTAATATATGTTGCTGTTGTTCAAAAAAATTATAATAACTTATCTTGCATAAAAATTAATGATTTGTTTTTATCACAAAACATGGATACATTCATTCTACGTATGCCACTGATAATATAAATAAATTAACAAGAAACAATAAAAAAAAAAAATTGTTGCAAAATTTTCATGAGAGATGTCTCGAAACACAAAGTTAATGATATTCTTTCGATAGATCCGAAATTCTGAAACATGTAATCATTTGTCACCCCTTTGCCAACGCACATATGTTAATCCAGGTGATTGTTAATACATAACAAGAGAATAAACTTGTAACATCTAAACACTTTTTTGATAATGTTATCCAATTGGACTATCTAATTTCTCATAAAATAACATCTATATATTTCAAATGTTATTTTTTGAGAGAAGTTGGTGATTAAAATAGTACAACTTGCATGGATTCAAAATCCCAAGATTTAGATATCGCTATGACAACAATTAAAGCTGCTCATATAATCCTGATATGCATTTTATACCCACAAATATATCTCTCTTCTCAACTAATTACGCACCTAAATAGTTCTGAACGTTTTGGGCAGACTGCTGATAAACTTTAGTTGATGTTCCCATGGGAATGTACGTTCCACTTGTCATCGGCACCGGAAAACCAATCCCAGCTGCTGTTAGAGGTCGATTCTCGCCAGCTTTCTCAAGTGATTGTACCTGGTTCTTTAAGAACTTCACATAATGAATCGCTTCATCAAGCATGGAGGCAGTATCCATCTTCGTACCACCAGGGACAAGTCTTTGAAGTATCCTAATCCTCTCACTAATCCTCTCTCTACGATGCCTCGCAGCCACACTCTGCGGATCCTTGGATATCTTCACATTCCGCCGTTTAGGTGGTTTAACGGACTCCGGGTCAATGTGAATTGGTTGCATCGCAGCAATACGAAATATCATCTCCCTCATTGCTGCCATAGAATTACGTTTCTGTTCAACCGTCGACTGACCTTCCACATTACCGCTGTTACTCCACCTCGCATTTGATAAAAACTGCACCTCGCCACCTGTAGTTTGGGCTGGAGAGGTGAAAGAGATGGTGCTAGACGGGTTCATGAGTGCAGGTGATGCGAAACGTGAATCTTCCATAAACTGCGACATGTTAGCAGTCACGTTGGTGGAGCTGCTACTTCCGTGATCTGTGAACTCAGTTGATGGATCTTGATCATCTCCATAGATACCACCGAAATCCGGGAGCTTTTCAAGCTGCAACATCATCATCATGTCCGTTTGATCCTCGGAAATGGATTTGAGAAACTCAATGTCCATTGTTGCGTAAACTTTCCTTTTATAGTAACCCTAATGTACAAAGTGGAAAGTTATGGGGGTGTCGTGCTCTTGAAAAGCTAATGGGCAGGGGACAGAGGGATGGGTAAAGTAAAGGGAAGGGAGAGATAGACTGGGAGTTGTATCAGAATGTTGCAGAGAAAGATATATGGAGACACACTGTGAGAGAGAGAGAAAGAGAGAGTCTTGCAAATGCGTTTAGTTTTGTATATTGAAAAGCTTATCAATTCAACACAAAAGTTGATATATATATATATATATATATATATATATATATATATATATATATATATATATATATATATATATATATATATATATATATATATATATATATTCATCTGAGACGATTTAATTTTGTGACATTGTGAGATACAATCCTAATCACTTATTTAGTAGATAAAACAAAAACATTTTTAAAATACAAAATAATTGAAAATTTTTGAAATTCTTTTCCCAACATTATTTTTGGAATATATAGTTTCCAAAAAAAAATTAAAAAAAATTAAAAATTAAAATTAAAAATAAATACAAAAAATACATTTTTTTTTATATATTTTAGTAGACTATTTAGGATATTCTGAATATCTGTCAAATCTAGTAGAATATTCTAAAGATTCTAAAAATCATTTTTTATATTAGAATATTTCACGTATTTTTTAAAAAACAATGGTAATTTTTTTTATTGATTTTTTATTTTTTATTTTTTAGGTAAATAAAGTTCTAAAAATAATATTTTTTTTTCTGATTTTTCATTTTATTTTGCATTTTAAAATTATTTTTAGGTTTGGTCTCACGGTCTCATAAAATTAGCATGATCTTAAATGAACTAAACATATATATATATATATATATATATATATATATATATATATATATATATATATATATATATATATATATTATTCGTATAAAATAACTATTTTTTCAATTAAAATTATATATTAATTAATAATTTAATTATTCTAATAAACAATCAATAAGTAGCATAAGATCTGAATGTATAAGATCATATGTTATTAACAAATATCATTATATATATATATATATATATATATATATATATATATATATATATATATATATATATATACATACACACACAAATAATTTTAATGTTTAGGTTGATATCTTATAGCAAATTGCTACTTACTGATTATTTATTAAAATAATTAAATTATTAATTAATATATAATTAACACTTGTATTTAATTGGAAAAAAAATTATTTTATGACAATAAATTTTAACAAGTAATTAAGGAAATGATAATAAAAGAGAATAACAAAACTAGTTATATTCTGAAGGTGTAGTTTCTTCTTGTAGCACCCGTTTTCCGAAATTGATCAGATGAAGATTTGGGATTTCAAAGATAATGTTTTGGGGAAAGACTTGATGCCACCGCTTGACATGTATCTGGCCACAATGTGGTCATGTCATTTAAATGACAATTGAGGCTGACTGGGAACTACGACTTGGCAAGATTTTTAGGGTTCTCCCACATTTAAAGACCTTTACTCTTGTTTTAGGTCATTCTCTTCAGCCTCCACCCTCTTAACTCGAAACACTAGCCCCCACTTGAGTGTTCTTAATGTTTGTGTGATATGCTTGTACGATAAAAGGTTGTATCTACTTTCGATCTTGCATCTCTTGCATCTTGTGGAGCTTTGGAATGTATAAAGCTTCCATCTTTATCATTCTTATTTCTTATTTTATGCTTTGAGGTCCTTTTTAATCCTTTGAAAGGATGTTCTTGGAGTTTTGAGCAACTCCGGAACCTTAGACTTGCTTGGTGACCATTTGTTGGCCTAATCTGATGGAAAAAGTCTTAGCTCATTATTCCTTTAGAACCATGCACATGTTTTGATCATATTAAGGGCATAATGGACTTAGGGTTCTTGATCTTTTATTGTGGTGATGTATTAATGGGAAAAGTTGGAAACTGTATCCATTAAGTCAATGAAAATGACAAGATCTAAAGTTTTAGGCTTTGATCTGTACGGACTAAGCTTTTAATGAAGAAAGGTGCATTCTGCTAGAAATCGCAACATAACCAAGGAAGGGCCAATATGTGGTGGTTCTCTACATTGCGACTCTTTTACCTTGACTTGCCACGATGTGGTGACCATTGACTTTCATCGACCATTGACCAATGACTTTTGACCAGTTTGGCCTCAGGTCAAAATTGAAGGATTTGAGTTGTCAATTAAGGATTGGTCTTTACTTACTGATAGTCAGTTTGTGGGATTGATCAGTACAAGCAAGTGACACTGTTGTTGTGTTTATCCAGTCTTGTGGTTCGGGTGAGTTTTCTCAGTATGCCACGTATGACATTGTATACCATGTGTATGTCACGATAGTGGTATTAATATATTACATGTGTTGGTTAGCTAGGATAACTCCTTGTTATATATGTGTATTATGGGACACTTGGTGTCATGGAATAGTAGACTTGTGGGGTCTTTGTTGTTTATTGTATAATACGATAAGTTGTCATGAATAATTAGGGTAATGATAATATTGGTTGATCATTGAGTAGATACCATAGGGATTATATGTAGGTTAAGTTGGATAGCCTAAGAAATCTTCGTCTAAAGCCTTATTTCATGGTTCGTATTTGATTTATTGCTCACGGGTAGGATCATCTGTTCGACCATCTATCAGACTCCTGTTTACATATGACTATATATTCATGAGGTGGTTGTCAATATTAATACTATCCCCGATATGGATATGGACATGAATGGAATGAAATAATTGTAACATTGTAATTTTTCAAACAAAAGTTTCATTTTATAATCACATAATTCTCATAACATATTTCACAAAAATCTCATTTATTTAATTTACAAGATGCAACTCCATATTCACATCATTTGGAGGTGTGTACAATCAAGCCGACGCCTTCCCACGATCCTAAGAAGAACCTAAAACACATATCACATAACACAATAAGCACGAATCTTAGTGAGTTCCACAAAATACCACACATATCTCATTAGCCTCTCATGGCTATAATCAAATAAGACCCTCCGGTCAATGTGTCTCAGTGCGACCATCCGGTCACAAAACTCAGGTGGACCCTCCGGTCCTAACTCAGTAAGCTCAGAATAATACACAACATAAATCAAAAAGACATAATGCATGATATCATAATACTCAATATAAGCACATAAGGCCCTCCGGTTACACATAGATACCACTCATGGTAAAGTATAGTGAGATGACTCACCTCGGATGATGAACAGCTCCTATAGATGCTGTTGTTACACCGGCCTTTAACATTGGACCAAAATCCACAGTTACTCAATTTATATAAGTCTAAATCCTCATTCTTTTGGTCTAAAGATAGTCCACTAATTAGCACAATAACAACCTAAAACTCATTGGGCCCACCAAGGCCCAATAATGAATGGACTCTCTTGAGGCCCAACTCTCAAGTCCAAGTGACAAGCCTAACACAAGGACACAAGGCGTAATATTTCTCTACTCAAAGTCTCTAGTACACAAGTCCAAAGATCCAGGCCCAACCTTTAAGGCCCATTATAAGATTTAGCCCAAAAAGCCCACAGTAAGGTTACATGAGGCGTACCTCCCTTTGTATGCACAACGTACACCATTATGCATAAAATTTTATCGGGGACACCAACAAATTATACAGGGCGTACTAGGATTACGCTCGATGTAATTCCAGTATGGCTTTTCTTACTTTCTAGGTCTTAAACCGTCAAGACCCTAGCTCATATTGCATATCTGGACTCCCTAGAGGCTCTTACTTCGTAAAGTCTGTGACTTTAAGCCTTTGCATGGCTGATAAAGTCCCAACCACAAAAACTCTCGCTCTTTACTCTCAAAGATGGTCATATATCATGCATGAGGTGGTTCTCACATCCAAGTCCTCATTTTTATGGATCATCTCCATTAGAAAGACTGAAAAGGACATATATTAGGCTCCGGAGTGCAACAACTCATAAAGCTTCAAGATTTGGGACAAAAACCCTACAATGGACCATATCATGCACAAATCAAAAACGATGGGAAAGCTTTGAGCTTTATACCTCCAAATGATGCCCCAACCACAGAAAAGCTCAGATCCAAAGCCTGGACTCTATCTCCATTCTCTTCCTTACTCCTTCTTCACTCCAAAAATACAACAATATCACTTATAAGCTCACAATTGACCACTTAAGCTCAAGGGATGTAAATTAGGGTTTGAGAGGGTTAAGTTTCTTGAAATAGTGGCCAGGTATGAGGCCATGTTGTTCTTTATATAGGGACACCCCCTCATTTATCATTTTCATTATGTTCCTAATACGCCCAACATACCCTATGGTATTCCTAACATACTAGGTGACTCCGCTTCATATTCATACACATGAGTATACTAAGCGTATATACATGTACACCCAACATACTCAGCTGCCACCTTTCTTAATTAAGGGACTTATCATGCCAAAACTTCAAACTGTCGTAGCTTCCGCGTTATATGTCCATTTCCAATGAACCTCATTTCCATGGAAAGGTGACGAGAAGACTTACACTTTTAGCAAATCGTCTCATCCTCGAGGATTCCTCATGCCCACGTTATAGCCCACGAAACCTAATCACGGACGACTCGAAATATAATGTTACAATGATGTAGCCATGTGCAAGATATGTGGAGGCAAGAGTGCCAGTTGACAATACATATGATGACTATGTGTGATGCATGCGTGTTGAAAGGAGAGTTGGCATATTGATGCTAGAGCCGAGAACCTATTTGTGTGCATTGTATGTATGGTGGATTATGTGGTATATTGAGTAACTCACTAAGCTTTATGCTCACAGTTGTGAATTAAATGTGTCGCTGTTTATTCGGGTTAAGAGCTCGATAGGACTATATACTCGCATTGAAGATAATTATTTATGTTGTTTTTGCAAGTTAACTCTATTCATCTTATGATTTTAAAATAAATAAATGTCACTTAATGATTCTAAGTAAAGGTTTTAATGGGTAATTCTATTAATGAAAATTTTATGTTGTAATTTTTGGAACGTTACACTTCTCTTTAAGGGTTATTTGGTATTAGTCTTAATAGCTTTAGAACAACTTATATAGAAGTGAACACTAGCATCTTCATGTGGTTTATCCTAGCTTTCTAGATACTTCTAAAGAATCTCTATTTCGAGTCTTTTTCCTTCCTCATCAACTTCCAACCACCCGAGAGGATTCAAATTCTTCAAAGGTTGTTGTTTCATTTTTCAATCTATGGATGTATCAATCTTTCGATGCTTTGAAAAATGATCCATGGTGGGTTAAAATAATTTTAATTTTATTCAATTTTTAAAGCTTCTATTGTTGTTTTTAGTGTTTTTGGTTAAACTATCACAAACATTTTTGCAAATTTGGTTAGATTATTAGATTATTTGGTATAATATTTGTTTTGGAAAACATGCATAGTTTTCTTTTTATAAGAAAATTTTATACATATTTTATAAGACAACTTTAAAATATTTATAATGGTTATTTTATGTGACAATTTTACATGCATATTATGTCACCAAAGTTGTCTTACAAAAACATGGTGTTGTTATATATATATATATATATATATATATATATATATATATATATATATATATATATATATATATATATATATATATATATATATATATATATATATATATATATATATATATAGGGAAATGATCAAATGAGAACACTTAAAAGGTTGAGAACACGGTAACAAGTATATTCATTTATGATTACATGTATTCATTTGTGGAGAAATGATAAAATTTTACGTATAATCAACATTAGTATGTTTTTTCTATTCAATTGAAATTAAAGGCGTAAAAATTTATCATTTCTCCATAAAAGAATATATGGAATCACAAATGCATATACTTTGTTCTCGCGTTCTCAACCTTTTTGGTGTTCTCATTTGATCCTACTCCTATATATATATATATATATATATATATGTTTGTGTGTGTATGTGTGATGTGCATAAATTAGCCATGGACTTCTTGTGATGTTGTTTGTTTTGATTTGATAAACGGTTGTAATATTTATTTATTCATATGGTATGTAATATTAAATAGATGGTTTTTATTTTGTTTATTTTTCTATGAAATATATATTACTTTTAGAAATAGTTTATTTTTATAAAAATATAACATGAATAAAGATGGTAGCCATTTTAAAGATCTAAATTTGAAAAACTTGATTTTATTAAAGTTTTATTAATTTTTAAAATTATTTTGATCAACTTGCTATAAAGTGTTGAAACAAGTGGGATCATGAAGATATTACAAGAATTTTTGGTCCTTCTATTTCCATTAGGAATGGACTTGGCATTTTGTGATGGATCACAAAATGTCACGAGAAATAGTTGGTTTATGCATATATTTTTTAAATCTTTCTTATGCTTGTCTTATATTTATATATTATGTAAGTTTGTAAAATTAGATTTTAAAATGCTAGATAATCTTTTAAAGATAAAAATGATCATAAGTAGTCTGTTTTTATTGAATTTATCTTTTAATATAAGATGGTAAAATAGTTTTAAAATAAAATGAGTTTTATCGTTTAAAACAAGCTAATAGTAAATTTTGTGATTAAATTTATATAAACATACAATTGAGATTTTAGAAACTTATAAAACTCCAAGAAGCTTCTTTTATATACTATATATTAAGTTTATAAATATTATTTAGCACTCAAACATTTAAACTTAATACTCTATATTAAATTTATATTTTGATCGCGTCGATACCATGTAAAAGTGTGATTTTAACTATGAGTATACAATGGCTTATTTCTATCATATTCATTGATCTCATCTTGTATGGGTTCAACCCAATCGGAATGATCGAGAGCAACATTCACTATCTTTGGTACAATAATTGAAATGAATGAGTGAAACATGCAACCTGATTTGTATTAAGTAAAGCTAGCATTTCCTTTTCTTGTGCACAAGTCAATATACCAGTAGATAGATTATCATTAACTAGCGTTTCTGGATGATCGTTTGTCTATTTCACCAAATGAGGATAATTACTATCATATTTAGGAATAACATCATAAAATACTTCTTCAGTCTCAGAATAATTATCATTATATTCATTCATCGGACTCTTCCCATGCTTATCATTAGCCTTTGCTTTGGAGTTTAGAGCTCTTCAGGTTCATCAAAGAAACGGATATAATCTTCATCAGAATATGTGATTTGTGATCTATTTGAGCATTGTTGAGGAAAATTTTATTCACATGGAATCGCTTCTTCTTGAAAAGATTTGATAAATTTGTCATTGAATGTAATCTAGTAACCTTCCTCACTCTTCTGTATCTTCTTTGCGTAACAAGCTTTATCTTTCAACTTCTCTTTCTTCTCACTTTTATTTTTCAAGGCACAGTCCTTCGCAAATTGATTTTTATCGTTGCAAAAATTACAATCATAATCTAAATCTCCAAGATGCTTCTTCTATTTATTTTCATCTTATATTATTGGTCATTCTTAGAGCCAAAACTTTTATTTTTGTTGTTAGAATAGGATTTTTAACCATTTCAGTTTCTAGAACTCCCACCTTTAAACCTTGAATTAACTACATTTCATGAACCAAACTTGGAAAAGTTTATCTTAGATAAATTTGTAGGATTGCTCACCATCAACTCCTTATCTTCTCTCGTTATTTCAATGTTTCGAAAGAGGCCATGTGCTTTCATTGTGGCTATAAGGGACATTAGAAGAGAAACTAAACCCAAGTATTTACAAAAAGTAAGAGAAATAAATGGCAAGGTGTCTGGAAATACATTTGGTATGTACTCTATAAAAATCAATTACAATTAAACTTCAAATTCTTGGATCCTTGATATAATATGTGGTTTCCATATTTGTTATGATATGTAGGGACCAAGGTAAATTGAAGCGTTCGGGCGTGAGAAGTTGAACCTGGTCCCGGGGAATATGTGCACATGTGTTGTCACTAGGAATATGACTTATGAACTTGTGTTTGATGATAACATTACAGTTGATTTATAAAAATGTTTTTATTCTTCATAAATGACAAGTTGATTTATAAATCTATGTTTTTATTTTCAAAGCTTCTCCTTGTAATGGTTTGTATGAAAATGTTATGTGTGTGAATGAACTTGGACATAGTGTATTTAGTATTGATTCTTGTATTTTTTTAGACAAGGAATGCTTATGTGTCACACCCCCAAACCAAGGATGGCGGAAACGTCCGGGGGTGGAGGACTTCATGTAGAGTATCACAACAACGAGTATAATAGTCCTCAAAGTAAATACAACCATCACAATATAATTGAAAAAGTTACATCGAAGTATATGTTTACATGATTAACATCAATTACATTATGATACAAAATGAACTGTTTGACGAATTATCGTCCCATCCTCAAAACGTTGTTGATTTCCTGTTTCACTGAATTCCTGAGAATACAAGTAGTTTTGAAAAAGTGTCAACACAAAGGTTGGTGAGTTCATAAGAGATTTTGTTAAAGAAGTAAACCGTTTCCTTGTAAAAGCGTTAGAATATGTATCCAGAGAATCCGATATTTTCTTTAAAATCTGTGTAATGTAGTCTTATAACCGAAGACCAAAATGTATAAGTAACCTCTCTTACAAATAGAAAATGATATGTGTTTAAATCGACATAAACGCGCTTGAATTAAATAAAATTCCCGTAAATTCTTATGTTTGTTAATACTTTATGTATATGTAGTCCTAAATTTGAGGACCGAGAAATAACAAGTATTGACCATACTTAAAGGTATAAATGTGGTTTCAAATGATGTGTAGTCATAATTACCAAAACCGGAAGTGTACAGTAATATCTGTACTCATTGAGATAAAAAGTGATTTTAAATCGACATAAAACCCATTTAGGTTTTATAAATAAAATCCCGTAAACTTTATGGATTGTTATATCCCTATGTGAGTCGCTATAATCATACTATGACTGAATGAACCTGCCACGACGTTTCTCAGGCGTCGCAAAACTGAAATGACATTTGTCAGCCGTAGACCTGTAGGTCCCACTGTAGCTAGCAGCAAGGTGTGGGGTGTCAAACCCAATATAGATCTATATACAAGTATCGCGTTCTCCCTCCAGGAGACTCTGATTATAACTACTAGGAATTATATCCCGCACTCGGACGTACGGGAAGAGAATGTTTCACAATTTAGGTTAACAAGTTTACGTGTAATGTGTGTGAATGTAAACTTTTTCTGTATGGATATACCCTTTTTGTACGAGTGTGTTAAGTGATGTATCATAAACTATACCTATTATAATTTATCTAAAATGTTTATAATATGTAAGAATTCTTTTATGACAATGCATTAGTGTTATGAATCCATTAAAGTATGGTTTTTATAGCTTAATATACGAGTTCTAAATGAATGAATAATCTTATCATGAATGACTTAGTTTTAGTTTATGATGATAAACTAACAAGGAAACACATTTAATAATTAGAACTTATGATTATACACTTTGCTCAACATAATACAAAGTGTTATGATATTTATATACTATTAACTAACTTTAACCTTTCTACACTGTTTTGGAAAAATCATAGAAAAATCATACAAAGTCGAAAACTAGATCCGTAAATTCTGAGAGTTCCCAAAATGAGTCTAGTTTAGTCATAATTTTTATCATGATTTTTAATGACCTCCAACTTGGGTGAAAAAGTCCGTAATCATAGACTGGTCCGGATTGGTGTTTGAAATGATAGGCAGTTTTGTAAAAATCACCATAAATTGTAGAAAAATCGTATGGAGATGTGCAAGTAGTCATTTTAAAGCTAAGAACTTGAACTATTTTCACCTTATACAGTTTTGAAAACAAAAATGTTTAAGTTGCCCAAAACAGTCCGTGAATGGAGTTGAACTTTTCTGATGAAGGCTATTAGAAAAGTTTAGTTATGTTCTTGGTGTTTTAACTTGTATTCCCCCCTAAAAACTTGAGAAAACATGAAAATGTAGGGGTATGAACACACCTTAAGTGATTTCAGTAGATGATTGTTGAATAATGGGAGTGTTTAACTCAAGAACACTTGGAGATGCCTTGAAGATTTTCAAGAATCTAACATCATAGTTATGGAGTTTGTGGAAGCAATCAATGATTTGAGTAGAATGAAGTATAATAATCACAAGGAGGATGAATTATACTTACCAAGAGTGGAAGAACACTTGATAATCAGCCTTGGAGACTTGAAATGGAGAGAAGAAGTTTGAGAGAAAAGTGGTGCTTGATTCTTGGTGAAATGAGAGCAAATGAGAGAAGTGAGGAGAGAGGATGAATATTCAGCTCTCAAAAACGTGGGAATGGGTGGTAATTGAGTGTAAGGGACATTGAAGTGACCTAGGTAAGATGGGGAGGTGTGGCGGGTCATATAGTGGGTGTGGGAGTGGTTGCTTGTGTCATAAGGTAAAACAAAGTCAACACTCCACCTCCTTGTACTTTACCCACTAGCTTTTATTATTTAAATAATGATTTTCATGAAAATATGATTAAATTGTGAATATTTAGGGTTCATTATGTTAAAATATAATTTTGGGTGAAAATCCCGCGTTAAAATAATTGAAAACGGGCCTTAAACGCAAAACTACGCGAAAACCGGGAAGAAAAGCATTCCCAGCGAGACCTCTCGGTCATAGGCCGAGGTTCGGTCCCTAGGCCGAGGTTCGGTCCTTGCTGATGCTGAGCCGGAAACGAAGGGAGGCGAGGAAGCGAGAGGAGGCGAGGAAGCGAATGGAGGGCTCGGTCCGATGATAAGAGGCAATGATGGTCAGACCCGAAATGAGCCGAATGAACAGTAGCCTTCGGGTTCGGTTCCCCCCTTTGTGAGAGGTTCGGCCCTGAGAGGACTTCTCGGGTTCGGTTCCTCCTTGGTCTCAGGTTCGGTTCCTCCTTGGTCTCTGTGACAACCCGAAATTTCCATTTGTATGAACATTATCTATTCAATAGAAGCTAGTCCAGTTTCAGTGATTTTCAGACTTGTCCGAACAAGTTTGTGTACATTAGGGTTTACGTTTCTGGGTATACCAGGAAAGTGGATGCTCCTGTATTTGTGAAACTTGAACATTGCATGTTTCATAACGTTATAGTTCGACTTCCGGAATAAAAATATTTTCTGTCAAAATATTTCAGGACTATAAATAGATTTCTGAATTTAATAAATTCATTATTCACAATTCCAACTAGAGAAAAGCCATTTCTCTCTGACGGATCTTCGGGTTTTCATCCTGGATTGTGAGTCTACTTTCTTAAATGTGTTTTAATACTTGTTATATGCTTTATAACATTGTTTACATGTCTAAAATACATGATCTGGGAACTTACGACCCAAGAACGTTCTTGGGGTGTAAACTCCAAAACGGAGCCTAAAGGCTTCCTAGTCCTGATTCCTTGTTAGACAACTTGTTTAGGGGTTAATGTATAAACATTTGAGACTAGAAATCAACAAAGAAACCCTAGTTATAGGAGTTTACGGCCAAGGAACTCTCTTGGGCCGTAAACCCCTTTTTAGGGGCTATAAGTGCCCTAAATCACCCCCTAAAGCTTAAGGACTTTACCCTCTAATACTTGTAGTTAATTTGGACATCAAAACACTTCAAAATCAAAAGATTTTAGGAGTTTACGGCCAAGGAAAGATCTTGGGCCGTAAACCCCTTTTTCAAGGGTTAAAGATGCCCTAAACACCATTAAAGCCTTAAGACAATTAACCTTGACTACTTGGGACTTGAATGGGGAACAAATTACATCAAAATCATCCCTTAAAGGGAGTTTATGGCCAAGGAACATATCTTGGGCCGTAAACTCCAAGTAAAAGCACAAATGTGTGCCTAATGTCCCCTTTAGCCTTAGATAAAAACATGGAAGTTATCCTACATGTGCAAGGGCCTCAAATGAATTAAAACCAACACCCCATAGGAGTTTATGGCCGTAAACTCTAGGGGATATGGTCCTTTGGCTGTAAACTCCCCAAAGGAGCATTCCAAGGCCTTAAACTACTTCAAGGATTAATCCAACAAGGCTAGACTTATTCTAGGAGCAATATAACACTTCAAAACACCCAAAACCACCAAGTGAGGAGTTCACGGCCGTAAACTCATGGGTTCACGGCCGTAAACTCCAAAGGGTGGGGTTTGTGGGGTGGTGAACTCATATACAAGGTCATTGGTGCATTAAACCCCTTTTGTGTTGTCCCGTATCAACTTAGATGCAACCATTAGGACCCATAACACTTATATAAAGTGTATACATGTTCCTAAGTGTCTCAACTTACTTTGTTAAGTTATTATTTGGCTAATTAGTTATATATATGCTCATTATATGATAACTAGGCTCGAACATGTGAACAAGTCTCCGTTTGCCACCTAGCATGGTACCCGATACGTCAATCCAATCTACTCACCACAAGTGAGTTCATACCCCTTTAATCAACCTTTGAAATGCTTTTAAATGTTTTAAATACTTTAGGGGGGGATACAAGTTAAATACTTATAGTTATTGCATCAATCACATGTGATTGCATTAATCACATGTGATTAATAACTAGAAAACCAATGATTTTATCACTGTTCAAACTGTTTATCAAACTGTTTTACTTCAAAATGTTTTACAAACTCTTTTACTTATCAAATGATTTTATTTAAACTTTGTTTTACTTCTTATAAATTGCATGCCCATATATGTATAGATATATAAGTAATGTTTAAAGGGCTTAGGAAGGCCATCCGCCCTATTTCCTTTTCGCGCACTGAGATGTGGTCTGGTGGTATTTCGGGTGACCATCCGAAGGTTGTTTCAATATTAGTTATATATCATATATACATGTATAGACATAAAAGTACTTCCATATTCATATTTATCAGTACATCAATAGCTAGTTACCATCGGGGTAATACGATACATATACAACTATACTATAAACGATACATATACAACTAGACTAGAAACAATACATATACAACTATACTAGAAACAATACATATACAACTATGCTAGAAACAATACATATACAACTATAGTAGAACGAGAAACATTACATATACATGAATACGTTAATTATTGTGATTTAAATCGGAGCATGACTTAAATGTCATGGCTCGAGTTGTAGCCAGAATTCTCTTGGAGGGAGAGCGTGAGTTTGCGTATAGATCTATACTGGATTGACAATCCTACACCTTGCTGCTAGCTACAGCCGGATCTGCAGGTCTGCGGGTGCCAAACATCATTCCGTTATTACGACCATTCATTATGTCGTTGTTACTAGTCGATAGTATGGTGCAATTTATCACATAATACCTTAATATAAATCCGGTTTAAGGTAGTTAGTACAACAATAGTTCTTATAATACAAGACTACAGTACTACAATGATTTACCCATTACATATTTTAGTGATAACCTCACTTGAACGTTAATGTACAAACTATATTTTGTTAAAAGATAGTTACACTTGGGAAATTACACACATTTACATCAAACGAGCATACAAAACAGTTAAGCCTTGGTAGAAGGCTACTTTAATAGAAAATGTAGGTTTTCTGAGAGATTCAAACTTTTACAAACAATTACAAACCTTTACATACATTTTACAAACTTATACTTGATACATGTTCAAACATTTTTGGATGACAAATATCGACACTAAAATACTTATGAACTCACCAGCTTAATGCTGATAAACTCTTTCAAAATAACTTGTATTCTCATGTCATCAGTAGACAGGTACCGAGGCCAGCTTTTGAGAAGATGGAGCGCATTCAAGACTCATCTTATTATTTTGATATACATTATTTTTGGTGTCTATACTGTACAGAACACGTTTGTATTAAAATTATATATTTAATGCAATGGATGATGTTGTTTGCTTATTTACATTTACTGTGTTGTGATACTTTACATGACGTCCTCCGCCCCAGAACGTTTCCGCCGTTCTTGGTTTAGGGGTGTGACAGTCTCGGGTTCTTAGCAGGTTCGGTCCCTATAGGGACCTTCGATTCTAAGAGGTTTCGCCTCTTATAAGAGGGTTTCGGGTCCTTAAGCCTATTTTACTCGTTTTTACCCCGTTTTAAGCCGTTTTTGACCCGGTTAAGGGTCAGAATGACCCAAATGACTTCAAAAAGTTACAGAAACTTTTGAGAGAGATTTGGGAGAGAATTGGGAGAGATTTCACATACTTGGAGAGATTTCTCATACAAAGAGATATTTGGGAGAGATTTCACATACTTGGAGAGATTTCTTATACAAAGAGATATTTGGGAGAGATTTGACATTCATAGAGAGATTTAGGAGAGATTCTCGATAAGAAGAGATAGAGTGAAAACGATTGAGAGAGGTTTCATGTGTGGCATTTGTGAGTGCCCGGCTTCGCAATGCAAGGTTCGTAACCTTGTTAAGCCTTGTTTAAGGATCTTACACACTCCCGACGAGTATGCAACATTGTTTTATCGGTTTGGCTCACCACGTACCACAGTTTTAGGTTAAAGAGATCTAGGTGTTCGCACTTTTTGATTTATGATATCTCATTAGAATAGAGAGTTGTGTAGAAATTTCATAATGTAAATTCTAGTACCCACGGGCAAATTGAGTCAAACGGTTTGACTTGTTGACTTTAGTTGACTTTGACTTGACCGAAAATTGATAGTTGTCACATCATGGTATTTCCTTATTGGGCATATTACAAGAAACACATCCCCTACCTCCAAAAGGATGGAGTTTGGGAATCATTTGACCTAAAGTCAAATGATGAATGTGAATCTTGTCTATTAGGCAACATGACTAAGTCACTTTTCACATGAACTTGTGAAAGAGGTGAATGATTGTTCAACCTCGTCCATACTTATGTATATGGTCCTTTTAGATCCTCCAAAAATGACACTAATCGCAACTACGTGACATTTATAAATGATTATAGTAGATATGACTATATCTATTTAATTATAATGACCCAAATTCCCCACTATTAATGAGAATTGTATTCCTTCAATTTTATTTATTAAACAAACCATTTCTTTTGTTTAACGTTAAGTTATGGGGGTTAAAGTGTATGAAAATGATAATTGATCATATATATGGGTCATGGAGTCATTTTCTCAAATTTTAGGGCCCTAGAATGAAAGTTATCAAGTATTTAAGGAGTTTAAACCCTTAAAACCGGAAATCATATCATTTTACAGCCACTAAACCGTACGTACCAGCCTCCAAGTGGCTTTGAAGTGAATTCTTAAGTGTGGTTTCCATACTTGAAGATTTGGTGAAGATCCAAGAAGTTGGAGTTCTGATTTTGGTGCTTTGGGGGGGGGGGGGTGGAGATAATTCCTTGTATAGATCAAGACTTCTTCCTCTCTTTTTCTCCTATAAATTCATCGCATTTCCATAGTTCTTAGTGAATTTCTTAGCATATATCTCTATTTTTAAAGTCATTGTCTTAATCTTTGAAGTATTCATTGGATTAATGTGTAAGTCCGTAACTATATTTGGTATGTACTTGACCCGACTCGGCATGGTCCATTTGGGTTGCACTTCATTGACACAATTTATATGGATAGTCTTTTGAGAATAGTATATTTATGATTTATATTAATATATTATAAGTTCTAATATATTAATAAGGAATCATATTATTTAATTAGTATTGATCAAGACTTAATTTTGTACTAATTAAGTGATCAAAATGAACTAATTAAATATGGACTCTTATATATATATATATATATATATATACATATATATATATATATATATATATATATATATATATATATATATATATATATGGAATGGGCCAAGTTCATTTAGGTTGGGCTAAGCTTTCATGGATAGTCCATGGAGTCTTTAACCCTCGGATCATATGAAATGAAAGGTCATGGGTTTAACCGTAGTCTCCATACTATATAAAGATGTCCTTGGTTGGTGAAATGGGCACTAGTGTGGGTACACTATGAAGGGCTAGCCGATTTTACTAGAGAGAACCAAGTATCCGTATTCTCTAACGTCTTCCAAGGTGTTTTGGTGATTTGTGATATCACTTGAGGCTTCCACACTATTGGGGCTAAGCTTTTAAAGCTTGAAGACATCAAGCTACATCAAAAAGGTATGTTATCTAACTAGTACTTTGTAGTATAAGAACTTCATAATATAGTAGTTAGGATTAAAGCCTTGGAAAGATCTTATTTGCATGTATAATAGAGAAAACATAGATCCAAGGTATTTAGGGTTGCATGTACACTTAGGAGTGTTAGAATGCTCAAAACACAACAGTGGTATCATAGCCTAGGTTTGTTTTCTTCTTATACTTGCAAAACTGCTTAAAAAATCGAAGTATTTTGCTGTCTGATCATCAGACTCGGCAAGTCCATCAGGAGACTCGGCTAGTCCATGCATAAAAAGTGATCAAATCGATCCAACTCGCCGATTCGGTTCATGCACTGGACGAGTTGGACCCCTGACAGCATAAATTCAACTTTTTTGGCTGGAATTGGACTAGGAACATTACCCTAAGATGTTTTTGCACTTATAAACTTGTTTTTTATGTGGTAATGTTCATGCTAATCCAATTTCAAAGATGATTGTCAATAGATTCATGTTTTGTAATAGTTTAAGGTTTAGACTAATTACATGAAAAAGTTTGATTTGAATTATCTTGTTCTTATGAGTTGCTTAGATTAATAGAAAAGTTGAGTGAAATAGTTGTTTTCAATCCAAATTAATCTAAGAGTTGATTCTAAAATGTGTTTTTGTAACTTGTCCTCAAGTTATATGAAAAGGCACATTTAAGTTTCATAAAACTCGTAAAAGTTGGCAAAGGTTACAAAAATGAAGAGTCTTGTCTCGTTGAATTGTTTTATGACTCCATAACTTGTCCTCAAGTATGGAAGTTCAAAAGTCACTTTATTAAGTAATAAAATGTGTAACCTTAATTAATTCGATAAATTATAAAATAAAGATAAGTTAATTCTTTTATTAGTTTAAAGTCTTCCATAACTTGTCCTCAAGTTATGGAACTTGAAGAGTTTTTGGATTAAAACTACTTTAAACACATAAGTTATGGAATTAATTAGTTTTGAATAATTTCAAAACTTGTCCTCAAGTTTTGGAATTTGAAAAGTGTTCTCTTATGAATACTTTAATTCCAAGTTAGCCCTTAGAATTTTAAAAGTTAAAATTCAACCGTTATACCTTATAATATTATAAGTTAATAATATTTATATATATGTATAAGAGTAACGTTAGTCTTACCGTTAGTAGGTCTCATTCACAAAGCCGGTCTATAAGGGGGGTATAAGGTTACTGCCTATAAAATGGCAGTTGAATGGGTGTACACTCTCACCCACTGCTTCCTTGACCGGTGGAGGGTCGTTAGCCGAATGGGTTTGACATAACTATAATTCTCCCTTCATTAAATGTATTAATGATAAATACTAAGTAACTAAACTCTTAATAATACCCAATCTTAGTTACTTAGGAAAATGTGAATAAGGTGCTAATCCATGAAATTACACTTTGCACTTTGTTTAAGTGGGTTAGTGGAGCGTGTGTGGTTAACCGGCACATTAACTCGTATTTAACAAGGTAGGCAATGGGTAACTTAATGTTTATCATAGTATCGATGGAGCGTGTGTGGTTAACCGGCACATCGATTGAGGGGTAAACACTTAAGGGTACCAAGTAATTTGCATGGTTATTTCACACCTTGTTTTTTGATCCTCGACATCCCAGTCACAAAACCTGAAGGGCACACTCGAGATTGAAACATGCCATTGAATAGTTCAATGAATCTCAAAGATCTAGGAGTTTCAAATCCAATTAAAACCTAATAATACATTTCATTTATCTTGGTGGAAATTGGTGAATCGTCATTCACCTACCTTCAAATATTTTATAGCTTGGATTACGACATACCTCTTCTAAGTTATAAAATAGTTTGTTGGGTCCTAGCCTTAATATTTCATATTGGGTGTCATATTAAGGAATTTTAAATCAACTATCTTGAATATCTCCCAAAAGATGTTTGGTTTGGACATTTATGATCTTCCCAAATCTCTTGAAACACACTTTCCTAAATGAAGATGATGTCATTTGGCAAGGCAAGGTCTAGGTGTGATCACATCTTGGAGATGTAGTCACATATTGATAAGCCGGGAGAGTTGAGTGTCAAAGTCTTGAGAAGGTTGGTGGCTCAATCACTTTTTAAGTCACATAGTGAGATCCTTTGGGACCCCTATGAAATAGACTATGACAAGACCCTTAATGATCTTATCTATTTGCTAAGATCAACTTCCTAAAACTTTATGGACATTGACAATGATGACATTAGATATCCAGTAAAGCTCTCTCTTCCCAATTGAAAGGGATCGGCCATAGTCAACTCGGTTGACCAAATGGTAAAGAGAAAAACTAAGTCTGTGATAGTCCCATGTACCATTACCAAAGGGTCCATATGTTTATATTGCCAAAGGAAGGGGCATTGGTTGCGAAGCTGCCAATTTACCTAAGGGTGTTAAAGTCAATTAGTTTGACTCTACTTCAGGTAAAGTCCACTATCTAACTCTGCTAAGTTTCTATTATGAGATTCTTGATATATGATGTAACTGGGTCACATGGTGATGTTTTAAGAATCAAAGAAAAGTGAAGAAACTTAATGAAAGAATATGCTAAATCTGATCGCGTAGATGGATTTGTATCGCATAGTTTGAAGATCGGATTCTTCAGCTACTTCTTAGGAGTTATGAGATGTTGCTTAGGAATAGATAACAACAAGTTTTCATATGGATTGTAAGGGCAAGTTCTTCCGCAAAGGTTTTTAAAAATAAAAGGAAAATTTTGATTTTATTTATTTTAAAATATCCTTACAATGGCATTTGAGGAAAAATTGTTGCTGATAAAGATTCCATTAAGAGCAAGAATGGAAATATGAAATTGATTCTTTCATTTGTGGTAATGTCTAACTTTACCAAATAAGGAAAGATTCTCATCACCCAAGTTTCAATTGGACCGGAACTTGGAATCATGCAGGTTGTATAACATGATGATTGAGAACTTTCAAGTATTGGAAAATTAAGACTAACTACTTGTTCACATGGATGTGTGAGTCAAGTAACAGACTAAGGGATCGAGTACACATTCTTGTGCACTGGTCAAGTCGACCACAAAAGATCGATAAGATTATTCGTCATAATTTACTAAAGCTCAGTAAATATGGTTATACTTACAATCTTAAGTGTAATTCTTAAACATTGGAAAAGGTTCCAATGTAAGGCAGAGCAAATAAGAAGAATCAACTTAGGCAGAAGGATAAAAGTTTCTCAAATCTAAAAAGATGGGAGAGTACTTTAGTATCAGTTTTGTGATCATCTTAATGATTAAGAAACCATAACACAATTAGTTATCTAAGGAAATCTTAGTGCATTCTTATGACTAAGAAGAGGAATCTTGAATTGTTGAAATGGTTAAATCAAGAAGATAAGTCATACTTCGTTCCAATACAAGTCTTAGAGTCATACTCCGAGATTGTAATTTGAGTGACATGTCTTAAAGAAGGTTTAAAACACTTGTCAAATGTATGAGTAAAATTTTCCTACTCTTGTGCATTTGAAATTGGTAAGTTGTGATGTTTTGGATAAAACAAAGACCAACTAAGGCCAATTGTGTGAAGTGTTTGTTTTGATTAGAATCCGCACTATCTCTTGGATGTTTCACAAGGGAATCTTATAGGTCAAGAGGATAATAAAAGTCTTAAAGGTATTGAAAGTCTCAAGAACTAATCAAGAATAGAACCTGAAGTTCTTCACTAGCACACGACTTGAGGTTTATAACCTATCATGTTGACATATTCTGTGCCCATTCCAGTTAAAGTTGGCTTTGCATATAAGTTCTTAGAGTTCTCAATTGGTTGCGCAACAACTTGGAAGCAATGGCAGACCCTTGAGCTGTCAGGTGGCAAGAAATCAAGATTGAGTTCAGTCCATATGAGTTTGGATTTGTCATTATCCTTGCCTTGTGACTATGGTTTTGACAATTCACATGGATAAGAACACATACACTAGTAAATCTAAGTGTCATAAGGTTTCTCTCTGATTCATGAAAATGATGGTGAGGAAACTCTTTCACTAAGTAGATTTTAGCTAGATAGCAATTGTAATATTTGCATTCTCAAAGTCGTTAGTGGAGCGTGTGTCGTTTACCAACACACTAACCTGGACTTGTGAGAAGTGGAAAAGGTCTAAACAATCGAGACTATGATTATGGCATCCTTATTCATAGTTCTTAAAATTGTTCATACACACAAGTGTGCTATCTAAGGCAAGGTGTATGATTTTGATAATGTTTTATCAAAACAATCTAGTATCAGAAATCTGATCTTTGGTAAGAAAGTCAGCTGATTTCTAAGTACATGTCAATGCTAGTGGGAGCATAAGTGTTATGCTAATAATCATCATGTTCGTTGGAGCATGATAATTATGATAAAGATTGCAAGTTAGCAATGTTAATTATAGAAAACAAAGTTTCACTTGGGAAAGAGTTGTTTTGCTATAATTAAGGGAGTGGAAATTATACTTCATCTCAAATCTAAAAAGCTTAGATTGAGGTTTTAATCGTATTTAGTCAAGGATATATATATGAATTTCATGTTGGAATGGCTCAACATAAGGAAATTCTGTATATGGGTCCATTATTTGTGTTCTAAAATTCGATTATGATTACGACATCCCTTTTCATAATCTGAACTATGAGAACTTGGCAAATTGAAATGGAAATAGTATAGCAAAAGACTGGTGTAGTCTTTATGTGAGACATCATGTATCGTATCCCATATGCTTCGAATATAGGATCGATTACATGTGCTATATTCATCCGGTCTAAAATTTTCCAAATGCCTGGGGCATTAAGAAGGGAAAAGGTCTAGAATTGGATATGACTAAAAGGATTAAACAATTGTCGATGACGATCTAAGGTTTACCAAAGATTGGGTGCTTAAGGATAGTTGGAAGTATAGTGATAGTTCTGGAAGGACCATATTGACATAATCTGTAAGGAGGCAACTCTTGTTCAAAAGTGATAGTCAAAATGAATCTGGAAATGTTTCAAAGTTAGAAATTATTCAATCTGTTTGAGATTAGGAAACTTAATGCAAGAAGGATGTTTCCAAGTAGCTGATCTCCTTTGGAATACTCTACAATGATTGGTGCCAAGTCTTTGTTAATTTGTGCATAATCATTACAAAAGGGTCAATGCATATAAGTTTAGAATCTAACAGATTTCAGTAAATGGCATGAATTTGGAATTCTTGCATTTGCAGTAAGGATTTGGGGTTGTGAAAGATGATCATTGGAGTTATGTTCAATTGATCTATTTCACAAAGTAAAGATCATAGACAAACATAGTATGCATACTTGGTGTGTGGCATGACTAGTGTTTAGAAAACATAGTGTACATGCTTGGAGAATGGGACAACTATTGTTTTAAATTCAAGAATAAAGTTGATAGCTGAAATAGTATACAATGAATAATGTGTAATCATATAGTAATAAATAAAAGGTGTTTTATTTATATTCATAAGTTCTGAAACCATATTGGATTAAATTATTCTTGTGTTTTCATTTTGCATGTTTTGACTTCCAGACTAAACTAGGTTATTCTTCCGGAAAGACTATGTTATTCAAACCATCCACAGTCGGTCATATGTTGGAAGTAGATAAGAATTAAGATTGTTATGGGTTAGCTTGTAGAGGTCTAAGGTGTTGGACAAAGGGCTACAACACTCATGAGTGCTCATAAGTTCTGAGTATTGGATTCAACCGACGCTCATTGGAATCACTTCATGGATTTTATCACGAGTGATCATGAGATGATAATATACTATATTCTTCAAACCTAGAGATATGAGTTGTTACTATGAGTTGGTTGTACATTGATTGCACGAAAACGCATTCGGTAACTCGGTGTTATAAAACGTGCCTTTGTGTATGATTCAACAAGTAGTAGAACAAGCCATATGAGTCGAAGTTTATCCATTCCTTTTACCTTCAGGATAAAAGTGATATTTTTGGGCCCCTCGATGATTTGATGATGACAAATGGAAGTGCTCAGTCGGGCCAGGACTGATTTGATTTGTTCAATTAGTCAGTCGTCATAAATCGGAAATCGGGAAACAACAAATGGACAAAGAGAATGATTATAATCCATGTCTCAGTCCATATGATATCTAGAATGGAGGAATATATGATCCCTTATCTAATGGATAAGTTCGTTGACAAGATCAGAGTTCGATAGCAGCTTTAAGAGCTACGATTTCCAGTTAGGTTTTGAAGTCATACTCAATAATAGTTTTAGACTTATCCAAGTGGGAGACTGTTGGATTAATGTCTAAGTCCATAACTATATTTGGTATGTACTTGACCTGACTCGGCATGGTCCATTTGGGTTGCACTTCACCGACACAATTTATATGGATAGTCTTTTGAGAATAGTATATTTATGATTTATATTAATATATGATAAGTTCTAATATATTAATAAGGAATCATATTATTTAATTAGTATTGATCAAAACTTAATTTTGTATTAATTAAGTGATCAAAATGAACTAATTAAATATGGACTCTTATATATATATATATATATATATATATATATATATATATATATATATATATATATATATATATATACTAGCAGCGTACCCGCGCAAAGCGACGGGGTGTGTAAATTTTTTTGGTGATATGTTTCCTCTACAAAAATGTTATGTTACAAAAGAAAATACATGTCGAAAACAAAATAATCAAACTATGGTGTTATTTGGGAGATGAAGTCATTTTTTATTCCTAGACGGTGGGCTTTATAGCAAACGAGGGAACAAAGAGGTATCTGCGATTGGAGGGATATTTATATTAACATGCTAAATTTAAGGATATCGAAAAGGGTTCAAAATTTGAATGAATCCGGGATTTGAGGGAACCATATCAAATTGCTGAGAAATATAAGGAGATTTGATGATAAATATTTGAATTCAAAATGTGGTTAAAATTTAATATTATTTTATTAATGGCTAGTTGTACTATCAGCTTCATCATTTGGACGTCTTAAAAAAATATTATTATTATAATCAATCTATTTTTAGAAATAGTTAGATTTCTTTTATAAGATAGTAAAGATATATATATATATATATATATATATATATATATATATATATATATGGAATGGGCCAAGTTCATTTAAGTTGGGCTAAGCTTTCATGGATAGTCCATGGAGTCTTTAACCTATGGATCATATGAAGTGAAAGGTCATGGGTTTAACCTTAGTCTCCATACTGTATAAAGATGTCCTTGGTTGGTGAAATGGGCACTAGTATGGGTACACTATGAAGGGCTAGCCAAGTTCACTAGAGAGAACCAAGTATCCATATTCTTTAAAGTCTTCCAAGGTGTTTTGGTGATTTGTGATTCCACTTGAGGCTTCCACAATATCAGGGGTAAGCTCTTAAAGCTTGAAGACATCAAACTACATCAAAAATGTATGTTATCTAACTAGTACTTTGTAGTATAAGAACATCATAATATATTAGTTAGGATTAAAGCCTTGGAAAGATCTTATTTGCATGTATAATAGAGAAAACATAGATCCAAGGTATTTAGGGTTGCATGTACACTTAGGAGTGTTAGAATGCTCAAAACCCAACAGTATTTTGTGATGTTTGTCAAAGTTAGAAATCCGGACAAAAATGTTGATCTGTTTTGTGAGGGTTGTAGTGATTGATATGGTCTAAATTAGAGATTTCCCTAGAGAGATGAAATTGTATTAAATCGATTCTAGTTTTGATAAATTCTGATAAAATCCTTTGCGGAGTTGTATATTTTATTTTACGCTCAAAACATTGAACATGGGTTAGGCTATGAAACTTCTAGATATGAAACATAGACTTTGTTTTCTGTTTTGATTGCTTTTTTCTTTTGTGTAATGAGATCAATTGAAACTGTTGGAAATCAATTCTTCCTTCTTTTATGTCTATGGTTTTCTTTCTCATGTTATTTCATCTTCAATTTCAAGAATTGGTTGAAATCATTGGCAATTGCTTCCTAATTTCTATTCCTGATCATGATGCTTTCTACTCTTGATTTTTGTAGTTATGTGTGGTTAAGTTTTTAATATTAATGAGTTTGTTTTGGTCGTTTAACTTCTTCCAAAATATGTTTATGACACTCTGAAAAAGTGTTATTAGTCAATCCATGAAATGCTTAAAGTTTTGGAATGATTACCTTCTTTGTTGTTGCTAAAACTCATGTTGATTTCTATCTCAATTCTAGTGAGTATTTTATCGTAAAAATACCATGTTTTGAACCATCCAAAATTTGTTCAAAACATTCCCTAAAGTTCTTTATATGTGGCTCAATGGAGAGGAAACTCAAGCCCTTAATGTTGTTTTTCTCTTTTAGCTATGAAGTTTGTTTTCCCCATAAAAGCAATGTACCTTGAGTCATGGTTTGGGATTTAAATTGTTATTCAAACTTCTTGAAATTTTGCTACTTCTAAGAACCCAACTTTCATCTTTATAGTTTATTTTGGTTATGGCTTGATACGTTAAGTTGTAAACTATCCCTTAAAATGCATTGCTGGGAAATTCAAAAAAAATTCCCATTCTACCCCTGTTTTGAAAAGATATAGAAAAAATCACTAGTATTCAGATTGGTGATCCATAAACTCTCAAACTTTTCTTGTTGAGTCTATTTTGTCTATGGATTTTACCAAGACCTGATATTGTCCCTAACCAAGGTGAAAATCATCATTTTCACTAATTGGTCAGAAACTAGCTGACGAACATGTTGTCTTGCAAAATTCATAAACAATTCTAGAAAAAAAATATGAACTTGTGTGAGGACTTTCTAAAAGGATAATAGTCTAATCAACTAGAATATGCAAAATAATTATAACTTATGCAGGTTTAAGTGGGGCTAAAGTGGCCTAGAGTAGGCTACTGTTTCATGTCAAAATCTGAGAATTTAACCAAATAACCAATTTTAATGTTTGTGTAAACTTATAGTAATCCTTATATTTACATTTTACTAGGGTAAGGTTTATACCTTAGTTCCTACAAGGTTTGAAGTGTGAAGAGGACGATTTTTGACAAAGGTGAGTTAATCTTTATGGTTTTCAGTACTTTTTTAAGGAATTTTGTATCTTAGATGGATTGGAAATAACCTTGGATATTTAGGTTGTATGTGCCCCTATTGTGTGTTATATGTTTTTGATTGCTATCTTCCCTTTTTTGTATGAGAATTTATGATGCTTAAATGCTAGATTGTTATTCTTTTGATGTAAGTGGTGTGTTAGGGCCATGATAATAAGAGTGTTTTGTGTTGATTATATATGATGGATGTATGCCATGCTTTCTTGGACACGCTTGTATATGATGATTAGGAAATATCATGCTAGTGATGTTGGCAAGCCATAATGATGATATATGCATAAACTTGTATGTTATTTAAATTGTTTTAACTTGTATTTACTTGTTTACAGCTTTACATAAGAAGTAGCTTGGGAAGTAATATGCTAGAAAAAGATGATAGAAAATATTCATGATTACTTATGGATGTCATATGTGTAATCCCGAAAAATATGAATTAATAATTAATTACTTAAAAGGGGAATACACTAGTTGGACGAAGGATAGCAACCTAGACTTAGGTTTGTACCCTATATGGCTAATATGATGGCCTAGTAGATTGAACGATACCTATAGGATAAGAGCTTAATTCAAATTTGGCATCGAATGGTTTTTCTAGATAAGTAATTAGGTTATGGTCCATGGTTTTCAGGATTGGAGTGGTCTTGAGGATTGACAAAATGTCTTCACAAATACCATGTAGGATTTGGGAGGTTTAACTTGATGAAATTGGCACCACTCGTACCAATCCTTAATAAAAACACATGTACTTTTATATGCAACCTCGAAGTAGCAAACACAACAAAAAACTGGGAAAATGTTACGTGTGAGAGTCTCTTATAACTTACTGCATTGGGCCATGTTGGCCATGTTAGTAGCGAATGGAATACCTACCTTGGGGTTATTGATGAATATATAAACCTATAAATATGAAGTATTACAACAACAACTACAAAGATAATTAAGAGTAAAGTAATTTTTAATGATAAAAATGAATACTAATATTATTTAATAATATGATGAAGTGATAAAAATTAGTTACAAAGTTGAATAATGAATTGTAACTAAATGAACAATCTCTAAAGATGAATAATATTGAGTTTAATTATGCAGATATGTGACGTATGCGATGTCATGCTATGTGAGTTTTTGGAAAGCATGTTTTCATGATGTTTTGTTTGATCCATTTGGGATATGTGCGTTCTATAACACTTTACTTATGATTAGCTCACTTTGAATTTGCTGACACTTGTTTTTTTGCTTGTTGTTTGTCTTGTATTGGTCCAAGTAGCATAATCTGACGACTTTGTGAGGATGGGGTCTCTTGGGTAGCTACTTTTAATATTATTTTAGTGATCATACCATTTGGACATTTCATTGAGTTTTCATAACACTAGTTTTATGAACTTGGTTTGGATTTGTTTATGAACTTTAATTTTAATGAATGATGTTTTTTTTATAATAAAAGTAACATTGGTGATGTTTTCATAAAATTCAATATAAGACCTCCAGTAATGTATGATGTTAAATAAAAAATTTAAAATAAAAAAAATTGGATGAAAAATCATGATGTTGCAAGTTGGTATCAGAGCCATGTTGTGAGTGAACTAAATATAGAGGTTGGTGTTTAGACTCAGAGTGTAGATTGGCTTAAATAGGTTGCTATAGACTCTTAAAGGGGGGGGGGGGGTGTATGATGAGTGTTTTATGTTCTTAATAGCTTAATCACCCTTAGAACATTTATGCCTCCTTATTAGGTTGATTTAGACTCTTCAAGGGGATCAGATAATGGAGATGCAATAGGTCCTACAAGATGAAGAGCTCATGTCTGGCGAGGTTGAAACTACTAAGGATGTGATGAAACTTGAAGCACATGATTTCAGGGTGGGTCTCTCAGCTCGAAACTGTGATGTGACACATGGTGTGGGAAATCAAATGAGGAGGGCCAATCTAGGTCCTCAAAGAAGAAGAGGAAGGGTCATTAGGTTGTAAAGAGTGACATGGCGAGTTTCTATGTGAAATGTCACTCCTCACAGACGGGGTTGTATAGTAGCAGGCTAGCAGTACTGTCATTTGTCCCTACGGAGGACCAGACCATAAATAGGTGGATTGTAGGAGCCTTACATAAGTCAGCTATAATCGCAAATAGATGACTCCGATCAGTGGCCAATGCCCTAACCTGAGGACTCACTGTGATTCAGGCGGTAAGAAGACAATGTCGTCTAAAAGGAGAGCTTGTGCAATAAAGATGACTACATAGGAATCCAGAAGAACTGTTGAGGTATATTTAGAACTTATTTAGCTAAGTTATTTTTTAATATACATTATTTTTATTTGATGATAATGATAGTAATCCACTTTTATTTTCTACTTTTGATGCTTGTTTGGTGTTACTTTAAATTTTCTGAATTTTTGTGTCAGATATTGTCATAGGGGTAGGGAATCTTGTTTTCATGTTTGGGGAAATGTACGATGAGTTTTCCAATGGGATGGTTGGATACACTTTTTCCTTTTGACTTGGACTCTGATCGAGATTAAGTTGTGTGAAGTCATTAATTATATGTTTTGGCTATCTATCATTCAAATTAAGATTCTCTTGATTAGAAGGCATATGCATATTCCGCATTTGTATAAGGGTATGTTCGCTTTTGATAAGAGAAAACTATAGTGTTTGTTCCATCATTTTTGCATTGTGGTGAGCATGTTACTAGTGGGGAGGTGTGAGTTTTCCCTTGGATCATGTGATGGAGGGATCAACGTACTTAGCGGTTATCTTTTTTGGAAGTGGTAAAGGATTTATGACTAAAAACCATTGAAGGGTGATACTGAAAGACTCTCCTTAAATGAAAATTATTGTTCTTTGGAAATCGAGGCAGGCTAAGAGCTAAATGTCTTGTTGATAGATAAGTTGTGAGTCGACTAGTTAATGCATGAGATGGGAGAAATGGTGGATATCTTGGTTAGAGAGGGACCAAACAGCAGGGGACGAAATGGTTCAAACTAACTTAACTCTATTAGGAAGAAGTGTGTGGGTTAGAAGTAACCTAGGTGGTCAAAGATGACATGAATGTTCGTTACCCAAAGTTGTACGTACCTGTATCTGATTCCAACGACAAAATCATTTTAAGGAAAGGATGATTGTAACGACCCAAAATTCTCTACTATTAATACGAATAATATTTCTTCAATTTCATTTATTAAACTAACATTTCTTTTGTTTAATGTTAATTTATGGGGGCAAAGTTTAAGAAAATGATAATCATATATATGGATGAGTTATTTTCTAACATTTTAGGGTCCTAGAATTAATGTTATCAAGTATTTAAGGAGGCAAAACCCTAAAACCAGGAAACACATCATTTTACAGCATCCAAAACCAAATTAGCAGC
Organism: Lactuca saligna; assembly: GCF_052625555.1. Lineage (NCBI taxonomy): Eukaryota > Viridiplantae > Streptophyta > Magnoliopsida > Asterales > Asteraceae > Lactuca > Lactuca saligna. The sequence goes on from NC_136420.1 coordinate 215,470,847, forward strand.
CTCCAGGTGTCTTAGAAGTGAATTATTAAGTGTAGTTTCCATCCTTGAAGATTTAGTGAATATCCAAGAAGTTACAATGCTAGTTCTGGTGCTTTTTTTTTTGGGGGGGGGGGGGGGTGATAATTCCTTGTATAGATCAAGGCTTCTTCCTTGCTTCTTCTCTTAGAAATTCATCAAATTTATAGAGTTTCAAATGAATTTCGTACCATCCATCTCTATTTTTCAAGTCCTTATATTATTTCTTGAAGTATTTGGTTATGTTTGTCAATGTTTGAAATCTGGACAAAATCGTTGATCTGTTTTGCAAGGGCTGTAGAGATCGATATGGTCTGAATTAGATTATACCCTAGAGAGATGAAATTATAGTAAATCGATTCTTGTTCCAATAAAGTCCGATAAAACCTTTTTTTGATTTGCAAATTCAATTTTACGCTCAAAACACTGAATATGGATTCGGCTGCGAAACTTCAAAATAGGAAACTTAGTCTTTGTTTTTTGTTTTGATTTTTTGTTACTATGTATAGAGATCAATTGAGACTATTGGAAATCAGTTCTTCCTTCTTGTAATTCTATGATTTCTTTCTCAAATTGTTTCATCTTCAATTGACAAGAAATGGTTGAAATCATTGGCAATTGCTTCCTATTTTCCATCCTTGATCATGATGCTTTCTACTCTTGATTCTTGTAGTTATGTGTGGTTAACTTTTTTAGTCTTAATGAGTGTGTTTTGGTGGTTTAATGGATGCCAAAATATGTTCATGAACAATCTCAAAAGTGTTATTAATCAAGCCCATGGATGCTTAAAGTTTTGGTATCATTACATTCTTTATTGTTGCTTAAACTCATGTTTATTTCTATCTCAATTCTAGTGATTATTTTTCAATAAAAAGATGATGTTTTGAACCATCCAAAATTTCTTCAAAACAGTCCCTAAGAGGTCTTTATATGTGGCTTAGTGGTGGAGCCAACTCAAGCCCTTAATGGTGTTTTTTTCTTTTAGCAACAAAGTCTGTTTTTCCCATAAAAGCAATGTACTTTGAGTAATGGTTTCGGGTTTAAATTGTTATTCTAACTTCTTGACACGTTTCTACTATTAAGAACCTAATTTACATATTTATAGTTGATTTTGGTTACGGCTTAACGGGTTAAGTTGTAAATTAACACTTAAAATGCATTGCTGGGAAATTAAGAAAAACTTCCATTCTGCCCCTGTTTTGAGAAAAAGTATAGAAAAAATTATCAATAGTCGAATTGGTGACCCGTAAACTCTCAAAGTTTTCATTTTGAGTCTAGTTTGTCCATGATTTTTCCCAAGACCAGATATTGTCCCAAACCAAGGGGAAAATCAACTTTTTCACTAACTGGTAAGCAGTTAGTTGCAAAAGCATGTTGTCCTGTAATATTCATAAATAATTATAGAAAAAATTGTATAGACTTATGCGAGCACTTTTTGAAATAACTAAAATACTTTTCTACTAGAATATGAAAACTAATTGTATTATATGCTGGTTTAAGTGGGGATAAAGTGGCCTCGAACATGCTACTGTTTAATGTTAAAATTTGAGAATTTGACCTAATAACCAGTTTGCATATTTGGGTAGGAAATTTCCATTCTTTTTTTATGTAAACTTATATAAATCCATATATTTGTGTTTTACTAGGGTAATGTTTGATAAATTAGTTCCTACAAGGTTTGAAGTGTGAAGAGGTTGTATTTTTGACAATGGTGAGTTAATCTTTGTGGTTTTAAGGTCTTTTTTAGGGAATTCCGTATCTTAGATAGATTGGAATGAACCTAGGATATTTAGGTTGCATCTGACCCAATTGTGTGTGATATGTTTTTGGTTTCTATATTCCTTTATTTGTATGACAATTTATGATGCTTAAATACTAGATTCTTATTCTTTTTATGTAAATGGTATGTTAAGGCCATGATAGAAAGAGTGTTTTGTGATGATTATATGTGGTGGATGCATTGCATGATTTCTTGACATACTTGTCTATGGTGATTAGGACAAAGCATGCTAGTGATGTTGTCAAGCCATAAGGATGATATATGCATGAACTTTTATGTTATGTAAATGTTTTAACTTGTATTTACTTGTTTACATGTTTACATAAGAAGTAACTTGGGAAGTAATATGTTGACAAAGATGATAACAAATATGCATGATTACTTATGGATGTTATATGTGTAATCCCATAAAATATGAATTACTAATTAATTAATTAATTAAAATGGCTATGCACTAGTAGGGTGAAGGGTAGCAACCTAGACTTAGGTTTGTATCCTATCCGTATAATATGATGGCCTGGTGGGTTAAAAAATACCTATAGGATAAGAGCTTAAGCCAAATTTTACATGGAATTGTTTTTCTAAACAACCAATCGGGGCATGTTTGATGGTTTCCAAGACTAGAGTGGTGTTGACAATTGTTGGAACATCTACACTGTAACATACACGTTCTGAAATTTGTATTGTTATTATTAAAAGTGAATAAAATTGAGTGTTGAGTTCTAACAACTAGTTTTTACTAGAAATGAAGTAAAACTATGTTTAGAATCACTCATAAAATATTAGAAGTCTTATGAGATTCCAATTAATGGCCAGATAGTGAAATTTAGCGAAAATATAAAATTTAAAATAAGTAAAATTTTATTATTTGATGTTGTAAATCATATTGTTAGAAACTTGTAGGCAAAAACCTCGTCGAAATCCGAGTTATAACGAAGAAGTTATGACCAACCGAAGATCCGCGACAAAACCAGCACGGCACCGAATGACGTAAAAAGTGAGTTTTTTATAAACTACTTTTTAGCCTTAGAAATCTAAAGAAAGTCGTAGTATACGTTAAACCGAGAAATTTGATAAAAAGAACGCCAAAATATGACTTCATATGAGGAAGTTATGATCTTTCGAAGTTTCAACTTAGAAGTAGATAGCTAAAAACTCGAATTTTAGATCGAGCGATATTTTAACGATATATCCTGAACGAGAATCGAAGGTCTCGTCATATGTAGTACAATGGTAAAAAGTCTGACAAAAATGGATGTCAGATGATGAAGTTATGAATTTTTAACGGATTTTCCTATCCCGGTCTGTTAAAAATAATAATATTAAATATAAATTCAAAATTAGCCGACGAAGTCTAAAAGAAAGTTGTAGAGCGTAATTGTAGCTACACGTGCATATAAAGAACGTCAAAAAACAAAGCTCGTATGTGAAAGTTATGGATTTTAGAAGTTCGGGCCCCAAAAACCGAGAATTTTTGCATGAACAGTGTTCGGACACATCACCTCGCACGAAGAAGCAGCGTCACCGGAGACGTGGCCAAATCCGAGACCAACACGTGTTCCTTTCTGATTCGCCGAGGCCAAGGTCCAGTAGGAACTAGAAACGTCTCGCATCGGTGGCCAGTCCGACGCGAGACACGTCTCGCCAACCAGCCTCGCATCCGAACCACACTGACCGAGCCTCGCATGCGCGCCAGCTGTTCTGACCCTCGCATCCGAGCCTCGCCTTTGCGCCGCATTGTCTTCGCTGCTGCTGCCACCTGCCTCTCCGGATCCGAGCCTCTCGCCTATAAATAGGAGGCATGCGAGCCTTCTCGGGTAGTTTTAGAAAATTACCATTTTTGGCCCCTTTTTCCATATTTTCTTTATTTTGACTTTCCCCGAAGCCCCGGTATCAATTTTAGCACCCGAAACACGTCCCGAGACCCCCGAGAAGCTCGAAAATTTTATCTTTTTTGTTTTGAAGCCCTACCTTTGCAGAGCCCGGTTTTCAATTAGGCTCCTGCTTTTCAACATAGAAAGTCATTTAAAGCCGAAATGTTGTCTAAATTACTATTTTAACCCCTAGTTAACATAAGGTGAGTTCAATATATAGGAGCAATTGTATGTTATGTGTTATATGAGCTATGTGCTTTTCAATGTTATTATTCTGAGTTATTTTCTCGTGTTATTCGCTATTTTATATCAATTACAATACCTTTGACCATGTGATTAGTGAAAGGACATAGATTCACATTGGTACTGGTACGTAGCCTCTGGCCATGTAGAGCATGTCTCCGTAAGAGAATGACTTCTATTATATGGCATTGGCAGAAGGTTAGATAGGAATGGTATACAGCCTCTGACCATGTAGAGCATGACTCCGTAAGAGAATGAACTGTATTCTATGGTATTGGCAAATGGTTAGACAGGGCTATAAGCCTGAAATCTACTGAAATGTTAATCAGATATTTAAATTTCTTCTGTGCCATTTGGGCCAAAGCTTTATTGATGCATATTAAGTATTGAAATCGTTATGTATCATTGATTGTAAATCTTTGAATCAAATCTTGAGTTGATACTGAAAGCCTGCCATATGATACGCATATGCTATTGTTGTTTTTGTTCCCTTTTTACTTCTGTCGTATTGGTATATGTAAGGCATAAGATTACATTGTATTTATTTATTGAATTCACTCAGCGTTATCTCTTATCCTGTAAGGTCGAACCTTATAATATGATGATGTTTGATACTGATCACTCAGCATCAACATATATTTCAGCGTCAGCATCAGCATCAGTGTCAGCATAAAAGTTGTTCAGTATATATATTGTCTTATATGTAACAGTTTTAGTATTTATCTTGTTTCCATAGTTATCATATATTAGTTAGCTGGAACATCCCTGATTTGTAGGGATTGTCTATAATAGTTCTATATAATCTTTTGTACGGGTTTGTGAAAGGGTTGTCTTTCACAAACCCTAATAGCTGCTTTGTGTAAACAATAATCTCTTTGTGAGATTATCATTCCTAGTGAAAGTTCTTTGTGATATTTCGTTGTTCTGTTCTTATTATTAGTCATCGTTTGATAAATCGATTGATCTACGATCCTTTCAATTGGTATCAGAGCATGTTTCTTTTATCAAACAAATGGCTTCATCCTCTTCTTCTTCAAACTCATCAAATCATCCTTCTGCTAAAATTCCTCCATTTGATGAAACAAATTTTGCTATGTGGAAAATAAAGGCTCTCTATGCATTAGAGTTGATAGATGAAGACATGTTGGACATCATCGAAAAGGGTCCATATGTTCCGATGTATCAACCCCTGAAAAACAACGTTCCTGATGGTGCCGTGAAGAAAACACCTAGAGAAAACTGGACGGAAGATGACAAAAGAAAGAATGGTCTAGATGTTCGTGCTCGGGCTGCAATCAGCTATGCTTTGCCATACAATATCTTTGGGCTGGTTCAGAATTGCATCTCAGCAAAAGAGATGATGGATACGCTGACTGTATCTTTTGAAGGCACTGAAGAAGTCAAGGCTACTCAAATAAATGATCTAAACAGAAGGTATGAACATTTTTTTCCAAAGAAAGGTGAAACCATGACTCAAACCTTTAACAGGTTTAATACTCTTGTTAATGATCTGCGGAGCCGAGATCAGTTAAAGCATCGAACTGTTCTAGTGCATAAGTTTTTGGATTCTCTGGGTGCAGGTTCGGAGAACCATGTTAATCTGCTGAAAAATAGTGAGAAGATCAACACTATGGACTTACAAAGTCTCTATGGAAACCTACGATACTATGAGGAATCCAAGCTTCAGAGAAAGGAGCTGATGAAGGATTCTCAGCGTGAGTCATTAGTAGCTTTATTCTCAAACAAAAAGCAAGTGTCAGAGTCAGACACTGAAAACCATTCAGACACTGATTCTTCTAAAAGTGACACTGATGATCTCGAAAAGGTTGTGGCTAGTATGGCTTTGATTGTGAAGACTTTTGAGAAATCAGGCCGAAATTTCTCAAAGTTTCAGAAGAAGATGAGTGGGAAATCTTCAAAAAGATCAGACGCTGATAAAAAGCATGGTATTGAAATGAAAGGGAAAGCTCAGTGCTTTAACTGTGGGAGCACTAATCATTTTGCAAAAGAATGCAAACAAAGAACCCAAAGCTCGGATGAATACTGGAAGCTGAAGTACAACAAGCTGGTTGAGAAACTGAAAGCAGAGAACTTGGATCATAAAGTTCTTGTCGCTGAAGTTAAGTGTCTGATGGTCAAGATAGAAGTCACTGATGAATGTAAAGTCAGCAACAGTTCATTTGATGCTGATATGTCTGATGCAGTGGAAAACTCCAGGAAGCATAACACTGATTCTCCTTCAATGTATCAGGTTCAAAACTTTGTTTGATATTCAATGAATGAAAAAATCAAAATGTTTGAGTATTTGGGTGTTCTTAATTCTAAGAAGAATCAAACCATAAAAATATGCAAAATCAAATTGATCTTCTTAAAACTGAACTATCCTTAAAAAATAACATTATTGACACTACTTAGGAAAATCGAAGAGTTACTAATTTATCAAATTCCTCACTATCAGCTGAATTGATAAAGTTAAAGACCTCTTGAACAAAGAACAAACTGTTTTAAAACTTTGGGCTATGTCTCACAAAAAAGCTAATTATGTTATTTCTACTCAAATACCTCACTCATGTGAGAAAATCCTTGGGGGAAATTTTACTGAAGCAGAAAAGGTTTTTAAATCTCAAGAAAAGGAATCTGAATTTTATTCCATAAATGAATTAAAAGATAGTTTCAAAAACACATTTATCAGCAACAACTTTATTAGTCAGAGTCTCGTTGATGAACACTGTGTTACTGACTCTAATGGTGTTACTGAGTGTAATATTGAAATTACTGGAATTGATCCTACTTCTTATCCTGCACATCTTGTGAGACCAACTCCTCTCACTGAAAATCTTATCGCATTTCCAATCTCAAATGGAGTGTTTCATGCTGTTCATGAACAACTTGAACAATATCCTGATTGCAGTGTTTCAGTACATAAGTCTAAATCTGAGACTGATGTCAGCTCCTCATCCATCACTGATTGTAGTTCTTCTAACAGTGAATTCTTTAGTAATTCAATGTTAAATAAAAGGACTCAAAGTTCACTTGGTGAATCTTTCAAATAGAAATGTGTTAAATCTAAAAATGTGCTTACCAAGAAAAACTTTGGTACTAGAATTTGCTACAGGTGTGGTGATTCGACTCACAAAATCAGTAAATGCAAGTTTCATAAAACATCATTAAGAGCTGATAACATCAAAGTTAGAAATGAAAAATGGACTCTTAAATCAAATTCTTTAAACTGTCTGCCTAAAGAGTGTTATAATATATTGTCAAATAACTTTGTGAATGACCCATCTTCCAATGGGTCAGTGTGTTCTAACTAGTTTCTCAGCACTGCAGGGTCAGGAGCATCTTTGGTACTTAGATAGTGGTGGCTCAAGACATATGACAGGATCCAAGTGTCTCCTGGAAGACTATGTCAAGAAAACTGGTCCTGCAGTAACATACGGAGACAATGGAAAGGGGTTCACTAAAGGATATGGAAATATCAAGTGCAATAACGTGGTGTTTCAGAACGTTTCATATGTAAAGGGTCTCAAACACTATCTTATCTCAATCAGCCAATTGTGTGATGCTAACTATGAAGTTCACTTTACAAAGAAGGAAGGAAGAGTTGTTAACACTAACAAGAACATCGTACTTTCAGCAAGTAGAAAAGATGATATATATGTTCTTGACATGTTCTAAAGTGACAAGGCGCTGATGCAATGTTTCTTTATAAAGTCTCAAACCAATCTCAGCTGGATTTGGCACAAAAGGTTCTCTCATTTGAACTTTAAGAATTTATCCAAAATATGCAATCAAGATCTAGTGAGAGGTCTCCCAAAACTCAGCGTTGTCAAAGACAAGATGTGCTCAACGTGTGAACAAGGAAAACAAACCAAGTCATCATTTAAACCAAAGTCATGTTCTAGCATATCTGTTCCTCTTCATTTACTACACATGGTCTTGTTTCGACCTATTCCTGTTCATTCCCAAGGAGGAAACAAGTATACTCTAGTGGTTGTGGATGAGTTTACTCGATTTACATGGGTGGTTTTCTTGAAGAAGAAGAGTCATGCTGCACAGGAAATTATCTCATTGATTCGTAAAAATGAGACACTGACCGGTCTCAAAGTTAAGAAGTTAAGGAGTGATCATGGCACTGAGTTCAGGAATTCAACTCTTGAATAATTTTGTGATTATAAAGGCATTGGGCAAAACTTTTCAGCTCCTCGCACTCCTCAACAAAATGGAGTTGCTGAATGAAGAAATCGAACACTGATTAAGGCAGGAAGGACCTTAATGATTCATGCTGGTCTTCCTATGTCGTTTTGGGCTGAAGCTGTTAATACAACATGCTATACTCAAAATCGATCTCTAATTCACAGGATTCACAAGAAGACACCATATGAGATGCTGAAAGGTCGAAAGTCGGACGTATCCTTCTTTCACGTGTCTGGATGCATTTGTTATATTCTTAATCAGCATGATCCAAGATCAAAATTTGAGCCTAAGGCTGACAAAGGTATTTTTGTTGGGTACTCATCTATTTCAAAAGCTTTTCGTGTTTTTCATGTGAACAGGCAGTGCATTGAAGAATCCATTCATGTGATGTTTGATGAGGAATCATACACTGATGAAAAAGTAGCTCATTCTTCCTCTATTTTTCAAGAGCTTCTCTCTTGCCCATATGATGAAGTTTCTCATGCTGAAGAAGAAGCTACTATTCCCGATCCTATCGTTCCAGATCCAAGTTCCTTGAATCAAGATACTGCAGTTAGCTCGACAACTCATTTGTCTGATACTGATGAAACTCTTGAGAATGAAGACCCTCCTGCAACTGATGTTCCCTTCAGCAATAACACTTCAATGTCAAATCCAGTGGAATCAGCTTCTGGACATCAAGATCACCCTGTTGATCAAATTATTGGGAATCTTCATGATGGTGTCCGAACCAGATCTCGTGTATCTAATAATTTTTGCATGTATGTTAATTTTGTTTCAATGATTTTACCTGACAAGATACACATAGCTCTTCAAGACGCTGACTGGATTAAAGCCATGCAAGACGAGCTGAACGAGTTCGAAAGGCACAAGGTTTGGACCCTTGTTCCTAAACCATCAGGAAAGACCATCACTGGAACACGCTGGGTCTACCGCAACAAGGTTGATAAAGACGGCATCATTACTCGCAAAAAAGCAAGGCTTGTTGCTCAGGGGTTCACTCAAATTAAATCCATCGACTACAGGGAGACTTTTGCTCCAGTTGCTCGCATTCAAGCAATTAGACTGTTTCTCACATACGCTTCACACATGAACTTCATTGTCTACCAAATGGATGTCAAAAAGACATTTCTTCATGGTGAGTTACAAGAAGAGGTATTTCTCAAACAACTCCCAGGCTTTGAAGACAAAGAGCACCCTGACTATGTGTACCGACTAGATAAAGCTGTATATGGACTGAAGCAAGCTCCCAGGGCCTGGTGTGAGACACTGACATCATATCTTCTTGAAAATGGCTACAGAAGAGGAGCAATTAACAATACTCTCTTCATCAAACAGAAAGGCTCAGAACTGATTCTTGTTCAAATCTATGTCGATGACATCATCTTTGGATCTCCAAATGAGAACCTGAGTAAAGAATTCGCTGAGATCATGTCTCAAAGGTTCGAAATGAGCATGATGGGGAATATGAATTTCTTCTTAGGTCTTGAGGTTCAACAATGTTTTTTAAACTTGTTCAATTCCTTGGATAGATCCCGGTATTTGTAGACTCTCGCCCTGATTGATGAAAAAGAAATAGAATTGGAAAAGTCCAACAAAAATCAGGTATTTCAATTTGTCAAAGTAAATAAATTGCTAACATGCTAGTTAAGTATTCTCTCAGCGACTGCAAACCGGCTTCTACTCCGGTGTCCAAGACAGATAAGCTACACGCTGATTCCACCGGCGCTGATGTTAATCACTCTCTTTATCGAGGAATGATTGGATCTCTTCTCTACCTCACTGCAAGTCGCCCTGATATCATGTTTGGAACCATTCTCTGTGCTAGATTCCAAGCTAATCCCAAGGAGTCTCATCTCATTGCAGTCAAACGCATCTTTTGATACTTAAAGGCCACTCAGAACTTGGCACTGTGGTACCCTCGTGACTCAACGATTGAACTCTTTGGGTACACTCATTCCGACTATGCAGGTTGTAACTTAGACAAGAAGAGCACATCAGGTGGATGTCATTTCCTTTGAAATCGACTAATCAGCTGGTCTAGCAAGAAACAAACCTCAGTAGCTATCTGCCCTCCAGAAGCTGGGTATGTTGTAGCTGGGAGATGTTGTGCTCAAATCCTATGGAATCCAAATCAACTTTTAGACTATGGGCTTAAATTCACAAAGACTCCTATATTCTGTGACAACACCAGTGCCATTCAGATCACAGAGAACCCGGTTCAGCACTCAAAGACAAAGCATATAGAGATCAGACATCACTTCATCAGAGACAATGTTGAGAAGGGCAAGGTTGTTTTACAGCATGTCAAGACTTCCGATCAACTAGCTGACATTTTCACCAAAACCTTGGATACTCAAACTAATGCTCACATCATTGGCGAACTTGGAATGATCACTCTCGATTGAAAAATTGTTTTACTAATGTTTGTTATTGTCTTATACACTAATATTTTTTTGTACTGATGATGATGCGCTGATGATGTTTAGCATGCTGAGTACATTGTATGATCTCTTATCTCTTTCTCTTCTACAAATCTTCTAAACTAAATTTGAATCATTCACTGTATTAAACCATACACTGATAACAACTTGAAACTCTTTGCCGATGGTTAGAAAAACACCAAGTTCTATCACATGCAACTATCCACTCTTACAAATCTTACACTGATTCTGTGATTCGGTGTGACAAAACACATGCTGATGAGAATCTAACAGTCTTTGCTGATGGTTAGACAAAACACCAAGTTCTATCACACGCAACTATCCACTCTTACCAATCTTACACTGATTCCGTGATTCAGTGTGACAAAACACATGCTGATGAGAATCTAAAAATCTTTTCCGATGGTTATACCAAATCACCAGTGTCTATCACATGCAACAATCCTCTCTTCACCTTCTTCTCACTCAGTGTCTAATGATTCAGTAAGAAATACCACTCACTAATAAAGACTCGACACTCTGTGCCGATGGTTAGATAATTAAACCAGTATCTATCACACGCACCAATCACCTTCCTAACCCTAAACAAGCAATTTGTACCTTGAATTGACGACAAACTATCTTTCAGCATGTAACTTTCCGTGATAGCAATCTCAGCGCTTCCGTAGTCACTGATTGTCATTTCCTCTTTGGTACAACGGCTCTATTTACCCAACGGCTATTTTTTGATTTGACAGTCTGGCAAGATACACAGTTATTTTTGGTAAAGATAATCATTACTTTTTACCGTTTGATTCTCTATTTAAACCTTTTCACCTCTTCCCCGAACCTTTTTACCTTCCTCCAATCTTCTTTCTCTCTTAAAAAAAAGGAAACTAAAAAAAAGGAAACCCTAGAATCCTAAACTTTTTCAATGACGGCATCACTGTTCACCTTCTTCTCCACTTCAAGAAGAGTCGTCCCAACTCCAAACTCTCCTCCTCTTCCCATATGCATCAAAGCCACCAACGTAGTTTTCAACCCTGATATTCCAGATGTTCATCGAGGTCTTTGAATTGATGATTTTTTTAATTTCTTGGTCTCCTACCGACTCCGATACGCAAGCAGTGACGTTCCATCAGAGTTCTTTCCCGAACAAGTCTGTGAGTTCTACTACACTGCAATAATTAATGATGAAAACAATGTCATCTCCGGGACTATTGGCCCTGGAAGACACTCAGTCTTTATTACCGCTTACCTCGTCAGTGCTGCGCTCAGGTTACCAATCTTTGAACCCTTCTCTGAGCTTCCACCTATTGAACGTTGTCTACGTCTCTTTGATCAACTGGGATATGATAACTCAAAGGCTGGTACTTGATCAGCTCTCATTCTGCGTCAATGTATGACTCCAGGATGGAAGTTCTTCACCGGTACTCTGTGCAAATGTGTGGGTCACAAATATCACAATGGTGATCAACTGAGCACTTATGAGCAACAAGTCGTCTGTTCCCTTCTTCTCAACAAAGGACTTGATTATGGAGCTTTCTTCTTTGATCAGCTTGTTCAACTTCTTCGTGCAAATGCACGTGCTGATCATGTCCCCTTTCCACGCTGGATTGCTCTTGTGTTAGATAAATTTTTCGCTGAAGCTTACTACTCCCACTCTGGAAACCCCATCCAATGCCCATGCATGTCAGTACGAATGTATCAGGATGATCCGTTGGAAATTGACATCGGCATCTCTGATTGGATGAGAGAATGGATTGAAAATCCATATACTGTTCCTTCACTAAATGCTAATACCGATGAAGGAGCTGATGGTAACAACGAAGATCATGCTGATCAAGAAGCTGAATCATAGGATGGTGGTCATTTCTCCCGTCAACTTTCTCATCATAGTCTTTCTGTCGCTGAGAGACTTCACTCAGCTCTTTGGGAGCAACCATCTCAGGGGGAGCAACCATCCTAGGGGGAGCGCCCTTCTCCAGGGGAGCAACCATTTCAGGGGGAGCAACCATCCCAGGGGGAGCATCCTTCTCCGGGGGAGCAACCTTTCTCCCAACAAGTTCCAGGTACTCAATTCCTTCATATTCTGGCCTCAGCATTCAATGAGCTACTTACACCGACTCGGGACATGAGTCAGCGTCTTTTACGAATTGAGGCCGATGTCCATCAACTAAAGAGAGTTCTTTTGCCAACTCCTTCCCCTGGCCCACAACATGATGATGGTCAAAAAGGGAGAGAAACTGATGATGATGATGATCCAAAAGAGGGAGACACTGAATCTGTTTAGCTCGGATCTGAGGATAACACTTTAAACCAGACTGAGTCACCACAGCCTATGCACGAGTCTGATAGACCAATTGCTGAGGAGCATGATAGACCAGCAGATACTGAACAACTTGCTGAAGATAGTGAGCATGATGATGATCATGATGATGAGTGTCAGATGCTGGACATGAACTTCATTGATCCCACTATTCCAGTTCAAGAGGAAACCTCAGATAATGATGGAGATGAACATGCTGATGAATGTCAAATGCTAGATATGAAATTTATTGATCCCATTATGCTAGTCCAAGGAGAAGATTCAAATGTAGCTAGTGAGGATACTAAACGTCTATCTTGCAAGCGCAAGGCAGAAGATACTGAATTGGCTTCTTCACACACTAATACTTCTCTGCCTAGCAAGAAACCTAAGTCCATCGTCAGCATATCCAACTTGGTAGCTGAATGGAACATCTCTCCTGATCATGTTAAGCAAATTCTTGATGAAGCAGATAAGGCTCAGCTTCTAAAGAATATTGCTCAAGCTGATGAATCTCTCATTCAGCATCAACTTTAGGCCAAAGGATCCTTTGAAGCTCAGATGCAGAAGTTCTTAGAATATCAGTCCAAATCCAAATCTTACCAGCCTCCTCCTAGTAACAGCAAGTCAAGGACCGAAAATGTTCTAGACAGGATTGATCGAAAGAGGTTTTAAGATGTTCTTAAAGGACGAGTGAGTAGTGATAAAATCATCAAAGTTAAAGCTTCTAAACCTTGTAATGAGAATATTGTTACATTGCTGATCACTCGTCAAGGTCCTCAACATCCATACACTGAAGTTGTCAAGAGGGATGAGCTGATCAGATACAGATATTCTGAATGGATGGAATTTCTCGAATTAGAATCTAAGCAAACTTCAGCTCTCTCTTCAGAACTGACATGTGCTCTCCATCTACTGATCAAGAAAGTTCAGCGCTTGGATCTTGTTCCTTTACAGCACTCTCAGCAGCAAGGCCAAAGTTCCTCAGTTCCTAGAATCCGAAGGACCAGATTTCAAGTTGATGGTGAAGATGTGTTGGTTCTAAATTTTGGTGCTGAAGGAATAAACAACTCTCTTACTATCGGTGTGAGCCGGTTCAACATAAGTTCATCTCTGTTCCTGAACATGGAATGTTTTATCTCGATAAAAACAAATGAATGTGCTTTCAGCGCACCACATAAATTCCAAGAGCTCCAACAGCACATCTTGTTGGCTTAAGACAAATGTGCATGAGTCATCAAGATCTATCTGGAGAGTTTCACATACTGATTGCTATGGAGCTGCTGAATAGAAGACAGGAGCTGCTGGATAGTCCTTAATGGCCTGTGAAAATAGAAGCCGAAGTTGAGTATGAAGAATTTTTGTCCAGAGGTGTTCTCATATAGCTGTTGTTTTGAACATCATCATATTGGGGGAGATTGTAAGGTCGAACCTTATAATATGATGATGTTTGAAACTGATCACTCAGCATCAACATATATTTCAGAGTCAGCATCAGCATCAATGTCAGGATAGAAGTTGTTCAGTATATATATTGTCTTATATGTAACAGTTTTAGTATTTATCTTGTTTCCATAGTTATCATATATTAGTTAGCTGGAACATCCCTAATTTGTAGGGATTGTCTATAATAGTTCTATATAATCTTTTGTACGGGTTTGTGAAGGGGTTGTCTTTCACAAACCCTAATAGCCGCTTTGTGCAAACAATAATCTCTTTGTGGGATTATCATTCTTAGTGAAAGTTCTTTGTGATATTTCGTTGTTATGGTCTTATTATTAGTCATTGTTTGATAAATTGATTGATCTAAGATCCTTTCATATTCCTCTCAATATTTAACAATTGCAGGTGATGAGTATTCCAATATAGCTTTATACTGCTGAAAGATTTAGAATAGTTAATAATATTTCTCTGTATTTTAATGTTCATGTATGTATATGAATAGTAGATTCCTAGGTAGACATAAAATGTAATAAAAGTTAGTCGGTTTGTATCCAATCTTTTGTAATCACTTTATCAATATAAAATATTGTTTTATAAATATGCATGTAGGATGTTTTGAGGAAGTAACTTAAGAAATCTTTGGATATAGTATGAAAGTTTGGGTCTTTCATAAATACGAAAGTTGGGGTCTTTCATACACAAACACCATGTGGGATTTGGGAGGCGTGACTTGATGAAATTGCCATCGCTCGTACCAATCCTTAATGACAATGCATGTACTAGTATATGCATCTTCGGAGTAGTAAACATAGCAAAAACCGAGGACAATATTATGGGTGAGATTCGTACCTCCCTTAGTGCATTCGCTCGTGCTGGTCACGTTAGTAGCAAATGGGATACTTACCTTGGGGTTATTGATGAATATATAGACCCATAAATAGGGAGTATTACAATAAAAATTACAAATATGATTAAGAGGAAAGTAGTTGTTAATTGTGACAACCTGAAATTTCCATTCTGAACAAACCATTTGAATCCAATAGATGTAGAACAGTTACAGTGAAAACTTAAACTTCGAGTATAAGTTTGGCATTTTTCAGGACTTTACACTTAAGGAGATACTAGGAGAGTGGGAGTTTACCGCCCAAGAACACTTGGGGAGTAAACTCCATTTTAAGGGCTAAAAGTGTCCCAATGTCCCTCAAAGCTTCAAAACTCGAACTAGAAGCCTTCGTTTCATATTTAGGACACCAAAATCATTTAGAAACAATGAGAAAAGTGAGTTCACGACCAAGGAGCTTCTTGGGCCGTGAACTCCATGTTTAGGTGCCAAAATGCTTTGAAACACTTCCTAAGCCTTAGACTTAAATAAGGACAAGTACCCTAAAGTGTTTATAGCCTAGAAAACATAAGGAATCACATGTGTTAAAGAGTTTACGGCCAAGACAAGTTCTTAGGCCATAAACACCTATAAAGGGGTCAAATGACACCCTAACTCCTTCCTTATGCCTAGAACCCAACATAGATCATTACCTGGAAATGTTTGAGACTTGAAAACACCATAACCACCCTCCCAAGGGAGTTTACGGCCATAAATTCCAAGGGAATATGGTCCCTGGGCCGTAAACTCCTTAAAGGAGTTAATATGACACCCAAACACTTGATTTAGCCATGAAACAATTCACCAAACTAGTTGTATAAATGATAGGATTCATTTGGAGACCTTGTTGAGAGTTTACGGCAAGGAGTTTAGTCCCCTGGGCCGTAAACTCCAAAGAATATGGTCATTAGACCTTAAACTATCATTTGAGGTATTGAACTCCTTTGTTGCAAACCATTAGCCTCCTAGCACTTGACCAAAAGTGTTTTCCTCGCATTTAAATGTTTATACTTGTATAATTAGTGTTTTAATCACTAATTATTTATATACATATGCCTGCATATGTAATTAGGATCATTGTGTGTGTCTAAAGTTTTCACTTGACACCAAGCACTTGTCCGATCCTTCCTTACGATAATAGTCCATTCAATTCTAGTCACTTACTGCAGGTGAGTTCATACCCCTTAATCAATGTTTTAAACTACTTTTAAATGTTTTATGGGGGGGGGGATACAAGT
The DNA here is from genome assembly GCF_052625555.1 of Lactuca saligna. Classification (NCBI taxonomy): domain Eukaryota; kingdom Viridiplantae; phylum Streptophyta; class Magnoliopsida; order Asterales; family Asteraceae; genus Lactuca; species Lactuca saligna. The sequence goes on from NC_136420.1 coordinate 215,487,248, forward strand.
AGAATCATACTAGTTATTATATCAATCACATGTGATTAATAAGTAGAATTATGCTAGTTATTATATCAATCACATGTGATTAATATGCAACATTCAAATGATTTACTACACCTTCGCCGTTTTACCAAACAGTTTTCTTCAAATGATTTTTATAAACATTTTATATGTTTTAAACTCTTTATTACACTGTACATTTTACTCTGTATATTACATTTCAAACTTATTTACAATTGTGTTTCAAACAAATGTTTCTTTATACTAAACTGTTTTATCAAACCCATGCCTTCAAATTGTTTTATAGATTGACAGCAAGTCAATCTTGTCCTAAGATAATAATTATGTTCAAAGGTTTTACAAAACTTACTTTATTCTTTTATATTATAAATTGCATGCCTATATATGTATATTTATATGAGTAATGTTTAAAATACTCAGGAAGGCTATCCACCCTCTTTCCTTTTCGCGCTTGAGATGTGGTCTAGTGGGATATCGGGTACCCGTCCGAAGGTCGTTTAAATATTAGTTATATATCGTGTGTACATATCTAGTCATAAAGGTTCTTCCAGCTCAATTAATACCCTTGGATAGCAAGGGTATACATCCATGTCCATACATACCAGTTAGATTACTAGTAAACTACCATAGGGGTAGTTTAGGAAGATACTAGAACTATTACTAGAACACAATATCATACTATGAGTCAGTTCGTTCATGAGTCAATAGTTACTACTATGAGAACATATACAACAATACTAGAGAAGAAGATATACAACTATACTAGAGAAGAACATATACAATGGTATTAGAGAAGAACATATACAACTCTACTAGAGAAGAACATATACGACGATACTAGAACGAGTACATTACTATACATGTTAGATACAGAGAAATCACACTTTACAGCTAGCACACGTGGAACATTACAGTACAATACTATAGTATTACATAGATATGTTTACATGATCACTTACATGATCACACTTACATGAGAACAACTGCATGATCTCTTACATGATCAGACTTACATATACATAGGACATACATCACTAGGTGCTATAGCATGGAACCAGTTCAGGATCTAACTACACCGATGAATCACAACGCAATTGTGATCGTTATATCGAGTATACATGATCATAGTAATGTGGATGCTCATGTGTTACATACATGCAGGGGTCATGGGTAGGTCCCAAAATCCCTTTGATAGGGGAGCGTATAGTTTGGGATCTAGACATTACATTATATCTTATCCCTCAAATAAGGCAATTGAGTACCGATGTGGTTATTTATTACAAATACTACAGTACTTGGAAGTATTACCTAGACTTAAGGTAATTGGTACGGTTGTAGTTCGGTGCTACACCATAGTACTATTCCATTTTACCATTACATTCACTTTGTGAACATTCACACGATGCACAGTAATGTAGAAACTATCTTTTTGATTAATGGTAGTCAGAGTTGGGAAAATACACACTCCTACAAGAGACACACACAGACACTAGGTCTTGATAGAAGGCTACATGAGAACAGTTAAGTCTTGGTAGAAGACTCCTTTTGTTACTAGTAGGAATCATAGGGATTTCTAGGGTTTTTCAAACGTTTACAGTTGTTTTACAAACATGTTCATACTTACAATTCATATACATTTTCATACTTACAGTTCATTTAGATTTTCAATACTTACAATTCGTATACATACAAATACTTACATTTCAAATAAATAAAAGTATTTACATACAAATTAAGACACTAAAATAGTTATGATGTCACCATCTTTAAAGCTGATACTCGCTTTCAAAATTACTTGTATCCTCAGGTCATCATAGACAGGTACTGATGCAAGGAGAAAGGAAGATGGTGCTTGTTCAAGACTCATCTTTCATTTTGATTTATGCTTGAGTGCTTATCAAAATTTGATAGAACACTTGTATAATAATTATATTATTAATGCAATGGATGATGTTGTTTCTTGATTACTACTTTTCATTGTTGTGATACTGTAGATGACGTCCTCCGCCCCAGAACGTTTCCGTCGTTCCTGGTTTTGGGGTGTGACAGATTGGTATCAGAGCATTGTTTATAGTGAATTAGGTATATCAACACATGAAAGATATAGTAACTATAAATACATAAGGGATTAAAAATACTCTAACCTAGAGTTTATGCTTTAAATAATAAAATATTTAAGTAAGTATACGTGCTGCATTCATACTAAAATCAGTGTCAGTAGGACAATACAAAAGAATTACGATTGTTGGGCAACACAAGTGGGCTTAGAGACATATGGTTAAAACTGGGAAGATATAGCATGATCACCTATATTATCTGAGAGTTCACTAGCATGTGCCTAAGTTTAATTGTGTGATTGCAACAATGCTAAAATCTTACCAACCCTACCACAATGAGAACAATAGAATGTAACATAAAAAATTTAAAATAGTATAGGAGTATTTGGTGTTACTATAAGTACTTTATACTTGAGAATTAAAACGGGATCTTCATTACTATGTTGATAGTTGCTAAGTGGATACACTAAGGCTATATGTAATTAGGATTTTATAGACTTAGAATCTGTGAAAATTTTGCCTTACCCCTATTCTGTGTGAATTTGGAATTAAGGTCACTTATTCGAAGGTCTATCCTGTTTAGATTACATATAACTGGTATGCACTTCACAAATAGCGATGTAACTGATGAAGATTTTCTAACTAATTATCTAGATAGTCCGTCTAATAATTATTTTCTTACCCCAAATCTCGCGTAGATAACATGGCTGGACTCCATCCCCACGACAACATGTTCCTTCCGAACGAAGTTATTGCTGGTTGGTTTGAAGAAGAGCGAGAAAATGATCATCCTATCCTTGTGAATGATCACCATGATGAAGACCTTTCGAATGATGCTAATTCCGAACCCGAGGTTGAAGATCTACCCCAGGCAGCTCCCGTTCAAATTCCTAACCCTCACGAGGCTTTTCATGGCCCAACGCCTCCATGGATGGAATGTTTGGAAATATGGAGCCAAGGACAAGATCAACCCATGCAATTTGATGGTGATCGAAACTTTTATGACCTGAGCTATGGGGGCTCGGCAGACAGAAGCTTGCCAATCCTGGTCCACAGAGTGGCCCGAAATGAGATTCAAGGCAGGACAGCCCTACATCAGATCACTGAAATTGTCGCCAATGCAAGAATGAATACCCTCCACACCATTCGTCTAGAATATGCTCATGAGAGATCTGAGAGAAACCATGAAACCCTACTACAGGCACTAGCTGAATCCCAAGACGAAGTCATAGAACTCTGAGTACGACAGAGGGTGTACGAAAGACACCTACTCGATGTAGAACGTCAACTGGCTGAACTGAGAGTTCACCAGAGGGATTACCGTCGCCAGTAATAAATGTTTTACTTTATTTTCCTTGTTAAAAAGGAATGTTTTTCTGTCTATGCCAGATGTGGTATTTTCTATGAAATTATATTGTACTGTAAGTACTTTAGTTAGGTCTTTATGCCGTCAAGAACTATCTTCTCTGGATATGATGTAAGACCTTTACAAGGTCATTTTCCCTAATCTCTACATCGTGAATATCAAAGATATTAATAGTCGGCTAACTTCTGTGTCATTCCCTTATTCAAGTACTCTCATCTTACATTCATTGGAGTCTATTTGAAACATGCTTTAGTCATGTCATTGGACTATAGTGATTTATCTCCAGAGACATTTCCAAGTCTCTTTCAGTGGTTGGATCTTGTTATTCACCAACCCATGATACCTCAGCTAGAACGTCAAACATTTTGAGACCATTCTACGAACTTACTTCTTCTTATTACTAGGACTGCATCATAGGGATGTAGGTCAAAGCTTCACGATCATACATCCATTCTGTACTAGGATTGCATCATAGGGATGTAGGTCAAAGTTTCAAGAACATAGTCGAACGCTTTTCATGAACAATCTAAGTACATCAAGGGTCAACCAGAATCGCTCACAAAATCCTTATCTTTCGTATTACAGAATCATGTCGTCATCCGGAACCTATCAGTCGAACGACGAAACCTCCGCCTTTCCTATGAACGCCGCTACCTTTCAAACAGCAGTTACAACTGTCGTGGTGGCCGCCGTAACCGCGGTCCTTGCACACCATAGCACTATCAGCACAGACAATGCTGCTGATGGGAATGAAGTTTCCAATCATGGTATCCATTCAGGGAGTCACCAAAGATTAATAGTCATAGGCTCGCAAAGCCGAAAAGCAGAGAACAAGAAACGAAAGCGTCAAGCACGGAAAGAACGCAAGAGATCCCAAAAACTGGCTATACAACGTCAGCAAGTGGAAACCCCTGGTGTTCCCATACCGAGCAGGCCATACGAGGGTAAACTCCCGAAGTGTGATAAGTGTAGTTTCCATCATCATGGGGCTTGCCATGATATGTAATGTTGAAATTGCCTAAACATAGGGCACCATGCTCGTGGCTGTGGAGCACCGACACCACCCATCACTCAAGTCCCTTTCATCGGGACTAACCCTACACACAAGATAAGTTATAACGCCGAACGATTTAAGAAGCAATTTTCACAGTGGAGTAATGAGGAAGGCACTCGTGTCCACATAACACTGGCTAAACACCGAAATCCCTTCACCAAAGGTAGTACTAGCCAGTCATGCCATCAATGCAGGGAGATAGGGTACTTCAAGAAGGATTACCCCATAGCAAAGAACTCTGGCGCAAATGGGAGAATTCTCAGGATCACAGCTGCAGGAGAGCCTACTCCGGAACCCTTCGTTATGTAATTTAGGAGTGTTGTTGTAATAGACCTCTAAACTATCCAGAACTAGTGCAAATAGAGTCTTACTTTTTGCGAGATCCTGTCAGTATAGAGATCCTCGTGCTGCGTATACTTGTCTTTTGTGGTATACCTTATTCACCGCAAATGGTCTTTGTTGTAAGTCTAAAGTATTGTAACTCTGTTCATGGTTGCACGGTTGTTTTTGTCTGTAAAAATTTTATGTTCAAATCTAATTTCTGTAAGTCTCTGTATGATTTCGACATTATCATACGACTCGATTTCATTTGATCCTCACAAAACAGCTTCATACGTACATCTCTTTCTTCTAGATCACTTTTTCCAGAAAAGCCATCATATCAGACCACTGAAGTACTCATGCTAGGAGTACCTCTTAGCTATTTTCTTCCAGAAGAAATCCCCGAAGTATCACTCGTGCAGTACGTGAAGTTTAATCCAAGGATTCATGCGATTGAGTCTATCACTGAGGAAGGTATACATAAGAGTGATATATAATCAAGCTTCTACAGGTTTAGAATTGATGATTCCACTTTAACTTCTTTTCCCCGATGGGATGTGAGCTTAAGGAAGAATTAGTTATTCGACTATCTTTACAATCTTAATTATATACGACTCATATACCCGAAGTTGTGATTGTGAAACCACGTATGAATTCTAATATGAACTTCAGGACGGAGAACTGCTTAAGCCTACGAGTAATCGCATCATCATGCGAACAAACCTAGAACCCAATACGACTCCCGTAAACAGGTCACCCTATAGTTTAAACACCTACGGAGATACAAGAATAGTCCGGACAACTCAGCAAACTACACAAAAATAGAATTAGAAGACTAGGTTTCTCATCCTAGAGAACCCCGATCATATTCTCCTAGAGATCGACGGATTGCATCGTATGTGCCTCGGATATCGAGGACTCCGTCAAGATTTTCATAGAAATCGTTATCTCTGCCTCGCATAGATGAAATGGTTGAGAAAGGTCAAAATTCTCTCTCATGGATCTTCCGGTTTTTATCCTAAATTGTGAGTACTTCGATCTATTTATATTATATAGCTTAGATTGTGTATTATAACATCAAAATCGGACCAAAACCCCAAGATTTGGGAGTTTACCGCCCAAGAACACTTGGGGAGTAAACTCCATTTTAAGGGCTAAAAGTGTCCCAATGTCCCTCAAAGCTTTAGAACTCGAACTAGAAGCCTTCATTTCATATTTAGGACACCAAAATTATTTAGAAACAATGATGAAAGTGAGTTCACGGCCAAGGAGCTTCTTGGGCCGTGAACTCCATGTTTAGGTGCCAAAATGCTTTGAAAGACTTCGTAAGGCTTAGACTTAAAGAAGGACAAGTACCCTAAAGTGTTTATAGCCTACAAAACATAAGGTATCAGATTTGTTAAGGATTTTACGGCTAAGACAAGTTCTTAGGCCATAAACACCCATAAAGGGGTCAAATGACACCCTAACGCCTTCCTTATGCCTAGAACCCAAAATAGATCATTACCTAGAAATGTTTGAGACTTGAAAACACCATAACCACCCTCCCAAGGGAGTTTACGGCCGTAAACTCGAAGGGAATATGGTCCCTGGGCCGTAAACTCCTTAAAGGAGTTAATATGACATCCAAACACTTGATTTAGCCTTGAAACAATTCACCAAACTAATCGTATAAATGATATGATTCATTTGGAGACCTTGTTGGCATAAACTCCAAAGAATATGGTCATTTGACCTTAAACTCGCATTTGAGGTATTACACTCCTTTGTTGCAACCCATTAGCCTCCTAACACTTGACCAAAAGTGTTTTCCTCGCGTTTAAATGTTTATCCTTGTATAATTAGTGTTTTAATCACTAATTATTTATATACATATGTCTTCATATGTAATTAGGATCATGGTGTGTGTCTAAAGTCTTCACTTGACACCAAGCACTTGTCCGATCCTTCCTTACGATAACAGTCCGTTCAATTCCAGTCACTTACTACAGGTGAGTTCATACCCCTTAATCAATGTTTTAAACTACTTTTAAATGTTTTATTGGGGGGGGGGGGATACAAGTAGAATCATACTAGTTATCATATCAATCACATGTGATTAATAAGTAGAATTATGCTAGTTATTATTGTTGGTTATGAGCATTCTAACACTCCTAAGTGTACATGCAACCCTAAATACCTTGGATCTATGTTTTCTCTATTATACATGCAAATATGAATATCCAAGGTATTATCCTAAACTAGCATACACAACAATCAATATAACAAGATAGAATACATACCTCTTTGATGGAGCTTGTCTTCATGAAGCTTGAGTGCCTAATGCCCCAAGTGTGACACCTCAAATGGTTCACAATCATCAAAACACTTAGAATAACTTAGAGAGAATTCTACACTCCATGAAATCGGCTAGCCCTTTCTTACTCTCACTAGTGGCCGCTTTTCCTCAAGAATAAGATGTTTATATAGTTATACAATTAGGGTAAACCCTAATTGTCATGACTTTCCATTTCCTTGGATCCATGGGTTAAAATCCACCATGGAGCATCCATGGAGCAACATATGGGTTTTGGCCCAACTAGATAATCCATGGAGCATTAGCCCACTATACAAGTATGGATGATTTACATAATCAACCCACATATTTAATTAGTCTTCTTTTGATCACTCAATTAAGGCTAGATTAATTCTTGATCAATACTAATTAAATAATCTCATTATTCTTATTACTAATATACTAGAACTTATAATATATTAATAACCATAAGTGTCTTATTTCTCTCATTTAGTCTATCCAAGTGCATGATGGTATGCAACCCAAATGGAACATGCCGGGTCGGGTCAAGTTTTACCAATTATAGTTATGGACTTAGACATTAATCCAACAGTCTCCCACTTGGATAAGTCTAAAACTATTATTGCGTATGACTTCAGGAACCAACTGTCAATCGTAGCTCTCAAAAGCTTTTGTCGAACTCTGACCTTGTAAATGAACTCTGATCTTGTCAATGACTTATCCATTAGATAAGGGATCATATATTCCTCCATTCTAGATATCATATGGACTGAGACATGGATTATAATCATTCTCTCTGTCCATTTTTTGTTTCCTGATTTCCGATTTATGACGACTGACTAATTGAACAAATCAAATCAGTCCTGGCCCGGCCGAGCACTTCCATTTGTCATCATCAAATCATCGAGGGGCCCACAGATATCGCTTTTATCCCGAACGTAAAAGGAATGGATAAACTTCGACTCATATGGCTTGTTCTACTACTTGTTGAATCATACACAAAGGCACGTTTTTATAGCACCGAGTTACCAAATGCAGTTTCGTGCAATCAACGTACAACCAACTCATAGTAACAACTCATATCTCTAGGTTTGAAGAATATAAGATATTATCGTCTCATGATCACTCGTGATAAAATCCATGAAGTGATTCTAATGAGCGCGGGTTGAATCCAATACTTAGAACTTATGAGCACTCATGAGTGTTGTAGCCCTTTGTCCAACATCTTAGACCTCTACAAGCCAACCCATGACAGTCTTGATTCATATCTACTTCCAACATATGACCGACTGTGGATGGTTTGAATAACTTAGTCATTCCGGAAGAATAACCTAGTTTATTCGGGAAGTCAAAACATGCAAAGTGAAACACAATAATAATTGAATCCAATATGGTCTCAGAACTTATGAATATAAATAAAACACTTTTTATTTATCACCATATGATTACACATTATTCATTGTATACTGTTTCAGCTATCAACATTATTCTTGAATTTAAAACAATAGTTGTCCCATGCTCTAAGCATGTACACTATGTTTTCTAAACACTAGTCATGCCATACACCAAGTATGCATACTATGTTTGTCTATGATCTTTACTTTATGAACTAGATCAATTGAACATAACTTCAATGATTCTCTTTTCACACTCCCAAATCCTTACTGCAAATGCAAGAATTCCAAATTCATGTCATTTACTGAAATCTGTTAGATTCTAAACTTATATGCATTGATCTTCTTGTAATGATTATGCACAAAGTCAGAAAGACTTGGCAACAATCATTACAGAGTATTCCAAAGGAGATCAGCTCTTTAGAAACATCCTTCTTGCATTAAGTTTCCTAATCTTAAACAGATTGGAAAAATTCTAACTTTGAAACATTTCCAGATTCCATTTTGACTATCACTTCTGAACAAGAGTTGCCTCCTTACAGATTATGTCAATATGGTCCTTCTCGAATTATCATTATACTTCCAACTGTCCTTGAGCAACCAATCTTTGGTAAACGTTAGATTGTCCTCGACAATTGTTTAATCCTTAGAGTCATATCTAGTTCTAAACCTTTTCCCTTCTTAATGCCCTAGGCATTTGGAAAATTTTAGAAAGGATGAATATAGCACATGTAATCGATCCTATATCCGAAGCATATGGGACACGATTCATGATGTCTCACATAAAGACTAAACCAGTCTTTTGCTATAACATTTCCATTTCTAATTGCCAAGTTCTCATAATTCAGATTATAAAAAGGGATGCCATAATCATAATCGAATTTTAGAACGCAAATAATGGACCCATATACAGAATTTCCTTATGTTGAGCCATTCCAACATTAATTCATATATATCCTTGACTAAATGATTAAAACCTCACGATCTAAGCTTATAGATTTGAGATGAAGTATAATTTTCTCTCCCTTAATTATAGCAAAACAACTTTTTCCCAATTGAAACTTTTTGTTTTCTATAATTAACATTGCTAACTTGCAATCTTTATCATAATTATCATGCTCCCACTAACATGATGATTATTAGCATAACACTTATGCTCCCACTAGCTTTGACATGTTCTCAAAAATCAGCTGGACTTCTAGAAATCAATACTTTATTGACTTTCTTACCAAAGTTCAGATTTCTGATACTAGATTTCCTTGATAAGACTTTATCAATATAATACACCTCTCTTAGATAGCTCACATGTGTGTCTAAACAATTATGAAGAGGGATGCCGTAATCATAATGGTTAGACCTTTTTGCCACTTCTCACAAGTCCAAGTTAGTGTGCCGGTAAACCACACATGCTCCACTAACGACTTTGAGAATGCAAATATTACAATTGCTATCTAACTAAAATCTACTTAGTGAAAGTGTTTCCTCACCATCATTTTCGTGAATCGGAGAGAAACCTTATGACACTTAGATTTATATGGTGTATGAGTTCCTATCCATATGAATTTGTCAAAACCATAATCACAAGACAAAGATAATGACAAATCCAAAACCATATGGATTGAACTCAATCTTAATTTCTTGCCACCTGGCAGCTAAAGGGCCTGCCATTGCTTCCAAGTTGTTGTGCAACCAATTGAGAACTCTAAGAACTCATATGCAAAGCCAACTTTGATTGGAATGTGCACAGAATATGTCAACATGATAGGTTATAAACCTCAAGTCGTGTGCTAGTGAAGAACTTCAGGTTTCATTCTTGATTAGTTCTTGAGAATTTCAAGACCTTTAAGACTCCCACTGTCCTCTTGACCTATAAGACTTCCTTGTCAAACATCCAAGAGATAGTGTGGATTCTAATCAAGACAAACACTTCACAGAATTGGCCTAAGTTGGTCTTTGTTTTATCCAAAACATCACAACTTACCAATTTCAAATGTACAAGAGTAGAAAACTTTTACTCTTACATTTGTCAAGTGTTTTAAACCTTCTTTAAGACATGTCACTCAAATTACAACCTTGGAGTATGACTCTAAGACTTGTATTGGAACGAAGTATGACTCATCTTCTTGATTTAACCATTTCAACAATTCAAGATCCCTTCTTCTTAGTCATAAGAATGCACTAAGACTTCCTTAGAGAACTAATTTTGATATGGTTTCTTAATCATTAAGATGATCACAAAACTGATACTAAAGTATTCTCCCATCTTTTCAGATTTGAGAAACTTTTATCTTTCTGCCTAAGTTGATTCTTCTTATTCGCTCTGCCTTACATTGGAACCTTTTCCAGTGTCTCAGAGTTACACTTAAGCCTGTAAGTATAATCATATTTACTGAGCTTTAGTAAACTATGACGAATAGTCTTATTAATCTTTTGTGGTGGACTTAATCAGTGCACATGACTATGTACTCGATCCCTTAGTCCATTACTTGACTCACACATCCATGTGAATAAGTAATTAGTCTTAATTTTCCAATACTTGAAAGTTCTCATTCATCATGCTATACACCTTGCATGATTCCAAGTTCCGGTCCAATTGAGACTTTGGATGATGAGAATCTTTCCTTATTTGGTAAATTTAGACATTACCACAAATGAAAGAATCAATTTCATATTTCCACTCTTGCTATTAATGGAATCATATAAGCAACAATTTTTCCTCAAATGCCATTGTAAGGATATTTAAAATAAATAAAATCAAAAATTTCTTTTATTTTAAAACTATGCGGAAAAACTTATCCTTACAACCCATATGAAAACTTGTTGTTATCTATTCCTAAGCAATATCTCATAATTCCTAAGAAGTAGCTCAAGAATCCGATCTTCAAACTACGCGATAGAAATCCATCTACGCGATCAGATTCAACATATTCTTTCTTTAAGTTCCTTTACTTTTCTTTGATTCTTAAAACATTACGATGTGACCCAGTCACATCATGTATCAGGAATCTCAGAATAGAAACTTAACAGAGTTAGATAGTGGACTTTACCTGAAGTAGAGTCAAACTTATTGACTTTAACATCCTTAGGTAAATTTGGCAGCTTCGCAACTAATAACCCTTACTTTGGCAATATAAACATATGGACCCTTTGATAATGGTACACATGACTATTACAGACTTAGCCTTTTTCTCTTTACCATTTGGTCAACCTAGTTGACTATGGTCAATCCCTTTCCTTGGGATGAGAATGTTTTTTTTCTGTATTTCCAGTGTCACCATTGTCAATGTCCATAGATTTTCAGGAAGTTGATCTTAGCAAATAGATAAGATCATTAAGGGTCTTGTCATAGTCTGTTTCATAGGTGTTCCAAAAGAACTCACTATGTGACTTAGAAAGTAGTTGAGCCACTAACTTTCTCAAGACTTTGACACCCAACTCTCCCGGCTTGTCAATATGTGACTACATCTCCAAGATGTGATCACACCTAGACCTTGCCTTGCCATTAGGGCTTGAGTGATCTTAAACTTTTCAAGAACTTGTGGGTTAAGGAGAATAATTGGAGGAGAAGAAAGAAGTATGATATCCATGGGACATCATCTTCATTAGGAATGCTTGTTTCAAGAGATTTGGGAAGATCATAAATGTCTAAACCAGACATCTTTTTGGAGATATTCAAGATAGTTGATCTAAAGTCCTTAATATGACACCCAATATGAAATATTAAGGCTAGGACCCAACAAACTATTTTATAACTTAGAAGAGGTATGCCGTAATCCAAGCTATAAAACAATTTGAAGGTAGGTGAATGACGATTCACCAATTTCCACCAAGATAAACGAAATGTATTATTAGGTTTTAATTGGATTTGAAACTCCTAGATCTTTTGAGATTCATTGAACTGTTCAATGGCATGTTTCAATCTCGAGTGTGCCCTTCAGGTTTTGTGACTGGGATGCTGAGGATCACAAAACAAGGTGTGAAGTAACCATGCAAATTACTTGGTACCCTTAAGTGTTTACCCCTCAATCTATGTGCCGGTTAACAACACACGCTCCATCGATACTATGATAAACATTAAGTTACCCTTTGCCTACCTTGTTAAATACGAGTTAGTGTGCCGGTTAACCACACACGCTCCACTAACCGACTTAAACAAAGTGCAAAGTGTAATTTCATGGATTAGCACCTTCTTCACATTTTCCTAAGTAACTAAGATTGGGTATTATTAAGAGTTTAGTTACTTAGTATTTATCATTAATACTTTTAATGAAGGGAGAATTATAGTCCTGTCAAACCCGTTCGGCTAACGACCATCCACCAGTCAAGCAAGCGGTGGGTGAGAGTGGACACCCATTAAGTTGCCATTTTATAGGCAACAACCTTATACCCACCTTATAGATCGGCTTCGTGAATGAGGCGTACTAGCGGTAAGACCGACATTACTCTTATACATATATATATTATTAACTTATAATATTATAAAGTATAAGGGTTGAATTTTAACTTTTAAAATTCTAAGGGCTAACTTGGAATTAAAGTATTCATAAGAGAAAACTTTACAAATTCCAAAACTTGAGGGCAAGTTTTGAAACTATTCAAAACTAATTAATTCCATAACTTATGTGTTTAAAGTAGTTTTAATCCAAAAAACTCTTCAAGTTCCATAACTTAAGGAAGACTTTAAACTAATAAAAGAATTAACTTTTTCTTTATTTTTATAACTTATGTAATTAATTAAGGTTACATTATTTATATATATATATATATATATATATATATATATATATATATATATATATATATATATATATATATTATTTAATGAAGAGACTCTTGGTCCTCCATAACTTGAGGACAAATTATGGAGTCATAACTCCAATTACTTAGAACTAGACTCTTCATTTTTGTAACCTTTGCCAATTTTATGAGTTTTATGAGTCTTTAATGTGACTCTTCATGTAACTTGAGGACAAGTTACACAAACACGTTTTATACTCAACTCTTAGATTAAAATGGATTGAAAACAACTATTTCATTCAACTTTTCTATTAATCTAAGAAACACATAAGAATAAGATAATTCAAATCAAACTTTTTCATGTAATTAGTCTAAACTTTAAACTAATACAAAACATGAATCTATTGACAATTATCTTTGAAATTGGATTAGCATGAACATTACCACATCAAAAACAAGTTTATAAGTTCAAAAACATCTTAGGGTAATGTTCCTAGTCCATTTCTAGCCAAAAACCTCGAAAATATGCTGTCTGGGGTCCAACTCGTCGAGTGCATAAACATAACTCGGCGAGTTGGATGCATTTTGCCTTGGACTCGTCGAGTCCCTTCATGGACTCGGCGAGTTTGCTGGGCTGACAGCACAAATTTCGATTTTTCAGCTTCTATTGCAGGTATAACAAGAAAACAAGCCTAGGCTCTGATACCACTGTTGGTTATGAGCATTCTAACACTCCTAAGTGTACATGCAACCCTAAATACCTTGGATCTATGTTTTCTCTATTATACATGCAAATATGAATATCCAAGGTATTATCCTAAACTAGCATACACAACAATCAATATAACAAGATAGAATACATACCTCTTTGATGGAGCTTGTCTTCATGAAGCTTGAGTGCCTAGTACCCCAAGTGTGACACCTCAAATGGTTCACAATCATCAAAACACTTAGAATAACTTAGAGAGAATTCTACACTTCATGAAATCGGCTAGCCCTTTCTTACTCTCACTAGTGGCCGCTTTTCCTCAAGAATAAGATGCTTATATAGTTATACAATTAGGGTAAACCCTAATTGTCATGACTTTCCATTTCCTTGGATCCATGGGTTAAAATACACCATGGAGCATCCATGGAGCATTATATGGGTTTTGGCCCAACTAGATAATCCATGGAGCATTAGCCCACTATACAAGTATGGATGATTTACATAATCAACACACATATTTAATTAGTCTTCTTTTGATCACTCAATTAATGCTAGATTAATTCTTGATCAATACTAATTAAATAATCTCATTATTCTTATTACTAATATACTAGAACTTATAATATAATAATAACCATAAGTGTCTTATTTCTCTCATTTAGTCTATCCAAGTGCATGATGGTATGCAACCCAAATGGACCATGCCGGGTCAGGTCAAGTTTTACCAATTATAGTTATGGACTTAGACATTAATCCAACAATTATATCAATCACATGTGATTAATATGGAACATTCAAATGATTTACTACACATTAGCCGTTTTACCAAATAGTTTTCTTCAAATGATTTTTATAAACATTTTATATGTTTTATACTCTTTATTACACTGTACATTTTACTCTGTATATTACATTTCAAACTTATTTACAATTGTGTTTCAAACAAATGTTTCTTTATACTAAACTATTTTATCAAACCCATGCCTTCAAATTGTTTTATAGATTGACAGCATGTCGATCTTTTCTTAAGATAATAATTATGTTCAAAGGTTTTACAAAACTTACTTTATTCTTTTATATTATAAATTGCATGCCTATATATGTATATTTACATGAGTAATGTTTAAAAGACTCAGGAAGGCTATTCACCCTATTTCCTTTTCGCGCTTTAGATGTGATCTGGTGGGATATTGGGTACCCGTCTGAAGGTCGTTTAAATATTAGTTATATATCATGTGTACATATCTAGTCATAAAGGTTCTTCCAGCTCAATCAATACCCTTTGATAGCAAGGGTATACATCCATGTCCATACATACGAGTTAGATTACTAGTAAGCTACCATAGGGGTAGTTTAGGAAGATACTAGAACTATTACTAGAACACAATATCATACTATGAGTTAGTTCATTCATGAGTCAATACTTACTATTATGAGAACATATACAACAATACTAGAGAAGAACATATACAACTATACTAGAGAAGAACATATACAACGATACTAGAACGAGTACATTACTATACATGCTAGATAGAGAGAGATCACACTTTACAGCTAGCACACGTGGAGCATTACAATACATTACTATACTATTACATAGATATGTTTACATGATCACTTACATGAGAACAACTACATGATCTCTTACATCATCACACTTACATATACATAGGACAGACGTCACTAGGTGCTATAGCATGGAACCAGTTCAGGATCTAACTATACCGATGAATCATAACGCAATTGTGGTCGTTATATCGAGTATACATGATCATAGTAATGTGGTTGCTCATGGCTTGCATACATGCGGGGGTCATGGGTAGGTCCCAAAATCCCTTTGATAGGGGAGCGTATAGTCTGGGATCTAGACATCACATTATACCTTATCCCTCAAATAAGGCAGTTGAGTACCGATGTGGTTATTTATTACAAATACTACAGTACTTGGAAGTATTACCTAGACTTAAGGTAATTGCTACGGTTGTAGTTCGGTGCTACACCATAGTACTATTCCATTTTCCGATTACATTCACTTCGTGAACATTCACACGATGCACAGTAATGTAGAAACTATCTTTTTGATTAATGGTAGTCAGACTTGGGAAAATACACACTCCTACAAGAGACACACACAAACACTAGGTTTTGATAGAAGGCTACATGAGAATAGTTAAGTCTTGGTAGAAGACTCCTTTTGTTACTAGTAGGAATCATAGGGATTTCTAGGGTTTTTCAAACGTTTACAGTTGTTTTACAAACATGTTCATACTTACAATTCATATACATTTTCATACTTACAGTTTATTTAGATTTTCAATACTTACAATTCGTATACATACAAATACTTACATTTCAAATACATACAAGTATTTACATACAAATTAAGACACTAAAATACTTATGATCTCAC
Source organism: Lactuca saligna (assembly GCF_052625555.1). NCBI lineage: Eukaryota > Viridiplantae > Streptophyta > Magnoliopsida > Asterales > Asteraceae > Lactuca > Lactuca saligna. Next base: position 215,503,610 of record NC_136420.1, read on the forward strand.
CAGCTTTAAAGCTGATACTCACTTTCAAAAGTACTTGTATCCTCAGATCATCGTAGACAGGTACCGATGCAAGGAGAAAGGAAGATGGAGCTTGTTCAAGACTCATCTTTCATTTTGATTTATGCTTTAGTGTTTATCAAAATTTGACAGAACACTTGTATTATAATTATATTATTAATGCAATGGATGATGTTGTTGCTTGTTTACTACTTTTCATTGTTGTGATACTATACATGACATCCTCCGCCCCAGAAAGTTTCCACCGTACCTAGTTTTGGGGTGTGACATTAATGACGAAAATGGAGATTAATATTTTATAAAAATATTATAGTGATGAATGAAGTAATAAAAATTAGTTGCAAAGTTAAATAATGAAGTGTAACTAAGTGAAGAAGCTCTAAAGATGAATAATATTAATTAAGCTTAATTGTGTGGATATATGATGTATGCAATGTCATGTTATGTGAGTTTTCCGAATAATATTAATTAAGCATAATTATGATTAGCTTACATAGTATTTGTTGACACTTGTTTATTTGCTTGTTGCTTGCTTTGCGTTGATACAGGTAATATAGTCTGATGACTTGGTGAGGATGGGGTCGCTTGGGTAGCCACTTTTAGTATTACTTTTGTGATGATACCATTTGGACATTCTTTAGTGACAACTGAATCGAGTATAGAAACAAAATCAGAATAAAAAGAAATTTAGACACGATATCTAAATAAAATCTAGTTGGCTCGTTCTATTGCTTATCAGTGAATACAAAATGATATGAGAAATGAGTACAAGATCAGAATCAAAGTCTTCATCACCTCCAAGCGTATCCATCCCATATATATAGGGATACTGAATGCCCAAAGAATACAAGGGACTAAAAATTATAAGCTTCGAAATATAAAAGGACCTTGTAATAATATTACAAACTAACTTCGATATTACATACAACTAAGACATATTCGACACCTCACAATAACATTTGAAACTCTACATTCTCCTCCTTTGTGAGAGATGTCGAATCCATGTTGTTAACACCTTAGCAGTTTGATGAATCACCCTTCGAATCTCAACATACCAGTTTTTGATCTTTCGAATTTCAGCTTTCTCCTTCTGATTGTTCTTGGTACAACTGTTCGTACGTACCTTGAGATTCATATAATGAGGCGTTGTATACCTTTTGACATCACATGCTTGAAACAAGAATTTGGAATTATTTCCCTTCTTGTTTTTCCAATTAAAAACAATTCCTAAAGGTTTCAAGGTAATCTCACCATCTTTGAAATCTTTCAAACCAGCCTAACTCAAAAGCATAGTTTATGGAACAATGACCTCTTTATCCAAAGACATTGCCAACTCAATATTTGTTAATGCTAAAGCTCCATAATATCCATCAATAAAAACCTTAAGATGTGCAAAAGCATTTAAGAAATCTTCCTTGCTTGTCACTTGCAATTTCTCTAAATTAAGACTCTTCATGATCAACACCACTAGTAATAAATTGTGAAGATTCATTAGTAGAAAGTTTGCAACCGCTAAGTCAATTGTGACATTGTTTGCCCGGACTGCATGATATCGATAATTCAAAAGCATAGCTTGAACAAAACATCTTTGGTAATGCCCAGAACCCGAACAATCTTAACTAGTGACCATCTCTCTTCTTCCTTCTTCCCAGGTACAAGATGAAAATGAAACCTCGTATGTAAGTACTCAAGTTTATCCTTTTACTTGTCAACAAGCTTGAACTGCTCATCCAAGAACATCATTCTGTTCACTGGGAAGTCTAATTCACACATATTTGAGTTCAAAGTGTCGAAGCTTTCCTTGGGAATCTTCTCAAACTCATGCATCTCACCAGAATCCACCAAGGCTTTAATATATTCATAATGATAAAGTTTTGTAGGATCACCTTTTCTGAGTCCAGGTGGATCATTGGCTCTTTGTCGCAGTGTACACTGAATTTGTCATTGCTTCTTGATCTCTTGTTTCAATGCGACTTCCTTTTCTTCCTTCAAATGCTTAATAGTCACTTCTTCCCTTTCCCTTTATCTACTTCAGTAGGCTTGGGTTTCAAAGATGAACTTATACCAGCAATTACAATTCACTTCTTCAATGGCAGTGTTGTTATTGTTGTTGTTGAGGTTATTAGACTAGTTTTACTTGGCATTGTGATAGGAATTTGAGTAGTTAAAGTCTTTCCCACTACCTTCGCATCTTCAACTATTTTGCCAGTGTGACAACCCGAAACTTTTATGTTCTTCATGTTCTTTGTGTTTTAAAGCTAAGCCTGAAACTCTTCATGTTCTTTGTGTTCTTCATCCTTTGAAGGAGTGCGGCCGCACACCTTCATAAGTTGGCCTCACACACACTAAAACTCTCCAAAGTGAAGAGTTTGGCCTCCATTTACTAGTTAGACTTGGTTTTAGCACATCAACACCTCAAAAATCGACATTTTGGGCACAAATAAGGAGTGTACGGACGCACACACCCCATGTGTGGCCAGACACCCTTATGTTCAGCCGCACACACAGTCTGGCCGCATACTCACCCTTATTGCCATACACCCACTCTAATGCTCATATTTGGCCTTAATCATTAAGTATGGGACATAGAACACTTATTTCTAGTGATTCCAAGTCTTTAGGGTGGTTTTCCATCATGGTTTGTCATGGAATACTTAGTCTAATACATATATGTGCGATATATGTTAATAGGGTCCTCACGCGAACAAATCACCGGTTGACACTCGAAGCTCATAACCAATCGGACATTTGGATCCTATGATAATTTGTGAGTTCATACCCCTACACTTTTCCATGTTTTTCATGTTTTCACGGGGGGTACAAGCTAAACATAAAGGTTTTCATAACTTAAAAACTGATGCAATTACAACTGTTTTCTATCAAACATTTAGATATAATTATCCCTTGTGTAATATGTGGAGCATAAAGGATGTTTTCTAATCATAATTGCATAGTTTTCAAAAACCATACACGAATGTAACAACCATTCAAACTATAATACGTATAGTTTGGGATTTCATTACCAGTCTTACGGATTCAAACTTCATGCAAAGTCAAACATATAAACTATGTCAGACTTAGTTTATCCATTTCTACGAATACAAAACTACAGTATCATGCAAAATAACTATTTTATGTATAATTATTTATAGTCTACACAGTTACAAACGATTTTGAACTCAAGAATACCCAAACAAACACGTAAACTAGTCAATATAGGATTATGAGACTATCTTCATTTTGCCTCTTGGGCAACCAATAAATCCTTACCGGTAGTATAACCACAGTCTCCTTGAGGGAGAGCGTGATATTTGTGAATAGATGTATTTGGATCGACAATCCCACACCTGAACTGTTAGCTACAGCTAGGCGGGCACGCCTGAGGTGACAAATTTTGTAATCGTACGACGCCTGAAGAACGTCAAGGAGGACACATGTCAAATTAGTGTGGTTATACGACTCACAATAAGTATAAACTAATCATTGTTTACGAGATTTCTTGCTTCTGTAGTTTTATTTTAAGTAATAAAACTACTTATCTACTTACTGGAGGGTATTCTAGGGACAAAATCAATAGTTTTATTTTAAGTAATAAAACTACTATACATACTGGTGGTAACCAGTGTTTCCAAACGATCTTACATTACATACTGGTGGTAACCAAGGTTTCCAAATGATCATACATTACATACTGTTGGTAGTCAGGGTCTTCAAACATAGCGTACTTTTCATGCAAGAACCATTAAACATGTGACAAAATATTGGATTTTCTTGGAAAATATGCACACGTGTTTCAAAACATGATAACAACGGTTTTCAATACAAACGATATTTACTTATAATGCAAAGAAACTATTTATACAAACTCAGTGACTAGTTTTCAATACGAAAACATGCTTATGAACTCACCATCTTTATGCTGATATGTTTTCAAAACGCTTGTATTCTCAAGACAACGATAGACAGGTACCTAGCTAGCTTTTGGAGAAGACGGCACATTTTGGATTCTCGTGTTTATCTTTTGTTATATAATGTTATGTACAAACTATGTTTTCAAACAGATGTAAATATTCATATTGTAATGTAATGGTTGTGGTTACTTTGATTGCTATGATACGATTGTTTTGAGAATACGTATGACGTCGCCACCCCCGGACGTTTCCACCGTTGTTTTTCTGACGGTTCGGGGCTGTGACAAATTGGTATCAGAGCTATTGTTTATAGTGAAGTAAGTATATCGAACCTTACATGGTATACAAATATAAACACTAAGGGGCCAAAGTGCTCTGAACTAAACTATACTTTAAAAATATAACTATTTATACTCGAAGTATACAAGTATACCTACATACGAGAAACCATACCGTAAAAAGAACCAAACAAAAGTATTTGGATGTTGGACACTATGGTTAAACCTGGGCAGTTATGTAATCATGTCTAGGGTCAATATAGCCTGATCAAGTATATTTATTCAAGACATGACCAACATGTGCTTGGGAGTGACTGTGATGTTGCAACAAGCCTAAAACTTACCAAGTTTTCTTACCAAAAATATCGATAGAATAAAACATCCGTCATTAAATACTATAGTAGTATATTAGTCAAAACAGGATATATTGTAGAAATTCATTCCAAGTGTTGCTACTCATTCTTTCCTAGTGATATTTTACTTGCTTTACTATCTCCTTCCTGTTTATCGCTTAGTAGAACACTTCATCTATCATTTAGAGATACATCATGTTTCATATCTCTTGGTTCTAAAGTCAAAGGGACTTATCATCTTCTTCTTCCTGATATGGAACAAGATGGCCCCAAAGAAAAGAAAGAACAAAAAGAACATCAATTCTTCGACGGATCCAACGCCACCACCACCTCCCAAGTTCGATCCCGCTATGTTCTAGGTAGCTGTTACTGTCGCCGTGACTGCTGCTCTGTGACAAATAAATCCTGGTGGTTCTGGTGGTTTCGTGAGTGGTAATCATTCCCGAAGCCACAAACGGAGTCAAGAGCATCAGAAGGAGTGCTCCTATAGAGACTTCATGAACGCAAAACCCACATCTTTCAATGGAATTGGAGGTGTTATTGCCTTGAGTCGATGGTTTGAGAAGATTGAGTCTATCTTCGACATATGTTCCTGTTCGGAAGCCAACAAGGTGAAATTTGCCGCCTGCACTTTCACCAATAGAGCATTGACCTGGTGGAATAGTCGAGTCAAATCCCTAACCCTATCAGTAGCAAACGCTATGGGTTGGCAGAGCTTGAAAGAGCTTAGGCTCGCTGAGTACTGCCCAGGGGGCGAAATGCAGAAACTGGAGCATGAAATCTGGAACCTAAAGATGAAGGGTTTCGATATTGCTGCCTACACTTCTAGGTTTGAAGACCTAGCACTTCTTTGCCCATGAATGGTCACCCCGGAAAAAAAGAAGATAGAGAGATACCTTTGGGGATTAACACCCCCAACTCAAGGGATGTCTTGGTTGCCAGACCAATCACTTTTGACAGCACCAAGTGCCTGGCACAGACTCTCATAGATCACGGGGTTAATCTGGATAAAGTAACAACCGCTCCCGAACCAGCAAAAGAAAGTGGCGAGAAAAGAAAATTCTGGAAGCAGCGAAAGGGCCAGTTTTCGCAGGAGTCTTCCAGAAAACAACATACCATGGCAGTCCATGCAGCCACTACTCCTACTGTTGTTGCTGCAACTCAGGCACCTACCAGTGGATATACTGGTACCCTCCCTTGGTGCAGCAAGTGCAGTTATCATCATTGGATTCCCGACCGATGTCGTGATATGCTTTGCAACAACTATGGCAAGAAGGGTTACACCGCTCGAAACTGCAGAACACCAGCTCAACCAACCAATCAGGCATCTGGAGCAAGTGTCGGTTAGGCCTGCTATGGTTGTGGTGAGGTCAGGTGCTAAGAGTGAAATTATCCCAAGGAAGCAACAACTGGAAACACTAGGAGAGTTCTAGAAATGGGGCAAGAGGAGGCAGTTGCTGATCCAACTGTTGTCATGGATACGTTCCTCCTCGATAACTCTTATGCATGGATTCTTTTCGATTATAGTATGGACAGAAGTTTTGTCAGTCATGCATTCAAACATCTTCTCAAACATAAACCTCAATCTTTAACCAAAACGTATATCGTCGAAATGGCTAACGATGAGAAAGAGAGAGCTAACGATATAATCCTCGATTGTACCCTTACCCTAAATGATCATTCCTTTCCCATCGACCTTATGTCTGTTTCCATAAAAATCTTTGATGTCATCATTGGCATTGATTGGTTGAGTCGGGTGTGTCATCCTTTCATGGACAAATTCGTTATCATGTTCATAGACGATATACTTGTGTATTCCAAAAGAGAGGAAGATCACAAACAACACTTTAGATTAGTGTTGGAAAATCTAAGAATAGAAAAGCTATACGCTAAATTCTCCAAGTGTGAATTCTGGATTCGAAATGTAACCTTCTTAGGTCACGTGGTGAGCGAGGAAGGCATACATGTGGACCCGTCCAAAATCAAAGCAATAGAGAATTAATCAGCAGAAAGACACCGATGGAAATCCATGAATTCTTGGGTCTTGTTGGCTATTACCATAGATTCATCCAGAATTTCTCCAAGATTTCCAAACCCCTAACCACTCCGACTCAGAAATATGTACCCTTTTATTGGAGTGAAAAGCAAGACACTGCATTTCAAACATTGAAGCGAGCCTTGTGTAGCGCACCTATCCTATCTCTGCCCGAAAGGACAGAGGAGTTCGTTGTCTACTGTGATGCATCCAACCAGGGGTTGGGTTTTGTGCTTATGCAACGATGGAAAGTTATTGGTTATGCCTCGAGACAACTGAAAGCACACGAAGTCAATTATACAACTCACGACTTGGAGTTGGGAGTAGTGGTCTTCACATTGAAAATTTGGAGACATTACCTCTATGGAACAAAGTGCACGATCTTCACTGACCATAAAAGCCTGCAACACATCTTCGACCAAAAAGACTTAAACATGAGGCAAAGGGGATGGGTAGAACTACTCTTTGATTATGAGTGTGAAATACGCTACAATCCCAACAAGTCCAACATGTTAGCAGATGCCCTCAACGGAAAAGAGAACTGAGGTTGCAATGTGAAAGCACTTACCATGACCATCCATTCCCATCTATCCGCACAAATTAGAGAAGCTCAGGAGGAAGCCCTGAAACCAGAGAATGTGGTGGAGGAAGCCTTGAGAGGAATGGAAAAGAAGTTAGAGATCAAGGGAGATGGAGTCTACTATTTCATGGATCAGATCTGGACCCCAAAGTTCGGTGGTTACTGAGGGGTCGTCATGAACTAAGCTCATTAGACTAGATACTCCGTCCACCCAGGACCGGATAAGATGTACCTTGATCTCAAGAAGTTATATTGGTGGCCAAACATGAAAGCACAAATTGCTACCTTCATGGGCAAGTGTTTGACTTGTGCCAAGGTGATGGTAGAATATCAGAAATCCATAGGTCTACTTCATCAGCCGGAGATTCCTGAGTGGAAGTAGGAGATGATTACCATGGATTTCATTACCAAATTACCCAAATCTCAGAGTGGGTATGACACCATATGGGTAATAGTCGATCGATTGACGAAATCCGCTCACTTCCTACCAATCAATGAAACATTCAAGGTGGAGAGACTCACACGCATCTGTATCCAGGAAATAGTCTGACTGCACGGAGTACCTGTATCTATTATCTCCGATCGAGATAGCAAGTTCACTTCGAGACTTTGGCAGTCCGTACATAAAGCACTTGGAACTAAGTTGGATATGAGTACAGCTTACCATCCTCAGATAGACGGACAAAGTGAGAGAACCATCCAGACCTTGGAAGACATGTTGAGAGCATGATTCATCGACTTCGGTAAATCATGGGACACCCATTTTCCCTTGGTCGAATTCTCTTACAATAATAGCTATCATACCAGTATCAAGGCTGCGCCTTTTCAAGCCCTCTATGGCCGCAACTGCAGATCCATTCTGTGATGGGCTGAGGTGGGTGACACATAGTTATCCAAAGGGCAAGTCCCTGATAGCACTCACACTGGTCCAGAAATCATCCGCGAAACCACTGAAAAGATCATGCAAATCCAGGAACAACTAAAAGCTTCACGAGATCGACAAAAGAGCTACACCGATAAATGACAAAAACCATTGGAATTCCAGGTTGGAGACCGTGTTCTACTAAAGGTCTCCACTTGGAAAGGCATGATACGCTTTGGAAAATGTGGAAAGCTAAATCCATGGTACGTAGGACCATTCCCAATCCTTGCCAGGATTGGTCTCGTAGCCTACAAACTTCGTTTACCGTATGAACTCAGTAACATTTATCCCGTCTTCCACGTATCAAATCTTAAGAAATGCGTGTCCGATGAAACCCGTAGAATTCCTCTCGACGAGCTTGAAATCAACGAGAACCTGAACTTTGTAGAAGAACCAATCGAAATCATGGACCCAGAGTTAAACGAACGAAACAAAATCGTATCCCAATTGTGAAGGTTTGCTGGAATGCTAAGTAGGGACCTGAATTCACTTGGGAGCGCGAGGATTCAATGAAACAGAAGTACCCTCATCTTTTTCCAAATCCATGATTTGTATCCATATTCTTGATTTTCGGGACGAAATTCCATCTACCGGGGGATGATGTGAGAACTCGAAACATTTAACCTATACAATTGATCCATATATCAATTTTACACTCAAATTTATCATCTTTTAGTGAAATTGTGGGTCCATATGAGTGCTTTAGGTTTAGTATAATCTAGATATGAGTCTCAAGAACGGTTAGAAAGTGTGTGGCATCACAAAATTGAGCCAATCACACCAAAGAAGGTGTGTACGGCAACACACCTGAGTGTGCGGCCAGCCAACCGCATACCCAGCCGCACACACACCCCCAGCCACACACCCAAACCTATATATATAGTAGAGGACCCCCTTTCATTCACTTTTTCTTCTTTGGCAGCACACTATTTTCTCTCTCTAAAAATCTCCTCCAAGAACACTCTAAGGGCCTCAAAAACATGAATAACTCCATCATATAGCTTGTTACACATGTAAAACACCAAAATCTAAGCCTAAAACTCCTCATGTTCTTCGTGTTCTTCATCCTTTGAAGGAGTGCGGCCGCACACCTTCATAAGATGGCGACACACACAATAAAACTCTCCAAAGTGAAGAGTTTGGCATGCATTTACTAATTAGACCTGGTTTTAGCACCTGAACACCTAAAAAATCAACATTTTGGGCGCAAATGAGGAGTGTACATGTAACATCCCGGAATAGAAAGAGTAGAGTAGAAGGACTAAAAGTGTAAATTATGAAGGGCAACTCGGCGAGTCCATGGATGGACTCGGCGAGTAGGGTCATGGCTTTGGTTGCGAGTCAGGTGGCCTACTCGGCGAGTCCAAGGATGGACTGGGCGAGTAGGTGCTGAGTGGAGAACACCCTAAATCCAGGGAATGAGCCCTATTTAAAGAACATTATATCCTCTCCCCAGGCTCTTTGATCCCCCTTGAAGTCTAGAAACCCTAGAAAGCGTTATTGAAGAAGATTGGAGTGCATTCAGAGCTTGGGGAGGTGTTTGTTGAAGAAATCTTGAATGAGAAGAGGCTTGGATCAAAGGGCTTTCCTTGGATTCGAGTTTCATTGCAGTTGGGGCTTTATTTTGAGGTAATATCTCGTTCTTGGGCTATCACTCATATGGATTCATCACTTTGGGGTTTGTTGGGAGTATATCTTGGTATGTTTTGGAGTTTGGTGGTTAGATCTGAGGTTTCTACCTCAGATCTGGAATATTAAAGGCCTAGAGTGCATTAAAGTTCTTGTGTTTGAGTGCTTAGTGAAGCCATCATGTCCCAAACCCTAGCTCTAAAGTGAATAAGGCCTAGATCTCCTTGGATTCACGTAAAGTTTGCCACTTTATGTGATGGATGGGTTGTAGGAGGCTAGATCTATGTTTTGGATCAATTGCATGGCCTGGAAATACTTCTGTTTGGATTCAGACCGGTTGTACTCGGCGAGTCACAAGGGTGGACTCGACGAGCTGCTTCAAGATAAGTTGGAACTCGACGAGTTGGATGAACAACTTGGCGAGTAGATTGAAGATATCCTTAGACCTGGCGAGTCTGTTCTTGGACTCGGCGAGTCTTGTCAAAGAGTCCCAATATTTTCTGGTTGAGTCGAGAATCGGTGACTCAAGGGATGACTCGGTGAGTTGGGTGCGAGTGGACTCAGAGTTGTTGGACTCGAAGAGTCTCGGGGTGACTCGGCGAGTTAGGTCGCGGGTTGAGGGATGTTCTGAGCTTGGGGATTCGGCAAGTCATCGGGTTGACTCGGCGAGTAGAGTCAGTTAGGGGTTGACTTTGACTTTGTCCAAGGTTGACCAGTTGTCGTCTAGAGGTATTTTGGAAATTAAGGATATATATTGAGTTGAGTGTTTTGGTGTTTAGTGGAGGAGTTCGTGTCGGAGTTCGGAGCAGCGGGATCTTATCCTTTCAGCCGACACTTCGAGGTAAGTTATCCTCACTATATCAATAGGGTCTACGACACCAAGGCCGGCCCTTTACCGGATGGAAATCTGGGTAGTTGTTTGTTATGGTATTGCTTGATATGGGCCGGAAGGCATTATGATATGGGCCGGAAGGCATAATGATATGGGCTGGAAGGCATTCTACGTTATGTGGACCGGAAGGTCATTGCCTGGAAAGGCGTATGTGTGTAGGTAGTATCTTGACTGAGACGTAGGGTGATATATGCTAGTGATCGGCTAGGTCGGTATCCTGGTTAGGGTAATAATATGTTATGTGATCTGCTTGATCGATTTGTTGATTCCGAACTGTTATATGATTGAATGTTATGTGCACAGAGTTGTTTAGACTGGAGTTTGACCCGATATGCATGGCTGTTCTATGTTCTGTTATGTTATGTATGCTTTTTATGTTATGGGCCGGAAGGCAATATGTTATGGGCCGGAAGGCAATATGTTTTGGACCGGAAGGTCGTGGCCTGGAAGGGCGTATATGTGGTTGGTATTTTGGGGGTATCTCACTAAGATTTCGGGCTTACAGTTGTGGTTTAATGTTTCTCAGGTTCTTCAGGAGGCTGTGGCAAGGCAAAGGCGTGATCGTACCGTTCCTCGCGTTTATGTTTTATGAAATGGACCTGGGAATATTCTGATAAGTAATGTATCGAAAACCTTTTTGTGATAATGTTATTAAATGAATTGTTTGGAAAACTTTAAATTATGTTGAAATTTTTGGTTGTTACAAGTTGGTATCAGAGCCTTGGTTTGAGTGAATTGGAGGAACACTCGTGTGACTCAAGTCTCAAATCGAGGAGGGTTTAAAAAGAGAAAATAAAATGGTTTTTAAATTAAGTAAAAGGAGGACGCGGAGGTACAATCAGCCGGAGCCAGTAAGTAACCCCAAATTACCATTCGTTACATTTGTTTTATTGAGCTTTGATAGAACAGCATGCTAGTGTTAGGTTAGGGATCTTCAGGATTTTATGATAGTGTTGCCTGTTTTATGATGCCTGCTAGCTTAGGGTTTTCTTCTGTTGAGATTTCCAGTGTTCCTCTAGGAGTGAGGATCGAGCGCTTGCTATGAACATTTGTCTCTAGGGTGTTGTGGTATTACTTCATACAAATATGGGTAGGTGTGGAAGGTAGTATGGGCCCGTACTACTGAAAGCACAGGACCCATACGCGTATCACAGAAACCATGACCTCTAGGGTTGGGTTGAGAGTTGGTTCTTGGGATAGTGGGAAGAGTCTGAGGTTGTCTGGTATATTTTTAGTATGGAGGTTTCGAGACATGCTGGGAGTGGATCCGGGTCAGGATCGGGTGCAGGAGGAGGAGTTGCGGATGGGTCAATACCGCTCGAGGTTATCGGTCAGATGAGTACGCACGAGTTGGATGCGAGGATTCGTGAGATCCTGCATGATGAGGTTGCTTCATTATTCTGGGGCGAGCTGTCGGAACTGTTTGGGTCGATCAAGGCCGCCATGGTGGAGTATTTTGATGAGTGCTATGTGGCTCTCACGGAGATGGCTGCCGTGGCGGCTACAACGGCTGTAGCAGCGGCAGAGGGAGGGGTTTACAGTATCGGGACTTCGTTAATATGGAGCCTCCCACCTTTGATGGAGTTCGGGATCCGATCATTGCTATGAGATGGTTATCATACGCGGAGGGGTGTTTCTTCATGTGTTCATGCCCTGCTGATAAGATGGTGAGGTGTGCTCAAAACCTGTTAAGGCTCGGGGCAAAGGATTGGTGGAGATTGACCACGGGGTCATACTCGTACGTGCAGAGGGCTGCAATTTCATGGGATCAGTTCAGAGAGATGTTCAACACTCGTTATGTTCCAAGAGTCGAGAGGGAGAGGTTGGCTCAGGAGTTCCTGGAACTGAAGCAGGATACAGAGTCAGTCACGGAAATCACCAGGATGTTTACCGAGAGGGTGATGTTTTACCCTGAGATCGCTTCGGAGCAGGCTCAGATGTCCCGATATCTGAGTATGCTAAAGGGGGATATCAGTCAGTTTGTGTTCGTGCAGAGGTGTGAGACTTTGTTGGAGTTGCACGAGGCCGCCAGGCGGTGTGAGTTAGAGATTGAGTTGCAGTTGCGTGAGCTGAGGCAAGCTCCAGTTCAGTCGCAGCCGGCGGCGAAACGGTCTAAGATGGTTGATTCCAGGATGGGAGATCAGGGCAGCCACATTTGTGGAAAGTGTGGGAGGGGTCACGCCAGAGTTTGTCGGTCCAGTGGGGCATGCTGCAAGTGCGGAAAGGAGAGGCATGCGAGGGATTGTTGGCAGTCAGTGCCGGTTCGGGATTTGAGGATCTGTTATCATTGTTATCAGGTTGGGCACTTGAGAGTCAATTGCCCACAACTTGTTGTAGGATCGGTGCAGGCTCCAACACCGGCCATTTTGAGGATCGCAGGTAGAAGTATGGGTAGAGCGGAGCCCCCAAGGGCTTGGGGTCGTGCTTTTCAGCTTGTAGCGGAGGAGGTTAGAGCAGTACCGAACGCAACTACGGGTATGTTTCGTCCTTGTTGTCTTGTTTATTTATGATTATTGTGGAGTATCGTTTATCTGCTAGTCATGATGGATGGGTTTGGATTTGTGTTTCGGGTTTTCGTTTGGTATCTGTGTTCCTCGAGGGTTTGGCATGCTTATGGATTTGTGTTTCGGGTTTTCGTTTGGTATCCGTGTTCCTCAAGGGTTTGGCATGGTTATGGATTGTGATTCAGGTTCTCGTTTTGGTATCCGTTGTTCCCTGAAGGTTTGGCAAGGTTATAGTTTGGTGTTTCGTGCTATCGTTGGTTATCATTCGTGAGGGTGATTAGTGGAGATATGGCGTTGGTTGAATGTCGAGTAGCATAATCAGTCTGAGAAGTGGTTAGCTGAGGAATGAGTACTTTTGAACGGATATATTAGTGTGGAAATGTGTTTTGCGAAGGTTGCTAGTGCTAGTGGAAATCAGTTTGCGTGTAAGCATTGGGTTTTGTGCAAGATTATTTTGGGAGGTCGGTGTTAGCGGCCGGTGGTTGATAGTTAGTGCCCTAAGTGGGGGAGAATTGGAAATTCTCCGGATGATCAATAGACTTGAGAGGTTGTTTAGTTGTTTCGGTTTCGACGGTATTTGAAACGACCCAAAAATACGACCCAAAAATTTCGTTTTTAATACCATCAAAACTATAATCAGAGTATCATATAAATAAACCATGCGTGATATGCCCCAAAATATAATAAAGTACTGTGCGGTAACTGTAACATACTATATCCAAAAACAACAACTAAATCAAATCCAGACTAAAGCTGAAACGGTGGTGTGTGCGATGCCGTCACCCAGAGCTCTTCCCTTTGCTTGCGGAAGTACCTGAAACCAAAACTGAAACTGTAAGCACGAAGCTTAGTGAGCTCCCCCAACTTACCACATACCATACAACAACATATAAACACATATTGGGCCTTGCCCACTGCATCGGGCCGGGGCCCGGAAACTGCATCGGACCGAAGTCCGGAACTGACTGGGACCTTGTCCCCTGCATCGGACCAAAGTCCGGAACTAACTGCATCGGACCAGAGTCCGGAACTGGCTGCATCGGACCGAAGTCCGGAACTGACTGCATCGGACCGAAGTCCGGAACTGACTGGGACCGTGTCCCCTACATCGGACCGGAGCCCGGAACTGACTGAGCATAGGATAGCATATCATAACAAACATACTGCATACTGCATCGGGCCGCAACCCGGAACATAAAACACATAACACATGGCACATGAATTATGTCTGAACCACGAAGGCATCAAACATACTAACTACTACATCGGACCGAAGTCCGGAAACTACTATTAACTGGACGGGCCGGCATTGTGGCCTCAGACCCGCCCCTACGGAAAGGAAACTCACCTCGTAAGCTAGCGGATGAGTGTGTGGCTCGGAAAGCTAACGGCTGCTGCTCCTGAATCTCCTCGGCTACAAATCCATAAACACACTCAATCAATCACTAGCACTACACTCAGGGTAAAATGACTCTTTTACCCTTGGTCAAAGTTGACTTACTCAGGGCTGACTCGCTGAGTCGGGATACCCGACTCGCCGAGTCCTAGACTCTCTGCTCAACTCTTACATGCTGTTACTCGTCGAGTGTGGCATCGACTCGACGAGTACCCTCTGGATCCAAGAACTCAGATGATCTTCATCCGACTCACCGAGTCAGATGAACAGACTCGACGAGTTGTTCTTGATCCTCAAGAAGATTGCCTTGGACTCGCCGAGTTGTATGAACAAACTCGCCGAGTCCCTCCATCACTGAGTCCACTCCCTAACTCACCTCGTCCACTCGACACTGAAGAAACTGAAGAACTCGGGACTCGCGACCTGACTCGTCGAGTCGTTCTTCCGACTCGCCGAGTCGCCGCCATGCAACATATTTTTACTTGATTTCTCTTGAATCCAACACATGCAAATGATAGATCTAGATCCATTAAGCTGTTTTACCACGTAAAGTTTCCAACTTTACGTGCACAACCACATGAATGAGGGAAAAAGACTAAAATATGCACAATAAGGGTAGATCCATGGCTAATAAGCAATGTAACTCCAAAAAGACAGTGGATCTGGGCTCTACAACACCCCAACACTCAGATCCAAAGGTATTTCGGCTTAACAACACATTCAAGCAAGCATAAAGCTTGGAACAAGCATCAAATAGCCCTTAAAAGAGCTCTAATGGAAGTTTAAGCATGAAACCAGAAGAGAACTCCGAAAATACCTCAATAAGTTCACACTTGATCTTGGATCTTGGCACTAGAACTCGTTTCCTTGCTTCCTTCTTCTTCTCCTTCTTCACCCCTTCACAAAATGGAACAAGATCACTTATAAGCTCACAAGAGGAAGGTTTAGGGTTTCTCACAGTGCTCTCAGGGGGAAAGTGACGAGATGGAGGCTATAATAGGGTTTAAATAGTGAGAAAACCCGGGGAGTTAGGGTTTCACCCAGACGGACAGACTCGCCGAGTCCAGGATATGGACTCGCCGAGTCGCCGGCTCCCGCGTGCACAAGATGCGCGACCCGACTCGGCGAGTCAGGCTAGAACTCGCCGAGTCCCTCTTGAAAACTTAGCCCAAATCAAATTAATTAACATACCGGAAACGGGTCGTTACAGTATTCCTTTCAGCCGAGAGTAGGCTGGTATAGGTAAGTAGCAGGCGTACGGGGCGGATTACAGACCTATGGCATTGATTGTGTAGAACCTGGGATCAGGTTGGGTTCGAGTATGTATGATAGAGATAGAGTTCGGGATCCCTGAGGGGCTAGAACAGTATGCAGGGGAGGATTCCCCGGAGGGATAACTCGGATTGATGAATGCTAGTTGAGCGGTCAGATCGACTGAAGGCCGGAAGGCGGTCCAGCCAAACGGAAAGCCCTGGAGGGCAGCACAGATTGGTTGAGGGTTTTGAGAGTGGTCCAGCTTGACTGAAGACCTGGTGAGGTGGCCCAGTCATGCTGAAGACTCTCTCGGTATTATCGGATCGGTGCGAAGTAATGAATTGAGTATGCTGCAACGTGTTAGCATTAGAAGGTCTGGCCCCGGGTATTGACCTTGATTAGTGGTGATGGTGCATGGACTCGAGAGTCCTTGCGAGCAGATTCAGGGCATATGTGTTGCATGGATATCGTTATGCTATAAGGAGGTGGTGTAGCGTTGAGTGAGCACCGTGACTCTTGTCATGGTGATGAGGTGGTCAAGTGGTTTTCCTTGGTAAGGAAAGAGGGAGGAATGTAATTCCAAAGGCGAGTGCGAATTCACGGAAGTGAAAGCGGCAGTGTAGAGTTACGATCAGAGTGGTTCGACGGTGGTTTTCGAGCAGCGTGTGCGGCAACGGTTGGGATGACATCATGAGGGGATGTCTGATGGGGTCGTAGAAGGGAATTCTAGGGTTGTAAAGACAAGAGGCTCGTAAGGGATGTAGATATGGAGTTTTGGATTTCCAGCTTGATTTCGGTAAAGGATTTGTGTATCAGTGGTTCATCCTGAGGGATGTTTTGAGGGTCGTCAGAGTGATGGGTTTCCTAACCCGAGGGTGCTAGAGCTAGTTCAGCATGTGCATTCGATTGCAAGAAGAGAACCTATGGGAGTTGCTCTGAAGAGTGTGTCTTTATGTCAGCATGGGATGGATAGAGTTGGACTCAGATCGGGGATTCGGGTGGTGCATAGTTATTTATAGCTCATATGGGTCAAGTAATGGTTGTGATTTCGAGCTGTGATGCATCATGGGTGGTACTCAGTTGTTGTGTGTGGTTATTAGAGGGTAAAGCTGGTGCCCGGTTTGAGATGGTGGTCAGGACACCACAAGGAAGGAGAAAGTGATTTTGAGTCTTGATGGGTATGCCTTGAGGGACCTGGTCCGGTTAAGGCCAGGTGGCACGTTGTGGAAGTATTTTGAGATGAGTTGCCGTAGGCTTCGAGGATGAAGCCTAATTTAAGTGGGGAAGAATTGTAACATCCTGGAATAGAAAGAGTAGAGTAGAAGGACTAAAAGTGTAAATTTTGAAAGGCAACTCGGTGAGTCCATGGATGGACTCGGCGAGTAGGGTCGCAACTTTGGTCGCGAGTCAGGTGGCCTACTCAGCGAGTCAGGTGGCCTACTCGGCGAGTCAGGTGGCCTACTCGGCGAGTCAGGTGGCCTACTCGGCGAGTAGGTGCTGAGTGGAGAACACCCTAAATCCAGGGAATGAGCCCTATTTAAAGAACATTATATCCTCTCCCCAGGCTCTTTGATCCCCCTTGAAGTCCAGAAACCCTAGAAAGCGTGATTGAAGAAGATTGGAGTGCATTTGTAGCTTAGGGAGGTGTTTGTTGAAGAAATCTTGAAGGAGAAGAGGCTTGGATCAAAGGGCTTTGCTTGGATTCGAGTTTCATTGCAGTTGGGGCATTCTTTTGAGGTAATATCTCGTTCTTGGGCTATCACTCATATGGATTCATCACTTTGGGGTTTGTGGGGAGTATATCTTGGTATGTTTTGGAGTTTGGAGGTTAGATGTGAGGTTGCTACCTCAGATCTGGAATATTGAAGGCCTAGAGTGCATTAAAGATCTTGTGTTTGAGTGCTTAGTGAAGCCATCATGTCCCAAACCCTAGCTCTAAAGTGAATAAGGCCTAGATCTCTTTGGATTCACGTAAAGTTTGCCACTTTACGTGATGGATGGGTTGTAGGAGGCTAGATCTATGTTTTGGATCAATTGCATGGCTTGGAAATACTTCTGTTTGGATTCAGACCGGTTGTACTCGGCGAGTCACAAGGGTGGACTCGACGAGCTGCTTCAAGATAAGTTGGAACTCTACGAGTTGGATGAACAACTCGGCGAGTAGATTGAAGATATCCTTAGACTTGGCGAGTGTGTTCTTGGACTCGGCGAGTCTTGTCGAAGAGTCCTAATATTTTCTGGTTGAGTCGAGAATCGGTGAGTCAAGGGATGACTCGGTGAGTTGGGTACGAGTGGACTCAGAGTTGTTGGACTCGACGAGTCTCGGGGTGACTCGGCGAGTTAGGTTGTGGGTTGAGGGAAGTTCTGAGCTTGGGGAGACAGTGAGTCATCGGGTTGACTCAGCGAGTAGAGTCAGTTAGGGGTTGACTTTGACTTTGTCCAAGGTTGACCAGTTGTCGTCCAGGGGTATTTTGGAAATTAAGGATATATATTTAGTTGAGTGTTTTGGTGTTCAGTGGAGGAGTTCGTGTCGGAGTTCGGAGCATCGGGATCTTATCCTTTCAGCTGACAGTTCGAGGTGAGTTATCCTCACTATATCAATAGGGTCTACGACACCAAGGCCGACCCTTTACCGGATGGAAATCCGGGTGGTTGTTTGTTATGGTATTGCTTGATATGGGCCGGAAGGCATTCTACGTTATGTGGACAAGAAGGTCTTGGCCTGGAAAGGTGTATGTGTGTAAGTAGTATCTTGACTGAGACGTAGGGTGATATATGCTAGTGATCGGCTAGGTGGGTATCCTGGTTAGGGTAATGATATGTTATGTGATCTGCTTGATCGATTTGTTGACTGCGAATTGTTATATGATTGAATGTTATGTGCACAGGGTTGTTTAGACTGGAGTTTGACCCGATATGCATGGCTGTTCTATGTTCTGTTATGTTATGTATGCTTTTTATGTTATGGGCCGGAAGGCAATATGTTATAGGCCGGAAGGCAATATGTTATGGGCCGGAAGTCAATATGTTTTGGACCGGAAGGTCGTGGCCTGGAAAGGCGTATATGTGGTTGGTATTTTGGGGGTATCTCACTAAGCTTTCGGGCTTACAGTTGTGGTTGAATGTTTTTCAGGTTCTTCAGGAGGCTGTGGCAAGGAAAAGGCGTGATTGTACCGTTCCTCGCGTTTATGTTTTATGAAATGGACCTGGCAATATTCTGATAAGTAATGTATTGAAAACCTTTTTGTAATAATGTTATTAAATGAATTGTTTGGAAAAGTTTAAATTATGTTGAAATTTTTGGTCGTTATAGTACAGCCGCACACACCCCCTTTATGGCCGCACACCCCTGTGTGCAGCTGCACACACAGTCTAGCCACACACCCTGGCCGCACACTCACCCTTATGGCCACACACCCACTCTAATGCTCATATTCGGCCTTAATCATTAAGTATGGTACATAGAACACTTAGTTCTAGTGATTCCAGGTCTTTAGGGTGGTTTTCCATCATGGTTTTTCATGGAATACTCAATCTAATACATATATGTGCGATATATGTTAATAAGGTCCTCACGCGAACAAATCATCGGTTGATACTCGACGCTCATAACCAATCGGACATTTGGATCCTATTATAATTTGTGAGTTCATAACCCTACACTTTTTCGAGTTTTTCATGTTTTCAGTGGGGAATACAAGCTACACATAAAGGTTTTCATAACTTAAAAACTGAGGCAATTACAACTGTTTTCTATCAAACATTTAGATACAATTATCCCTTTTGTAATATGCGGAGCATAAAGGATGTTTTCTAATCATAAATGCATAGTTTTCAAAACCATACACGAACGTAACAACCATTCAAACTTTAATAGGTATAGTTTGGGATTTCATTTCCAGTCTTACAAATTCAAACTTCATGCAAAGTCAAACATATAAACTATGCCAGATTTCGTTTAACCATTTCTACAAATACAAAACTAGAGTATCATGCTAAATAATTATTGTATGTATAATTATTTATATTCTAAACCATTGCAAGCGATTTCGAACTCGAGAATAACCGAACAAACATGTAAACTAGTTAATACATTATTGTGAGACTATCTTCGTTTGCCCCTCGGGGTACCAATAAATCCTCACCGGTAATATAACCAGAGTCTCCTGGAGGGACAACATGAAATTTGTGAACACATCTATTCGGAACCGACAATCCCACACCTGAATTGTTAGCTACAGTTAGGCGGGCATGCCTATGGTGACAAATTTTGTAATCGTACAACGCCTGAAGAACGTCAAGGAGGTCACATGTCACACCCTGAAACCGAAGGCGGAAACATCTCGGGGTGGAGGTGACTTCATGTGAATATCATAACCAATGTACATAGTAAGCAAAGTAAAACACAAAACATTACATTACATAGTTTTCATTACATCAGTTGAAAAGTAAAGTAGTACAAGTTTCATAGATACATAAGTTTAAACAAAATAAAGACGTGACTTCCATTCGCTCCGTCTTCTGCAAAAGGACGCGGGGTACCTATCTAAGTAGAACCTGAGAATACAAGCATTTTAAAAATCAACATAAAGCTGGTGAGTTCATAAGCGGTTTGTTTTTATGAAAATGAGCAAGATTCCTTTTGGTTTCTGAAAATGTTACGACGCAAGAAAATCCCATGTTTTCTTAAAAGTAATGTTTGGTTATTTGTTAGATTACACTGATCTTGTTATGTTCAACTGTGACCCAGGAAAATCCCATATTTTCCTAATGTTAAAGATGTAAAAGATGTAATGTAAAAGATGTAAAAGATGTAAAAGCTGTAATGTGTAATGTATATGTTAGTCCACCAACCCAAAATCTAATGTAAAAGATGTATACTGAAAAACCTGATTATTATAGTACACTAATTCTTATGGTTATTAATTTACTATATCCATTATTACTAAAAATGTAAATTTTTGTTATCCAAATCGCGAGTTCCATAACCATACAATAGAATAATTATGGCAATAAGTAGTCCATCTTACTTTATGACTTTCGTCACCCTTGAACCTTTCGGTTCGGCTGTAGCTAGTAGCCAGGTGCAGGGTAGTCAGCCCCGTATAGATCTATACACTCAAGTCACGCTCTCTAAATCCCAGAGATTCTGGTTACAGGGGCGATCCTCCACTCGCGTATCTCTGTGGAGTGTTCTCCGAGGATGTGTATACAATTTATTGGAATAATAAATCTACAAGTAATAATGACGAAGGTCCTGCTTAAGTTCTATCTAAAAAGACTATCCTCCACTCGCGTATCTCTATGGAGTGTTACCGAGGACAAAACGATATACTAAGTTTCTTGTTCAAAGTTCAAAGATTATGTTTTTAACTGTTTATAATATGGAAACCATTTGTGAAAATATAAAGTAAAATAATTTATAACATTTTTCACAAATACTATGATAATGAGATGTGCAAGTTCAAACGGTTAACTGATGTGATTAACAGTGTTAAAAACATATGTAGTATGAAACACAACACATATAAAATAGTTTTGAGTACAAGTATTACTTGTACTTTGCTTGAATTCCCCCCTGAAAACAGTGAAAAGCATTGAAAAAGGGTAGGGGTATGAACTCACCAGACAAGGAAAGGTGTCAACTCGGATGCTAAACGTCGGATTGAGGCTTGATAACGCGTGAGGTTCCTATGTAATATGAAATGATATGAAAATTTATCTAATTAGACTTTAAATCACTAATTAGATATGATTATACACTCCAAAATGCGAAAACACTTCAAATCAAGTGTTTGGAGTGACCCTGGTGACATCTAGGGACGTATAAGGCTCGGATATGGAGTTTACTCCTCAAGAGTAAACTCATAAGAGGGTTTAAGGTCCTATGACCATATTACCATGAGTTTACGGCCGTAAACTCATCGGTGGTGTGTTCTTGGATGCTAAATGGTCATACAATGCACAAAGGAAAGTTCTAGGGTCTATTCTATGGCTTAGGAAGTGATTAGGACTTGAAAGAGCCTTGGAAAAGTAGTTTACGGTTTATGAAGATGCTCTTGGGGAGTTTACTTCCTTAAACACATGATTTTACTACCTTAAACTCATGTTTATCCATGAATCATACGTTTTTGTGGTTGAAGGTTAAGCATACAAGGTTCTAGGTTCAATTCCAAGCCATACAAGGTGTTAAAGGCACTTTAAGACCCATTTGAAGAGTTTATGGTCCAAGAAGATGGGTTTATGGTCCAAGGAGATGAGTTTACGGTCTAAGAATGTTCTTGGACCGTAAACTCAAGTTTGATCCATTTACATATGTTTTGGTGCATCACTTGAAGGATTATTAGGTGCTACACTCTCATGGAAGCATCATGGAAGCATTTGGAAGTGTTTAGGGGCATTTGGACACTTTAAAAGGAGTTTATGGTCCATGAATGTGGGATTACGGCCGAAGCATGTTCTTGGACCGTAAAATCATGTGCAATACTCAAATGGTACGAATTTGGGGTCCTAAGTTCATGCATGCAAGTTTCTAAGCCATATCTAAGCACTAGAATTGGTTTGGAGGGGTTTTAGGGCTTCAAAACCCTCTCAAGGGGTGTTCTCGGTTTTGGGAGGGTCCCTAGGCTGTAAACACTTATTATTTGGTGTTTTTGGAAGTTTCAAACATAAATTTTCATGCCAAACAAGTTAAACAACAAGCTAGGATGAAGTACTTACCAAATTGAAGCTTGAAATGGGGTTTTTGGATGAATTTCGAGTTCTAGGGAGAGAGTAGTGAGAGAAAGTGTTTAGAGAGAGAGAAAAAGCTTCAAAATGATGTCTCTCACTCCCTTATATAGGGGTTGAGTTTATGGCCTGGTGGAATTCTACCCGATACTACCGTTAGACGGTGCTTTTTGTCGTACCCGATAAATTGCCGTAATCACGACGTAAATGAAACTAATAGTTTTCCAAATAAATATGGAAAATATTTTAATGTTTTTAACGCATCCCGACACTTATGAAACCAAATTAAAATTCGCGATAAATTAATTTAACTCTAAGGTTAACTGAAAATTTGAATACGAACGGTTTTATTTACCGGGAACGGTTTATAGTGACGGAATAAATTACGGGTTATCACAATAACCCCCCGTTAGAGGAAATTTTGT
Source organism: Lactuca saligna (assembly GCF_052625555.1). Lineage (NCBI taxonomy): Eukaryota > Viridiplantae > Streptophyta > Magnoliopsida > Asterales > Asteraceae > Lactuca > Lactuca saligna. Next base: position 215,526,536 of record NC_136420.1, read on the forward strand.
CTCGAAATTCAAGAATTAAGATACAAGTTATGGAAAAGGATTTGGATGTGTCCGCTGTATCGGGTGTTCGCGCTCCCAAGTGAATTTAGGTTGTCGCTTGGTATTCCAGCGAACCTTCACTAACCGGATGTGGCTTTGTTTCGTACGTTTGATCTCTCCATCTATGGTCTCGATTTGTCCAAGAGGGATTACTAAGGTATCCTTAGATATGCACTTCTAAATATTCGGGACGTGGAAGACAGGATGGATGTTGCTAAGTTCTGAAGGTACTCGGAGTTTGAAGCCTACGGGGTTGATCCTAACGAGGATCTCAAAGGGTCCAATTTACCTCAAGTTACGTTTTCCGTCCTTTCAATGTGTGTCATGTCTTTCCAGGGCGAGACCATTAATCATGAAATGATCTCCAAACTGGAATTCCAGAGGTTTCCATTGTACATTGACGTAACGCTCTTGTCGATCTCGTCAAGTTTTCAATTGCTCTCGGGTCTGGATGATCTTCTCGACGGTTTTGCGGATGATTTTAGAATCAGTGTGGGTATTACCGGGGAATCGACTCTTGGCTAGCTGCATGTTTGCTACCTTGACCTAACACAAGGGAATCTGCACTTTTGACGGTAGAGGGTTCCAAATGGTGTAGTCTGGATACTGGTGGGATAAACGTTATTATTCGAGGGCTTGACCAAAGGTAAAGGGGTATCCCAAGTCGCTCAGTAATTTATGACACATGCTCCCAGCATGTATTCCATGATCTGAAAAATACTCTCTCACTCTGTCCAATTGTCTGAGGATGATAAGTTGTACTCATGTCTAGCTTGGTTTCGTGAGTTTTCTGAAGAAATCTGCCTAAATCTTGAGGTAAACCTGCTATCTCTACTAAAGATAATGGACGTAGGTATACTATGCAGTCAGACTACTTCTTGGATGTGGGTTCGCATGAGTCTTTGCATCTTGAATGATTCTTTGATCGGTAGGAAGTGAATGGATTTTATCGAAGGATCGACCATTTCCTAATGGTATCGTATTCACTCGGGAAAACTTGATAACTTAATGGTGAACTCCATGTTGGTCATCTTTTATTTCCATTTGGGTATCTCGGGCTGCTGGATCAATCCCGAGGGTTTCTATCTAGGCTCCTCAGGTGTGAGCGAGTAAACGGGTCTAGATGGTCATTGTCAATGTCTTAGTCTTGCTGTCTAAGCTTTCCTTTCGGCTAAGGGTACCTCATGTTCATCTCTTTATGATTGAAGTTATGTTGTAGTCTCTTAAGGTTAGTGAAATTCGCATTCTTGGTTCCATAGAGATCATGTTTCTCATTCTTCAGTGCAGGGACTGCTTCTCCTAATTTCCAAGTCGTGAGTTGTGTAGTTAATTTCGTGTGCCTTTTGTTTGTCTCAAAGCGTGAATGACAACTTTTCCTTCTTGCCTAAGCACATGATCTAAATTCTGATTGAACGTACTGCAAAGGACAATGAAGTCCTTTGTTTCTTCTGGCAGGGACAGGTTAGGTGTGATGCATAAGTCTTGCTTCAATGCTTGGAATGATGTATTTCACTTTTTACACCAACATAAAAGGGTATACCTTTCTGTGTCAGAGTGGTTGAGGATTTGATGACTTTGAAAGAAATTTCTCAATAGGTCTGCAATAATAGCCGACGAAACCCAAGAATTGACAGGTTTTCTATGAGTGTCTTCGGTGCCGACCAATTCTCTATTGCTTCGACCTTACGAGAATCCACGTGTGTGTATTCATCGCTCACTACATGACTAAGGGAAAATGGTTTGACCGAAGGATATCAATACGAACTCTTTGTGATCCTATCGAGTCTTGAATACTATCTTGGAAGCATTATCCTCATGAACATATAGCTGATGGTGTCTTGACCTAAGGTCTATCTTTGAGGAGTAGCTAGCTCCTAAATTCTATCAAAGAAGTCATCTACTCGGGAAAGAGGATATCGGTTTTGACTATCAACTCATTAAGTCGAATGGATAACTCCTTCATTTCTGCTGGGGAAAAATAGTATGGAGATTTGGCTACGGGGGTAGTATCCAGGGATTAAGTCGATACGAGACTCCACTTGATGTTCGGAAGGAATTCTCGGGAGCTCTTCGGGAATATATCAGGAATATTATAGTTTTCGGGGATGCTCTAGAGGTGTTTAACTTCTTGTTTCTCGCTTATTGCATGGACTAGGAATATCTAACACTCCTTTTTGTAGAAGTTTTCGAGCTTTGATACAGAAAATGATGCGAAGATTTGGGCCAAGCTTGACACTGTATTTCATGAGGGTCCGGTTAGAGAGGAAATTGAGACGAATAGGTTTTTCGTAACAAAGTGTATCAATATGATCAGGACTCAACTGATACATGTCAAAGATAACATCAAAGCTCTTTATCGAAACTGACATCAGATCAATGAGGAAAGAATGATTACTCAATGTAAGGATATAGCTTGGGGATAACTCGTTAGTGCACTCATTCTCACTGGTAACCATATTGACGACAAATGTTTTGGTGATTAGACGAGTACTATGTTTACGAAGATATTTGCATGAATGACTAATAAAACTTTGTTGACACACACTAGATTCGAAAAGAATGCGCACATAAGAATTGTCGAGAAGAAATATACCCGTGGCGGTAGGATATGCGGTTGCTTCCTCTTGCTTTATAGCTAAAACCATCTTGGCATTGTTGATGTTGTTGTTGGTTGCTATTTTTGGGCAGTTTCGCTTGAAATGCCCGATCACTCCACAACCATAGCAGGCTCGAACAGTACTCGATCCGGAAGCTTGATTGATTAGATGAACTAGTGTTTTGCAGTTGTGAGCGGTGTGGCCCTTTTGCCACATCTTTTGCAAAACACCTCTATACATGGACTGGAAGGGAGGTGATGATATTTTCACTTGTTGCACCAAGGGAGGTTACCCGCATACCTAGTGGTAGGTGCTTGAGCTATAGGCACAGCAACAGGAGTAGCAGCAGCTTGAACTGTAGACACAACGATAGGAGTTGTGACAGCTTGAACTGCCACAGTTTCGCGCCTCTTGGAGGGTCCTTGGGAACTCTGACCATTTCGGCTTTTACTCTTATCACCTTCATATTGATGCTCCTGAACATTTTCATGGTTTTGGAGGCTGGTGTTACTTCTTGGTCCACTGAACCTATCGGGGCAGAAGTATGTCACTACGGCAGTCACTGCAGTAGAAATAGCCAATTGGAACATCACTGGGTCGAATCGAGAAGGAGGTGGCGACGGAGGGCTGTTGTTACTTGAACTGGATACTTTCTTCGAAGACATTTCGATCTAAAGTGATTAGGGAAAAGGGGATGGTAAGTCCTCTACATTAAATCAAGAGATATGATACAAGGGGTATCTCTTTATAACAGACATATAATTCTATTAAGCGATAAAGTAGGAATGACTTATCAAGGCAGATAAACTATCACTAAAGAAATGATCGAGGGGCAATGCTTGAATGAGAATTTTCTACAACAAAATTGGATCTAGAAATACTACCATAGTATTTCATGATTCACTACGACGACTGCTTGTTGTTTGGGGTATTTGGGTAAGTTTTAGGCATGCTGAACACCACAGTCACTCCCAGGCACATGTTAGTTGATCAGGCTATATTCACCCTAGACACGGCTACATAACTGCCCAGGTTTAACCGTAGCATACAACACCCATTTACTTATGTTTTGTTCTACTTGTAGTTACGGATCTTGGTGGTTAGGTATACTTGTATGTTTTTGAAAATACCTATATTTTGAAGTATACTTTTAGTTCAGAGCACTTAGGCCCCTTAATATATATCGTCTTATACCATGTAAGGTTTGGTATACTCAGTTCACTATAAATAAGGGCTCTGATACCAATCTGTCACACCCCGAAACCGAAGACGGAAACATCTCGGGGTGGAGGTGACTTCATGTGAATATCATAACTATTTGTACATAGTAAGCAAAGTAAAACACAAAACATTACATTACATAGTTTTCATTACATCAGTTGAAAAGTAAAGTAGTACAAGTTTCATAGATACATAAGTTTAAACAAAAGAAAGACGTGACTTCCATTCTCTCCGTCTTCTGCAAAAGGGCGCGGGGTACCTATCTAAGTAGAACCTAAGAATACAAGCATTTTAAAAATTAGCATAAAGCTGGTGAGTTCATAAGCGGTTTGTTTTTATGAAAATGAGCAAGATTCCTTTTGGTTTCTAAAAATTTTACGATGCAAGAAAATCCCATCTTTTCTTAAAAGGAATGTTTGGTTATTTGTTAGGTTACACTGATCTTGTTATGTTCAACTGTGATCCCAGGAAAATCCCATATTTTCCTAATGTGAATGATGTAAAAGATGTAATGTAAAAGATCTAAAAGATGTAATGTGTAATGTATATGTTAGTCCACCAACCCAAAATGTAATGTAAAAGATGTATACTGAAAAACCTGATTATTATAGTAAACTAATTCTTATGGTTATTAATTTACTATATCCATTATTACTAAAAATGTAAATTTCTATTATCTAAATTGCGAGTTCCATAACCATACAATAGACTAATTATGGCAATAAGTAGTCCATCTTACTTTATGACTTTCGTTACCCTTGAACCTTTCCGTTCGGCTGTAGCTAGCAGCCATGTGCGGGGTAGTCAGCCCCGTATAGATCTATACACTCAAGTCATGCTCTCTAAATCCCAGATATTCTAGTTACAGGGGCGATCCTCCACTCGTGTATCTCTGTGGAGTGTTCTCCGAGGATGTGTCTCCAATTTATTGGAATAACAAATCTCGTGTATCTCTATGGAGTGTTACCGAGGACAAAACGATATACTAAGTTTCTTGTTCAAAGTTCAAAGATTATGTTTTTAACTGTTTATAATATGGCAACCATTTGTGAAAATATAAAGTACAATAATTTATAACATTTTTCACAAATACTATGATAATGAGATGTGGAGGTTCAAACGGTTAACTGATGTGATTAACAGTGTTAAAAACATATGTAGTATGAAACACAACACATATAAAATAGTTTTGAGTACAAGTATTACTTGTACTTTGCTTGTAATCCCCCCTGAAAACAGTGAAAAGCATTGAAAAAGGGTAGGGGTATGAACTCACCAGACAAGGAAAGGTGTCGACTAGGATGCTAAACGTCGGATCGAGGCTTGATAACGCGTGAGGTTCCTATGTAATATGAAATTATATGAAAATGTATCTAATTAGACTTTAAATCACTAATTAGATATGATTATACACTCCAAAATGCGAAAACACTTCAAATCAAGTGTTTGGAGTGACCCGGGTGACATCTAGGGACGTATAAGGCTCAGATATGGAGTTTACTCCTCAAGAGTAAACTAATAAGAGGGTTTACGGTCCTATGACCATATTACCATGAGTTTACGTCCATAAACTCATGGGTGGTGTGTTCTTGGATGCTAAATGGTCTTACAATGCACAAAGGAAAGTTCTAGGGTTGATTCTATGGCTTAGGAAGTGATTGGGAATTGAAAGAGCCTTGGAAAAGTTGTTTACGGTTTATGAAGATGCTCTTGGGGAGTTTACAACCTTAAACACATGAGTTTAATACCTTAAACTCATGTTTATCCATGAATCATGCGTTTTTGTGGTTGAAGGTTAAGCATACAAAGTTCTAGGTTCAATTCCAAGCCATACAAGGTGTTAAAGGCACTTTAAGACCCATTTGAAGAGTTTATGGTCAAAGAATATGGGTTTATGGTCCAAGTAAATGAGTTTCTGGTCTAAGAATGTTCTTGGACCGTAAACTCAAGTTTGATCCATTTACATATGTTTTGGTGCATCACTTGAAGGATTATTAGGTTTTACACTCTCATGGAAGCATTTAGAAGTGTTTAGGGGCATTTTGACACTTTAAAATGAGTTTATGGTCCATCATGTGCGTTTATGACCCAAGCATGTTCTTGGACCATAAACTCATGTCCAATACTCAAATGGTATGAATTTGGGGTCCTAAGTTCATGCATGCAAGTTTCTAAGCCATATCTAAGCACTAGAACTGGTTTGGAGTGGTTTTAGGGCTTCAAAACCCTCTTAAGGGGTGTTCACGGTTTTGGGAGGTTCCCTAGGCCGTAAACACTTATTCTTGGGTGTTTTTGGAAGTTTCAAACATGAATTTGCATGCCAAACAAGTTAAACAACAAGCTAGGATGAAGTACTTACCAAATTGAAGCTTGGTATGGGGTTTTTGGATGAAGTTCGAGTTCTAGAGAGAGAGTAGTGAGAGAAAGTGTTTAGAGAGAGAGAAAAAGCTTCAAAATGATGTCACTCACTCCCTTATATAGGGGTTGAGTTTATGGCCCGGTGGAATTCTACCCGATACTGCCGTTAGACGGTGCTTTTTGTCGTACCCGATAAATTGCCGTAATCACGACGTAAATGAAACTAATAATTTTCCAAATAAATATGGAAAATATTTTAATGTTTTTAATGCATACCGACACTTATGAAATCGAATTAAAAGTCGTGATAATTTAATTTAACTGTAAGGTTAACGGAAAATTTGAATACGAACGGTTTTATTTACCGGGAACGGTTTATAGTGACGAAATAAATTACGGGTTGTCAGATCACAGGTCAAATTAGTATGGTTATATGACTCCCAATAATTATAAACGAATCATTGTTTACAGGATCCCTTTCTTCTATAGTTTTATTTTAAGTAATAAAACTACTTATCTAGTTACTGGAGGGTATTCTAGGGACAAAATCTATAGTTTTATTTTAAGTAATAAAACTACTATATATACTGGTGGTAACCAGGTTTTCCAAACGATCATACATTACATACTGGTGATAACTAGGGTTTCCAAACGATCATACATTACGTACTAGTGGTACCCAGGGTCTTCAAACAGAATGTACTTTTCATGCAAGAACCAACAAACATGTGAGAAAATATTGGATTTTCTTGGAAAACATGCACATGTATTTCTAAACATGATAACAATGGTTTTCGATACAAACGATATTTACTTATAATGGAAAGAAACTATATATATAAACCATGTGATTAGTTTTCAGTACAAAATCATGCTTCTGAACTCACCAGCTTTATGGTGATATGTTTTCAAAACCGCTTGTATTCTCAGGACAACGATAGACAGGTACCTAGCCAGCTTTTAAGGAAGACGGAGCATTTTGGAGTCTCTTCTTTATCTTTTGTTATATAATGTTATGTACAAACTATGTTTTCAAACAAATGTAAATAATCATATTGTAATGTAATGGTTGTGTTTACTTTGATTGCTCTGATACGATTGTTGTGATACTAGGTATGACGTCGCCGCCACCGGGCGTTTCCGCCGTTGTTGTTGTTGTTGTTTTTTTTTTTTATGTTTCGGGGGTGTGACAGCCAGAATCCCCTTCACATTTAGTAATGACAACATGCCTTCTTTCTCCCCATTGTACCAATGTAACAACAAGTCGGGCACCCGTTGGCATCAATCGAAGAAGTTTTGCAAGCGGAGCTAACTCTTTGTGAATTATTGACTCGAGCAAGGTAATCTTTTGAGTTAAGAACTCGGGAGTAAAAATAGAAGATGTCGAAGATCCAAAACTTTGACATGAGATCCTTTAACTCACCTAGCAACTTCGCAATATCACAAAAACTGGCAACATCAACTTCAACCTTCTTTTCAAACTTGGGAATCAAAGAATTATACCATGCAATAGCTTTCGTGATAGCATCAAAAATTATATCAACCTTCGTATGAAGGTTAGAATAATTGTGAGTTAGAACAATGATTTCCTTCTTCATGTCATCCCTTAACTCTTGAATTTTTAGATCGACATTCTCATGAATAGTCTTGACATCTTGAACATACAAAAGATGTGTTTCCTTCATATCGTCCTTCAAAGCTCTAAGGGCTCCATTAAAAGTCTTAGATTGATCTTTGATCCTTAACTCAATATTCTTGTCAATTTGATCAATATTGTCCTGAATTTGATGCTCTTGAGCTTTCAACATAACATCTACCTTGTTACCTGAAACTGAATGTTTACCACCACCATCTTCTTGTAATTGTAGCAACGAATTATACTTCCAATTAGGAATCTTGAATTGCTTCCCAGACATCAAAATGTGATCGGGAATGTCCTCCTCATCGGGATCAGACTCTATATCAACAAACGAACCCACGAACCTACCATCATCAAATTCATCATCATTTACTGTTTTGGGAACTTCTGTGGATTGTGATGGGAATAAGGAAGTAATGGGTTGTTGCATGATATTATCAAATGTAGGTGAATGAGTTGATGGAGGTGATTTGGTTGAAGTAGGAATAATAAATGATGGTAAAGAAATTGTAGTATCAACAAGTGGTGTTTCAAAGGTAGATGATACAACAAGAGAAGCATTACCCTGGGTAGTTGTATTCGATACCCTGTCACCCATGGTGACATTTGCTTCCATATTACATATATTAAAAGTGATGCCTAAAGTGTGAACCTTCACATGAAATGATTCGGAATTCGACACCCCGGGTGGTATGACTTTAGTCTTCTCAGGAGTAGACTTCTTTGTTTGTTCCCCTTGAATGATTGGTGTGCCTACTTTAGAAGTTTCCACAGAGCCATCATGATTTCCAGTCACCTCGAGATTCAAATTGAGTGGAGACTCCCTCACAAATGAAGAATGGACCATTTGATCATCTTGAATTGGAGACTCAGGAACAACTTTGTCATCCGTTGAATCATCATGAATCACTAGCTTCCTTAGCTTCTTCTGTTGTCTTTTGGAAAGATGTTTACCCTTGTCTTATGCCCTCCATTTCTTCGAATCTGGAGAAACAGGTACTTGGACATCTCGAAACAAAACCTCTTTTCGACTTACTTGAGGCTTGACTTTAAAAGTTGGTGAAAAACTTTCTAATCTATCAGGAGAACGTCGAGGTTTATGAGCCATCTTTTTCAACTTCTTTAACACACCATATTTCGAAGGTATGACTTCCATTACAGGCTTTGAAACTAGTTTAGAAGCAACAATCGGAAGTTGCTCAGTGTTCACCTTCTATGTAGAAGCCTTAACAACTTTCGCAACTTGCTCAAGTTGTGTGATTGATGGAGTTTCCTTTGTAAATTTATTAGACCCCTTCTTCTTCTTCTTCTTCTTCTTCGATGGACTAGTGTTTATAGTTAACAAATCACTAGTTTCGATATCATGATTGATTGTCTTCAAGTAGCACACCAAACAGGGTGAGATGGATCAACCTTGCGAAGTATAGCGTCTGGAATTCTGGCTGATGAAACACCAAAAATGTAGTAGTTTCTTCAGCCTGGAACCAAAATACCGTCCTTATCATACATAAATTGTAGAATTAAGCTCTGGTAACGAGCACATGAAATCACATCGACTGCATTCGTGCTTCCGACACTTTTCACAAACTCATTCATAAGTTGAGTTGCATATTCCGCCAACAGATCGTAGTATAATCCTGCTACCATTGCATAAACCTCCAATCATCCTTTATCCAACCCTAATGTTCTTCCAGTTAAGCAGCAAAGATAGATCCCAATGAAAAAAATTCCACATACAAGGTAATCTAGACTTCTTAAACTCATTGATGTTAGTAAGAGTAGGTTGCTAACCCATATCATTGAAGATACAAACGATTTGTTCATTTGTTACCTTGTAGAATGGTTCAACATTAGGAATACTGAGAAACTGAGGAAATGTCTTCTTTGACAAACAAAACTTCTTGTCATTCATCATTTGAAAAGTGATGGCTTTCATCATTTTGTTATAAGTAACGGTGGAACCAACAAGAGACAACCATGATACTAGGACAGAAAAAGAACCAAATATCGCCTTAGATAACAAAGAATTTTGAAGAGGAACAATGAGCATCTTCAACTCCTCAGGATAATCAGAAACATCAGCTTGAACTTGAATGTTTTCTCTTTAAATCTTTATCATTAGTTGCAATGTGATGTTATCAGTGGTTTGTGATGGATCAACATGAACATTTGTGGCAGCTATGTTTAGGGTTTGAGGAATCGGTGAAGAAGAAAGAGAGTTCTTTTGATTTGGGGATTTGCAGAATGCGTAAAATTGGAATGAACCCCTACACCTGTTTTTATATGTAACATGAATTTGTATTTGAAGCAGTTTTTGGCATTAAATGAGGCTAACATGGCTCCTTGAAAATCGTTCCAATTGCTGGAAAATTAGCCACGCGTGAAAAATTGATGCGTAGTTTTTCCTTAAAAACGGGAAAAGAACTCAAAACGTCACATTTGTCAATCATTTTGTTTTCCTCGATGGAATGAGAACCGCCAGTAACCTTCGATATGTAGGTTGGGCTCTTTCACTTTTAGGTTAAAAAGCGAAGTGATGTGCCAAACTTTCGAAATCATCAGCCTGAGTTGGTATTACTCATAACCTCAAGGATTCCGTGAGTGAAAAGTGTTCCAAAGAAAAAGATAAGAATCAAGAGACAAAAATTTTGGATTCTGTGATGTCAAAAATATTTCGACATAAAAGTTGTATGATCCTGGGCAAAGATTGCTTCATTATTCACCAAGAGCGATGACTAACAGCTTGTGCGGTTTTCCATGAATTACAATCAAATACTTGTAGACAAGTATCAATGGGCTTCTTTTATCAGGATATGTGGGTGGGTAAAAATTTCATTACAAAACACATCTAACCATAAGAGATTCAATTTGTTAATGAAAATATATGTCTGACCAGTGTAGTCAATGACAAGTAAGCTTTGGAAAAATTTATCAAGTAACGAAGATTTAGAATGATACTCGCACTAAAATGATATTCGACAATAAAAATTATAACTGGATCTTGTTGGGTAACAAAAGTCATGGGTTTCGAACATTTGATCAAGATCATGCAAAACGAAAGAATATGATTTGGAGTATCGAAAGTAGGTACTGAAATAAATGTTTTGTTAAAATCTAGAACAAAGTTCCTCGTCAATTCTTTGAATATTTCGATATTTTGGGTTTCACTTTCATCACGGTCTCATGAATCTAGATCATAAACACAAATGTTTGATATGTCTAAATCCTAATTGGTTAATACCAGAGATGTCTTGGACATATGTCATTGTATGTGAATGTGAAAGAATCTTAGGATAAAAAGAGTGGTTTAGGATTCGAAAGTACCTCTGCTATATTGGACCAAGCAGAAAACTCTTAACTCATGTGAGAAGAGTAAGGTAGCTTAGAGACTAATTACAACACAACCTAATTGGGAAGGAATTTTCGTAATGAAAAATCCATTAAGGTTTTCGAAAACACATTGAATCATGGATGCTAGAGTCAACATGCTACAACCTTCTTTTAGGGACATCCTAATCAGTACAAAGTTTAAAAACTTCACCTGCCCCTCAAGTAGCAAGCATGAACCAACAAAAATCTTCGCTAAAATCTGCACAAGAAAATATTAACGAAACAAAAATATTTTTGAATTTTTCAGTTTTTGAAAGAAACTGTAACGTCATAAAATTCCAAACCAAAAATTTTTCATTTTTACAATCATCAAAACATGAATAATAAGTTTAGGTTCCAATGTAACAATTTAGTCACAAACGATTACATAACAAAAGATCACAAAATGGTTTCCCCGAGTGTGTGTACGATCACGCCGGCGCCTTCCCACGGTCCTCGCTAGTACCTGAAACACATAACACAACAACTGTAAGCATAAATCCTTAGTGAGTTCCCCAAAATACAACCTACGCACGTACGCCTTTCCAGGCCTTGACCTTCCGGTCCATGTGTCTCAGGGGACTTCCGTCCCGACTGGGTAAACCTTCCGGCCCATAACATGTTGCCTTCCGGCCCAAATCAAGCATATCATACATGGCACATATAACGAATAACGTAACACACATAAGGCATATATCTCATATCATATTCGACCTTCCGGTCACACAGTCAAATCCCTTCCGGGTACAGTATAGTGAGAAGACTCACCTCGTATGCCTCGCTAAGTCGCAAACCGTGAATCCTGGAATCACTCGTACTCGAACCCTCGAGCTGTAATCCTCCTATGATATCATGAATCTATAATTATTACTTGTACCACTAAGATTGACCATCCATATAAAGTCAACACAGGTTGACTTGCTCAACAGTCTTTGGTCAATTTGGACCGGACTCGGCGAGTGCACTATAATGACTCGGTGAGTCTACACGTTTTAACCAACTCTCTAAGATTTTCCCTTTGACTCGTCGAGTACTCCCCCGACTCGACGAGTTCCACCTGGGCCTGAATCATGGGGCCACCGCGACTCAACTCGCCGAGTCGCAAGGACAACTCAGCGAGTCCCAACTTGACTCGGTCCACCTGTCAAAACCTTTCCAACTCTCTGCGACTCACTGAGTCACCCACAACTCGGTCAGGATTACACACTGGGTGGTCTCAAGGACAATCTTCAAGCGACTCGTCGAGTCTGTTCTTCAGACTCGGCGAGTCCATGCCATGCACCAGCTAAAACTGGATTTTGCGGTCAGATCCATTCCATACACACATAGATCTGGCCTTCCCAAGCTTATTCATCACGTAAAGTCCCAGTCTTGGTCGTCGTGCAATGCATACAAGGCTTATTTTGGAGAAACAACCTCTAATATGGCAACCCTAGCTTCTAACTCAAAAGAATGGACATAAAGCTTGTCATATGGGGTCTCCTGGACCTGCTAAGGTCTAGATCTAGGTTCCATATCTCCATGGGACCTTTCATACTTCTAATTTAAGCCAAGAAATGCAAGAAGAAACCCTAGATTTGACACATCAACCCAAAATACGATGTTTGGCTCTGAAAGTTACCTCAAGAAGGCTCCCTTGATGAAATAGCAACAGATCCAAGCTCCCCAACTCTTCAAGCTTGATCCTCTCCCTCCTTTCTTGCAATAACACACAAAATGATGAACAAATGGCCTCCAAACACACTCACAAGGGCTCACAGTTGTATGGGTGCTCTTAGGATTCAAGGTGGCCGCAAATGAAGGCCATAAGGTCCTTTAAACAGGGCTTAGGACCGGGAAATTAGGGTTTCATTAAACATCGCGGACTCGCCGAGTCCATCCCTTGGACTCGCCGAGTCCGGACGCTAACCTCCGCCCAAAACCGTGACCCGACTCGGTGAGTTCGACCTCCAACTCGCCGAGTCCCCTCACAGAAAATCAAAAATATGAAAAATGAAGGTACCTGGGTATCCGGGCTGTTACAATTCTCCCCCACTAGAATAAGACTTCGCCCTCAAAGTCCCGCTAGGCAAATAGCTCTGAATGCTACTCCCGCATCTCACGTTCCGGCTCCCAGGTCATCTCTGATCCCTTCCGGTGCTGCCACTGAACCAATACCGGGGGTACCTCCTTGTTCCTCAAAACCTTGATCTTCCGATCTCGGATGGCTACAGGTCTTTCAGCATAATTCAGGCTTGCATCCACCTGAATATCCCCTAATGGAACCACCACCGATTCGTCGGCTATACACTTCCTCAACTGCGACACATGGAAAGTGTCGTGAATCTGCCGCAACTCTGCTGGCAAGTCTAAACGGTAGGCTACCCGGCCCACCCTCACGATCACACGGAAGGGACCAATATATATTGGGGCCCCAACTTGCCCCTCTTCCTGAACCGAATCACTCCTTTCCAAGGAGAGACCTTCAGGAGTATGAGATCACCAACTTGAAACTCAAGCTCGGACCGTCGTCTATCTGCATAACTATTCTGTCGGCTCTGAGCGGTCAACAACCTCTGCCTGACCATCTGAATTTGCTCTATCGTCTGAAGCACGATCTCCGTGCTACCCATAACCTGCTGTCCCACCTCACCCCAACAGATGGGGGTGCGACACCTCCACCCATACAACAGCTCAAAGGGCGGCATACCAATGCTCGAATGATGGCTATTGTTATACAAGAACTCTGCTAAAGGTAGATAGGTGTCCCAGCTCCCTCCGAAGTCCAACACACATGCCCGAAGCATGTCCTCGAGTGTCTGAATCGTCCGCTCACTCTGCCGTCTGTCTGGGGATGATATGCAGTACTGAAATGTAACCTAGTACCCAACTCCTCATGGAACTTCTTCCAGAACCTGGAAGTGAAACGCACGTCACGGTCCAAAATAATCGAGGTTGGCACCCCGTGCCGAGATACTACTTCCCTCACATATAACTCGGCCAACTTCTCCGCGGAAGAGCTCTCGCTAATGGCTAGAAAATGAGTGCTCTTCGTCAGCCGATCCACGATCACCCAAATCGCATCGACTCCCCTCTCCATTCGCGGTAACTTGGTGATGAAATCCATAGAGATTTGTTCCCACTTCCACTCGGGAATCTGTAGTGGTTGCAGCTTACCGTGCGGTCGCTGGTGCTCGGCCTTGACCGGCCGACAAGTCAAGCACCTCTCGATAAACCAAGCGACATCCCTTTTCATACACGGCCACCAATACTCCTTCTTGAGATCCAAATACATTTTCGTAGCACCAGGATGAATCGAGAATTTTGATCGATGTGCTTCCTCCATCAAAATAGTGCGCGCACCGCCCACAAACGGCACCGAAATCCGACCCTGAAAAGTCATAAGCCCTCGACCATCCGTGACGAATCCTGATACCTGACCTACAACCCACTCCTTCTTCTGATGTTCTGGCTTTGCAGCCTCCACCTGAGCTCCTCGAATGATATCCATAATCGGGGTCAAAACCGTCAATCTCATACAAATATCTCGGATCGGGGCGCTATCTGCTCTACGGCTCAACGCGTCGGCTACCACATTAGCCTTGCCCGGGTGATACAGGATCTCACAATCGTAATCCTTCAGCACATCCAACCATCTTCTCTGTCGCATATTTAGGTTTGGCTGATCCATCAAGTACTTCAAGCTCTTATGGCCCGTGTAAATCTGTTGGGTTATGAGCATTCTAACACTCCTAAGTGTACATGCAACCCTAAATACCTTGGATCTATGTTTTCTCTATTATACATGCAAATATGAACATCCAAGGTATTATCCTAATCTAGAATACAAAACCATCAATATAACAAGATAGAATACATACCTCTTTGATGTAGAATGTCTTCATGAAGCTTGAGTGACTAGTGCCCCAAGTGTGACACCTCAAATGGTTCACACAACACCTAATACACTTGGAATAACTTGAGATAATTCTACACTTCATGAAATCGGCTAGCCCTCTCTAGAATAATACTAGTTGCTGATTTTCCTCAAGAATAAGATGCTTATATAGTTATACAATTAGGGTAAACTCTAATTGTCATGACTTTCCATTTCCTTGGATCCATGGGTTCAAATATACCATGGAGCATCATATGGGTTTTGGCCCAACTAGATAATCCATAGAGCATTAGCCCACTATACAAGTATGGATGATTTACACAATCAACCCATATATTTAATTAGTCTTCTTTTGATCACTTAATTAATCCTAGATTAATTCTTGATCAATACTAATTAAATAATCTTATTATTCTTATTATTAATATACTAGAACTTATAATATATTAATAACCATAAGTGTCTTATTTCTCTCATTATAGTCTATCCAAGTGTATGATGCCATGCAACCCAAATGGACCATGTTGGGTCGGGTCAAGTCTTACCAATTATTGTTATGGACTTAGACATTAATCCAACAGTCTCCCACTTAGATAAGTCTAAAACTATTATTGCGTATGACTTCAGGAACCAACTGGCAATCGTAGCTCTCAAAAGCTTCTATCGAACTTTGACCTTGTAGATGAACTCTGACCTTTGTCAATCACTTGTCCATTAGATAAGGGATCATATATTCCTCTATTCTAGATATCATATGGACTCAGACATGGATTATAATCATTCTCTCTATCCATTTGTTGTTTCCCGATTTCCGATTTATGACGACTGACTAATTAAACAAATCAAATCAATCCTGGCTCGGCCGAGCACTTCCATTTGTCATCATCAAATCATCGAGGGGCCCACATATATTTCTTTTATCCCGAAGGTAAAAGGAATGGATAAACTTCAACTCATATGGCTTGTTCTACTACTTGTTGAATCATACACAAAGACACGTTTTATAGCACCGAGTTACCAAATGCAGTTTCGTGTAATCAATGTACTATCAACTTATAGTAACAACTAATATCTCTAGGTTTGAAGAATATAAGATATTATCGTCTCATGATCACTCGTGATAGAATCCATGAAGTGATTCCAATGAGCGCGGGTTGAATCCAATACTCAGAACTTATCAGCACTCATGAGTGTTATAGCCCTTTGTCCAAAGCCTTAGACCTCTACAAGCCAACGCATGACAGTCTTAATTCATATCTACTTCCAACATATGACCGACTGTGGATGGTTTGAATAACTTAGTCATTCCAGAAGAATAACCTAGTTTATTCGGGAAGTCAAAACATGCAAAGTGAAACACAATAATAATTGAATCCAATATGGTATCAAAACCTATGAACATAAATAAAACACCTTTTATTTATCACCATATGATTACACATTATTCATTGTATACTGTTTTAGCTATCAACTTTATTCTTGAATTTAAAACAATAGTTGTCCCATGCTCCAAGCATGTACACTATGTTTTCTGAACACTAGTCATGCCATACACCAAGTATGCATACTATGTTTGTCTATGATCTTTACTTTGTGAACTAGATCAATTGAACATAACTTCAATGATCCTCTTTTCACACTCCCAAATCCTTACTGCAAATGCAAGAATTCCAAATTCATGTCATTTACTGAAATCTGTTAGATTCTAAACTTATATGCATTGATCCTCTTGTAATGGTTATGCACAAAGTCATAAAGTCTTGACAACAACCATTACAGAGCATTCCAAAGGAGATCGCTCCTTGGAAACATCCTTCTTGCATTAAGTTTCCTTAATCTTACACAGATTGAAATTTCTGACTTTGAAACATTTCCAGATTCCATTTTGACTATCACTTCTGAACAAGAGTTGCCTCCTTACAGATTTTGTCAATATGCTCCTTCCAGAATTATCACTATACTTCCAATTGTCCCTGAGCAACTAATCTTTGGTAAACCTTAGATTGTCCTCGACAATTGTTTAATCCTTTCAGTCATATCCAGTTCTAAACCTTTTCCCTTATTAATGCCCTAGGCATTTGGAAACTTTTAGAGCGGATAACTATAGCACATGTAATCGATCCTATATCCGAAGCATATGGGACACGATTCATGATGTCACACATAAAGACTAAGATAGTCTTTTGCTATAACATTTCCATTTCTATTTGCCAAGTTCTCATAATTCAGATTATGAAAAGGGATGCCGTAATCATAATCGAATTGAAAAACGCAAATAATGGACCCTTATACAAAATTTCCTTATGTTGAGCCATTCCAACATGAAATTCATATATATTTCCTTGACTAAATGATTAAAACCTCACGATCTAAGCTTATAGATTTGAGATGAAGTATAATTTCCTCTCCCTTAATTATAGCAAAACAACTTTTTCCCAATTCAAACATTTTGTTTTCTATAATTAACATTGCTAACTTGCAATCTTTATCATAATTATCATGCTCCCACTCACATGATGATTATTAGCATAACACTTATGCTCCCACTAGCTTTAACTGGAATGGGCACAGAATATGTCAACACGATAGGTTATAAACCTCAAGTTGTGTGCTAGTGAGGAACTTCAGGTTTCATTCTTGATTAGTTCTTGAGACTTTCAAGACCTTTAAGACTCCCACTGTCCTCTTGACCTATAAGACTCCCTTGTCAAACATCCAAGAGATAGTGTGGATTCTAACCAAGACAAACACTTCACACAATTGGCCTAAGTTGGTCTTTGTTTTATCTAAAACATCACAACTTACCAATTTCAAATGTACAAGAGTAGCAAAACGTTTACTCTTACATTTGATAAGTGTTCTTAAACCTTCTTTAAGACATATCACTCATATTACAATCTTGGAGTATGACTCTAAGACTTGTATTGGAACGAAGTATGACTCATCTTCTTGATTTAACCATTTCAACAATTTCAAGATCCCTTCTTCTTAGTCATAAGAATGCACTAAGACTTCCTTAGAGAACAAATTTTGATATGGTTTCTTAATCATTAAGATGATCACAAAGCTGATACTAAACTACTCTCCCATCTTTTTAGATTTGAGAAACTTTTATCCTTCTGCCTAATTTGATTCTTCTTATCCGCTCTGCTATGCATTGAAACCTTTTCCAATGTCTCAGAGTTACACTTAAGCTTGTAAGTATAATCATATTTACTGAGCTTTAGTAAACTATGACGAATAGCCTTACATCTTTTGTGGTGGACTTAATCAGTGCACATGACTATGTACTCGATCCCTTAGTCCATTACTTGACTCACACATCCATGTGAACAAGTAATTAGTCTTAATTTTTCCAATACTTGAAGGTTCTCATTCATCATGCTATACAACTTGCATGATTCCAAGTTTCAGTCCAATTGAGACTTGGTGATGAGAATCTTTCCTTATTTGGTAGATTTAGACATTACCACAAATGAAGGAATCAATTTCATATTTCCACTCTTGCTATTAATGGAATCATATAAGCAACAATTTTTTTTTCCTCAAATGCCATTGTAAGGATATTTTAAAATAAATAAAATCAAAATTTTCTTTTATTTTAAAACTATGCGGAAAAACTTATCCTTACAATCCATATGAAAACTTGTTGTTATCTATTCCTTAGCAATATCTCATAACTCCTAAGAAGTAGCTCAAGAATCCAATTTTCAAACTACGCGATAGAAATCCATCTACGCGATCAGATTCAGCATATTCTTTCTTTAAGTTCCTTCACTTTTCTTTGATTCTTAAAACATTACCATGTGACCCAGTCACATCATGTATCAGGAATCTCAGAATAGAAACTTAACAGAGTTAGATAGTGGACTTTACCGGAAGCAGAGTCAAACTTATTGACTTTAACATCCTTAGGTAAATTTGGCAGCTTCGCAACAAATGACCCTTTCTTTGGCAATATAAACATATGGACCCTTTGATAATGGTACACGGGACTATCACAGACGTTAGCTTTTCTCTTTACCATTTGGTCAACCGAGTTGACTATGGTCGATCCCTTTCCATTGGTAAGAGAATGCTTTTCTGGATTTCCTGTGTCACTATTGTCAATGTCCATCAAGTTTTATGGAAGTTGATCTTAACAAATTAATAAGATCATTAAGGGTCTTGTCATAGTCTGTTTCATAGGTGTTCCAAAAGAACTCACTATGTGACTTAGAAAGTAGTTAAACCTACAGCTTTCTCAAGACTTTAACACCCAACTCTCCCGACTTGTCAATATGTGACTACATCTCCAAGATGTGATCACACCTAGACCTTGCCTTGCCAATAGGGCTTGAATGACCTTAAACTTTTCAAGAACTTGTGGGTTAGGGAGAATAATCAGAGGAGGTGAAAGAAGTATGATTTCCAAGGGACATCATCTTCATTTAGGAAAGCGTGTTTCAAGAGATTAGGGAAGATCATAAATGTCTAAACCAGGCATGTTTTGGGAGATATTCAAGATAGTTGATCTTAAAGTCCTTAATATGACACCCAATATGAAATATTAAGGCTAGGACCCAACAAACCATTTTATAACTTAGAAGAGGTATGCCGTAATCCAAGCTATAAAACAATTTGAAGGTAGGTGAATGACGATTCACCAATTTCCACCAAGATAAACGAAATGTATTATTAGGTTTTAATTGGTTTTGAAACTCTTTGATCTTTTGAGATTCATAGAACTGTTCAATGGCATGTTTCAATCTCGAGTGTGCCCTTCAGGTTTTGTGACTGGGATGCCGAGGATCACAAAACAAGGTGTGAAGTAACCATGCAAATTACTTGGTACCCTTAATAAATTACCCCTCAATCGATGTGCCGGTTAACCACACACGCTACATCGATACTATGATAAATATTAAGTCACCCTTTACCTACCTTGTTAAGTCCAAATTAGTGTGCCGGTTAACCACACACGCTCCACTAACGACTTAGATAAAGTGTAAAGTGTAATTTCATGGATTAGCACCTATCCACATTTTTCTAAGTAACTAAGATTGGGTATTATTAAGAGTTTAGTTACTTAGTATTTATCATTAATGCTTTTAATGAAGGGAGAATTATAGTCCTGTCAAACCCGTTCGGCTAACGACCCTCCACTAGTCAAGCAAGCGGTGGGTGAGAGTGGACACCCATTAAGTTGCCATTTTATAGGCAACAACCTTATACCCACCTTATAGACCGGCTTCGTGAATGAGGCGTACTAGCGGTAAGACCGACTTTATTCTTATACATATATATATATATATATATATATATATATATATATATATATATATATATATATACATATATATATATATATATATATTATTAACTTATAATATTATAAAGTATAAGGGTTGAATTTTAACTTTTAAAATTCTAAGGGCTAACTTGGAATTAAAGTATTCATAAGAGAAAACTTTACAAATTCCAAAACTTGAGGGCAAGTTTTGAAACTATTCAAAACTAATTAATTCCATAACTTATGTATTTAAAGTAAATTTAATCCAAAAACTCTTCAAGTTCCATAACTTGAGGACAAATTATGGAAGACTTTAAACTAATAAAGAATTAACTTTTCTTTATTTTATAACTTATGGAATTAATTAAGGTTACATTATTTTTTTTTATTTTATTTAATGAAGAGACTCTTGGTCCTCCATAACTTGAGGACAAATTATGGAGTCATAACTCCAATTAATTAGAACTAGACTCTTCATTTTTGTAACCTTTGCCAACTTTTATGAGTTTTATGAAACTTTAATGTGACTCTTCATGTTGTAACTTGAGGACAAGTTACACAAACACATTTTAGAATCAACTCTTAGATTAATTTGGATTGAAAACAACTTTTTCACTCAACTTTTCTATTAATCTAAGCAACTCATAAGAACAAGATAATTCAAATCAAACTTTTTCAAGTAATTAGTCTAACCTTTAAACTAATACAAAACATGAATCTATTGACAATTATCTTTGAAAATGGATTAGCATGAACATTACCACATTAAAAAACAAGTTTATAAGTTCAAAAACAACTTAGGGTAATGTTCCTAGTCCATTTCTAGCCAAAAACCTCGAAGATATGCTGTCTGGGGTCCAACTCGTCGAGTGCATGAACAAAACTCGGCGAGTTGGATGCATTTTTCCTTGGACTCGTCGAGTCCCTTCATGGACTCGGCGAGTCTGCTGGGCTGACAGCACCAATTTCTATTTTCCAGCTTCTATTGCAGGTATAACAAGAAAACAAGCCTAGGCTCTGATACCACTGTTGGGTTATGAGCATTCTAACTCTCCTAAGTGTACATGCAACCCTAAATACCTTGGATCTATGTTTTCTCTATTATACATGCAAATATGAACATCCAAGGTATTATCCTAATCTAGCATACAAAACTATCAATATAACAAGATAGAATACATACCTCTTTGATGTAGAATGTCTTCATGAAGCTTGAGTGCTTAGTGCCCCAAGTGTGACACCTCAAATGGTTCACACAACACCAAATACACTTGGAATAACTTGAGAGAATTCTACACTTCATGAAATCGGCTACCCCTCTCTAGAATAATACTAGTTACCGATTTTCCACAAGAATAAGATGCTTATATAGTTATACAATTAGGGTAAACTCTAATTGTCATGACTTTCCATTTCCTTGGATCCATGAGTTCAAATATACCATGGAGCATCCCTGAAGCATCATATGGGTTTTGCCCCAACTAGATAATCCATGGAGCATTAGCCCACTATACAAGTATGGATGATTTACACAATCAACCCATATATTTAATTAGTCTTCTTTTGATCACTTAATTAATCCTAGATTAATTCTTGATCAATACTAATTAAATAATCTTATTATTCTTATTATTAATATACTAGAACTTATAATATATTAATAACCATAAGTGTCTTATTTCTCTTATTATAGTCTATCCAAGTGCATGATGCCATGCAACCCAAATGGACCATGTCGGGTCGGGTCAAGTCTTACCAATTATAGTTATGGACTTGGACATTAATCCAACAAAATCGTACACCGAACCCCGTACAAATAGTGTTGCTACATCTTGAGGGCAAACACCACCGCCCCTAATTCCAGGTCGTGCGTGGGATATCTCGACTCATGAGGCTTTAACTACCTCGAAGCGTACGCTATCACATGACCCCTCTGCATAAGCACCGCCCCCAAACCCGATATAGAGGCATCACAGTATTCCACAAAATCCTCCATCCCTTCTGGGAGTGCAAGCACTGGAGCCTCGCACAACTTCTGATGAAGCGTCTCGAATGAGGACTACTGCTTCGGTCCCCATGAAAACGTAACACCCTTCCGGGTCATCCTAGTAAGTGGCACAGCGATCTTGCAGAAATCCTTGATAAATCTGCGATAATATCCAGCCAAACCCAGAGAACTCCTGATCTCGGTGGGCGATCTCGGCACCTCCCACCTCAACACCGCCTCAATCTTGGCCGGGTCGACCAATATCCCTTTTTGGTTCACCAGATGCCCGAGGAACTGGACCTCTCGTAACCAGAAATCACACTTAGAGAACTTGGCATACAGTCTCTCCGATCTCAAAACCCTAAGAATCTCCCTCAAATGTTCCTCATGCTGGTCCCTAGTCCTCGAATACACCAAAATATCATCGATGAATACGATCACCGACCGATCCAACATCGGTCGGCACACCCGGTTCATGTGATCCATGAATGCAACCGGGGCATTGGTGAGCCCAAAAGGCATCACCACAAACTCATAATGTCCGTAACGAGTCCTGAAAGCAGTCTTTTTGATATCCTCATCGTGAACCCTCATCTGATGATATCCCGACCTCAAATCAATCTTGGAAAACCAAGATGCCCCTTGCAACTGATCGAACATATCGTCGATCCTAGGTAACCGATATTGGTTCTTAACCGTCAACTTGTTCAACTCCCGATAATCGATACACATCCGATGTGAACCATCCTTTTTCTTGACGAACAAAATTGGCGCTCCCCAAGGCGAGCTACTCGGTCGAATGAATCCCTTTCCCAACAGCTCCTGAAGCTGCGAGGATAATTCCTGCATTTCCGGCGGAGCTAGACGATAAGTCGCCTTGGCGATGGGTGCCGCTCCCGGAACCAAATCGATACGAAACTCCACTTGCCTCTCCGGAGGCACACCTGGTAACTCTTCGGGGAACACATCCGAAAACTCGCATACAACCGGAACGTCATCAATCGAATTGGGCCTCTCCGCGGTCACACGAGTATCCATCACATAGGCTATGAATCCATCATAGCCCTGCTGCAAACTCTGCCTTGCCCTGGCAGCCGAACAAAATGCCAACCCACACCGGGTCCCCTCGCCATAAACGGTGAGCACTCCCCCACTAGGGTCTCGAATCATCACCAGCTGTCTCTCGAAATCAATGACTGCTCCAAACTTGCTCAACCAATCCATGCCCACGATAACGCAAACATCCCCCATAGCTATATGGAACAAGTCTATAGGAAACTCGA
The DNA here is from genome assembly GCF_052625555.1 of Lactuca saligna. NCBI lineage: Eukaryota > Viridiplantae > Streptophyta > Magnoliopsida > Asterales > Asteraceae > Lactuca > Lactuca saligna. The sequence continues at coordinate 215,550,178 of NC_136420.1, forward strand.
CCCCAAAAATCCCGAGCACACATCCTCGAATCACCTCGGTGGCGTATACCGCTTTCTCATTTGCTATAGCAACTCGCAGGGGATGACTCATCGCCTCCCGATCGATACCGATATGTTGGCTAAAAGCCAACGAGACAATAGACCGACTCGCACCCGAGTCGAACAATACCAAAGCAGGCACATGATTCACAAGAAAAGTACCTACGTATATGATAATATAAGCACAATATCTCAGTATAAATTTAAATACATGAAAGAATACATACCGGCCACAACATCAGGCGCCGCGCGGACCTCCTCCGCAGTCAACTGGAAAGCTCTCCCACGAGCCTTCGGAACCTCGGCCTTCACTGGTCGAACCTTGGGAACCCTGGCAGCAGGCGTAGATCCTTGGTGAAGCTGGGGGCACTCGGCCTTCCGATGGCCAGTCTGGTTGCAATGGAAGCAAACCATGAATCCCTTAGGGCAATCTCTAGCAATGTGCCCCTCCTTACCACACTTGTAGCAAGCACCCGATCGACATGCCCCCTCGTGACCCTTGCCGCAGTTCCCGCAAGTGCGGCTCTTCTGACCTCCGGATCTCAAATCAGCGGACTTGATCCGCTTGGCTGCCGGCTGAGACTGAGCCAGCCGCCGATCCACCCGTTGAGACTCGGCCTCCTCCCTGGCCTGGGTCTCCAACTCGATCTCACGCTTCCAGGCATTTGCCTGAAGCTCAACAAAAGTCTGATATGACGATTTCGATATGAACTCCCGGATATCCCTCCTCAGCACTCCCAAATACCGACTCACCCGATCCTGCTCCGTGGACACCTGCTCGGGGCAGAACATCGCCCTCTCATGAAACTTCCGCGTGATCACCGTAACAGAATCATTACCCTGCTTGAGGGTCAAGAACTCCTGAACCAACCGTTCCCTCTCCACCGGGGGGACATACTCATCTCTGAACATACCAGTAAACCTCTCCCAAGTCACAGCTGAGACCTCTGCCAGAGTGAAGTTCGCCGTCACGAACTTCCACCAATCCTTTGCTCCCAGGCGGAGCTGGTTCGGGGTGAACCGAACCCTCAGATGCTCCGAACATGAACAAGTATAAAAGCATCCCTTGATATCAGCAATCCATCTCATCGTAGCAATCGGATCCTGCATCCCGTCAAACTCTGGTGGCTTCATGTTGCTGAATTCCCGGAACAACAACGAGTCAACCCCCTGTGGTCTGGCAGCTGCCACAGCTGCGGTAGCAGGTTTCCCTAGACTAAGGCATCACAAAATCAGGCCACTCTAGTCATAATATGTACACCTAGTCTACTAGCATGCGTATCATATCATATCATATCTCATAACACATATTGTAAGAGTATTTTGGGGATTTAACCGTTCGGGTGCTGGCTGACCGTACACACTCTTTCTTCTTTGGTTGTCTCAAAATCACTTATCAAATTTTTATTGATTTATTAATTAAAATTTTCTGAAATCCCCGGTTTGAGTTCAGTTACGCCCGAAGGTGTACCCGAATCCCTCAAACCAAGGCTCTGATACCAACTTGTAACGTCATAAAATTCCAAACCAAAAAATTTTCATTTTTACAATCATCAAAAACATGAATAATAAGTTTAGGTTCCAATGTAACAATCTAGTCACAAACGATTACATAACAAAAGATCACAAAATGGTTTCCCCGAGTGTGTGTACGATCACACCGGCGCCTTCCCACGGTCCTCGCTAGTACCTGAAACACATAACACAACAACTGTAAGCATAAATGCTTAGTGAGTTCCCCAAAATACAACCTACGAACGTACGCCTTTCCAGGCCTTGACCTTCCGGTCCATGTGTCTCAGGGGACTTCCGTCCTAACTGGGTAAACCTTCAGGTCCTACCCACGTCAACCTTACAGTCCATATGACCACACCTTCCGGCCCATAACATGTTGCCTTCCGGCCCAAATCAAGGATATCATACATGGAACATATAATGAATAACGTAACACACATAAGGCATACATCTCATATCATATTCGACCTTCCGGTCACACAGTCAAAACCCTTCCGGGTACAGTATAGTGAGAAGACTCACCTTGTATGCCTCGCTAAGTCGCTAACCGTGAATCCTTGAATCACTCGTGCTCGAACCCTCGAGCTGTAATCCTCCTATGATATCATGAATCTATAATTATTACTTGTACCACTAAGATTGACCATCCATATCAAGTCAACACAGGTTGACTTGGTCAACAGACTTTGGTCAATTTGGATCGGACTCGGCGAGTGCACTATAATGACTCGGCGAGTCTACGCGTTTTAACCAACTCTCAAAGATTTTCCCTTTGACTCGTCGAGTACTCCCCTGACTCGACGAGTTCCACCTGGGCCTGAATCACAGGGCCACCGCGACTCAACTCGCTGAGTCGCAAGGACAACTCGGCGAGTCCCAACTTGACTCGGTCCACCTGTCAAAACATTTCCAACTCTCTGCGACTCACTGACTCACCCACAACTCGGTCAGGATTCCACACTGGGTGGTCTCAAGGACAATCTTCAAGCGACTCGTCGAGTCTGTTCTTCAGACTCGGCGAGTCCATGCCATGCACCAGCTAAAACTGGCTTTTGCGGTCAGATCCGTTTCATACACACATAGATCTGGCCTTCCCAAGCTTATTCATCACGTAAAGTCCCAGTCTTGGTCGCCGTGCAATGCATACAAGGCTTATTTTGGAGAAACAACCTCTAATATGGCAACCCTAGCTTCTAACTCAAAAGAATGGACATAAAGCTTGTCATATGAGGTCTCCTGAACCTGCTAAGGTCCAGATCTAGGTTCCATATCTCTATGGGACCTTTCATACTTCCAATTTAAGCCAAGAAATGCAAGAAGAAACCCAAGATTTGACACATTAACCCAAAATACGAAGTTTGGCTCAGAAAGCTACCTCAAGAAGGCTCCCTTTATGAAATAGCAACAGATCCAAGCTCCCCAACTCTTCATGCTTGATCCTATCCCTCCTTTCTTGCAATATCACACAAAATGATGAACAAATGGCCTCCAAACACACTCACAAGGGCTCACAGTCGTATGGGTGGTCTTAGGGTTCAAGGTGGCCGCAAATGAAGGCCATAAGGTCCTTTAAACAAGGCTTAGGACCGGGAAATTAGGGTTTCATTAAACAGCGCGGACTCGCCGAGTCCATCCCTTGGACTCGCCGAGTCCGGACGCGAATCTCCGCCCAAAACCGAGACCCGACTCTGCGAGTTCTACCTCTAACTTGCCGAGTCCCCTCACAGAAAATCAAAAATATGAAAAATGAAGGTACCTGGGGATCTGGGATGTTATAGAAACTAACAAAAATAAGAAAATCTTTTTGATTATTTTGAATTTTGGAAAATAAAGACAAAAATGAAAAATCAATGTACTTGGCTAGCGAAAATTTGAAAAACAGCAAAAGTAATGAAGATTTTGGCAAACCCTTGAGTATGATGTCGAAAGCGAAGTTTGTCAAAGCATTGACTGTGAACAGTTACCACTGAATCAACATTTTCCCTCCACTCAGACATGTCATTCTAACGAAGTATTTATAGTAACAAAATTTACATCCATCATTCCTAAGCCACTTAGAATTCTCACGAAATATTTTTCATCTAAGGGTTTCAGCATGTTCATCAATTGTCTTTACAAAATGGACTTCTATGTTTCCATCTTCAACATGATCTTTTACAAAATGGTAATCAATAGCAAGGTTTTTTGTTTTCAAATGTTGCATAGGATAATGACAAATATATATGGCAATTTGTGAATCACAATACAACGGAATTATCTTCATGTTGATTGCATAATTACGTAGTTGACTTTGAATCCACATGACTTGTGAAGTGCAAGATGCAACAACAACATATTCTGCTTCTGTCGTGGAAATCAAAACACATGTTTTTTTCTTCGATTTCCAGATCACAAGCTTCCCATATAAAATTTGACATCCGCCACTTCTGCTTTTACAATCAAGAGTACTACCACCTAAATCAACATCTGAGAATGTTTGTATAAAAAAGCTTGTCTTTGAAGGATACCACAGTCTTAACGAAATTCTTACTTTGAGATAGAAAAATATATTTTTGACTGCAGTTAAATGAGGGTCACTGGGATTCGATTGGTACCTAGCACACCTATAAATTGAAAACATGATATCAGGTCTACTTGCTGTGAGATAAAGTAACAAACCTATCATGATTCGATACAATGTGAGATCAACAACTAGTTTATCTAATGAAGGTTTAATCATTGTTCCAACTGCCATCAATACTGTTAACTTTGTGCTATTCATCATTCCAAATTTTCAATCTGATTTCTTGTATATTTCTCTGATTGATAAATACGCCTTCTTTGTTTTAACTAATATTTAATCCTAGAAAATTTTCTTTCTTCCCCATCATGCTCATCTCAAATTGGCTTTTCATCATATTTTCAAATTCTCTTAACAAAGTGAGATTAGTTGAACCAAAAATTATATCATCAACATAAATTTGAACAAGCATAATATGATTCCCAACTTTCTTTTGAAAGAGAGTGGGATCAACTAATCCTTGTTTAAATTTCGATTACTTGGTGATTGTTTTAACCTGGGGGTTGTTCAACGTATATAAAAATGAGCAGGGAATACTTCATTTATAAAACCTGGGGGTTGTTCAACGTACATCGTCTCTTCGAGTTACCATTGAGAAAAGCACACTTGACATCCATTTGGTAGACATCAAAATCCTTCTGAGCTACCTAAGATAAAAATATTTGAACTGCCTCGAGTCTTGTGATAGGGGCGAAAGTTTCCTCATAGTCTATACCTTCTTGTTGCGAATAACCTTTAACTATAAGCTCTTTGGTTTCGAACAATATTACCATCTTTATCTGTTTTATTTTTAAAAATCCAATTTAAGCTCACATCTGAAACATCTTTTGGTTTGCGAATTAATCTACAAACCTTATTTCTTTTGAATTCAACAAGCTCAGATATCATAGAAGCTACCTAATTAGGATGTACCATAGTAGCCTTGACCATTTTAGGTTCTATTTTCGAAATAAAAACAATGAAAATGCAAAATTCCTAGTGAACATTAAGTACCTCATTGTTTGCATGAAGTTGAGCTCGTCTTAACACATCATCATGAGGATCACCAATAACTTCTTCCTTTGGATGACTTCGAGTCCTTTTTTCTATTGGAGGATATGCTGGATCAAAGTCCAAAGGTGCATCTTTGAACTCTTCTTCATTCTCTAAGTCATCACCTGCATTTGACACATTGTCAACCAAATCATGAAAAACATCACTTGAAGAAATTGGTCTTGATCCATTCCCCCCTCAACAATTGGATAATTTGTATGATGCTCCCCCTCAACACTTGTAATTTCTTGATTTTGCATATTGTAGAAATGTTGCTCCCCCTCAACTTCATTAGTAGAACTCAAGTGCTCTCCCTCCACTCGAGCATTGGGTTGAACTGTTACACTATCGATGTACATAGGAGAATTGGTTGTTGAATTTAAACCAACAATTGGTTATATCACTGTGAAATCCTTTGAGTGTTTCAATGATTCAGAAATTCGATTACCTTAGCATTATTTTCCGCATCAATAGCCCTATCAGGCGTACCAAAAATTAAATCATAATCAAAATCTAATGAATTGATACTTTCATCTTCATCATTTGATTCATTAATGATTGGTTTTTGTTCAAAATATTTTTCAACTCTTTTGACATAGTGATTATGGAATGTAAGATTAAAGGTTTCTTTAACTTTCCTAGTTCGCTTGTTGAGCACCCTCTATGCCACAAAATTATGATAATAGCCTAAGAATATTCCTTCATTAGCCTTAGACTGAAATTTTGAATGATCATCCTTAAGATTCATAATCAAGCACCTATAACCAAAAACATGGAAAAATTTAACATTAGATTTTCTGTTGTTAATGATTTCATATGGGGTGATTTCAAATTGTCTATGAATGAATGACCAATTTTGAGTAAAACAAGTAGTAGAAACAGCTTCAACCCAAAGAAACTGAGGAAGATTCGCATAAGTCATCATCACTCTTTCTCCTTCACAAAGTGAATGACTTCTCCTTTTGACAACACCGTTCTGTTGAGGTGTGTAAGGAGACAAGAAATTGTGCAAAATTCCTTTATCAGTGAAAAACGAAACAAGAATCTTGTTCTTAATTCTGAGCCATTATCACTTTTGATGTTGAAAACCTTTTTCTTTAAGCTTAACTCGATGTGTTTGATGAAATTGATTATCACTTGATCTGTTTCTGATTTTAAACAAAAAAATATATGCAAGTAAACCTAGAAAAATCATCAACTCTAACCAACTTGTACCACTTTTTGTTGAGTGTTTCAACTGTCGAACGACCATAAAGGTAAATATGAAGAAGTTACAAAGTTTTGATGATCTCTAAATCAATCATAATTGGATGTCCTTGTCTATGTTGTTTTCCTTGTTCCCAAACTACACATAGAGTATCATTGTCAAATTTTAAAATTGGCAAACCTCGAGCAAGATGTTTTACTACTAATCTTTTTGGGTTCTTAAAGTTCAAATGGGACAATCTTAGATGCCACAACTAGCTGATATCAGAGGAATCCTTCAAAAGTAGACAAACTGAAGGATCACTAACAATGGGTATGATGTCAAGTGTAAACGTATCACCTTTTCTCTTTGATTTAAGAAGAACTTGTTTTGTTTCTTTGTTCGATATGGCACTTCCTTCTTCGTCAAAAACAACTAGATTGCCAGTACCCACAATAAGTTGTGAAACTTACCATTAGTCACCTTCGCATAGCCTTTAACTTTACACTTGTTATTATTTCCGAACTTCACAACACCAACATTCTCAAGAATTTGATAATCTCTCAGGTTTTCATTCTCCTAATCATGTGACGAGAGCAACCACTATCGATATACCATTTATCATCATATTGCTCAACACTCAATACCTGCAATTAGATAAAGAATTTAGGTACCCAAGGCTGTTTGGGTCCTTGGTGATTAAAACAAAATGCGTGATGAAATGAAGATCCTATTATCCAATTATGAACTTTTAACATGACAGTATCAAATAAGTCCACTTCATTATGTAAGGGTATCAAAATATAATCATTCGAAGGTTTAAGATAAACATTGACTTTCTCCTCATTCTTCTTAGTTTAAGTCTCATTTAGATATTTCTCATGTACATCCTCAATCTGCTTTTGAGAGAATCTTCCTGATTGGAAATGTTTTCCCTTTGCTTCCAACCAATGATTGATATTCTTCACATTCGTTTTTCCCTTAACAAATGAAGCTTTATCTGTTTTTTTTTCAAAGGTGGGTTTGGAAAATGTGGTTGATCTAGCTTGAAAGGTTCACTTCTTATCCCTTTGACGTTCAACTTTTGATAGTTACTTGTTGGTATTCTTGTTGAAACAGGAGGTTTGTAATGATTTTGAAACCCATTTTGACACCCAATTCTATGTTTTGGAAAAACTATTTGTGGCTTCGAAAATTGATTTTGATATGGAACTCGATTATCATTCTTTTTCTCATTTGATTGAAAGTCATTTCTTTGAAAATTATGTTGTGAGAACCTTTGATTTTGTGAGTTTTGAGCAAAATTCTTCGTTTGTTGATTTTTCACATAACCTCATGATAAGAAGTTTGAACATGCTCTTTTCTTTTTGAAAAATCTTTTTCTACACTTGTTGGATTTGAATTCCATTTCTTTTCAAAAAAAATATTGATTTTGAGACTTTGGCTTAACACATTCAGACATTTTCTTTTTGACATTTTTGAATGAATGACTTTGTTGTTTCTTCTTAGACACATAATTTTTCCAACAAGCCTTATTTCAAGCTTTGTTCATTGAAATTCCATTTTCTTGAGAAATGTTTTCAACATTTTCTTTTAAAATTTGAAAATTTTTAATTGGTTGTTCAGAAACTTTTGCAGTTGTTTGTTTTTCAACTTTTGAATTTTCTATTTTAACAACCCAGGTTTCAGTTGGCTTTTGCCTTTGAAAAGTATATGAATTTTTGGTGAGGTTGTTCTCAATTGTTCTCTGATTTGAGAAAAATACTTCTTTCGAAGCTTTCTTATTGTCCTCTTCAACGATTTTGTTAATTTCAGGCTTAACACTTTGTCCATTTCCCATTGTGAAAAAAACTTGATTTGGAAAGTCGACATCATCAGTGCACTTGAAAGTTAGGTAAACCACAAAATTTGGTTCTAGATAGTTGGAACCTTCTTCATTCATGATTTTGTCAAATTTTTCAGTCTCGTCATAAACTTGATCTTCAAAAATTCAAGGAATGTTTGTTTCTTTCGAAACACATGAAGTAGTTGATGCATCTTCGTCATCATTACTATCAGTTTTACTATCTTCAAGAGTCACACGGTCAGGGTCCAAAACTTTTGAAGTAGAGGGTTGGTCTTTGTCAACTTTAACATTCGAGTCATGACATATTTCTTTACCCTTAACTAATGATTTCACATTAATGACAGATAACTGAGAACAGGCAACAACTTCATTTTCTTCAATTTCATTGATATTGTCATCTTCGATATCAGAAAAATTGTTGTGGGAAACAGATGTTGAATTATCAATACTTTTCAAAATCTTGATTTGATCATTTTTGGTTACGGTCTTATTAAGAATATTAACAAGATCATTTTCATTTAGATACTCATCATATTTCACAATTACATATGGATATCCATTTTCAGGAACCTTATCAAATCTGATGAATGATGCAATTTATTTAATTTACTATATAATCTCTTAGCCGAGTTACAATAAATGTTTCTTTGTTTCAACAAAATTTTATTATCCATACTCAGACTATCCCTATCACACCTGATGGTTGTAATTTGTAATTCTAGATGATTTATCTTAGATTTCTTCTCCTCCAGCATCCTTTGTGTTGCTAGTAATTGAGTACTAGAGTTTTTAGCATCATTATTAGTAGAAATAACGAGATTATTGACATATGTAATAGAAAAATCAAACTCAATTAACACAAAATTATAAGTACTTGAAGGAATATTAAAGGATTGAACTAGAGAACGTACATTCGATGTCATTGGTGCATTGTCCCCAGATGTCGAGACAGAACAACAACCAATGAGTTTCTCTTCTTCTTCCTCCTCATACCTTGCGAACATGCCTCCATGCATCGGATTTCTGATTTCTTAGTCATCTGAGTCCGAAGACGATATTTGGTATGTTCCTTCATCTGCATGTTCTCCTCTTGCTACAAGCAACAACCCCTTCATTTTAGACGTCACTTCTTCCAATATTTATGAATAATATGCTTCATCCTTAACCCTATTCTTCTTTTCTTCTATCTTGTGCAAGGTTCATACTATCACCATATGATTAGCATCTTTGAAATAGTGACAATCAACTCCCGGATTCCGCTTAAGCTTTTTCTCTTGCTTCAACTCCTCTCTCTTCACTTCTTTCTTCTCAAACGTCTTTTCTTCACTCACCTTCCCAGTGTAGCTTCCTTTTACTTCCTAAGTTTTCGACTTCACATTAAAAGGCTTTTTCTAAAACTTCTTTACTCTGTTGTTTGAGTAAATAGCTAGAGCTTCGTCATCAGAGTTGATGATAAGACCTTCATCATCAGAACTTTCCTTCTCAGTAACTTCCTTCTTAGGTTCTCTTCTCGATACCTTCGACACCAGCGCTAACAAACCAGCCGGATTGTTCCTTGACTCTTCAACTATTTCATTCACTTCGCCTTTGTGTGCTTTTAGCACCTTGTAAAGATTGTTTAGACAATAGAAATCAAAGCTTTTTTGTGTCTTTACCATCAAACTCACATTCCTCCATTCCTTTCGAAGCCCATTATGGAAGTAAGATTGAACTCTATAGTCGACATGGTGATGACATACCCATTTCACATATAGATGAGATCATTCAGACAATCATAGAACAATTATATCGATTCTCCATCTATTTGCTTGAATTCTCATAATTGAATCTGACACTGCTTGACTCAACTGATTTTAGTCTTCTCGCTGCCATGATATTTTTCTTTCAACGTGTTGCAAAGTTTTTGTTTGAGGTTTTGTTGCTTCGAACATAATTACACACAACACGAGGAAGGGATCCACATAATTCTCTCATACATCTTTTCTTGTTTTTTAGGAGCCTTGTAGTTTGATCAACAACACTTAGATTAGTTGCAAAAGTACCAACACCTTGAACAGAAGGAGTGTAACAGCCCAAAATCAAGACCCAAATTTTTTGGTTTTATAGTATATTTCTTGTAAAAATAGTTAACGGAAAACAACATTGATATCCTTTCAAACATAAAGTCACAAACCCCAAGTCTCAAAACCATATTTGTAAATAGTACAATATCAGAGTATAATCCTAGGTTTCTCAAATATGGAATATCATGTATGAATGTCGGATACGCGGCTACCACGCCAACTCCTACCCTTTAGATGAAGACATACCTGAAATCAAAACTAAAACCGTAACCACAAAGCTTAGTGAGTTCCCCCATCATACGCATACTAAATAATGCATAATCTTCGGTATCTTTCAATCGATAACTCTCGGGCATAGCCTGGAGCTAGGCTCCTCTTCGGTATCTTTCAACCAGTAATCGGGAACTAACCTCCCATTCGGTATCTTTCAACTGATAATTGGGAGCTACCCTCCCTTTCGGTATCTTTCAACCGGTCTCCAGGGACTATTTTACCCTATTACTGCTAACACATATCAAGCACAGTAAACATATCAAGCAAAATAAACATACCAGGCACAACAATCATCTCTCATATCAACACAACATAATTATCACAAAGACACTCATCTATCTAATACACTTACTTGTTGGCTGTCATTTTGGCCATAGACCCATTCCTACTAGGAGAAAAGTCACCTCAAAGTCATGTAGTGTCTGCACCGATCTCGGTATAAAAACCAACTCTCCTTGAATCCACAATCCCTACAGAGGAATTTTTCGACCTTATCAATCCATACTCGTAACCCTTTCAAGGGTCAACTCCAGTCCAAGACAAAGTCAAGGTCTACACCTTGGTCAACGGTCAATCATCTCGTCAAAGTCCACATCTAGTTTACTTGACTCACCAAGTGGGTCCACCAACTCGTCGACTCACCATATCCACCAAATGCCATAATCTTGTCTCTAATCGTTGAGCCTATCAAGAGTTCGACAAGTTCGCCTTCATCGACACATCAAACTTTATTAAACCGACTCGTCAAGTTTTTCCTTGAACTCGTTGAGTTCAACTTCATCCATATGAAGTTGTTCAATCTATGACTCGCCGAGTTCTCCTTGAACTCGTCGAGTCCATCTTCATGTGGTTCGGACGTTGTCTTGAACTCTTCGAGTTTTGTCACACCCCGAAAACCGAAGGCGGAAACATTTCAGGGGTTGACTCCACTTTAAGTATCAAATCCAATGCACATAGTAAGTAAAGTAAAAAAAACCATTACATTACATAAAGACAAGTTTTACAGTTGTTTCAAAAGTAAAGTTGTACAGTTGTGATACATAGTATATATATGAACAAAATGAAACGGGTCTTCTGAGAACTCCATCTTCTGCAAAAGGATCTTTGGGTACCTGTTCTAACGCTGACCTGAGAACACAAGCCGTTTGAAAATCAGCATAATGCTGGTGAGTTCATAAGCGGTTTTTGTTTGTGAAAATGTTCAAGTTTCCTTTCTGTTTCTGAAATGTTACGCACACCAAGAAAATCCCGTATTTTCTTAATAAGTTTTGTTATCGTTTGTCAACATGTAAACTAGAATTATACACTGAAAACATGTTTACTTTTGTGAAAATATACAGTTAGATTAGCTGGCATGACATACTGTTCTGGTTATGTACCAATGTATTCCCAGGAAAGTCCCATACTTTCCTGATTGTGTTACAAATTGTGAAAGATGTAAAGTTATCCAGTTTGTTATCCTTTCTGGTTATGTAAAGGTTTCCCCAGGAAAGTCCCATACTTTCCTGAATGTTTGTTACCATATGTAAATGATGTATTCCTGTTAGACCTGGTTATGTACTAAGTTTCTCTGGAAAGTCCCATACTTTCCTGAATGTTGATTACCAATGTGAATAATGTATATCGAAACATGGTTATCTTGTGAATTGTATAAACTTGTTCATTATTACATTATGTAAATCTCTGTTATGCTAATTGCGAGTTCCATAACCATACAATGGACTAAACATGTGGCAATAAGTAGTCCACATACTTATGACATTCGTCACCCTTGAACCATTTCGGTTCGGCTGTAGCTAGCAGCCAGGTGTGGGGTACTCAGCCCCGTATAGATCTATACACTCAAGTCACGCTCTCTAAATCCCATAGATTCTGGTTACGGGTGTAGTCCTCCACTCACGTATCTATGTGGAGTGTTCACCGAGGATGTGTCTCTAATCATACAGGATTAACAAATTTACTAATAATAAGATGATACTCCTTCACTCGCGTATTTATGTGGAGTGTTACCGAGGACAAAACAGTGTATAGGTTTTATTGTTCAAATGTTCTGATGCCATGCTTTTAATTGATAAAATGTGGAAAGCCATTTGTGAAATATATGTAAAACATAACAGTTTAAAATCCATTTCACAAATATATGTTACGTGATCGGCATGTTCAAACGGTTATCAATTGTAGTAGTCAGTGTCAAAAGAATATAATAATGTGAAACACACATTTGAAAACATGTTTTGAGTACAAGTAATCCCTTGTACTTTGCTTGTGTCCCCCCCCCCCCTTGAAAACAGTGAAAAAGGGTAGGGGTATGAACTCACCAGACTCGAAAATGCAACGGTTTCGGACACTAGATGTTGGTTTGGGGCTTGATTACTCGCGATGTCCGTATGTAAAATGTAATAATGTACATATATCTAATTAGATTTACAATGACTAATTATATGGAACATTACACTCCAACGAGGTTAAACACCTCAAAACGAGCTTTTGGAGTGACCCGGATGACATCTTCGGACGTGTAATGGCACTAGGGACTTAGGATTTGAGTTTACTCCCCAAGAGTAAACATTTAAGGGAGCTTACAGCCATAAAACACACACATACATGAGTTTACGACCGTAAACTCATGTTGGTGTGATTTTGAGTGTTTAATGGGTTGTTTGGACATGGGGATTATTGGAATGGATTTCTAAAATGTCTTGGAAAGGATTAATGGAACTTATACCATTTAGAAGGGAGTTCACGGCTGTAAACTTTGCGTTTACGGCCGTAAACTCACCCATGGTCAAGAATAATTCATTTGAGGCACAAGGAACAATCATATGTGATTCTAGTTAATTTTCCAAGCCTTGTTATGAATTTAGGGCACCATTTAGCATACTTTTAGGAGTTTACGGCCCAGGAGCATGTTCTATGGCCGTAAACTCTTATTAAGAGGGTGTTTGATGTGTTTAAGGTCCCCAAGCAATTTTTAGATGGTTCTAGGATTTACCACAAGACTATTGGTTAAGTTTCGAGGCATTCTAACATGTAAAAATGAGTTTATCCCCATGTTTGAGGAGTTTACGGCCCAAGCACATGTCTTGGCCGTAAAGTCTCTTTTGTCCCTCAAAATGCATATTTAGGGTGTTCCAAGTCCAGGTTTGTAAGCCTCAAAGTCGTATCTAAGTCCCAACAATGATTTGGAATGGATAAATGGCTCAAAAACCCCATTTTTGTGTGTTTACGACCGAAGCTTACTCCTTGGCCGTAAACACATGTTCCATGTCCTAAATCTCATTTTAATCCCAGATTTGAAGGCCTAAGAGGTTGAATAACAAGCTAGGAAGGTTACCTCTAAGATTTAGAGCCTTAAATCTTTGATTTTGGACCTTAATTTAGAGTGAGGAGAGAGGTTAGAGAGAGAGTAGTTAGATAAAGCCAAAAGCTTCAAATGAAGGCTTAAGACACTTTATATAGTGTCTAAGTTTTGGACATGGTGGAATTCTACCTGATACCGGTGTTAGGCTAGGCTTTTGGTCGTTCCCGATTGAGTTGTCGTAACCCGATACGGTAATTACTAAAAATGTTCTGATTATTAATATGCGGTGTTAAAATGATTTCTAATTGTATTAAGACACCCATTAAGTCATTTTAGATCGATAGAAATTAATGACTTAATTAAACGACGAAATCGGAATCGGATTTGAAAACGACGATTGGTTACTTGAATTGAACTACGAAAAGAGTTACAAGAAGTGGTACGGAATTCCGGGTTGTTACATTATCCCTCCGTTAGAGGGAATTTCATCCCAAAATTCAAAGTTAAAACACGAGATAGGATACAAATCATGGATATAGAAAGAGTTGTGGATACTTCTGTTTCATTGAGTCTTCCCGCTCCCAAGTGAATTTCGGTCCCCACTTGGCATTCCAGCGAACCTTCACTAACGGGATACGACTTTGCTTTGTACATTTGACTTCTCGATCCATGATTTCGATCGGTTCCTCCACAAAGTTGAGGTTTTCATTGATCTCAATCTCGTCTATGGGAATCACTAGGGTTTCATCGGATAGGCACTTTTTGAGATTTGAGACATGGAAGACAGGATGTATGTTACTGAGTTCGTGAGGTAAACGAAGTTTATAGGCAACCGGACCGATCCTAAAGAGGATATCAAAGGGTCCAATGTATCTAGGGTTAAGTTTCCCACGTTTACCAAAACATACAGTCCCTTTCAAGGGTGAGACCTTCAACAGGACACGGTCTCCAACCTGGAATTCTAAAGGTTTTCGACGGTTATCAGCGTAAATCTTTTGGTGATCTCGTGAAGCTTTCAATCGGTTTCGGATTTGGATGATCTTTTTGGTGGTTTCACGGATGATTTCAGGACCAGTGAGAGCACTGTCGGGGACTCGACTCTTGGCTAACTGTGTATCTCCCACCTCGGCCCAGCGTAGAGGGGATCAGCACTTACGACCGTATAGGGCTTCAAACGGAGCAACCCTAATGCTGGTGTGGTAGCTGTTGTTGTATGAGAATTCGATCAAGGATAGATGTGTGTCCCACAACTTTACAAAGTCAATGGCACATGCCCTAAGCATGTCCTCCAGGGTTTGGATTGTTCTCTCACTTTGTCCATCAGTCTGAGGATGATACGCCGTGCTCATATCCAATTTGGTTCTAAGGGCTTCCTGAAGGGACTGCCATAATCTGGAGGTAAACCTGCTATCTCGATCCGAGATAATGGATGTAGGTACACCGTGCAGTCGGACTACCTCCTGGATGTAGATTCGCGCGAATCTTTCCATTTTGTATGATTCTTTGATCGGAATGAAGTGAGCGGACTTTGTCAAACGATCGACAATTACCCAAATGGTATCGTACCCACTAGGACACTTGGGTAGTTTGGTGATGAAATCCATGGTAATCATCTCCCATTTCCATTCGGGGATCTCGGGCTGTTGGAGCAGGCCCGAGGGTTTCTGGTGCTCAACTTTAACCTTGGCGCAAGTTAGACACCTGCCCACGAACCTAGCTATCTCAGCTTTCATTTTTGGCCACCAGTATTGTTTCTTGAGATCCATGTACATCTTGTCAGAACCCGGGTGAATAAAGTATTTGGTTTTGTGTGCCTCCTCCATGACAATTTCCGTGAATCCTCCGGACTTTGGAACCCAAATTCGATCCATGAAACAATAGACTCCGTCACCTCTGATCTCAAGTTTCTTTTCCATTCCTCTCAAGGTTTCGATCAACACGTTCTCGGGTTTGAGGGCTTCTAACTGGGCTTCTTGAATTTGCATGGGTAAGTTGGAATGGACAGTCATCGTCTAGTTCTTCACTTTGTGGCATGTACTTTCCTTTCGGCTAAGGGCATCTGCTACCACATTGGCCTTGCCGGGAAGGTAACAGATTTCACACTCATAATCACTGAGTAGTTCTACCCATCGCCGTTGCCTCATGTTCAAGTCTTTCTGATCAAAGATGTGTTGCAAGATCTTGTGATCAGTGAAGATCGTGCACTTGGTTCCGTAGAGATAATGTATCCAAATCTTCAATGCAAAGACTACGGCTCCTAGTTCCAAGTCATGTGTGGTATAGTTGACCTCGTGTGCTTTCAGCTGTCTTGAGGCATAAGCAATCACTTTTCCTCTTTGCATAAGCACACAGCCTAAACCTTGATTAGACGCATCGCAGTAGACAACGAAGTCCTCTGTCCCTTCGGGTAGGGACAGAACAGGCGCGCTGCATAAGGCTCTCTTCAATGTTTGGAATGCAGTTTCTTGTTTATCACTCCAACAAAAGGGTACACCTTTCTGTGTTAGAGTGGTTAAGGGTTTGGCGATGTCACACCCCGAAAACCGAAGGCGGAAACATTTTCGGGGTTGACTCCACGTTGAGTATCAAATCCAATGCACATAGTAAGTAAAGTAAAACAACCATTACATTACATAAGAAGAGTTTTACAGTTGTTTCAAAAGTAAAGTTTGTAAAGTTGTGATACATAGTATATATAAACAAAATGTCACACCCCGAAAACCAAAGGCGGAAACGTCCCCGGGGTTGACTCCAAGTTGTGTATCAAATCCAATGTACATTGTAATCACAGTAAACAAACATTACATTACATATATATGAAAGTTTACATTTGTTCAAAAGTAAAGTTATACAAGTTATACATATGCATCATATAAACAAAAGTTGAGACGAGTCTTCCACGCACTCCGTCTTCATCAAAAGAGATCACCGGGTACCTGTCTAACTTGGACCTGAGAATACAAGCGGTTGGAAAATCAGCATAAAGCTGGTGAGTTCATAAGCGGTTTTGGTTTATGAAAATGTATCGGTTTCCTTTAGTTTCCGAAAAAGTTGTTATCCAAGAAAATCCCATATTTTCTTTTGTGAAGTTGGTTAAGTTATCATTGGTTACCAATTCGGTTATGTATTGTATTTTACCCCAGGAAAATCCCACATTTTCCTAATTATAATATCGGTTGTATATCACAAAGTATAGTTTAACACACAAAACTATATAATGAAAATCTTGGGATTACTATCCCGAAAGACATATAAGATAGTTTGACACATCTGAAAGTGCAGGTTTAAGATCATGGGACTATCATCCCGGACTAAACACGAGATAAGTTGATGTATATATGTAAATGTAGATTGAAACCATGGGATCACTATCCCGAATAAGATACCGATTTGGAAAACCATGGGATCACTATCCCATATAAGATATAGATACAAAACCTTGGGATCATTATCCCGTATAAGATATAGATTTAGAAAACCATGGGATCACTATGCCGTATAAGATATAGTTAAAGACCATGGGGAAAGAAATGGATTTAGAAAACCATGGGATCACTATCCCGTATAAGATATAGATACAAAACCTTGGGATCATTATCCCATATAAGATATAGATTTAGAAAACCATGGGATCACTATCCCGTATAAGATATAGTTAAAGACCATGGGGAAAGACATCCCGTACAAGTTATAAGCATAAAACCATGGGATCACTATCCCGAAAGAGATATAAAATATAGATGCAAAACCATGGGATCACTATCCCGAACGAGATATAGTTTCTGAACCCAAACTGTGAATAAGCTGGTATTAATACATATTGTGAGTCGGGTAACCATACTAACACGACAACGTGACCTCCTTGACGTTTGTCAGACGTCGAAAGATATCCAGAAATTTGTCACCCTAGGCGTGCCCGCCTAACTGTAGCTAGTAGTTAAGGTGTGGGATTGTTAGTCCCGAATAGATCTATTCACAAATTCCGCATTCTCCCTCCAGGAGACTCTGGTTACACTTCCGGGGAGGATTTACTAATCATCCATAAAGGGTAGTGACTATCTCACAAACTAGTACTAAACTATTCACAGGGTTCTTGTAAGATATCGATATATACAGAAGATTATGAAACATAGTACAGTAAAGTATAGATACATACATGAAATTATCCGACAATACATTAAAATGATACGGAGATAAACTGAATCAGACATAGTTTATCTAATAACTTGATATAGACATCAGTATACGATAGAAAGAATAGTAAAGACCCCCAAATTATCCCCATAATAATTTGATTAGTTTGATTGTTTCCTTAACTAAAATCCATTTAGTTGAAATCGAATAGTCATTACTTATGCTCAGCATAATACATAAGGAGTAAAAGAGTTTATAGGTTTGTCAGATATTGTTTGAAACACATCAATGTTGTGATTGGAAAACAATTATAGTTTGCTTGTATTCCCCCCTGAAAACATTGAAAACAGTGAAAAAGCCGTAGGGGTATGAACTCACCCGACGAGATACGAGACGGTTTGGATGCTAAGAGTCGATCCGGAACTTGTAAACACATGAGGTTCCTAATTATCATGTAAAGATACACATTTGTATCTAATTAGGACTTAGATTGATTGTTGGATAGGGACAAATGCTTCAAGTTGCGATAACACTCCGATACAAGTGTTTGGAAGGACCCGGGTGGCGTTTAGGGACATGAATGACACAAGGGACTTGGGAAATGAGTTGGGACATCAAAGGAACACCCCCCTTTAGGGAGTTTATGGCCAAAACACCCATCCTCATGAGTTTACGGCCGTAAACTCATGATAGGTGGTTTATGGTGTAATTTGGACTTCCAACACTTAGGGGATAATTTCTAAACATGGTTTAAGAACTTGGAATGATTACAAAACATCAAATAGACCCCCTTTATGGGAGTTTACGGCCTAGCATAGCTCCAAGGCCGTAAACCCCTATTTACCCAAGAAAATGATGTTAAATGGTGCAAGAACAAATCACATGTGATTGGTAGAATTTATCCAAGGCCTATCATGAGTTTGCAAGGGACTTTTGGGGGTGTTTATGGAGTTTACGGCCCATGAGACCCCCCTCATGGCCGTAAACTCTTCTATAGGGTGCTTCAAGGAGTTTCAAGGTCTAAAACTTGCATGAAAGGACTTCTAAAATTCATCTAAGGGCCTTAGGGGTGTTTAGTTTGCATTCTAACACCAAGAATTTTGGAGTTTACGGCCCAAGAACAAGTCTTGGCCATAAACCCTTAGAAATCCCATGAATGATGTGTTTTAGGCCCTCAAAGTATTTTTGGTTGGTCCCTTGATTTATTCCAAGGCTTTTGGTGGTGTTGGATGGCTTTCTAACACCTTAGAATTGGATTTATGCCAAGTTTTGAGGAGTTTACGGCCCAAGCACTCTCCTTGGCCGTGAACTCATCTAAATCCCCCAAAATTCATGTTTCAAGTGTCCAAATGCTAGAATCAAGGTCCTATAATTCATATCTAGGCCATAGAAGTGATTTGGAAGGGTTTAAGGGCATGAAAACCCTAATTATATGAGTTTACGGCCCAAGAATGATCCTTGGATGTAAACTCCTTCAAACATCACAAAATTCAAGTTTTACATGTTTAGAGTCCATATCTTGAAGTACCATAGCCATATCTAAAGTCCAAACTAGTCAAGGAGGGGTTTAAGGGCTCAAAACCCATCATTTTTGGTGTTTACGGCCTAAGCATCTTCCTGGGCCGTAAACTCATACATTGTGTCCCATTTCATGATTAAGTGTCTAATTTGGAAGCTAAACATGCTATAGATTGAAGCTAGGAAGGTACCTTAAGGATTTGAAGCCTTAAAATTGAGTTTTGGACCCTTAATCTTTGGATTTTTGGAGAGAGGTTAGAGAGAGAGTAGTGAGAGAAGGAAAAGCTTCAAATGAAAGCTGAAACACGTTTATATAGTTCCTAAAATTTGCACGCGGTGGAATTCTACCCGATACCGACGCTAAACGCGACTTTTGGTCGCACCCGATTGAGTTTCCGTCACCCGACGGGAACATTATAAAAACTCATGAAATAAATGTTTTTGGGCTAATAACATAAGTTCCTGAGTGATTTAGACACTCATTAGAATAAAATAAACATATAAGTTTATACGATTAACTCAAAAGAGGAAACGGAACGAATCCGATAACGGCGACTTTCCGGGTAGAACGGGTTTTGGCGACGAACAAATTTTGGGTTGTTACATTATCCCCCCGTTAGAGGGAATTTCGTCCCGAAATTCAAAGAATAGGATATAGATCATGAGTTTGAAATGAAACTCGAATAGATTCGATATTTTGGATCATCACTTTCTCAAGTGGAATCGGGTCTCTACGAAGATTTCGAAACATACGATGTGGAATTAAACTTTAGACGTTCGAATGAAATTCCCGGAAACTCTTCGGGACAGATATTTAGTAGAAAGAGCTACTAACTTCTCGTTTCTCGATGATCACAGAAACGAGGAATGTGGTAATTCGTACCAGGAAAACTCTTGAATTTTAAAGCATGAAACAATACGAAAGTTCGATGTCGAAGATCATGAGAGTTAGGTCGAGGAAGAGATAAAGACGGGCGACCCTCTCGAAACCAGGATAACAACATGAATGAGACTCCGTCATTCCATGTTAAACGTAGCATCAAAGTATTATCGCGAAAGGTTTCCCATTTAACTGAATGGAATAGAATAGTCCTCAGGACCGAGGATTCAATCTATAGGTACGAAGTTAGTGTTCTCCATCTCATTGGTTAGTCGTCTCGATGATGCACATTTCGATCGCATACGAGGAATTGAGCTTAGAAAACATTCGAATAGATAGATAACAGGTTTCCTTCCAAACACGGGAATCGAAAAAAAAAAGTTGCAGGTATAAGAGTTATCAAAGAGAAGTATACCTGCGGTGACAGAGGGATCAGTGGTGGTAGTTTCTTTGGGGCAATTCCTTTTGAAGTGCCCTGCTTCACCACAATTGTAGCAGGCTGGGCTGATTCCTACTCCCGATGATTGGTTTGTTGATTTGGCTGGTTTTCTGCAGGTTCGAGACAGATGGCCCTTCTTGCCACAGTTGTCGCAGCTCCTTTCGCGACATGGACCAGGAATGCGGTGATGGTAGTTGCACTTACCACACCAAGGAAGACTGCCAGTGTATCCACTGGTGGGAGTTTGGGCTGTAGAACCGACAGCTGAGACAACAATAGGGGCAGTAGCAGCATGGACTGCTACCGTTTGCTGTTTCTTGGAAGACCCTTTCGTACTCGGGGCCTTTCGCTTGTTCCGAGATTTCTTTTTGCTTTCACCTCCACTTGTGTCTGACTCGGGAGTGGTAGTTTCCTCATCTGAATTGTCTTCGTGATCCATCAAGTAACATCGTGTATACGAGGATTTTCTACGAAGTATTGGCTCGAGAAATACTCCCATAGTATTTCATGGTTGCGCTGCAGCGACGATTCATTGTTTGGAATGTTAGGTAACTTTTAGGCATGCTGCGTACCACAGTCACTCCCATGCACATGTTGGCCGTGTCTCGAATGAATGTAGTTGGCCAGGCTATATTGACCCTAGACACGACTACATAACTGCCCAGGTTTAACCGCAGTGTACAACACCCATGTACTTATGTTTTGTTCTACTTGTAGTTACGGATTTCGGCGGTTCGGTATACTTGTATACTTTTGAAAATACTTGTAGTTTTGAAGATACTTTTAATTTAGAGCACTGAGGCCCTTTAGTGTTTATAGTTTTATACCATGTAAGGTTTGGTATACTCTGTTCACTATAAACAAGGGCTCTGATACCAATCTGTCACACCCCGAAAACCAAAGGCGGAAACGTCCCCGGGGTTGACTCCAAGTTGTGTATCAAATCCAATGTACATAGTAATCACAGTAAACAAACATTACATTACATATATATGAAAGTTTACATTTGTTCAAAAGTAAAGTTATACAAGTTATACATATGCATCATATAAACAAAAGTTGAGACGAGTCTTCCACGCACTCCGTCTTCATCAAAAGAGATCACCGGGTACCTGTCTAACTTGGACCTGAGAATACAAGCGGTTGGAAAATCAGCATAAAGCTGGTGAGTTCATAAGCGGTTTTGGTGTATGAAAATGTATCGGTTTCCTTTAGTTTCCGAAAAAGTTGTTATCCAAGAAAATCCCATATTTTCTTTTGTGAAGTTGGTTAAGTTATCATTGGTTACCAATTCGGTTATGTATTGTATTTTACCCCAGGAAAATCCCACATTTTCCTAATTATAATATCGGTTGTATATCACAAAGTATAGTTTAACACACAAAACTATATAATGAAAATCTTGGGATTACTATCCCGAAAGACATATAAGATAGTTTGACACATCTGAAAGTGCAGGTTTAAGATCATGGGACTATCATCCCGGACTATACACGAGATAAGTTGATGTATATATGTAAATGTAGATTGAAACCATGGGAACACTATCCCGAATAAGATACCGATTTGGAAAACCATGGGATCACTATCCCGTATAAGATATAGATACAAAACCTTGGGATCATTATCTCGTATAAGATATAGATTTAGAAAACCATGGGATCACTATCCCGTATAAGATATAGTTAAAGACCATGGGGAAAGACATGGATTTAGAAAACCATGGGATCACTATCCCGTATAAGATATAGATACAAAAGCTTGGGATCATTATCCCGTATAAGATATAGATTTAGAAAACCATGGGATCACTATCCCGTATAAGATATAGTTAAAGACCATGGGGAAAGACATCCCGTACAAGTTATAAGCATAAAACCATGGGATCACTATCCCGAAAGAGATATAAAATATAGATGCAAAACCATGGGATCACTATCCCGAACGAGATATAGTTTCTGAACCCAAACTGTGAATAAGCTGGTATTAATACATATTGTGAGTCGGGTAACCATACTAACACGACAACGTGACCTCCTTGACGTTTGTCAGACGTCGAACGATATCCAGAAATTTGTCACCCTAGGCGTGCCCGCCTAACTGTAGCTAGCAGTTAAGGTGTGGGATTGTTAGTCCCGAATAGATCTATTCACAAATTCCGCACGCTCCCTCCAGGAGACTCTGGTTACACTTCCGGGGAGGATTTACTGATCATCCATAAAGGGTAGTGACTATCTCACAAACTAGTACTAAACTATTCACAGGGTTCTTGTAAGATATCGATATACAGAAGATTATGAAACATAGTACAGTAAAGTATAGATACATACATGAAATTATCCGACAATACATTAAAATGATACGGAGATAAACTGAATCAGACATAGTTTATCTAATAACTTGATATAGACATCAGTATACGATAGAAAGAATAGCCAAGACCCCCAAATTATTCCCATAATAATTTGATTAGTTTGATTGTTTCCTTAACTAAAATCCATTTAGTTGAAATCGAATAGTCATTACTTATGCTCAGCATAATACATAAGGAGTAAAAGAGTTTATAGGTTTGTCAGATATTGTTTGAAACACATCAATGTTGTGATTGGAAAACAATTATAGTTTGCTTGTATTCCCCCCTGAAAACATTGAAAACAGTGAAAAAGCCGTAGGGGTATGAACTCACCCGACGAGATACGAGACGGTTTGGATGCTAAGAGTTGATCCGGAACTTGTAAACACATGAGGTTCCTAATTATCATGTAAAGATACACATTTGTATCTAATTAGGACTTAGATTGATTGTTGGACAGGGACAAATGCTTCAAGTTGCGATAACACTCCGATACAAGTGTTTGGAAGGACCCGGGTGGCGTTTAGGGACATGAATGACACAAGGGACTTGGGAAATGAGTTGGGACATCAAAGGAACACCCCCCTTTAGGAAGTTTATGGCCAAAACACCCATCCCCATGAGTTTACGGCCGTAAACTCATGATGGGTGGTTTATGGTGCAATTTGGACTTCCAACACTTAGGGGATAATTTCTAAACATGGTTTAAGGACTTGGAATGATTACAAAACATAAAATAGACCCCCTTTATGGGAGTTTACGGCCTAGCATAGCTCCAAGGCCGTAAACCCCTATTTACCCAAGAAAATGATGTTAAATGGTGCAAGAACAAATCACATGTGATTGGTAGAATTTATCCAAGGCCTATCATGAGTTTGCAAGGGACTTTTGGGGGTGTTTATGGAGTTTACGGCCCATGAGACCCCCCTCATGGCCGTAAACTCTTATATAGGGTGCTTCAAGGAGTTTCAAGGTCTAAAACTTGCATGAAAGGACTTCTAAAATTCATCTAAGGGCCTTAGGGGTGTTTAGTTTGCATTCTAACACCAAGAATTTTGGAGTTTACGGCCCAAGAACAAGTCTTGGCCATAAACCCTTAGAAATTCCATGAATGATGTGTTTTAGGCCCTCAAAGTATTTTTGGTTGGTCCCTTGATTTATTCCAAGGCTTTTGGTGGTGTTGGATGGCTTTCTAACACCTTAGAATTGGATTTATGCCAAGTTTTGGGGAGTTTACGGCCCAAGCACTCTCCTTGGCCGTGAACTCATCTAAATCCCCCAAAATTCATGTTTCAAGTGTCCAAATGCTAGAATCAAGGTCCTATAATTCATATCTAGGCCATAGAAGTGATTTGGAAGGGTTTAAGGGCATGAAAACCCTAATTATATGAGTTTACGGCCCAAGAATGATCGTTGGATGTAAACTCCTTCAAACATCACAAAATTCAAGTTTTACATGTTTAGAGTCCATATCTTGAAGTACCATAGCCATATCTAAAGTCCAAACTAGTCAAGGAGGGGTTTAAGGGCTCAAAACCCATCATTTTTGGTGTTTACGGCCTAGGCATCTTCCTGGGCCGTAAACTCATACATTGTGTCCCATTTCATGATTAAGTGTCTAATTTGGAAGCTAAACATGCTATAGATTGAAGCTAGGAAGGTACCTTAAGGATTTGAAGCCTTAAAATTGAGTTTTGGACCCTTAATCTTTAGATTTTTGGAGAGAGGTTAGAGAGAGAGAGTAGTGAGAGAAGGAAAAGCTTCAAATGAAAGCTGAAACACGTTTATATAGTTCCTAAAATTTGCACGCGGTGGAATTCTACCCGATACCGACGCTAAACACGGCTTTTGGTCGCACCCGATTGAGTTTCCGTCACCCGACGGGAACATTATAAAAACTCATGAAATAAATGTTTTTGGGCTAATAACATAAGTTCTTGAGTGATTTAGACACTCATTAGAATAAAATAAACATATAAGTTTAGACGATTAACTCCAAAGAGGAAACAGAACAAATCCGATAACGGCGACTTTCCGGGTAGAACGGGTTTTGGCGACGAACAAATTTCGGGTTGTTACATTATCCCCCCGTTAGAGGGAATTTCGTCCCGAAATTCAAAGAATAGGATATAGATCATGAGTTTGAAATGAAACTCGAATGGATTCGATATTTTGGATCATCACTTTCTCAAGTGGAATCGGGTCTCTACGAAGATTTCGAAACATACGATGTGGAATTAAACTTTAGACGTTCGAATGAAATTCCCGGAAACTCTTCGGGATAGATATTTAGTAGAAAGAGCTACTAACTTCTCGTTTCTCGATGATCACAAAAACGAGGAATGTGGTAATTCGTACCAGGAAAACTCTTGAATTTTAAAGCATGAAACAATACGAAAGTTCGATGTCGAAGATCATGAGAGTTAGGTCGAGGAAGAGATAAAGACGGGCGACCCTCTCGAAACCAGGATAACAACATGAATGAGACTCTGTCATTCCATGTTAAACGTAGCATCAAAGTATTATCGCGAAAGGTTTCCCATTTAACCGAATGGAATAGAATAGTCCTCAGGACCGAGGATTCAATCTATAGGTACGAAGTTAGTGTTCTCCATCTCATTGGTTAGTCTTCTCGATGATGCACATTTCGATCGCATACGAGGAATTGAGCTTAGAAAACATTCGAATAGATAGATAACAGGTTTCCTTCCAAACACGGGAATCGAAAAAAAAAAGTTGCAGGTATAAGAGTTATCAAAGAGAAGTATACCTGCGGTGACAGAGGGATCAGTGGTGGTAGTTGCTTTGGGGCAATTCCTTTTGAAGTGCCCTGCTTCACCACAATTGTAGCAGGCTGGGCTGATTCCTGCTCCCGATGATTGGTTTCTTGATTTGGCTGGTTTTCTGCAGGTTCGAGACAGATGGCCCTTCTTGCCACAGTTGTCGCAGCTCCTTTCGCGACATGGACCAGGAATGCGGTGATGGTAGTTGCACTTACCACACCAAGGAAGACTGCCAGTGTATCCACTGGTGGGAGTTTGGGCTGTAGAACCGACAGCTGAGACAGCAATAGGGGCAGTAGCAGCATGGACTGCTACCGTTTGCTGTTTCTTGGAAGACCCTTTCGTACTCGGGGCCTTTCGCTTGTTCCGAGATTTCTTTTTGCTTTCACCTCCACTTGTGTCTGACTCGGGAGTGGTAGTTTCCTCATCTGAATTGTCTTCGTGATCGATCAAGTAACATCGTGTATACGAGGATTTTCTACGAAGTATTGGCTCGAGAAATACTCCCATAGTATTTCATGGTTGCGCTGCAGCGACGATTCATTGTTTGGAATGTTAGGTAACTTTTAGGCATGCTGCGTACCACAGTCACTCCCAAGCACATGTTGGCCGTGTCTCGAATGAATGTAGTTGGCTAGGCTATATTGACCCTAGACACGACTACATAACTGCCCAGGTTTAACCGCAGTGTACAACACCCATTTACTTATGTTTTGTTCTACTTGTAGTTACGGATTTCGGCGGTTCGGTATACTTGTATACTTTTGAAAATACTTGTAGTTTTGAAGATACTTTTAATTTAGAGCACTGAGGCCCTTTAGTGTTTATAGTTTTATACCATGTAAGGTTTGGTATACTCTGTTCACTATAAACAAGGGCTCTGATACCAATCTGTCACACCCCGAAAACCAAAGGCGGAAACGTCCCCGGGGTTGACTCCAAGTTGTGTATCAAATCCAATGTACATAGTAATCACAGTAAACAAACATTACATTACATATATATGAAAGTTTACATTTGTTCAAAAGTAAAGTTATACAAGTTATACATATGCATCATATAAACAAAAGTTGAGACGAGTCTTCCACGCACTCCGTCTTCATCAAAAGAGATCACTGGGTACCTGTCTAACTTGGACCTGAGAATACAAGCGGTTGGAAAATCAGCATAAAGCTGGTGAGTTCATAAGCGGTTTTGGTTTATGAAAATGTATCGGTTTCCTTTAGTTTCCGAAAAAGTTGTTATCCAAGAAAATCCCACATTTTCTTTTGTGAAGTTGGTTAAGTTATCATTGGTTACCAATTCGGTTATGTATTTGTATTTTACCCCAGGAAAATCCCACATTTTCCTAATTATAAGATCGGTTGTATATCACAAAGTATAGTTTAACACACAAAACTATATAATGAAAATCTTGGGATTACTATCCCGAAAGACATATAAGATAGTTTGACACATTTGAAAGTGCAGGTTTAAGATCATGGGACTATCATCCCGGACTAAACACGAGATAAGTTGATGTACATATGTAAATGTAGATTGAAACCATGGGATCACTATCTCGAATAAGATACAGATTTGGAAAACGAAGGGATCACTATCCCGTATAAGATATAGATACAAAACCTTGGGATCATTATCCCGTATAAGATATAGATTTAGAAAACCATGGGATCACTATCCCGTATAAGATATAGTTAAAGACCATGGGGAAAGACATGGATTTAGAAAACCATGGGATCACTATCCCGTATAAGATATAGATACAAAACCTTGGGATCATTATCCCGTATAAGATATAGATTTAGAAAACCATGGGATCACTATCCCGTATAAGATATAGTTAAAGACCATGGGGAAAGACATCCCGTACAAGTTATAAGCATAAAACCATGGGATCACTATCCCGAAAGAGATATAAAATATAGATGCAAAACCATGGGATCACTATCCCGAACGAGATATAGTTTCTGAACCCAAACTGTGAATAAGCTGGTATTAATACATATTGTGAGTCGGGTAACCATACTAATACGACAACGTGACCTCCTTGACGTTTGTCAGACGTTGAACGATATCCAGAAATTTGTCACCCTAGGCGTGCCCGCCTAACTGTAGCTAGCAGTTAAGGTGTGGGATTGTTAGTCCGGAATAGATCTATTCACAAATTCCGCGCTCTCCCTCCAGGAGACTCTGGTTACACTTCCGGGGAGGATTTACTGATCATCCATAAAGGGTAGTGACTATCTCACAAACTAGTACTAAACTATTCACAGGGTTCTTGTAAGATAATGATATACAGAAGATTATGAAACATAGTACAGTAAAGTATAGATACATACATGAAATTATCTGACAATACATTAAAATGATACGGAGATAAACTGAATCAGACATAGTTTATCTAATAACTTGATATAGACATCAGTATACGATAGAAAGAATAGTAAAGACCCCCAAATTATTCCCATAATAATTTGATTAGTTTGATTGTTTCCTTAACTAAAATCCATTTAGTTGAAATCGAATAGTCATTCCTTATGCTCAGCATAATACATAAGGAGTAAAAGAGTTTATAGGTTTGTCATATATTGTTTGAAACACATCAATGTTGTGATTGGAAAATAGTTATAGTTTGCTTGTATTCCCCCCTGAAAACATTGAAAATAGTGAAAAAGCCGTAGGGGTATGAACTCACCGGACAAGATACGAGACGGTTTGGATGCTAAGAGTTGATCCGGAACTTGTAAACACACGAGGTTCCTAATTATCATGTAAAGATACACATTTGTATCTAATTAGGACTTAGATTGATTGTTGGATAGGGACAAATGCTTCAAGTTGCGATAACACTCTGATACAAGTGTTTGGAAGGACCCGGGTGGCGTTTAGGGACATGAATGACACAAGGGACTTAGGAAATGAGTTGGGACATCAAAGGAACGCCCCCCTTTAGGGAGTTTATGGCCAAAGCACCCATCCCCATGAGTTTACGGCGGTAAACTCATGATGGGTGGTTTATGGTGCACTTTGGACTTCCAACACATAGGGGATAATTTCTAAACATGGTTTAAGGACTTGGAATGATTACAAAACATAAAATAGACCCCCTTTATGGGAGTTTACGGCCTAGCATAGCTCCAAGGCCGTAAACCCCTATTTACCCAAGAAAATGATGTTAAATGGTGCAAGAACAAATCACATGTGATTGGTAGAATTTATCTAAGGCCTATCATGAGTTTGCAAGGGACTTTTGGGGGTGTTTATGGAGCTTACAGCCCATGAGACCCCCCTCATGGCCGTAAACTCTTCTATAGGGTGCTTCAAGGAGTTTCAAGATCTAAAACTTGCATGAAAGGACTTCTAAAATTCATCTAAGAGCCTTAGGGGTGTTTAGTTTGCATTCTAACACCAAGAATTTTGGAGTTTACGGCCCTCAAAGTATTTTTGGTTGGTCCCTTGATTTATTCCAAGGCTTTTGGTGGTGTTGGATGGCTTTCTAACACCTTAGAATTGGATTTATGCCAAGTTTTGGGGAGTTTACGGCCCAAGCACTCTCCTTGACCGTGAACTCATCTAAATCCCCCAAAATTCATGTTTCAAGTGTCCAAATGCTAGAATCAAGGTCCTATAATTCATATCTAGGCCATAGAAGTGATTTGGAAGGGTTTAAGGGCATGAAAACCCTAATTATATGAGTTTTCGGCCCAAGAATGATCCTTGGCTGTAAACTCCTTCAAACATCACAAAATTCAAGTTTTACATGTTTAGAGTCCATATCTTGAAGTACCATAGCCATATCTAAAGTCCAAACTAGTCAAGGAGGGGTTTAAGGGCTCAAAACCCATCATTTTTGGTGTTTACGGCCTAGGCATCTTCCTGGGCCGTAAACTCATACATTGTGTCCCATTTCATGATTAAGTGTCTAATTTGGAAGCTAAACATGCTATAGATTGAAGCCAGGAAGGTACCTTAAGGATTTGAAGCCTTAAAATTGAGTTTTGGACCCTTAATCTTTGGATTTTTGGAGAGAGGTTAGAGAGAGAGTAGTGAGAGAAGGAAAAGCTTCAAATGAAAGCTGAAACACATTTATATAGTTCCTAAAATTTGCACGCGGTGGAATTCTACCCGATACCAACGCTAAACGCGGCTTTTGGTCGCACCCGATTGAGTTTCCGTCACCCGACGGGAACATTATAAAAACTCATGAAATAAATGTTTTTGGGCTAATAACATAAGTTCCTGAGTGATTTAGACACTCATTAGAATAAAATAAACATATAAGTTTATACGATTAACTCCAAAGAGGAAACGGAACGAATCCGATAACGGCGACTTTCCGGGTAGAACGGGTTTTGGCGACGAACAAATTTTGGGTTGTTACACAAAATGAAACGGGTCTTCATGTACTCCGTCTTCTGATCAAAAAGGGATCTTCGGGTACCTGTTCTAACGTTGACCTGAGAACACAAGCGGTTTAAAAATCAGCATAATGCTGGTGAGTTCATAAGCGGTTTTTGTTTGTGAAAATGTTCAAGTTTCCTTTCTGTTTCTGAAATGTTATGTATACCAAAAAAATCCCATATTTTCTTAAAAGTTGGTTGTTGTTTCACAAATGTAAAGTATAGTAAGTTTGTACACTGAAAACATGTCTCCTCATGTGAAAATGTATAGTTTGGTTATCTGACTTGTTAAACTGTTCTGTTTACTTATCATTGTATTCCCAGGAAAGTCCCATACTTTCCTTATTGTATATTACCAATTGTAAATGATGCAATGTTATCCAGTTTGTTACTAATTCTATTTATGTAAATGTTACCCATGAAAGCCCCATGCTTTCCTGCTTGTTGGTTTTCAGTGTGAACGATGTAAAAGATGTAAAAGATGTAAACGTGGTTAAGTTCCATGTTTTCCCCAGGATAGTCCCATACTTTCCTGAATGTTAGTTACCGTATGTGAAAGATGTAAAAGATGTAAAAGATGTAAAAGATGTATACAGTGATTCATTATTACTATAAGTAAATCTCTGTTATCCTAATTGCGAGTTCCATAACCATACGATAGACTGAAACCTGTGGCAATAAGTTGTCCACATGTGGTAATAAGTAGTCCACATACTTATGACTTTCGTCACCCTTGAACCATTTTGGTTCGGCTGTAGCTAGCATCTAGGTGTGGGGTAGTCAGCCCCGTATAGATCTATACACTCAAGTCACGCTCTCTATATACCAGAGATTCTGGTTACGGGTGTAGTCCTCCACTTGCGTATCTCTGTGGAGTGTTCGCTGAGGACGTGTCTCCAATCATACAAGATTAACAAATTTACTAGTAATAATATGATAGTCCTCCACTCGCGTATATGTGTGGAGTGTTACCGAGGACAAAACAGTGTACAAGTATTTTATTCAAATGTCTAATGTCATGCTTTTAACTGATAAAATATGGAAAACCATTTGTGAAATATATGTAAAACATAACAGTTTAAAGACCTATTTCACAAATATATGTTACATGATCTGCATGTTCAAATGGTTATCAGTTGTGGTAATCAGTAATAAATGCATGTGAAATATGAAACACACATTTGAAAACATGTTTTGAGTACAAGAATTCCCTTGTACTTTGCTTGTGTTGCCCCCTGAAAACAGTGAAATCAGTGAAAAAAAGGTAGGGGTATGAACTCACCGGGCTCGAAAATGCGTCGGTTTTGGATACTAGACGCTGGTTCGGAGTTTGATTACTCGCGATGTCCGTATGTAAAATGAAATAATGTCCATATATATACAATTAGGGATACATTCAGTAATCATATGGAACATTACACTCCAACGAGGTTAAACACCTCAAAACGAGCGTTTGGAGTGACCCGGGTGACATCTTCGGACGTGTAATGGAACTAGGGACTTGGGACTTGGGTTTACTCCCCAAGAGTAAGCAGTTTAAGGAGTTTACAGCCATATAACACACCCACACATGAGTTTACGGCCGTAAACTAATGTTGGTGTGATTTTGAGTGTTTAATGGCTTAAATGGATATGGGGATTGTTGGAATGGATTTCTAAATGCCTTAGAATGGATTACATGGAATTATATCACTTAAAAGGGAGTTTACGGCCAAACACTTGGAGTTTACGGCCGTAAACTCACCCATGTTCAACAAAATGGTTTTAAGCTACAAAGGACAATCACATGTGATTCTAGTTAATTTTCCAAGCCTTGTTATGAATTTAGAATACCATTTAACATACTTTTAGGAGTTTACGGCCTAGAGGCATGTTCTATGGCCATAAACTCTCCTATACTCATGAAAAGTTAGTTTTTGATGCTGAAAACAATCACATGTGATTCTAGAAATTCATGCAAGCCATTAGAGTGAATTTGATGCATCATTTGACAAGGTTTTATGAGTTTATGGCCAAGGGTATGTTCCTAGGCCGTAAACTCCTATAAATGGCATTTTTTATGTGTTACAAACCGTTAAACTATTTTTAGATGCATCTAGATTTTACCATACGGCAATTGGTTGAGTTTCAAGGCATTTGAACATGTTTAAAGCCATTAAATCCCCATTTTAGAGGAGTTTATGGCCCAAGAAGGTGCCTTGGCCATAAACTCTCTTTTGTTCCATATAATTCATGTTTAATGTGTTTCAAGTCCCAATTAGCAAGCCTTAATGTCATATCTAAGTCCCAACTATGATTTGGAAGGGTAATTTGATTCAAAAACCCCATTATGAGGAGTTTACGGCCCAAGCTTGATCCTTGGCCGTAAACTCATGTTCTTGGTCCCAAAACATAATTTAAACCTTTGTTTTGGACCTTTGATTATGGATGAGGAGAGAGGTTGGGAGTGTTCTATAAGAAAAGGGCCAAAGGCTTCAAATGGAGTCCTAAAACACTTTATATAGTGTCTAAGTTTTGGACACGGTGGAATTCTACTCGATACCGGCGTTAGACGAGGCTTTTGGTCGTACTCGATTGAGTTGCCGTAACCCGATACGGTAATTTCTAGAAATGTTCTGATCACTAATGTTGGGTGTTAAAATGATTTCTAAATGTATTAAGACACCCATTAAGTCATTTTAAATACGTACCAGTTAATGACTTAATTAAACGGAAGATCGGAAATCGAATTTGGAAACAACGATTGGATGCGCGAATTGTACTACGAAAGAGTTACAAGAAATGATACGGAAATTTCGGGTTGTTACAGGCGATTTTGGAAAAATTTTGGATGAATCTCCGATAATAGCCGGTGAGACCCAAGAATTGACGGATTTCTGTGGGTGTCTTCAGTGCCGACCAATTCTCTATCGCTTTAATCTTGGAAGGATCCACGTGAATACCCTCCTCGCTTACCACGTGACCGAGGAAAGTTACCTTCCGTATCCAGAATTCACACTTGGAGAATTTCGCGTATAGCTTCTCGGATCTAAGGGTCTCCAACACTAACCTCAAGTGTTGCTTGTGATCTTCTTCGCTTCGGGAGTAAACGAGGATGTCGTCAATGAACACGATGACAAACTTGTCTAGGAAGGGACAGTACACCCTGTTCATCAGATCCATGAACATTGTCGGTGCATTGGTTAGACCGAAGGGCATCACTACGAACTTGTAGTGTCAATACCGAGTCCTAAAAGCTGTTTTGGAAACATCACTCTCCAGAACTCGTAACTGATGGTACCCTGACCGAAGGTCTATCTTTGAGAAGTAGCTGGCTCCCTGGAGTTGATCGAAGAGGTCATCTATTCGCGGAAGAGGATATCGGTTCTTAACGGTTAACTTGTTTAGCTCACGGTAGTCGATACACATCCGAAAGGATCCCTCTATCTTGTTGTAACGACCAAAATTTCGAAATAATTAAAACTTTTCAAAACAATCCATTTTAATAACATTGTTACAAAAAGGTTTTCAATACATTATTTAACAGAGTATTTTCCCAGGTCCATTTCATAAAACACGAATGCGAGGAACGGTACGATCACGCCTTTGCCTTGCCACAGACTCCTGAGAACCTGAAAACATAAAAACCACAACTGTAATCCCGAAAGCTAAGTGAGATACCCCCAAAATACCAACCACATATACGCCCTTCCAGGCCACAACCTTCCGGTCCAAAACATATCGCCTTCCGGCCCATAGCGTAATGCCTTCCGGCCCATAACACATTGCCTTCCGGCCCATAACATATTGCCTTCCGACCCATAACATATCGCCTTCCGGCCCGCAACGTAAAAGCATATATATATCATGACAGAACACAGAACAACCATGCATACCGGGTTACACTCCAGACCAGACAACCATGCACATAACATGTAATCATATAATAGTTCACAGTTAGCAAATCGATCAACATATCACATAACATATCATTACCCTAACCAAGATATCAGCCTAGCCGATCACTAGCATAACATCACCCTACGACTCAGCCAACATAATAACTATGCACATACGCCTTTCCAGGCCATGACCTTCCGGTCCATATTGCATTGCCTTCCGACCCGCAACATGTAATGCCTTCCAGCCCATAACATAACGCCTTCCGGCCCATATCCCGCAATATCATACAACAGACAATTACCCGGATTTCCATCTGATAAAAGGGTCGGCCTTGGTGCCTTAAACCCTATAGACATACTGAGGATAACTCACCTCGAAACTGCCGACTAAACAGATAACCAAAGCTGCTCCGATCACTGATACGATCTCCACTACTGGACAGCCACCAATGCACTGAACTCAAAACCATAATCAACAATTACCAAAATACCCCTGGAAACCACTGGTCAACCGTTGGTCAAAGACTGGGTCAAAGTCAACCCCTGCTGACCCTACACGTCGAGTCAACCCTACGACTCGTCGAGTTCCCAACTCAAAACTTCACTCAATCTGCGACCTAACTCGCCGAGTCACCCCGAGACTCGCCGAGTCCAACAATTCTGATTCCATTCGCACACAACTCACCGAGTCATCCCTTGACTCACTGATTCTTCGACTCAACCAGAAAATATTGGGAATCTTCGACAAGACTCGCCGAGTCCAAGAATAGACTCGCCGAGTCTAAGGCTATCTTCAACCTACTCGCCGAGTTGTTCATCCAACTCATCGAGTTCTAGCTCATCTTCAAGCAACTCGTCGAGTCAACCCTTGTGACTCGCCAAGTACCACCGGTCTGAATCCATACAGAAGCATCCCATGCCATGCAATTCATCCAAAACATAGATCTAGCCTCCTACAACCCATTCATCACGTAAAGTGGAAAACTTTACGTGAATCTGTGAAGATCTAGGCATTATACACATTAGGGCTAATGTTTGGGACAAGATAACTTCACTACATACCCAATCACGGGGACTTTCAGGCATTCCAACCGTTCTCGATTCCAGATCTGAGGTAGGAACCTCAGAACTAACCTCTAGACTCCAAAACACCAATAGATGTGATCTCAACATCCCCAAAAGTGAAGAATCTAGACAATAGCAGCTCAACAACGAGATTTTACCTTCAAGAATGCCCCAATCTGCAAGGAAAATCGAATCCAAGCAAAGCCCCTTGCTCCACACCTTCAAACTTCCAAACTTTCTTCAACAATTACTTCTCCAAGCTCCAATACACTCAACAATGGTGCTTCTCCACGATTTTAGGGTTTTAGGGACTCAAAGGGGTGATAAAGAGGCTGGGGAGGAAACATAATGCTCTTTATATAGGGCTCAACCCCGAGAATTAGGGTTTTCTCCACTCAGCGCCTACTCGCCGAGTCCATCTCGTTGACTCGCCGAGTCGGCTATTTAACACACGACCAAGTCGCGACTCTACTCGCCTAGTCCATCCATGGACTCGCCGAGTCACTCTTCCCAAATTACACTTTTAGCCCTTCCACTCAACTCTTGCTATTTCGGGATGTTACAATTTTCCCCTACTTAAATTAGGCTTCGCCCTCGAAGCCTACAGCAACTCAACTCCAAAGATACCCCCACAACGCGCCACCTGGCCTTAACCGGACCGGGTCCCTCAAGGCATACACATCGAACTCGAACACACTCTCCCTTCCTTTACGGTGTCTTGACCACCGTCTCGAACCGGGCACCGACTGTACCCTCTAATAATCGCACTCAATAACCGAGAATTACCCAAGATGCATTACTGCCCCAAATCTCAATAATCACTCGACCCATAAGGGTTAGAAAACCATGAACCATCGGATCCCCGATCTGAATCCCACTCAATCCATTCCGGGACAACTGAGAGACCCATTCTCAATCTCAGAGGAACTCTCACGAGTTCTCCCCTTGCAACCGCATACACATGCTGAACTAGCTCTAACACCCTCAGGTTGCGAAAACCTGATACACTGATAATATCCTCAAACATTCCCCAGGATAAGCCACTAATACATACCCCATACCTTGATCAAAATCACCCTGAAAGTTCAAGACTCTCTCCCTGCACCCTTTCCGAGCCTCTTGGCTCTACACCTGCGGAATTCCCTTCGCAACCTCAGCAGGCATCCAAACCGGATGAGCTCCTATTCCACTGCCGCAAACATGCGGCTCAAAAACCATACTCGAATCACTCTAATCATAACTCTGCTCTTCCTCTTTCACTTTCGTGAACTTTCACTCCCTCTCGGAGTTACACCTCACTCTCTCTTCCTTTACCAAGGAATCCACTCGACCACATTGTCACTCCGACAAGTGCCACGGTGCTCGCCCAATGCTACTACACCTTTTCATAGCGTATCCGCTATCCATCCAACACATATACTCTGACTCTCATCGCAGGGACTCTCAAGCCCATGCACTATCTCAACTCACCAAGATCACTACCTGGGGCCAGACCTTCCAATACAAATACACTATGACATACCCAATCCATATCCTCAAACTGATCCAACAGTACCTGCAGAGTCTTCACCATGACTAGACCGTCTTACCAGACCTTCAGCCCATTCTAGACCGCTCAACTAGCATTCATCATTCCGAGTTATCACTCCCGGAAATCCTCCCATGCATACTGTTCTAGCCCTCTAGGGGGTTCCGAACTCTTATTCCATCATACATACTCGATCCCGGCCTGCTCCCAGGCCTCCACAATCAAATGCCCTAGATCGGTATCCCGCCCCACATGCCCGACACTCGCTCCTATCAACCTATACTTTGGGCTGACAGAAAACTGTTGAATCCCAACAGCTAAGCACTCTAAAATACTCATCGATCTCCCAGAGAGTTCTCCAACTCTCCCCCACTTATAGCACTGATTAACAACCACCGGTTGCCATCACCGACCTTCCAGAACAACCCTGCACAAAGAACACACTTACACGCTAACTGCTTCCCACAAGAATAAACAACCTTAATGAAATCTCACATCAACACTGATTAGCCCGCTCGAAAGAAACTCAAAATGTATCTAACCACTCTTCGGG
Organism: Lactuca saligna; assembly: GCF_052625555.1. NCBI lineage: Eukaryota > Viridiplantae > Streptophyta > Magnoliopsida > Asterales > Asteraceae > Lactuca > Lactuca saligna. The sequence continues at coordinate 215,587,530 of NC_136420.1, forward strand.
GAGCCGATGCTACCCGACCTTCAACCCAATGTCGCATCTCCACTAATAACCCTCACGAATGATAACCAACGAAAGCACAAAACACCAAACTATAACCATACTAAACCTTCAGGGAACAACGGATACCAAGATGAAAACCCGAAACACGAATCCATAACCATGCCAAACCCTCAAGGAACAACGGATACCAAAACGAAAACCCGGAACACGAATCCATAACCATGCCAAACCCTCAAGGAACAACGGATACCAAGACGAAAACCCGAAACACGAATCCATAACCATGCTAAACCCTCAAGGAACAACGGATACCAAGACGAAAACCCGAAACACGAATCCATAACCATGCCAAACCCTCAAGGAACAACGGATACCAAAACGAAAACCCGGAACACGAATCCATAACCATGCCAAACCCTTAAGGAACAACGGATACCAAGACGAAAACCCGAAACACGAATCCATAACCATGCTAAACCCTCAAGGAACAATGGATACCAAGACGAAAACCCGAAACACGAATCCATAACCATGCCAAACCCTCAAGGAACAACGGATACCACATCGAAAACCACCCAAAGATACCCGGACAACAATACACCATAATAATCGCAAGATAACATGACATCAAGAAGGAAACATACCCGCAACTGCATCCGACACTGCTCTGACCTCTTCTGCCGCAAGCTGATAAGTACGACCCTGAGCCCTTGGGGGCTCCGCTCCACCCTGACTTTCTCCTGAAATCCTCAAAGTGGCCGGTGCTGGAGCCTGCACCGGTTCCGCGGAAAACTGTGGACAGTTGACCCTCATATGTCCAACCTGACGATAATCATAGCAAATCCTCAAATCCCGAACTGGCGCTGACCGCCGAAAATCCCTCGCATAGTGCCCCTCCTTGTTGCGCTTGCGGCATGCACCACCGGACCTGCAAACTCCAGTATGACTCCTCCCACACTTCCCACAAGTGTGGCTGCTCAGATCCCGCATCCTGGAATCAACGGTCTTAGACTGTTTCGTTGTCGGCTCCGACTGAACTGGAGCTTGCCTTAGCTCACGCAACTGCAACTCAATCTCTAACTCGCGCCTCCTGGCGGCCTCCTGCAACTCAAACAATTTCCCGAACCTTTGTGCAGACACAAACTGTCTGATGTCTCTCTTTAGCACACTCAGATATCGGGACGTCTAAGCCTGCTCCGAAGCGAACTCAGGGCAAAATATCGCCCTCTCAGTGAACATCCTGGTGATCTCAATCACCGACTCCGAATCCTGCTTCAGCTCAAGGAACTCTTGAGCCAACCTCTCCGTCTCTACCTGCGGAACATAACGAGTACTGAACATCTCTCTGAACTGATCCCATGAAATCGCAGCCCTCTGCGCATCCGAATATGACCCCATGGTCAACCTCCACCAATCCTTTGCCCCGAGCCTCAACAGGTTAAGAGCACACCTCACCCTCTAATCAGCAGGGCATGAACACATGAAGAAACACCCCTCCACGTCTGATAACCATCTCGTAGCAACAATCGGGTTCTGAAATCCATTGAAGGTGGGAGGCTCCGTATTATCGAAGCCCCGATACTGAAAATCCCTATCAGCTCCTCCCCCTACCGCTGGTACAGCCATTGTAGCCGCTGCGGCAGCCGTCTCCGCGAGAGCCGCATAACGCTCATCAAAATACTCAGCCATGGCGTTCTTGATCGACCCAAACAACTCCGGCAACTCAGCCCAGAACAATGCAGCAACCTCATCATGCAGGATCTTGCGAATCCTCGCATCCAACTCGCACGAGCTCATCTGACCAATAATCTCGGGCGGTACTAACCCGTCCGCAACTCCTCCTCCTGTACCCGATCCTGACCCGGATCCACTTCCAGCATGCCTCGAAATCTCCATACTGAAAATATACTAGAAAACCTCAGACTCTTCCCACTATCCCGGGAATCAACTCTCAACCCAACCCTAGAGGTCATGGTTTCCCTGATACGCGTATGGGTCCTGTGCTTTCAGTAGTACGGGCCCATACTACTTTCCACACCTACCCATATTTGTATGAAGTACTACCACAACACCCAAGAGAAACATGCATAACAACGCTCAACCCTCACCACTAGAGGAAAACTGAGAATCTCCCATAAGGAACCCTAGGCTACAGGCATCATGAAATCCTGAAGATCCTTAGCCTAACACTAGCATGTTGTTCTATCAAAGCTCAATAAAACAAATGTCATGAATGGTAATTTGGGGTTACTTACTGGCTCCGGCTGATCGTACCTCCGCATCCTCCTTTACTTAATTTTAAAACAAAAACCATTTTATTTCCTCTTTATAAAACCCTCCTCGATTTGAGACTGGAGTCACACGAATGTTCCTCCAATTCGCTCAAACCAAGGCTCTGATACCAACTTGTAACGACCAAAATTTCGAAATAATTAAAACTTTTCAAAACAATCCATTTTAATAACGTTGTTACAAAAAGGTTTTCAATACATTATTTAACAGAGTATTTTCCCAGGTCCATTTCATAAAACACCAAAGCGAGGAACGGTACGATCACGCCTTTGCCTTGCCACAGACTCCTAAGAACTTGAAAACATAAAAACCACAACTGTAAGCCCAAAAGCTTAGTGAGATACCCCTAAAATACCAACCACGTATACGCCCTTCCAAGCTACAACCTTCCAGTCCAAAACATATCGCCTTCCGGCCCATAGCGTAATGCCTTCCGGCCCATAACACATTGCCTTCCGGCCCATAACATATCGCCTTCCGGCCCGCAACGTAAAAGCATATATATATATATATATATATATATATATATATATATATATATCATAACAGAACATAGAACAACCATGCATATCGGGTTACACTCCAGACCAGACAACCATGCATATAACATGTAATCATATAACAGTTCACAGTTAGCAAATCGATCAACAGATCACATAACATATCATTACCCTAACCAAGATACCAGCCTAGCCGATCACTAGCATAACATCACCCTACGACTCAACCAACATAATAACTATGCACATATGCCTTTTCAGGCCATGACCTTCCGGTCCACATCGCATTGCCTTCCGGCCCGCAACATGTAATACCTTCCGGCCCATAACATAACGCCTTCTGACCCATATCCCGCAATATCATACAACAAATAATTACCCGGATTTCCATCCGATAAAAGGGTCAGCCTTGGTGCCTTAAACCCTATAGATATAGTGAGGATAACTCATCTCGAAACTGCCGACTGAATAGATAACCCAAGCTGCTCCGATCACTGATACGATCTCCACAAATGGACAGCCACCAATGCACTGAACTCAAAACCATAATCAACAATTACCAAAATACCCCTGGAAACCACTGGTCTACCCTTCGTCAAAGACTGGGTCAAAGTCAACTCCTGACTGACCCTACTCGCCGAGTTAACCCTATGACTCGCCGAGGTCCCAACTCAAAACTTCACTCAATCCGCGACCTAACTCGCCGAGTCTAACAATTCTGATTCCACTCCTACACAACTCACCGACTCATCCCTTGACTCACCGATTCTTCGACTCAAGTAGAAAATATTGGGACTCTTCGACAAGACTCGCCGAGTCTAAGGCTATCTTCAACCTACTCGCCGAGTTGTTCATCCAACTCATCGAGTTCCAGCTCATCTTCAAGCAACTCGTCGAGTCCACCCTTGTGACTCGCCGAGTACCACCGGTCTGAATCCATACAGAAGCATCCCAGGCCATGCAATTCGTCCAAAACATAGATCTAGCCTCCTACAACCCATTCATCACGTAAAGTGGCAAACTTTACGTGAATCCGTGAAGATCTAGGCATTATACACATTAGGGCTAAGGTTTGGGACAAGATAGCTTCACTACATACCCAATCACAGGGACTTTCAGGCATTCCAACCCTTCTCTATTCCAGATCTGAGGTAGCAACCTCAGATCTAACCTCTAGACTTCAAAACACCAATAGATGTGATCTCAACATCCCCAAAAGTAAAGAATCTAGATAATAGCAGCTCAAGAACAAGATTTTACCTTCAAAGAATGCCCCAATCTGCAAGGAAACTCGAATCCAAGCAAAGCCCCTTGCTCCACACCTTCAAACTTCCAAACTTTCTTCAACAATTACTACTCCAAGCTCCAATCCACTCAACAATGGTGCTTCTCCATGATTTTAGGGTTTCAGGGACTCAAAGGGGTGATAAAGAGGCTGGGGAGGAAACATAATGCTCTTTATATAGGGCTCAACCCCGAGAATTAGGGTTTTCTCCACTCAGCGCCTACTCGCCGAGTCCATCTCGTTGACTCGCCAAGTCGGCTATTTAACACGCGACCAAGTCGCGACTCTACTCGCCGAGTCACTCTTCCGAAATTACACTTTTAGCCCTTCCACTCAACTCTTGCTATTTCAGGATGTTACACTTCTTGACAAACAATACAGGAGCTCCCTAAGGTGAGAAAATCGGTCTAATGAATCCTTTACTGAGCAACTCATTGAGTTGACTGGATAACTCCTGCATTTCTGCTGGAGCTAAGCGATACGGAGACTTCGCTATGGGAGTAGCTCCAGGAATTAGGTTAATACGGAAGTCGACCTGACGTTCGGAAGGGATTCCTAGAAGCTCTTCGGGTAAAACATCAGGAAAGTTACAGACTTCGGTGATGCTCACGAGGTCTTTAACTTCCTGTCTTTCATTGATCACATGAGCTAAGAATGCAATGCACTCCTTTCGTAGGAGCTTTCAAGCTTTGATGCAGGAAATGATACGAAGATTGGAACTATGTTTATCACCATAGATTACGAGAGTCTGACTCGAAGGAAAGTTGAGACGGATGGTTTTTTCGTAAGAAAGGATATCAGCATGATTGGGACTCAACCAATCCATGCCAATGATAACATCAAAGCATTTAATGGAAACTGGCATGCGATCTATAGGAAATGAATGGTCATTCAGGGTAACCGCACAACCTATGAATACATCGCTAGCGCTTTCTTTCTCACCGTTATCCATCTCAACGGTAAACGTTTCAGTTAGTGGTTGGTGATTACGTTTTAGGTTATGTTTGAATGAATGACTAACAAAACTCCTTTCAGCACCCGAATCGAAAAGAATACTAGCATATGAGTTGTCGAGAAGCAACGTACCCGAAACAACAGTGGGATCGGTGACTGCTTCCTCCCGTCCCATGGTTAAAACCCTTCCGCTGTTATCAGCAGTTGATTTCTTGGGGTAGTTCCTTTTAAAGTGCCCAAGCTCTCACCAGTTGTAGCAAGCTTGACTAACACCTGCTCCAGATGACTGGTTGGCCGATTGGGTCGGAGTTTTGTAGAATCGAACTGTGTGCCCTTTCTTACCACAATTAGTACAGGATAGTTCTCGGCAGGGGCTAGGATTGTGATGGAATTTTCACTTGTCACGCAGGAGAAGATTACCAGCATATCTACTGGTAGGAGTTGGAGCTATGGATCCCACAATAGAAGCAACAGCAATGGGGGTAGTAGCAGCATGGACTGCTACAGTTTGATGTTTCTTGTACGATCCTTGGGAGGATTGACCCTTCTTCTTCTTCCAGAATTTTCTCTTTTCACCACTCCTTTGAGTCGGCTCAGGAGTGGTAGTGGTTTCCTCAACATCATCGTTGTGATCAATCAGGGTTTGGGCTAAAGTCTTGGCACTATCATTGGTATCCGGACGGGCAGCCAAGACATGAATCTTTGTCGGTTGGGATAACCCCCAAATGAACCTTTCTATTTTCTTGTTTTTAGGAGTGACTAATCCCGGCCAGAGAAGTGCGAGATCATCGGATCGGGAAGTGTATGCAGCAATGTCGGAAGCTTTCTGTTGGGTTAAGAGCATTCTAACACTCCTAAGTGTACATGCAACCCTAAATACCTTGGATCTATGTTTTCTCTAGTATACATGCAAATATAAACATATGGACCCTTTGATAATGGTACACAGGACTATTACTGACTTAGCCTTTTTCTCTTTACCATTTGGTCAACCTAGTTGACTATGGTCAATCCCTTTCCTTGGGAAGAGAATGTTTTTTCTGTATTTCCAGTGTCACCATTATCAATGTCCATAAAGTTTCAGGAAGTTGATCTTAGCAAACAGATAAGATCATTAAGGGTCTTGTCATAGTCTGTTTCATAGGTGTTCCAAAAGAACTCACTATGTGACTTAGAAAGTGATTGAACCACCAACTTTCTCAAGACGTTGACACCCAACTCTCCCGGCTTGTCAATATGTGACTACATCTCCAAGATGTGATCACACCAAGACCTTTACTTGCCAATAGGGCTCGAGTGACTTTAAACTTTTAAAGAACTTGCGGGGTAGGGAGAATAATTGGAGGAGGTGACAGAAGTATGATTTCCATCGGAACATCATCTTCATTTAGGAAAGCTAGTTTCAAGAGATTTGGGAAGATCATAAATGTCTAAACCAGACATGTTTTGGGAGATATTCAAGATAGTTGATCTTAAAGTCCTTAATATGACACCCAATATGAAATATTAAGGCTAGGAACCAACACACTATTTTATAACTTAGAAGAGGTATGCCGTAATCCAAGCTATAAAACAATTTGAAGGTAGGTGAATGACGATTCACCAATTTCCACCAAGATAAACGAAATGTATTAGTAGGTTTTAATTGGTTTTGAAACTCCTAGATCTTTTGAGATTCATTGAACTGTTCAATGGCATGTTTCAATCTCGAGTGTGCCCTTCAGGTTTTGTGACTGGGATGCCGAGGATCACAAAATAAGGTGTGAAGTAACCATGCAAATTACTTGGTACCCTTAATAAATTACCCCTCAATCGATGTGCCAGTTAACCACACACGCTCCATCGAAACTATGATAAATATTAAGTCACCCTTTACCTACCTTGTTAAGTCCAAGTTAGTGTGCCGGTTAACCACACACGCTCCAGTAACGACTTAGACAAAGTGTAAAGTGTAATTTCATGGATTAGCACCTTATTCACATTTTCCTAAGTAACTAAGATTGGGAATTATTAAGAGTTTAGTTACTTAGTATTTATCATTAATACTTTTAATGAAGGGAGAATTATAGTCCTGTCAAACCCGTTCGGTTAACGACCCTCCACCGGTCAAGCAAGCGGTGGGTGAGAGTGGACACCCATTAAGTTGCCATTTTATAGGCAACAACCTTATACCCACCTTATAGACCGGCTTCGCGAATGAGGCGTACTAGCGGTAAGACCGACTTTACTCTTATACATATATATATTATTAACTTATAATATTATAAAGTATAAGGGTTGAATGTTAACTTTTAAAATTCTAAGGGCTAACTTCGAATTAAAGTATTCACATGAGAAAACTTTACAAATTCCAAAACTTGAGGGCAAGTTTTGAAACTATTCAAAACTAATTAATTCCATAACTTATGTATTTAAAGTAGCTTTAATCCAAAAACTCTTCAAGTTCCATAACTTGAGGACAAATTATGGAAGACTTTAAACTAATAAATAATTAACTTTTCTTTATTTTATAACTTATGGAATTAATTTAGGTTAATTTTTTTTTTTATTTAATGAAGAGACTTTTGGTCCTCCATAACTTGAGGACAAATTATGGAGTCATAACTCCAATTAATTAGAACTAGACTCTTCATTTTTTGTAACCTTTACCAATTTTATGAGTTTTATGAGTCTTTAATGTGACTCTTCATGTAACTTGAGGACAAGTTACACAAACACATTTTATACTCAACTCTGAGTTTAAAATGGTTTGAGAACAACTATTTCAATTAACTTTTCTATTAATCTAAGCAACTCATAAGAACAAGATAATTCAAATCAAACTTTTTCATGTAATTAGTCTAACCTTTAAACTAATACAAAACATGAATCTGTTGACAATTATCTTTGAAAATGGATTAGCATGAACATTACCACATTAGAAAACAAGTTTATAAGGTCAAAAACAACTTAGGATAATGTTCCTAGTCCATTTCTAGCCAAAAACCTCGAAAATTTGCTATCTGGGGTCCAACTCGTCGAGTGCATGAACATAACTCGGTGAGTTGGATGCATTTTGCCTTGGACTCGTCGAGTCCCTTCATGGACTCGGCGAGTCTGCTGGGCTGACAGCACCAATTTCAATTTTCCAGCTTCTATTGCTGGTATAACAAGAAAACGAGCCTAGGCTCTGATACCACTGTTGGGTTAAGAGCATTGTAACACTCCTAAGTGTACATGCAACCCTAAATACCTTGGATCTATGTTTTCTCTATTATAGATGCAAATATGAACATCCAAGGTATTATCCTAGTCTAGCATACAAAACTATCAATATAACAAGATAGAATACATACCTCTTTGAGTGCCTAGTGCCCCAAGTGTGACACCTCAAATGGTTCACACAACACCAAATACACTTGGAATAACTTGAGAGAATTCTACACTTCATGAAAAACGGCTAGCCCTTTTTTTACTCTTTTTAGTTGCCGATTTTCCTCAAGAATAAGATGCTTATATAGTTATACAATTAGGGTAAACTCTAATTGTCATGAATTTCCATTTCCTTGGATCCATGGGTTCAAATATACCATGGAGCATCCATGGAGCATCATATGGGTTTTGGCCCAACTAGATAATCCATGGAGCATTAGCCCACTATACAAGTATGGATGATTTACACAATCAACCCATATATTTAATTAGTGTTCTTTTGATCACTTAATTAATCCTAGATTAATTCTTGATCAATACTAATTAAATAATCTTATTATTCTTATTATTAATATACTAGAACTTATAATATATTAATAACCATAAGTGTCTTATTTCTCTCATTATAGTCTATCCAAGTGCATGATGCCATGCAACCCAAATGGACCATGCCGGGTCGGGTCAAGTCTTACCAATTATAGTTATGGACTTAGACATTAATCCAACAGTCTCCCACTTGGATAAGTGTAAAACCATTATTGCGTATGACTTCCGGAACCAACTGGCAATCGTAGCTCTCAAAAGCTTATGTCGAACTCTTGACCTTGTAGATGAACTCTGACCTTTGTCAATGACTTGTACATTAGATAAGGGATCATATATTCCTCCATTCTAGATATCATATGGACTGAGACATGAATTATAATCATTCTCTCTGTCCATTTGTTGTTTCTCGATTTCCGATTTATGACGACTGACTAATTGAACAAATCAAATCAGTCCTGGCCCGGCCGAGCTCTTCCATTTGTCATCATCAAATCATCGAGGGGCCCACAGATATCGCTTTTATCCCGAAGGTAAAAGGAATGGATAAACTTCGACTCATATGGCTTGTTCTACTACTTGTTGAGTCATACACAAATACACGTTTTATAGCACCGAGTTACCAAATGCGGTTTCGTGTAATCAATGTACTATCAACTCAGAGTAACAACTCATATCTCTAGGTTTGAAGAATATAACATATTATCGTCTCATGATCACTCGTGATAAAATCCATGAAGTGATTCCAATGAGCGCGGGTTGAATCCAATACTCAGAACTTATGAGCACTCATGAGTGTTGTAGCCCTTTGTCCAACACCTTAGACCTCTACAAGCCAACCCATGACAATCTTAATTCATATCTACTTCCAACATATGACCGACTGTGGATGGTTTGAATAACTTAGTCATTCCAGAAGAATAACCTAGTTTATTCTGGAAGTCAAAACATGCAAAATGAAACACAAGAATAATTGAATCCAATATGGTATCAAAACCTATGAACATAAATAAAACACCTTTTATTTATCACGATATGATTACACATTATTCATTGTATACTGTTTCAGCTATCAACTATATTCTTGAATTTAAAACAATAGTTGTCCCATGCTCCAAGCATGTACACTATGTTTTCTAAACACTAGTCATGTCATACACCAAGTATGCATACTATGTTTGTCTATGATCTTTACTTTGTGAACTAGATCCATTGAACATAACTTCAATGATTCTCTTTTCACACTCCCAAATCCTTACTGCGAATACAAGAATTCCAAATTCATGTCATTTACTAGAATCTGTTACATTCTAAACTTATATGCATTGATCCTCTATGATTACGCACAAAGTCATAAGGACTTGACAACAACCATTATAGACCATTCCAAAGGAGATCAACTCCTTGGAAACATCCTTCTTGCAGTAAGTTTCCTTAATCTTACACAGATTGAAAATTCTAACTTTGAAACCTTTCCATATTCCATTTTGACTATCACTTCCGAACAAGAGTTGCCTCTTTTCAGACTATGTCAATATGGTCCTTCCAAAGTCAACACTATACTTCCAATTGTCCTTGAGCAACCAATCCTTGGTAAACCTTAGATTGTCCTCAACAATTTCTTAATCATTTTAGTCATATCCAATTCTAGACCTTTTCCCTTCTTAATGCCCTGGGCATTTGGAAAATTTTAGAAAGGATGAATATAGCACATGTAATCGATCCTATATCTGAAGCATATGGGACACGATTCATGATGTCTCACATAAAGACTAAACCAGTCTTTTGCTATAACATTTCCATTTCTATTTGCCAAGTTCTCATAATTCAGATTGTGAAAAGGGATACCTTAATCATAATCGAATTTTAGAACGCAAATAATGAACCCATATATAGAATTTCCTTATGTTGAGCCATTCCAACATGAAATTCATATATATTCTTGACTAAATACGATTAATACCTCAATCTATGTTTTTAGATTTGAGATGAAGTATAATTTCCTCTCCCTTAATTATAGCAAAACAACTCTTTCCCAATTGAGACCTTTTTGTTTTCTATAATTAACATTGCTAACTTGCAACCTTTATCATAATTATCATGCTCCCACTAACATGATGATTAATAGCATAACACTTATGCTCCCACTAGCTTTGACATGTACCCAGAAATCAACTGGACTTTTAGAAATCAATACTTTATTGACTTTCTTACCAAAGTTCAAATTTCTGATACTAGATTACCTTGATAAGACTTTATCAAAATCATACACCTCTCTTAGATAGCTCACAAGTGTGTCTAAACAATTTCAGAACTATGAAAAGGGATGCCGTAATCAAAGTCTAAATTGTTTAGATCTTTTGCCATTTCTCATAAGTCAATGTTAGTGTACCGGTTAACCACGCACGCTCCACTAACGACTTTGAGAACTGCAAATATCAAAATTTGCTATCTACTTAAAATCTACTTAGTGAAAGCGTTTCCTTACCATCATTTTCATGAATCGAAGAGAAAACTTATGACACTTAGATTTTATGGTGTAAGTTTTCCTATCAATGTGAATTTGTCAAAACCATAATCACAGGACTAGGTTGGTGACAAATCCTAACTCATCTGGATTGAACTTGTGCAATCTTAACTTCTTGCCACCTGGCAGCTCAAGGGCCTGCCATTGCTTGCAAGTAGCTATACAAAAAATTGCGAACATGTAGAACTCAAATGTATAGCCAACTTAACTGGAATGTGCACAGACTATGTCAACACGATAGGTTATAAACCTCAAGTCGTGTGCTAGTGAAGAACTTTAGGTTTTATTCTTGATTAGTTCTTGAGACTTTCAAGACCTTTAAGACTCCCACTGTCCTCTTGACCTATAAGACTCCCTTGTCAAACATCCAAGAGATAGTATGGATTCTAACCAAGACAAACACTTCACATAGTTGGCCTAAGTTGGTCTTTGTTTTATCCAAAACATCACAACTTACCAACTTCAAATGAACAAGAGTAGGACACTTTTACTCTTACATTTGAAAAGTGTTTTAAACCTTCTTAAAGACATGTCACTCAAATTACAATCTTGGAGTATGACTCCTAGACTTGTATTGGAACGAAGTATGACTCATCTTCTTGATTTAACCATTTCAACAATTCAAGATCCCTTCTTCTTAGTCATAAGCATGCACTAAGACTTCCTTAGAGAACAAATTTTGATATGGTTTCTTAATCATTAAGATGATCACAAAGCTGATACTAAAGTACTCTCCCATCTTTTCAGATTTGAGAAACTTTTATCCTTCTGCCTAATTTGATTCTTCTTATCCGCTCTGCCATGCATTGAAACCTTTTCCAATGTCTCAGACTTACACTTAAGCTTGTAAGTACAATCATATTTACTGAGCTTTAGTAAACTATGACGAATAGCCTTATATCTTTTGTGGTGGAGTTAATCAGTGCACATGACTATGTACTCGATCCCTTAGTCCATTACTTGACTCACACATCCATGTGAATAAGTAATTAGTCTTAATTTTCCAAAACTTGAAAGTTCTCATTCATCATGCTATACAACTTGCATGATTCCAAGTTTCGGTCCAATTGAGACTTGGTGATGAGAATCTTTCCTTATTTGGCAAATTTAGACATTACCACAAATGAAGGAATCAATTTCATATTTCCACTCTTGCTAATAATGGAATCATATAAGCAACAATTTTTTTTCCTCAAATTCCATTGTAAGGATACTTTAAAATAAATAAAATCAAAAATTTTCTTTTATTTTAAAACTATGCGGAAAAACTTATCCTTACAATCCATATGAAAACTTGTTGTTATCTATTCCTTAGCAATATCTCATAACTCCTAAGAAGTAGCTCAAGAATCCGATTTTTAAACTACGCGATAGAAATCCATCTATGCGATCAGATACAGCATATTCTTTCTTTAAGTTCCTTTACTTTTCTTTGATTATTAAAACATTACCATGTGACCCAGTCACATCATGTATCAGGAATCTCAGAATAGAAACTTAACAGAGTTAGATTAGTGGACTTTACCTGAAGTAGAGTCAATCTTATTGACTTTAACATCCTTAGGTAGATTTGGCAGCTTCGTAACTAACGACCCTTACTTTGGCAATATAAACATATGGACCCTTTGATAATGGTACACAGGACTATTACTGACTTAGCCTTTTTCTCTTTACCATTTGGTCAACCTAGTTGACTATGGTCAATCCCTTTCCTTGGGAAGAGAATGTTTTTTCTGTATTTCCAGTGTCACCATTATCAATGTCCATAAAGTTTCAGGAAGTTGATCTTAGCAAATAGATAAGATCATTAAGGGTCTTGTCATAGTCTCTTTCATAGGTGTTCCAAAAGAACTCACTATGTGACTTAGAAAGTGATTGAACCACCAACTTTCTCAAGACTTTGACACCCAACTCTCCCGGCTTGTCAATATGTGACTACATCTCCAAGATGTGATCACACCAAGACCTTTACTTGCCAATAGGGCTCGAGTGACTTTAAACTTTTAAAGCACTGGCGGGGTAGGGAGAATAATTGGAGGAGGTGACAGAAGTATGATTTCCATCGAAACATCATCATCATTTAGGAAAGCTAGTTTCAAGAGATTTGGGAAGATCATAAATGTCTAAACCAGACATGTTTTGGGAGATATTCAAGATAGTTGATCTTAAAGTCCTTAATATGACACCCAATATGAAATATTAAGGCTAGGACCCAACAGACTATTTTATAACTTAGAAGAGGTATGCCGTAATCCAAGCTATAAAACAATTTGAAGGTAGGTGAATGACGATTCACCAATTTCCACCAAGATAAACGAAATGTATTATTAGGTTTTAATTGGTTTTGAAACTCCTAGATCTTTTGAGATTCATTGAACTGTTCAATGGCATGTTTCAATCTCGAGTGTGCCCTTCAGGTTTTGTGACTGGGATGCCGAGGATCACAAAACAAGGTGTGATGTAACCATGCAAATTACTTGGTACCCTTAATAAATTACCCCTCAATCGATGTGTCGGTTAACCACACACGCTCCATCGATACTATGATAAATATTAAGTCACCCTTTACCTACCTTGTTAAGTCCAAGTTAGTGTGCCGGTTAACTACACACGCTCCACTAACGACTTAGACAAAGTGTAAAGTGTAATTTCATGGATTAGCACCTTATTCACATTTTCCTAAGTAACTAAGATTGGGAATTATTAAGAGTTTAGTTACTTAGTATTTTTCATTAATACTTTTAATGAAGGGAGAATTATAGTCCTGTCAAACCCGTTCGGCTAACGACCCTCCACCAGTCAAGCAAGCGGTGGGTGAGAGTGGACACCCATTAAGTTGCCATTTTATAGGCAACAACCTTATACCCACCTTATAGACCGGCTTCGTGAATGAGGCGTACTAGCGGTAAGACCGACTTTACTCTTGTACATATATATATTATTAACTTATAATATTATAAAGTATAAGGGTTGAATTTTAACTTTTAAAATTCTAAGGGCTAACTTGGAATTAAAGTATTCAAATGAGAAAACTTTATAAATTCCAAAACTTGAGGGCAAGTTTTGAAACTATTCAAAACTAATTAATTCCATAACTTATGTATTTAAAGTAGCTTTAATCCAAAAACTCTTCAAGTTCCATAACTTGAGGACAAATTATGGAAGACTTTAAACTAATAAAGAATTAACATTTCTTTATTTTATAACTTATGGAATTAATTAAGGTTAAATTTTTTTTTTAATTTAATGAAGAGACTTTTGGTCCTCCATAACTTGAGGACAAATTATGGAGTCATAACTCCAATTAATTAGAACTAGACTCTTCATTTTTTGTAACCTTTACCAATTTTATGAGTTTTATGAGTCTTTAATGTGAATCTTCATGTAACTTGAGGACATGTTACACAAACACATTTTATACTCAACTCTTAGACTAAAATGGATTGAAAACAACTATTTCAATTAACTTTTCTATTAATCTAAGCAACTCATAAGAACAAGATAATTCAAATCAAACTTTTTCATGTAATTAGTCTAACCTTTAAACTAATACAAAACATGAATCTATTGACAATTATCTTTGAAAATGGATTAGCATGAACATTACCACATTAGAAAACAAGTTTATAAGTTCAAAAACAACTTCGGGTAATGTTCCTAGTCCATTTCTAGCCAAAAACCTCGAAAATATGATGTCTGGGTTCCAACTCGTCGAGTGCATGAACATAACTCGGCGAGTTGGATGCATTTTGCCTTGGACTCATCGAGTCCCTTCATGGACTCGGCGAGTCTGCTGGACTGACAGCACCAATTTCGATTTTTCAGCTTCTATTGCAGGTATAACAAGAAAACAAGCCTAGGCTCTGATACCACTATTGGGTTAAGAGCATTCTAACACTCCTAAGTGTACATGCAACCCTAAATACCTTGGATCTATGTTTTATCTATTATACATGCAAATATGAACATCCAAGGTATTATCCTAATCTAGCATACAAAACTATCAATATAACAAGATAGAATACATACCTCTTTGATGTAGAATGTCTTCATGAAGCTTGAGTGCCTAGTGCCCCAAGTGTGACACCTCAAATGGTTCACACAACACCAAATACACTTGGAATAACTTGAGAGAATTCTACACTTCATGAAAAACGGTTAGCCCTTTTTTTACTCTTTTTAGTGGTCGATTTTCCTCAAGAATACGATGCTTATATAGTTATACAATTAGGGTAAACTCTAATTGTCATGACTTTCCATTTCCTTGGATCCATGGGTTCAAATATACCATGGAGCATCCATGGAGCATCATATGGGTTTTGGCCCAACTAGATAATCCATGGAGCATTAGCCCACTATACAAGTATGGATGATTTACACCATCAACCCATATATTTAATTAGTCTTCTTTTGATCACTTAATTAATCCTAGATTAATTCTTGATCAATACTAATTAAATAATCTTATTATTCTTATTATTAATATACTAGAACTTATAATATATTAATAACCATAAGTGTCTTATTTCTCTCATTATAGTCTATCAAAGTGCATGATACCATGCAACCCAAATGGACCATGCCGGGTCGGGTCAAGTCTTACCAATTATAGTTATGGACTTAGACATTAATCTAACACTTTCTTCTTCAGGTTCCAGAGCTCGTGCTCTAGTTTCTGCATTTCACCACGGGGGCAGTACTCGGCAATGAGGAGTTCTTTCATGGGTTCCCAGCCCATGGCATTGGCTACAGGTAGGGTCAGAGATTTCACTCGGCCATTCCACCAAGTCAAGGCTTTATCAACGAAGGTACAGGCTGCGAACTGGACCTTATCAGATTCCGCGCAAGCACATATTTCGAAGATGGATTCGATTTTCTCGAACAATCGGGACAAGGAAATGACACCTCCAGTGCCATTGAATGATGTAGGTTTCGCGTTCATGAAATCCTTATAGGAACCATCCTTTCGGTGTCCCTGACTGTCTTCGGGGTTCTGGGACTGGGAACTACTCCCTGAACCACCGAAGTTCATTTGTGATATAGCTGCCACCATTGCAGCAGTAACAACTGTCTGGAGCGATGCAAGATCAAATTGAGGAGGAGGTGGTGGCGAAGAAGGATTGTTGTTGTTCTTTGAGCTGGTTCTCTTTCTGGGAGGCATCTTGATCTAATAAGATCAAGAAAGAGAGAGGATGGTAAGTCCTCTACATTGAATCGATAGATATGCCAGTTATATGTTCCGAATAAGCGACAAAGCAGGAAAGAGTTATCATAAGAAATGATTTATCGCGAAGAATGATCACAGAACACCACCCGAATGAGGATTTCTACAGAGGACTGGCTCGAGAAATACTCCCATAGTATTTCATGATTTGACTATGACAATGGTTCGATCTTTGGGATATTATGGTATGTTTTAGGCATGTCGCACACCACAGTCACTCCCAAGCACATGTTGGCCGTGTCTCGAATGAATATAGTTGGCCAGGCTATATTGACCCTAGACACGACTACATAACTGGCCAGGTTTAACCGTAGTACACAACACCCAATTACTTATGTTCCATTCTACTTGTGGTTATGGATCGCGATGGTTCAGTATACTTGTATACTTTTGAAAATACTTGTAGTTTGAAGATACTTTTAATTCAGAGCACCTAGGTCCTTTAGTGTTTATAGTTTTATACCATGTAAGGTTTGGTATACTTCATTCACTATAAATAAGGGCTCTGATACCAATCTTTCACACCTCGAAAACCGAAGGCGGAAACATTTCCGGGGTTGACTCCATGTTAAGTATCAAATCCATCGCACATAGTAAGTAAAGTAAAACAACCATTACATTACATAAAGACAAGTTTTACACTTGTTTCAAAAGTAAAGTTGTACAGTTGTGATACATAGTATATATATAAACATAATGAAACGGGTCTTCTGAGAACTCCGTCTTCTAACAAAAGGATCTTCGGGTACCTAATCTAACGCTGATCTGAGAACACAAGCAGTTTGAAAATCAACATAACGCTGGTGAGTTCATAAGCGGTTTTTGTTTGTGAAAATGTTCAAGTTTCCTTTTTGTTTCTGAAATGTTACGCACACCAAGAAAATCCCATATTTTCTTAGTAAGGTTTGTTATCGTTTGTCAACATGTAAAGTAGAATTATACACTGAAAACATGTTTACTTTTGTGAAAATGTACAGCTAGATTATCTGGCTTGACATACTGTTCTGGTTATGTACCAATGTATTCCCAGGAAAGTCCCATACTTTCCTAATTGTGTTTCCAATTGTGAAAGATGTAAAGTTATCCGGTTTGTTATCCTTTCTGGTTATGTAAACGTTTCCTCAGGAAAGTCCCATACTTTCCTGAATGTTTGTTACCATATGTAAAAGATGTATTACTGTTAGACCTGGTTATGTACTAAGTTTCCCAGGAAAGTCCCATAATTTCCTGAATGTTGATTACCAATGTGAATAATGTATATCGAAACATGGTTATCATGTGAATTGTATAAACTTGTTCATTATTACATTATGTAAATCTCTGTTATGCTAATTGCAAGTTCCATAACCATACAATGGACTAAACCTGTGGCAATAAGTAGTCCACGTACTTATGACTTTCGTCACCCTTGAACCATTTCGCTTCGGCTGTAGCTAGCACCCAGGTGTGGGGTAGTCAGCCGTGTATAGATCTATACACTCAAGTCACGCTCTCTAAATCCTAGAGATTCTGGTTACGGGTGTAGTCCTCCACTCGTGTATCTCTGTGGAGTGTTCACCAAGGACGTGTCTCCAATCATACAGGATTAACAAATTTACTAGTAATAATATGATAGTCCTCCACTCACGTATTTATGTGGAGTGTTACCGAGGACAAAAAAATGTACAGGTTTTATTGTTCAAATGTTCTGATGCCATGCTTTTAACTGATAAAATGTGGAAAGCCATTTGTGAAATATATGTAAAACATAACAGTTTAAAATCCATTTCACAAATATATGGTACGTGATTGTCATGTTCAAACGGTTATCAATTGTAGTAATCAATGTTAAAATCATATAATAATGTGAAACACACATTTGAAAACATGTTTTGAGTAGAAGTAATCCCTTGTACTTTGCTTGTGTTCCCCCCCCCCCCCTGAAAATAGTGAAAAAAGGTTGGGGTATGAACTCACCAGACTCGGAAATGCAACGGTTTCGCACACTAGATGTTGGTTTGGGGCTTGATTACTCGCGATGTCCCTATGTAAAATGTAACAATGTCCATATATATCTAATTAGATTTACAACGACTAATTATATGGAACATCACACTCCAACGAGGTTAAACACCTCAAAACGAGCGTTTGGAGTGACCCGGGTGGCATCTTCGGACGTGTAATGGCACTAGGAACTTGGGATTTGAGTTTACTCCCCAATAGTAAACATTTAAGGGAGTTTACAGCCACAAGACACACACATACATGAGTTTACGTACATAAACTCATGTTGGTGTGATTTTGAGTGTTTAATGGCTTGTTTGGACATGGGGATTGTTCGAATGGATTTCTAAAATGCCTTGGAAAGGATTAATGGAACTTATACCATTTAGAAGGGAGTTCACGGCTTTAAACTCACCCATGGTCAAGAATAATTCATTTGAGGCACAAGGAACAGTCATATGTGATTCTATGAATTTAGGGCACCATTTAGCATACTTTTAGGAGTTTACGGCCCAGGAGCATGTTCTATGGTCGTAAACTTTTATTAACAGGGTGTTTGATATGTTTATGGTCCCCAAACTATATTTAGATGGTTCTAGGATTTACCACAAGGCTATTGGTTAAGTTTCAAGGCATTCTAACATTTAAAAATGAGTTTATCCCCATGTTTGAGTAGTTTACGGCCCAAGCACATGTATTGGCCATAAACTCTCTTTTTTCCTCAAAATGCATGTTTAGGGTATTCCAAGTCCAGGTTTGTAAGCTTCAAAGTCGTATCTAAGTCCCAATAATGATTTGGAAGGGTTAAATGGCTCAAAAACCCCATTTGTGTGTGTTTACAACCCAAGCTTACTCCTTGGCTGTAAACACATGTTCCAGGTCCTAAATTTCATTCTAATCCCGGATTTGAAGGCCTAAGAGGTTGAATAACTGTAACACCCCCTCTGGCACGTATCACAATATTGTCCGCTTTGGGCCACTCGGCACGAGGACTTCCCAGGGGGTCACCCATCCCGGTACTACTCCCGCCCGAGCACGCTTAACTGCAGAGTTCTTATGGGATCTGCTGCCCTCACGGCTTTAAAACGCGTTGTGATAGAGAAGGTATCCACACCCCTTATAAGGAATACTTAGTTCTCCTTCCCAGCCGATGTGGGATCAGGTGCAACCCACCTTCACCCCCCATTATAGAGTTCGACGTCCCTGTCGAACACATCGACCCGTGCCCCAGCTCTGATACCATTTCTGTCACACCCCGCTAAAGCGGAAACGCAAGGTATGACAGCGATAACGGTTTCATTGCAAAAGATAAAGATACATCACCATAGCAGTATTTAAAAGTTTACAACGCGTTTTAAAGCCGTGAGGGCAGCAGATCCCATAAGAACTCTGCAGTTAAGCGTGCTCGGGCGGGAGTAGTACCGGGATGGGTGACCCCCTGGGAAGTCCTCGTGCCGAGTGGCCCAAAGCGGACAATGTTGTGATACGTGCCAGAGGGGGTGTTACAAGTGGTATCAGAGCTAAAGTTATAGAGAACATCGGTTTTTCTTTAAGAAAACACAACCTATAACTAAAACTTACAAAGAAATTCCTTTTACATCAAACATATTACAAGTATAATTAGGTTGGGAGTTGTATTATTGGACCTTGATTAAACATAGCCTGATCACCTATGTTTAATTAAGAAAAGATTTATACAAAGCTTGAGCTAATTATAATGGGAATATGTTCAACAAAAATATTTGAGAAAACCTTATTTAAAAATTTCAAAAGGTTAATTTTGGTGTGTGTAAGCATTGCATATTATAGGCATGCATTGTCATTTATTTCATATCTCATTGAAACTATGTCACAGTCCACTATGTCAAGATCGTCATCTTCCCGCGCTACCACCTCAGCCGATGAATCCGGCTACGTCACTGTTATCCCTCGACGTAATCCCCCCGCCTCGATAGAAGAAGACCCATCAGAGGATACGGAAGATACTGGGAACTCGGTGGAGATCAGCAATGACAACGCCCCGAGTCAACGACGCGAGGCATCACCGACATCGGTGTTGCCACAGCCACCGCTCTATGGACTTCGCATTCGGAGGACAGCGAGGAAGAGTGTCCCCATTCCAGGAAGGATACCCGCCAGCACAGCAGGACATGGCACGGCAGGACCTAGCGGGGTAGGACCCAGCGATGCAGGACCAAGAGCATCCTCACCTCAGCAAGTCATAGGGATACCTGTCCGACAGCCAGGTATGACCCCGGAGGAGTCCCGGAGATTGCAGTCGATAGCAGCAGGCCTACGTCACAGTCTCGCTGCGATAGCTGGGCATCGAGAAGTTTTGGATGAAGTCTTGGCAGGAATGGAAATCCTGTATCAGCATTCGATGGAGACTGCTGACACTGCTAGTGCTGCTAGACGAGAGGCAGGTCATGCGATGACAGCATATTATGTGTTTGGTGGGCTGTTCCTGATTGTGATGTGATAAGGATGGGAGCATTGACAAAGGAAAGCTCTAGTAGCAAGAGGAAGCCAGCAGATCAGGGAGAGAAGAAGTATGGAGGCAAGTCAGGGAGGAAGTAGAAAGTCTCAAGAAAATTTATGTTAAGAGCCCAGGAGCAAGAACCAGTGAAAACTCAAGGACAAGAAGTGCAGGAGCAAAAGCAGTACTCAGGGCCGCTTCCGAAGTGCAATAAGTGTAACTTCCATCACAAGGGAGCTTGCCCGGTGTGCCAAAACTGTAAGCAAACAGGCCATTACTCGAAGTATTGTAAGGTGAATAAGGAGGGAAAAAGGACATGTTACGAGTGCGGGAGTAATGATCATCTCCGTAGAGCATGTCCTAAACTGAACAATGGACCTGGTAACAATGGACAAGGCCAAGCCAGGCAAAACTTTCAAGGAAATCAAGTTAGACAACCAAGAGGTGTAGCCTTTGTGATTGGTGCAGAAGAAGCTCGTCAGAACCCTGAAGTGATAACAGGTACGTTCCTCCTGAACAACCACTTTGCATCAGTAATATTCGATGCGGGAGCAGATAGGAGTTTTGTTTCTTTAGCATTTAGACCGTTAATTGGCTTGAAATCGGTAAAGATGAGGATTGCATATGCTATTGAACTTGCTGATGGGTATGAAATTAGGGCTAGTGATATAATTCCTGGTTGTACTCTGAATTTAGCTGATAAACTCTTTAGCATTGACCTAATTCCTATAGAGCTAGGTAGTTTTGATGTGATAGTAGGGATGGATTGGTTATCCAAAAATAGAGCAGACATTGGTTGTTATGAGAAAGTCATCAGAGTGCCTCTCCCTAATGGAGAAACCCTTATCATACACGGTGAGAAGCCAGGAAGAAGTTTAAACATAGTATCAAGCGTGAAGGTTCACAAGTACCTGAAGAAGAATTGTATTGCATTCATGGCCCACGTGCTAGAAAGAGAACTAGAAGCTAAGCAACTCAAGGAGATTCCAGTGGTTCAAAACTATCCCGAAGTATTTCCGGAGGAATTTCCCGGTCTACCCCCTTATAGACAGGTCGAATTTCGGATAGACTTAGTTCCCGGAGCGGCACCGGTAGCAAAAGCACCATATCGCCTTGCACCATCCGAGATGCAAGAACTATCCGGACAACTTCAAGAACTTCTAGACAAAGGGTTTATTCGACCAAGTTCTTCACCTTGGGGAGCCCCAGTGTTATTCGTCAAAAAGAAAGATGGTTCGTTCCGAATGTGCATTGATTACAGAGAATTGAACAAGTTGACAATCAAGAATCGATATCCCCTCCCTAGAATAGATGACTTGTTCGATCAGTTGCAGGGCGCTTCCTACTTCTCAAAAATCGACCTTCGGTCAGGGTATCATCAGCTAAGAATTCACGAAGAGGACATTCACAAGACAGCGTTTAGAACCCGTTATGGACATTATGAATTCTTAGTCATGCCTTTTGGACTAACGAACGCACCCGCTGTATTCATGGATTTGATGAATAGGGTCTGTAGACCATACCTAGACAGGTTTATAATTGTCTTTATCGATGACATACTTGTTTACTCGCGGACCAAAGAAGATCACAATAGACATCTAAAGCTAGTGTTGGAGCTGTTGAAGGAACAAAAATTGTATGCCAAGTTCACTAAGTGTGAATTTTGGATTCGGGAAGTACATTTTCTTGGTCATGTGATCGGTGAAAGAGGAATCCATGTAGATCCAGCTAAGATAGAGGCAATCAAGAAATGGGAGGCCCCCAAAACCCCGACAGAAATACGACAATTCCTAGGATTAGCTGGGTACTACAGACGCTTCATTGAGAATTTCTCTAGGATTGCTCAACCATTAACATCTTTGACCCAAAAGGATAGAAAATTTCTCTGGGAACAGAAACACGAAGAGGCGTTTCAAATCCTGAAAAACAAGCTGTGCAATGCACCAATTCTGGCTTTACCAGAAGGATCAGAGAACTTTGTGGTGTATTGTGATGCGTCTCATCAAGGATTAGGATGTGTGCTAATGCAAAAAGATAGGGTCATTGCATATGCTTCCAGACAACTCAAACCGCACGAGAAGAATTATACCACCCATGATCTAGAACTAGGAGCAATAGTTTTCGCCCTTAAGATATGGAGGCATTATTTGTACGGAACCAAATGCACCATTTATACCGATCACAAAAGCCTTCAGCATATTCTGGATCAGAAAATGTTAAACATGCGGCAGAGAAGATGGGTAGAGTTGTTTAGTGATTATGATTGTGAGATACGATACCACCCAGGAAAGGCTAACGTAGTAGCCGACGCTCTTAGTAGGAAAGTAAGAGTGAAACCTTCCCGTGTGAGAGCTTTGGGAATGGTAATTCAGACAAGCTTGAAATCTCAAATCATTAATGCCCAGGAGAAAGCGTTATGCAAGGAAAATCTTCCAGGCGAAACTTTACATGGTTTGGAAGAAAGATTTGAAACCAAACCTGATGGAGTTCGTTATTTTAAAGACAGGGTCTGGATTCCAAGGGTTAACAACCTGAGAGACATGGTATTAGAAGAGTCTCATCGATCTAAATACTCCATCCACCCTGGAGCAGATAAGATGTACAAGGATCTTAAAGAGTACTATTGGTGGCCTGGAATGAAAAAGGATATTGCCTTGTACGTCGGGAAGTGTTTGACATGCTCAATAGTCAAAGCTGAACATCAGAAACCTTTCGGGTTGTTGCAACAACCTGAAATTCCCCAATGGAAATGGGAGCAAATATCTATGGATTTCGTTACCAAACTCCCTAGAACTGCTAGAGGTCACGACTCAATTTGGGTCATAGTGGATCGACTGACGAAATCCGCTCACTTTCTCCCTATTCGAGAAGATTTCAAGATGGAAAAATTGGCCCAAATCTACATCGACAAAATTGTTTCTCTGCATGGTGTACCCCTATCTATCATTTCTGATAGAGATAGTCGTTTTACATCTCGATTTTGGTGGATGTTACAGAGGGCACTAGGAACCAAGATTGATTTGAGCACAGCTTACCACCCTCAGACAGATGGGCAAACAGAGAGAACAATACAAACATTGGAAGACATGCTACGAGCGTGTGTCATTGAGTTCAAAGGAAATTGGGATACTCATTTGCCCCTAATTGAGTTTTCCTACAATAACAGTTACCACACGAGTATCCAATGTGCTCCATATGAAGCATTGTATGGACGCAAGTGTCGTTCGCCCTTATGCTGGACAGAAATCGGTGACAGACAGTTGACTAGAGTCGAACTTATCCAGGAAACATCTGACAAGATTACTATCATCAAAGATAAGCTTAAAGCTGCTAGAGATCGTCAGAAAAGTTATGCGGATAATCGTCGAAAACCATTAGAATTCCAAGTAGGAGACAAGGTACTTTTAAAAGTGTCGCCTTGGAAAGGGCTTGTGCGTTTTGGTAAGAAAGGAAAACTAAGCCCGAGATATGTTGGACCCTTTGAAATCCTTGAAAGGATTGGTCCGGTAGCGTATAAACTCCAATTGCCCCAAGAGTTAAGCGCCATTCACGACACATTCCACGTCTCCAACCTTAAGAAATGTCTAGCCGACGAAACATTAATAGTACCCCTGGAGGAAATTAAGATCAATGATAAGCTGAGCTTCGTTGAGGAACCGATAGAAATCCTTGACAGGGAGGTAAAACAACTTAAGCGGAGTAAGATCCCGATTGTGAAAGTTCGATGGAACTCAAAACGCGGGCCGGAGTACACCTGGGAGCGCGAGGATTACATAAAGGAAAAGTATCCGCAACTATTCCCATGCGATGACAAGCGATGACATAGAATGAATTTCGGGACGAAATTCTTTTTAAGTGGGGGATACTGTGACAACTGCCAATTCAGGTCATTCTTGGACTCATGCATCTTTATAATAACCATTCATGCACAACATGTCATGACCTAGTAGTATAAATTAGGTCAAAAATCTTGCATAAACTAGGATCCAACTAAGGTCTAGGACTAATATACTTGATACTTACAATTCTAGTAAGTTACTTAGCTACAATAGGAAATGCCAATACTATAATTAGAATAAAGCTTCAAGCTTTGTTATAATTGAAATAGGGTATAAAACTCTAAAAATAAATTAAAACATTCTAATTATACTTCAACATGTTGTTGAATATCAATCAATGTTCCAAAAACTCTAAACAGCCAAAAATCCAAATTTATAAATCTTAAAGCTTAAAAACTTTATAAAATTTGGCTATAAACTTTCTAATATCAAATTTTATTAATCAAATTATGGATTATACCAATGAAATAGAAATATAAATTACAAGTATTAATCATAATTTATTAGTTAAAAACAAGATTTTTAAATAAATCAAAAATTGCTTAAAGAATCACTTTTATAAAAATTAGATTTTTATAAAAATTAGATTTTTATAAAAATTAAGGAGGGATTTTTTATAAAAATTTGAATTTAGGAGAGAGGAGGCTTTAATGCCTCAAAAATCTGGCCATCTCCCCTCTCCCCATGCACTCTCTTCCCAAAACTCATGATTAAACTCAAACCCACACTCCACCTCTTCTCTCTTCACTCTTCTCACTTCACTCTCTTCACACACTTCACCCTCTTCCTCTCTCTCTCTAAACTCACGAAATTTCTCTCATTTCTCTGCCAAATTTCAAGACTTTGAAGACCTTGAAGTGTTCTTACTTCTCTCAAGATCATAACCAAGGTAAACAACATCATCTTCTTCCATAGTTTGATGATTCTACTTCTTTTCCTTCTTAGTTTTCTCTTCTTTTAGGATTCTATGCCTTTCCATGGCTAGAAATCTTTATTCTCCCCTTGTGGTTTGTAGATTCTCACCATAACACAATGCATGTGTTAAAGATGGTGAAAATCCGGGATCAAACCCATGCAAGGAGTGGAAAAGAAGCACATATGATCATGTGACATCAAAACATAATATTTCATGTTCTTCTCCATTTCTTGTGTGTTCATGCATGAACGAAAGCATTAAACCATTTCTAGTACATCTTGGATGCTCATTCATTCCATGCATGTGTTAGAAATCGGGCCTTACCAAGGACATGCATGATGTTCTTATTGAAATACCCTAAAAATGCACACAAGCAAACATGCAATCTGCCAGATTATTTTGTTCGACTTTGAACAGTCATAACTCAGTCATTTTTTAACCAAATCATGATATTCTTTTTGTATTGGTTAGTTCCACGAGTTAACTTTCAAACCCAACTGGTCTTACTGTAAAATATTAAATATCCGATTTTTGGCAGATTTTACAAAAAGGTTGCGCATACAGCTCTTTTTCTGTGATCACTATTTTTATCTTGCTTAAACAATGGTCTTAAACCCAACCATAAATCTTAGGAAAAATACCTTAGAAACTTAACATATCTAGTGAGTTATGGTTGAAATTTCGTGGCTTAAAACCTCACTGAATGGGCTACAAAAATTCATGAACCTCAGCCACATCTACACTTCATGCATTATTGCATGCAACTTTTCTTAAATTGTTTGGAATCATTACCCTCATTTCTCTTCTGAATACATTCTTAACATTTTTACTTTTGAAAGCCCTTGCATGCATGAGATAATCTGGAAAATTACAAGAGCTTTTGTTATTTATTTGATTTATTAGAATTATTGCTAAAACCAAGGGCATAAATCATATAAAATACTTCCAGAGGTCAATAAATCCTAAATAAATTCATGGATGATACTTATGGGGAATAATGACCCCTCACCAAATTTCAGCAATTTTTGTTACTGTTTCATATGATTTCTAATTTTCTTTTATTTAGGACATGATAAATTACAAAACCACTTTTTAGGATGTGAAAATTGTATCTAACAATTTTCGCATACCTTACTTGTGATGGGTGACTCAAGAAAATAATTTCAAGATTTTTCATCATGTCTAGCTATTTTTCCCAATTTTTGGTAATTATAATGGCTTAAAAATGGGAAAAATAGTTCTGATTATCCAAAATTCATGACAATTTGCCAGGATATCATATTGTATAGTAGGAGGTTACATAAAAATTTTGAATATTTTTCTCCACTGTAAACTATTTTTCCCTTATTTTCTAAAGTTAATTGCACTAAAATTCACTTAAATATACATAAATACCCAAAACCAGTTTATACATTATGAAAACCACTTTTGATATTTTTTCCAAGATATTTATACTGTAAATGATGTTACAAAAATTTATGGTAATTTATTTTAACTGTTTAATAATATTTCTTTAATTAATGACTATTTAAAGGAATAAAACAAGGAAAAATACAAATAACCACTGAAAAATATATTTTATATTTTTCCCAGCCTATTTATGTATAATAACAATTAAATAAAAAGTTTGGGTAATTTTGGAAACTGTTTACTATTTATTTCAATTTTTATTGAAATAAATGCTCAAAAATTATAAAATATAATTAAACAGCTTGGAAATCCATTTTTATAATTTTCCCAGCTTAGTATTGTGTATTAACAGTTAAATAAAAAGTTTGAGAATTTTTATCCCTCGAATGCTATTTTTCGTGAATTTATGTTGTTATTGAGACTTAAAATTTGGAAAATTAACCTTCCAAGGTTGTAATTAATCGCACGACTTGTAAAATTTCAATACATCAGAAAAAGTGTAACAAAATGATATAAATCCAATACTAAAACATAAATTGGCATTTCCCTATATGTAGAGTTTAGTATATTAGCATTAGATATCGACATGGAAACTCACTAGTGCGTGTGTTTGGTGTCGTAGGATCCCGGTAGTAAGACGTTGGTGCATCCCGAAGTACCGCTTGTGTCTACACAAAACATCGTGAGTATTCACGCACTCCCCTATTTTCAGTTTTATGTTTTGGGGTGGAAAAGCATGTCCAGAAAAACTATTGTTTGCATGTTGTACTTAAATTGAATTGTATCAAACATGATTGCTATTGTATTGCTATGTTTCTTTATGTATGTCTATGCAACACGGAACATGAGAACTTATCGTACAAAGGCCCTTCCCTTATCTCTAACCATTAACTCTTTGAGCCAATGGTCGTTATGGATAGCGCTATTAGGAATTGACAACTCCTCACTCGCCCGAATCGCTGGAGTGCATGATACCATATTCATCTATGGAACGATAAGCATAGATCTCGATAGGGCTTCAGTCATAGGTTTGGTTGAGACTCATTGTTTGCTCATACACATACAAACTCGTTTCTCGTTATAGCAATAAACTTGTATTCATTAATAGCAATCAACTTGTTTATCATTGAAGCAATGTACTTGTATTTACGAAAAGCCTTATTGTACGCTCGATTTTATAAACTTGTGATACTCACCAACTATTTTCATAGTTGACGCTCGTTTTACATGCTTTTTCAGGAAATAATTAGTAAGTGGATGTAAAGATTCATCATCATAGAGCATGCTGCATCGTGTTGAAGCTATTATGAAGCTATATTTTGAACAATGTTATTTTGAAAAACTTGTATTTTGTTCTTTTGAAGCTATGGGTTGTAAACTTTTAAATACTGCTATGGTGATGTATCTTTATCTTTTGCAATGAAACCGTTATCGCTGTCATACCTTGCGTTTCCGCTTTAGCGGGGTGTGACAATAACAAGCTAGGAAGGTTACCTCTAAGATTTGGAGCCATAAATCTTTGCTTTTGGACCTTAATTTAGAGTGAGGAGAGAGGTTTTAGAGAGAGTAATGAGATGAAGCCAAAATCTTCAAATGAGGGCTTAAAACACTTTATATAGTGTCTAAGTTTTGGACACAGTGGAATTCTACCCAATACCGGCGTTAGGCAAGGCTTTTGGTCGTTCCCGATTGAGTTGTCGTAACCCGATACGGTAATTACTAAAAATGTTCTGATTACTAATATGGGGTGTTAAAATTATTTCTAATTGTATTAAGACACCCATTAAGTCATTTTAGATTGATACAAATTAATGACTTAATTAAACGACGAAATCGGAATCGGATTTGAAAACGACAATTGGTTACTTGAATTGAAGTAAGAAAAGAGTTACAAGAAGTGGTACGGAATTCCGGGTTGTTACAAGTTTTTTCTTGAACTCGTCGACTCCTTTGGTCTATAAGTCCAACACAAACCCCCTAACAGGTTCAGTGTACCCTCACTCCACCAAAACCACTTCCAGAAGACATTATCGGAAAAAGAGACCCGACTCGCCGAGTCTCCCAAGTGACTCGTCGAGTACCTCTATGATCAAAACTATCCAATCAATTATAACGGGTCTTAATGCATCAAAACCATAGATCTAACCTCCTAAGGTCCATTTCAAAGCTCCAATCTTGACGTCCATTCATGGGGTTTTTGACTCAAAAGAGCATAAAATAAGTCTACAAGATGCATGAGGTTCTTATGGCAACAAAGTTGGCACCTTTATGCTATATGGACCCCCGATAGTTCTAGATTTGAAGTGCAACACCAAGCACACATAAAATTCAATTATGGCTTCACTATGCTCATAAAAATGGTAGAAATATCCCAAAATCAAAATCTAAAAGATAGATGGTCAAGGTTCTAGCTTTTACCTTGAATGAGTTGAGAATGGATCAAAACCTCTGGATCTTCTTGCTTCTACTTGAACTCCCAAGCTTCCTTGCTCCTTTCCAAATTCAAGATCACACAAAAAAGGTACCACAAGCTCAAGAACACACAAAAATGGCTAGGGTTTCAAGTTAGGGTTTTCTTGTTGGGTTTTGTCGATAAGAACATTCCTATTTGCACATAAAAACCCTAATGCTTGGATCTAAGTTTCTCTAATTGAACATGCAATGTATCCAAGACATTGATTGATAAATCTAGTATAATAATACAAGAAATCAGATCTAAAAGAATACCTTGAATCACTTACTTGGATCTTCTTGTCCTTGGAGCTTAAAGTCAAAAATGTCACTCCTCTAATGGCTTACAAACACCAACTAGCAAGAGGATGATCTGAGAGAGATGTAAGAGGGTGATAAATCGGCCAGGGTTTCTCCAATACCAATGGTCCCAATTTCCTCACCCCTATGGGTGTATTTATACTAGTGAGCCTCCTAGGGTTTCACCCTTAAAACCTTAATTGGATAACTTAGGCTCTAAGCAATCCAATCTCCTTATTGATAAGCCTTTGGACGATTTGTAGGTTTATCCAAACCCTAAAATCTGTCCACCCCTTAGTCACAAGGAATCCCTGCTCAAAATACAACTATCATATAATTGACAGTTTATGCCCCTTTATTCAGTTAATCTCTTTAAGTCACCAAATTAATTCCTAATTAATTTCTAACTTATATTAATCAAATAAAAATATTATTATTCCTTATATTATCCTCATAATATATTAATAATAATTCTTCTCTCATTATAAATCATCCGGTCAAATTGCTATGGTGAAGGCAACCCAAAAGGACCATGCTCAATCGGGTCAAGTACTTACCAAATATAGTTGCAGCCTTAGACACTATTCCAACAGTCTCCCACTTGGATAAGTCTAGTAACTATATATCCTGATTAGCAATTGTAGCTCTCAAAGATGCTGTTAAACTCGGATCTTATCAATTTTGTCCAGCATATGGTTTCTCGATCTCAGATTTATTCAACATAGAACTTAATCGAACACATCAATTTAGTTATAACCGTGACCAGCACATAAGTCAAATCAAATCATCGAGTAGCCGAGATATCACTTTCACCCTCTTAGGATAAAAGTAACAGATAAACTTCGACTTATATGAAGTTACTTATTCATTAATCAACTATACACAACAATGCGTTTTATAACATCAATTTACTGATGCGGTTTCGCATTATCAATATACAACCAATTAACAAATAACAAACCATATATCTAGGTTTTAAGACCATATGATATTATTGTGTTGCGATCAACCTTTTTCGTCAAATTTCATAAGGTGATTCCAGCAAGCGCGAGTTTGTTCCAATGCTCAAAACTAGTTCATAAGCACTCATGAACGTTGCACCAAACTTTTGCTATGTCTAATACCATTTAGACAATCTACACACCAATTCATGACAATCTTCATTCATACCGACTTCCAACATATGAACGATTGTGGATCGTTTGAATAATTCGATTAATCCAAATAAACTCAATTATTCAAGAAGTCAAAACATGCAAAGTGAAAGAATAGTTAAACATTTAACATAAGATAGTAACTTTACTTATAAATGATATCCTTTATTTATTCATCAAATGTTAAATCACATTTATCTATTATAAGTTTCTAAAACTATCTAATCTAATCTAATATCATCTCTCAGCCCAATACTCCTAGCATGCTGCAAATGCTTAACACTACTCAGTCCCTTCGTAAGCGGATCTGTTGGGTTATCCTCTGATGATATCCTCCTTACTATGAGGTGTCCTTCTTCTACTCGATGTCTAATGAAATGATATTTTCTATTGATATGACGAGATATACCATGATCCCTCGGTTCCTTGGTCAAGGCAACCGCTCCTTCATTATCACAGAAAATTTTCGTAGGCTCCTTTATGGTAGGCAAAACTCCAAGATCACCAATGAACTTCTTTAGCCATATTTCCTCCTTCGACGCTTCGCTCGCTACTATGTACTCTGATTCGCACGTTGAATCAGCTACGTTTCTAGTTTGGAAATCTTCCAAGTTACTGCTCCTCCATTAAGGGTAAAGACCCAACCCAATTGCGAACGGAAGTTGCCCCTATCGGTCTGAACACAATCGTCACTATACCCTCGCACTTTCAATTCATCACTCCCCCCGAGGAATAACAACCATTCCTTGATCCTCCGAAGGTAATTAAGGATATTCTTGACCGCAGTCCAATGTGCTCTTCCAGGGTTCCCTTGATATCTACTAAGCATGCTCAAAGCAAAGGCTACATCAGGGCGAGTACAAGTCATAGCATACATGATTGAGCCAACTGTGGAAGCATATGGTACTCGGCTCATTCCTGCTATCTCGGCTTCGGTACTCGGAGTTTGATTCTTACTCAACTTGGCATTACTTTGTATCGATAATTCTTCCTTCTTCGAATTTTCCATACTAAAACGTTTTAGTACTTTATCTAAGTAAGTGTTCTGACTAAGTCCTATTAGTCTCTTACTTCTTTCTCTCACTATCCTTATTCCCAAAATATAGGAAGCCTCTCCGAGTTCCTTCATAGCGAAGCACTTCCCGAGCTAGGATTTAACCTCCTGCATAGTCGGGATGTCGTTTCCTATGAGTAGCATGTCATCGATATAAAAAACGAGAAGGCTAACTATGCTCCCACTAACTTTGACATATACACATGATTCATCTTTGTCACACCCCCGAACTAGACGGTGAAAATGTCTGAGGGCTCTTGTGACTTAATTGAAAACCATCACAATGATTATACATGAATCATAACATCATTCATCACCATGCATTGAAATATCACAATTGATATTGTTTACATTCAGTACATTGTGTTAAACATTACAATTCCATAACATAAATCGTTTGATCATTAATCTAAGCAAAACACCATGACATAACTTGATACATATTCTTTTGTTTACCTATTACCTGATAATACAAGTTATTTTGAAAACGGTCAACATATGAAATGGTGGTGAGTTCATAAGTAATGTTATGGAAAAAATGATTTTTGTGAAGATTGCAAACCCTGAAAATCCGATATTTTCTGAAAAGAGTATTTGTAAAAAAAAATTGTGAAGATCCGTAAATATGCTTGTTGATTTTGAAAACATGAATAATTGTTGAACTTTGTATACATCACATAGGTTAAAATGTTGAACTCCCCGGGAAAACCCGATGTTTTCCCAATGCGTAAATTACATGACTTGTTGATTGTTATACTGATACGATGATTGGTTTTTATTACCCAAGTCACATTGGATTTATTAACGATTGTGAGTTGTTACAATCACGCATTACTGAAAATGACTAGTTTATAACAACAAATTATGAACGATCCTTGAGGCGTTATCCATACTACTCACATAATCCAACCACCCTGACTTCTCTTGTTTAACGTCACGAATCTGCTTACTCGGTTTCTCATAGCCCCACAACCGAGGAGAAAGGAGGGTAAGAAGCCTCCTCTATTTCCATAAGTCATTCAAGGCTATCGGGAATACGAAAGGCACTTGGCCCGACTCGCATTTGACTTCTCGACTTCGCTAGTAGTACTAATGGGCCCTTGGGGCCCAACAACACAATAGAGCTATTGAAAGTCCTTTTACATGGAATTAGGTCATAGAAGGCCCATTAACATGTAAGCGCCTCCCCTTCGAGCCCAAAGATCATGCTATTGGGCTAGCAAGGCCCAACAAGCACAATTGGAAACTTTCAACCCCAAAGATTGAATAT
Source organism: Lactuca saligna (assembly GCF_052625555.1). NCBI lineage: Eukaryota > Viridiplantae > Streptophyta > Magnoliopsida > Asterales > Asteraceae > Lactuca > Lactuca saligna. Next base: position 215,620,900 of record NC_136420.1, read on the forward strand.
TGACTCCTTGTAGTTATCACGTGTTTATTGAAGTACTATGGTTTATTGATTTTTGTTTTGTTTTTGATTCGAGACCGAATCAATTCGTTTGGTAACGATATTGGTTGTTGAATGTGTATTCGTTATTACGTTTCGCCGGTAGTCGTGGATCTCGTATTTTGTCTTATGGGATTTGTTTTGTTAAAAGTGAGATTTTTATTTTTTTACAACCTTTCTTTTATAAAGTTAACACTTTTAGTCCTTTATATAAAAGAATTTCCATTTTAGTCCTTAAACCATTTTTCTTGACACTTTAGTATCATAACTTGTTGAGAAAATGTTTTTAGCCCAAATTTTTTAGTAAACAACTTAAGTCCTTCCAAAATGAAGTTTCTCTGTTAGAACCCTCAATTTCGCAACTTTGTCAATTTTGGCCGAAAATAGAAAATTTTTACATTTTTTATCCTTTTTTAATTTTAAAAACATTTTTGACCTTTGAAATGGTTTTAATACACTTTAAACCCCCTTTTTTACAGAAAAATTCCTTTTCTTGCCCTCCATCTTAGAAATCTCGCAATTTGGGCTCATTGGGCCAAAAAGCCCAAATTTAGCCCATTAAATTCAATATTTACATTTTAAGCCCCTCAAAAATGTTGATGTTCCGAAAAATTGTTATAGAAACTGTTTGGACCCTTTTGAACCTCCATAAATTATAATTTGTTGGTTTGGGCCCTTAGTTTTGTATTTTTGACAATTTAAGCCCAAAAATGGGTTTTATGAACAAATATGTTCATCCTGACCAAATGAACTATTTTTCTTGACTTTATTAGTGTAAAATGGTTTAGGTTAGGTTTATTTCCCATCCCATGTTTTAGATATCGGTTTTACACACTTGTTGAATAACATATTCATCACATATACAAGATATCATACACATACATGCATCAAATCACACATAGCATACATTTACACATGGATCTACACATTTACTTGTATTCTCCCCGATAAAAACTCATAAAAACCGAAAAGAAGGGGTATAAAACTCACCTTGTGGTTTGGATTTGGTGTTGATGAAGATTTGAGAGAATATTTCGGCCCTAGCAACATTTTGAGGAAGTTTTCGAACTTCGATGATTCTAGGGAGTTAGATCATGAATTTGCTTGAGTTAAGATGAGATGTTTGATAGACTAAGAGTCTAGATCGTAAATCTAAATTTAAACTTACCTTGGATGATATTTTTTTGGAAAGTCTCTTTGAAAAGATCTTGATTCTCGAAAATTTGATGAAGAAAGTTGAGGATGTTCTTTGAGAGAGTTTGTTTAATAAAAATTGGATGAAGTGTGTATGTTTGGGAGCTCTCGGATGAGAATCAAGAAGAAGAAGAGAGAGAGAGAGTAGAGATGACTAACTTAGATGCATGTTGGTCCATGCATGGAGGTATGTGATGTATAAATGAGGTGGCAATCTCACAAGTCAACTCTTCATTCTTTGGGTTGGGCTTGGGCTGAGATTTGGAGAGGGAAAAAGAAAAGGATTGGGCCTTGTATGCTTAAGCCTATTTCATGGTAATCTTAAGTGATGTTTGCTTCAAATAAATATAAATGTGATTTTTATGACCTATTACGGCTAAATTAGGTTAATTATGGCCCAATATGGTTCATTTAAATAATTTATTTCATTCTAGCCCAATATGGCCTAAAATATTGAAATAAATGGAAGTAGGTCCAATTAGAGCCCATTTAAGAGTTCTAAGCCCAAGATAGTCAAATTGGAAGCTTATTGGTCCATTAGGCCCAATAAGGAAGTCCTAGTTCAAAATGGACTTATACACGAACTTCTAGGGTTTCCAATTGCTTGTTGACTATTTGCAATGATTGTATGAGGTGTTTGATTGAAATTATGTTGTCATAGAGTAAGCATCACGCATGCTTTCATGTTTTTGATTCATATTTGACATAAGTTTTGTAGTTAGAAGGCACAAAATTTTTGAGATGTGACATCATCCCCCCGTTAGAGGGCATTTTGTCCCGAAATGCTTTTGAAAGCTCGATCTGAGAATGCTAGAATAGATGAGTGTACTTTTGCTTCATTTGGTCTTCGCGTTCCCACGTGAGTTTTGGCCCACGCTTCGCGTTCCACCATAGTTTCACGATCGGGATGCGACTTTGCTTAGTACGCTTCACCTCCCTATCTGTGATTTCGACTGGTTCTTCCATGAACAGGAGATTCTCATTGATTTCAAATTCATCAAGGGGAATGAAGAGAGTTTCATCTGATAGGCACTTCTTTAGATTGGAAACATGGAACACAGGGTGTACACTGCTTAGCTCAACGGGTAGCTGCAGTTTGTACGCCACTGGACCTATTCGGGCAACGATCTCAAAAGGTCCAATGTATCATGGGTTCAGTTTTCCCCGTTTTCCGAAACGAATGACCCCTTTCCTGGGTGAAACTTTTAACAGTACTCGATCGTAGACCTGAAACTCTAAGGGCTTTCGCCGTTTATCAGGGTAGCTTTTTTGTCGGTTGCGCGAGGCTTGTAGTCGAGCTCTGATTTGAACTATCTTTTCTGTTGTTTCACGTATGATCTCTAGTCCCATTAACGCCTTGTCCGATGCTAGTTCCTTTGCGAGCTGGGTGTCGCCCACCTCAGCCCAACACAACGGTGATCTACACTTACGTCCATATAGCGCTTCGAAAGGGGCGACCTTGATGCTTGAATGATAACTTTTGTTATATAAAAACTCAACCAAGAGTAAGTGGGTATCCCAAGACTTCCCAAAGTCTATCACACATGCGCGAAGCATGTCTTCGAGCGTCTGGATGGGTCGTTCGCTTTGACCGTCCGTTTGTGGGTGATAAGCGGTGCTTATGTCGAGATGGGTTCCAATTGCTTTCTGAAGTGATTGCCAAAAACGTGAAGTGAACCTACTATCTCTATCTGTCACACCCCCAAACCAGAACGGTAGAAACATTCGGGGGCGGAGGACGTCATATTCAGTATCATAACAGTTCATAAAAAGGAAAGTACACACCACCATACATATATAAAGGTTTTTAAAATGTTTACACAATGGTATTCATTACATGTTTAAAAGATAAATACATAAACATCTTTCAAAGGAAGTAATTAACACCAGCGCGTTAATCCCCAAAAGTTTATTTTTCCAACCTGCTTAGTGGTTCCCTGATAATACAAGTTATTTCAAAGAGAAAGTGTCAACAATTAAGTTGGTGAGTTCATAAGTGGTTTAGAAAAATTGAATGCCATTCCAAAATCAGTGTATGTTTTTCAAGAAAATCCCTTATTTTCCTATTAGTTGTTTGGTTTGTATATAGGAAAATCCCATATTTTCCTAAAGTGATAGTTAGTCTAATGTCCAAGACTAAAAACCGAAAGCAAACGATATGCTTTAGAAGATTGAAGCATAGATTTATATAATAAAACCTATAAGAAGATTTCAGTTGTTAGATAAAGAATAGTTTTAATAACTACTCATTCATCAATCAGAAGTACTATAATAATTGTATATCCAGTGAGTTTTATAACCATACTAAACATAATATGCCTGCAGGGACGTTCTTCAGGCGTCGTAGCGTTATGACAAACTCTCACCCCAAAAGACAAACTGTAGCTAAGAGTGAGGGCGCGGGATCATGACTTCCCGTATAGATCTATACACATTTGACACGTTCTCCGAACGGGAGACTCTGGTTATAGACAGGACTTGTAGTGGTACTTTTAGCAAAAGGTAGTATTTGAAGATGTACGCGTCTCACGGATTCTCAACTAAGTCTGTATTAAAGTAGTAGTTTTGTATACAAAGTTTATCATTTTTCACCACGTTTGACAAAACATAAATCATAAGTCCTTTTAAATGCATAAAACAATTTAACAATGAAGGATATTTTGAAATACTAAATACTTTGTATAAATCTAGTGCATGCAAAGTATGACAAGAGTCTTCACGTAGTTTTAATGAATCACAAGTGATTCATTTGATAAAAATGAGTAAAGTGAAACTTTATGAAATACACGATAATAACCGTATGTTTACTTGTATTCCCCCCTCCCCTAAAAGGGTATAAAAACATTTAAAAACGTATTTAAAGTGTGTTTGTAGGGATATGAACTCACTTGATAGATTGAAGAAGGTGTGTTGGAAACCGAGCAGAACATTAGCTTGAAAAAGCGGATTTTCTCGGGATTCTCAGGAATCTCGGGAGCGTGAAACTTCCTTCAGGACTTGAGTACGGGAACCGGGGCTTCGGGATAATTATTTCACGGAAAACGAGGCAAAACGCAAGAAAAACGAGAGAATATGAGCAAGTTTCCCCAGAACCTTCACAACCCTTTTATAGGGGCTGAGAGGCCTCGGTATGCGGGGCGTACGAGGTTAAGTGGGGCATACTCATACGTCATGCGTGACCGAGACCTCGACTGCCTCGGCTTCGGATGGGACGGGACGGGGTAGTCTCGCATAGGGGCGATGTGGACGAACCGGAGCCTAGGCCTTGAGTACGCGGGGTGTATGACTGTATGCGGCGCGTAACTCAGATGGACCCGGTGACTCACCCTTCGGATAATACCGATTTTTGAATTAAATTTATATATTAATTATTTAGCAAACTTCAAAAATTCATATCTCCTTCATATGAACTCTGTTTTCGACGTTCTTTATATCCACGCGTAGGTGAGACTATGCTCTACAACTTTGGTTTAGATTCCATCGGCAAATTTCGAAATTATTTTTATTATTTATTTTTTTAAAAGGTTGGGGTAAGAAAAGTTCGTTAATAATTCATAACTATTGCATACGACGTCAGATTTGGGCGTTGTTTTTGTGTATGGTTGCAGTTTATTGATATATATGACTTTCATTTAGACACCTAAGGTCAAAAAGTATTTTATCGAAACCTCGCGTTTACGTATATCCGTATTGTCGGTTTTTGTCGTAAGACTTAGAATGGTCATAACTTCTTCGTTATAGCTCGGATTTTAGTGTTCTTTATATGATTGGAAACCTTAAGACGATATCTACTACATAATGTACTCCAAGCAGAGTTTTTGAATATTTCATTTTTCGATGATCTTCCTATTACTTTTAAAAGAGGTTACAAGACTCGATTTTTAGTGAGCTGAAATAATGGGTTGTTACATCATCCCCCCGTTAGAGGGAATTTCGTCCCAAAATTAAATACAAGAGAAAAGTTTTAGGGGCTGAGGAAAAGATGCGGATACTTCTGTTGCATCTGGTCTTCTCGTTCCCACGTGAACTTAGGTCCCCTCTTCGCATTCCAACGGACCTTTACTATTAATATGCGACTCTGTTTAGTTTGTTTAATTTCCATATCCATGATCTCGACGGGTTCTTCCACGAAGTTAAGATTTTTGTTAAGTTCGATTTCGTCGAGTGGAATTACAATTGTCTCGTTGGACAAACACTTTTTCAGGTTCAATACGTGGAATACTAGATGTGCTTTGTTAAGCTCGATTGGAAGTTGGAGTGTGTAAGCCACTGGACCAATTCTTGAAATGATTTTGAAGGGTCCAATGTACCAAGGATTTAGTTTCCCACGCTTTCCAAAGCGTATCATGCCCTTCCAAGGTGAGACCTTTAGTACTACACGGTCAGCAATATAAAATTCCAAGGGTTTTCGTCTTTTGTCGATATAGCTCTTTTGCCAAGCTCTTGAGGATTTTAGTCATTCTCGTATTTGCACGATCCTTTCGGTCGTTTCTCTGATGATCTCCATACCAGTGAGGGTGCTATCAGCGACTAGACCTTTCGCCAACTGCGTGTCGCCTACTTCCGTCCAGTACAGAGGTGATCTGCACTTACGGCCATAAAGGGCTTAAAATGGAGCAATCTTGATACTAGTATGATAACTATATTTATAAGAGAACTCGACTAAAGGTAAGTGAACATCCCCCGCTTCACCAAAGTCGATTACACATGCTCGCAACATCTCTTCCAAGGTTTGGATCGTTCTCTCACTCTGTCCGTCAGTTTTTGGGTGGTAGGCCGTACGCATATCCAACCTTGTTCCCATGGATTTTTGCAATGATTTCCAGAACCTGGAAGTAAATATGTTGTCTCTATCCAAGACGATAGAAATTGGCACTCTATGAAGTCGTACCATCTCTCGGATGTAGATTCTCGATAGTTTTCCATCTTATTAGTTTCCTTGATTGGTAACAAATGAGCGGACTTGGTTAGTTTGTCGACGATCACCCAAATAGTATCTTGGCCACCCTGAGTTTTGGACAGTTTCGTTATGAAGTCCATGGAAATCTATTCCCATTTCCATTAAGGTATTTCAGGTTGATGGAGTACACCTGAGGGTTTTTGGTGTTCTATTTTTATGTTGGCACAAGTCAAGCACTTGCTCACATAGGTAGAAATCTCTGCTTTCATGTTTGGCCACCAGTATAGTTACTTGAGATCTAGATACATCTTATCTGACCCTGGGTTCACGGAGTATGGAGTCTTGTGTGCTTTGCTCATAACTACCTCTCTGAACCCACCAAACTTGGGTGTTTAGATTCGGTTCATGAGGTAGCGTACTCCGTCACTGTTGATTTCTAGGTTCTTGTCCATCCCCCTAAGGGTCTCACCTGTCACGTTTTCGGGTTTCAAGGCCTCTATTTGAGCTTCCTTGATTTGTGATGACAAGTGTTAATGGATCGACATTGTTAATGACTTCACTCTTCGACTAGAGTACTCCTTACGACTAAGGGCATCGGCCACAACGTTTGCCTTTCCCGGATGATAGAGAATCTCACATTCGTAGTTGTTGAGCAATTCGACCCAACGTTGTTGTCTCATGTTTAACTCCTTCTGGTCGAAGATGTGTTCAAGGCTCTTGTGGTCTGAAAAGATGGTGCACTTGGTCCCGTATAAGTAGTGCCTCCAGATTTTCAGAGCGAAGACCACCGCTCCAAGTTGTAGGTCATGAGTGGTGTAGTTTACTTCATGCGTTTTCAGTTGTCGTGAGGCATATGTGATAACCTTTCCTATATGCATTAGTACACAACCCAACCCTTGCTTCGAAGCATCGCAATATACCACAAAATCTTCGATCCACACTGGAAGAGAAAGAATGGGCGCACTGTGAAGGGCCTGTTTCAAAGTTTGAAATGCAACATCTTGTTTTTCTCCCTAGTTATAGGTCACACCCTTCTGAGTTAAGGTGGTAAGAGGCTTTGCGATGCTAGAGAAGTTCTGAATGAACCTTCGATAATAACCAGCAAGACCTAGAAATTGGTGAATCTCTGTTGGTGTAGTTGGTGCAGACCAATTTTTGATAGCCTTGATTTTTGATGGATCCACGTTGTCACACCCCAAAACCAAGAACGGCGGAAACGTTCTTGGGTGGAGGACGTCATGTAATGTATCACAACACAGTAAATGTAAATAAGCAAACAACATCATCCATTGCATTAAATATATAATTTTAATACAAGCGAGTTCTGTACAGTATAGACACCAAAAATAATGTATATCAAAATAATAAGATGAGTCTTGAATGCGCTCCATCTTCTCAAAAGCTGGCCTCGGTACCTGTCTACTGATGACCTGAGAATACAAGTTATTTTGAAAGAGTTTATCAGCATTAAGCTGGTGAGTTCATAAGTATTTTAGTGTCGGTATTTGTCATCCAAAAATGTTTGAACATGTATCAAGTATAAGTTTGTAAAATGCATGTAAAGGTTTGCAATTGTTTGTAAAAGTTTGAATCTCTCAGAAAAAACTATATTTTCTATTAAAGTAGCCTTCTACCAAGGCTTAACTGTTTTTTATGCTCGTTTGATGTAAAAGTGTATGATTTCCCAAGTGTAACTATCATTTAACAAAATATTGTTTGTACATTAACGTTTAAGTGAGGTTATCACTAAAATATGTAATGGGTAAATCATTGTAGTACTGTAGTCTTTTATTGTAAGAACTACTGTTGTACTAACTACCTTAAACCGGATTTATATTAAGGTATTATGTGATAAATTGCACCATACTATCGACTAGTAACAACGACATAATGAATGGTCGTAATAACGGAATGACATTTGGCACCCGCAGACTTGCAGGTCCGGCTGTAGCTAGTAGCAACGTGTAGGATTGTCAATCCAGTATAGATCTATACGCAAACTCACGCTCTCCCTCCAAGAGAATTTTGGCTACAACTCGAGCCATTACATTTAAGTCATGCTCCGATTTAAATCACAATAATTAACGTGTTCATGTATATGTAATGTTTCTCGTTCTAGTATAGTTATATATGTATTGTTTCTAGCATAGTTGTATATGTATTGTTTCTAGTATAGTTGTATATGTATTGTTTCTAGTCTGACTGTATATGTATTGTTTCTAGTATAGTTGTATATGTATCGTTTCTAGTCTGACTGTATATGTATTGTTTCTAGTATAGTTGTATATGTATCGTTTCTAGTATAGTTGTATATGTATTGTTTCTAGTATAGTTGTATATGTATTGTATTACCCCAATGGTAAGTAGCTATTGATGTACTGATAAATATATATATATATGGAAGTACTTTTATGTGTATACATGTATATATGATATATAACTAATATTGAAACGACCTTCGGATGGTCACCAGAAATCCCACCAGACCACATCTCAGTGCGCGAAAAGGAAATAGGACGGATGGCCTTCCTAAGCCCTTTAAACGTTACTTATATATCTATACATACATGGGCATGCAATTTATAAGAAGTAAAACAAAGTTTTAATAAAAGCATCGGATAAGTAAAAGAGTTTGTAAAACATTTTGAAGTAAAGCAGTTTGATAAACAATTTGAACAGTGATAAAATCGTTGGTTTTCTAGTTATTAATCACATGTGATTAATGCAATCACATGTGATTGATGCAATAACTAATAGTATTTAACTTGTATCCCCCTCCCCCCATAAAGTATTTAAAACATTTAAAACATTTCAAAGGTTGATTAAAGGGGTATGAACTCACTTGTGGTGAGTAGATTGGATTGATGTATCGGGTACCGTGCTAGGTGGCAAACAGAAACTTGTTCACACGTTCGAGCCTAGTTATCATATAATGAGCATATATATAACTAATTAGCCAAATAATAACTTAACAAAGTCAGTTAAGACACTTAGGAACATGTATACACTTTATATAAGTTTTATAGGTCCTAACGGTTGCATCTAAGTTGATACGGGACAAGGCAAAGGGGGTTTAATGCACCAATGACCTTGTATATGAGTTCACCACACAACAAACCCCACCCTTTGGAGTTTAGGGCCGTGAACCCATGAGTTTACGGCCGTGAACTCCTCACATGGTGGTTTTGGGTGTTTTGAAGTGTTATCTTGATCCTAGAATAAGCCTAGCCTTCTTGGAATAATCCTTGAAGTAGTTTAAGGCCTTGGAATGCTCTTTTGGGGAGTTTACGGCCAAAGGACCATATCCCCTAGAGTTTACGGCTGTAAACTCCTATGGGGTGTTGGTTTTAATTCATTTGAGGCAATTTCACATGTAGGATAGCGTCCATGTTTTTATCTAAGGCTAAAGCGGACAAGAGGCACACATTTGTGCCTTCACTTGGAGTTTACGGCCCAAGTAATATTCCTTGGCCGTAAACTCCCTTTAAGGGATGGTTTTGATGTCTTTTACTCCCCATTCAAGTCCTATGTGTTCAAGGGTAATTGTCTTAAAGCCTTAGGGGTGTTTAGGGTGCATTTTACCCTTAGAAAAGGGGTTTACAGCCCAAGAGATATTCTTGGCCGTAAACTCCAATAAATCTATGATTTTGAAGTGTTTTGAAGTCCAAAATAGATACAAGCATTAGAGGGTAGTTGTCCTTAGACTTAAGGGGTGGTTTAGGGCACTTATAGCCCTTAAAAAGGGGTTTACGACCCAAGAAATGTCCTTGGCCGTAAACTCCTATTACTTGTGTTTCTTGAATGATTTCTAGCCTCTAATGATCATACACTAAGTCCTTAACTAGTTGCTTAACAAGAAAATGGGACTAGGTAGCCTTTAGGCTTCATTTTGGAGTTTAATCCCCAAGAACATTCTTGGGCGGTAAACTCCCGGATCTTGCAGTTTAGACATCTAATTGATGTTATAAATCATATATCAAGTATTTAAACATATTTAGGAAAGTAGACTCATAATCCGGGATGAAAACCCGAAGATCCGTAAGAGAGAATTGGCTTTTCTCTAGTTGGAATTGTGAATAATGAATTAATTAAATTCAAAAATCTATTTATAGTCCTGAAATATTTTGACAGAAAATATTTTTATTCCGGAAGTCGGACTATAACATTATCAAACTTACAATGTTCAAGTTTCACAATTACAGGAGCATCCACTCTCCTGATATATCCAGAAACGTAAACCGTAATGTACACAAACTTGTTCGGACAAGTCTGAAAATCACTGAAACTGTACTAGCATCTATTGAATAGATAATGTTCGTACAAATGGAAATTTCGGGTTGTCACATCATCCCCCCGTTAGAAGGAATTTCGTCCCGAAATTAGAATTTAAGCAAATAAGAAGTTACAAATAACTAAGCGAAAAGATGAGGATATTTCAGTTTCATCTGATCCTCGCGTTCCCAAGTGAATTCCGGTCCTCGCTTGGTGTTCCAGCTAACCTTCACGATAGGGATACGACTTTGTTTCTTCTGCTTGACCTCACGGTCCATGATCTCTACAGGTTCTTCCACGAAGTTGAGGCTGTCGTTGATCTCGATCTCGTCGAGTGGGATTACGAGAGTCTCGTCGGACGAACACTTTTTCAAGTTAGATACGTGGAATGTAGAATGTACGTTACGAAGTGGGTTGGGTAGATCAAGTTTGTAAGCTACGGGGCCGACTCTTGCCAGAACCTCGAAAGGCCCTATGTACCTAGGATTAAGCTTCCCATGCTTACCGAAGCGTATCAAGCCCTTCAGGGTGAGGCTTTGAGAAGGACTCGGTCTCCCACCTGAAATTCCAAAGGTTTTCTTCGTTTATCAGCGTAGCTCTTTTGTCGGTCTTTAGAGGCTTTCAGTCGTTCACGAATCTGAACGATCTTCTTTGTCGTTTCCCGAATGATTTCCGGACCGGTGCGAGTGCTGTCAGAAGCTTGCCCCCTAGCTAATTGGGTATCACCCACTTCAGCCCAACATGGAGGGGATCTGCACTTTTGGCCGTAGAGGGCTTCAAATGGTGCTGCCTTTATGCTCATGTGATAACTATTGCTGTAGGAAAATTCGACGAGGGGTAAATGGGTATCCCACACTTTTCCAAAGTCAATTACACAAGCACGCAACATATCTTCTAAAGTCTGGATCGTCCTCTCACTCTGTCCGTCGGTCTGTGGATGGTAGGCTGTGCTCATGTCCAGCCTTGTTCCTAGGGAATGTTGCAGTGATTGCCAGAATCTTAAGGTGAACCTACTATCTCGATCAGAGATAATGGATATAGGTACACCATGTAGCCGTACGATTTCCCTAATATATGTTCTCGTAAGTTTCTCCATCTTGTCAGTTTCTTTGATGGGCAGGAAGTGTGCAGACTTGGTCAATCTATCTACGAAGACCCATATGGTATCAAGTCCAACCGTTGTCTTGGGCAACTTGGTTATGAAATCCATAGTGATCCGCTCCCACTTCCATTCTGGAATCTCTGGTTGTTGAAGTAAACCGGAGGGCTTCTGGTACTCGACCTTTACCTTTGCGCAAGTAAGGCATTTACTTACGAAGGTTGCAATCTCTGTTTTCATATTAGGCCACCAGTATAGCTTTTTAAGATCCAGATACATCTTATCTGAACCTGGGTCGATGGAATACCGAGTGTTGTGCGCCTCGGTCATGACTAAGTCTCGGAAGCCACCGTGCTTCAGTGTCCAGATCCGGTCCATGAAGTATAAGGCTCCGTCACCCTTGGCTTCTAAATTCTTGTCCATTCCTCTTAGGGATTCACTCGTCACATTTTCAAGTTTCATAGCTTCAAGTTGGGCCGCCTGAATTTGATTAGAGAAGTGTGAATGGATGGTTATTGACAATGATTTGACTTTGCGACCAAAATATTCTTTCCGACTCAGGGCGTCTGCTACTACGTTGGTGTTACCCGGATGATAACGAATATCGCATTCGTAATCACTGAGTAGCTCGACCCACCGTCGTTGTCTCATGTTGAGCTCCTTCTGATCGAATATGTGTTGTAAACTCTTGTGGTCGGTAAAGATAGTGCTCTTCGTCCCATACAAGTAATGTCTCCAGATCTTCAGAGCAAACACCATTGCTCCCATTTCAAGATCGTGTGTCGTATAGTTAACTTCGTGTGTCTTCAACTGTCTGGAGGCGTAGGCGATTACCTTACCTCGCTGCATCAGAACACACCCAAGCCCTTGGTTCGATGCATCCGCAATAGACTACGAAGTCTTCTATCCCTTCGGGGAGAGATATTATTGGCGCGGTGCACAAGGCTCGCTTGAGAGTTTGGAACGCTCTCTCTTGTTTCTCTTCCCAGTCAAAGGCCACGCCTTTCTAGGTCAGGGTTGTAAGAGGTTTTGCTATTTGGGAGAATTCTGAATGAATCTGCGGTAGTTGCCAGCAAGACCTAGAAATTGACGAATTTCTGTCGGAGTCTTGGGTGCTGACCAGTTCTCAATGGCTTTAATTTTGGATGGGTCCACGTGGATTCCCTATTCGCTTACCACGTGGCCTCAGAATTCGACTCTTCGGATCCAAAATTCACATTTCGAGAACTTCGCATAAAGTTTCTCCGTTCGTAAAGTTCCTAAAACTAGTCGTAGGTGATCGCCATACTCATCCTTACTTCGGGAGTAGATCAGGATGTCGTCAATGAAAACGATGACGAACTTATCCAAGTAAGGTCGGCGTACTCTGTTCATCAGGTCCATGAAAACTGCTGGCGCATTGGTCAATATGAATGGCATCACCACGAACTCGTAATGTCCGTAACGAGTTCGGAAGGCTGTCTTCGGCACATCCTCCTCGAGCACTAGTAACTGGTGATATCCGGATCTTAGATCAATTTTGGAAAAATAGTTCGCCCCTTGCAGTTGGTCAAATAGTTTGTCTATGCGAGGCAGAGGGTAACGATTTTTGACCGTCAGTTTGTTGAGTTCTCTGTAGTCGATACACATACAGAATGATCCGTCTTTCTTCTTAACGAACAAGACCGGTGCTACCTAAGGTGAGAAGCTTGGTCTAATGTAGCCCTTGCTGAGCAGTTCGTTAAGTTGACCAGATAATTCCTGCATCTCTACTGCTGCTAAGCGGTAGGGCAACTTGGCTACTGGGGTAGCTCCTGGGACTAAGTCGATTCTGAACTCGACATGTCGTTGCGGAGGTAATCCAGGTAGTTCTTCTGGGAAAATGTCGGGGAAGTCACTCACTACTGGAATGTTCTTTAGTTCCTTCGTTTCGAGGTTCGTGTCGACGATGTGAGCAAGGAATGCGTGGTATTCTTTGCGTAGATATTTTGTGCTTGAATACTTGATATAATGCGAACACTCGCACCCGGTTTGTCGCCGTAGACTATAAGAGTTTCGTTAGACGGAAGGTTTAGTCGGATTGCTTTGTCGAAGCACATGATGTCGGCGCGATGAAGACTCAACCAATCCATGCCGATGATAACGTCGAAGCTTTTTATTGAGATCGGCATGAGGTCGATTGGGAATGAATGGTTATCTAGGGTTAGGATACATCCTAAGTATATGCTACTGGTGTTTTCTGTTTTGTCGTTAGCCATTTCTACTGTGAATTGTTCTTTAAGTGCGTGTGGTTGTTGTTTAAGCATGCGAGCAAATTTGTGGTTCACGAAGCTTCGCTCCGCTCCACTATCGAACAGAATGCATGCATAGGAGTAATCGAGGAGGAACGTACCAGTCACCACTGTCGGGTCAGCAACTGCTTCACCGTGGCCTATAGCCAGTACCCTCCCTGCTCCTCCAACATTTCTCGCTTTGGGGCAGTCCCTCTTATAGTGGCCTGTTTCGCCACATCCATAGCAAGTTGGGCTCGCGCCGGAGCCAGGGACTTGTGTGATCGGTTGTGTCGGGAACTTACAGAAATGGACGGTGTGTCCTTTCCTGTTGCAGTTAGAGCACTGCATTTCACGGCAGGGGCCGTTGTGGTGGAAGTTGCATTTGTTGCACTTCGGAAAACTTCCAGCATACTGCTTCATCAGAGCAGTAGCAGCAACAGGGGTTACCATGGCATGTACTGCCACAATTTGTTGCTTCTTGGCAGCTCGCTGCCTCTTCTTGTCATCCCAGAACTTCCGCTTGGTGTCAGCGGGTTTGGAGGGTTCTGAGATGGCTAGGGTTGTTGTGGTTGCAGGGGTTTTGACACCATGGTCAATGAGTCGCTGTGCTAGTCGCTTGGCAATATCGAAGGTAGCGGGGTTTGATGATAGCACATTCCCCTGATACGGAGGCACTAGCCCCCATATGTACCGTTCGATCTTTTTCCCTTCAGTGGGAACCATATTAGGGCAGAGGGCCACCAGTTCGCTAAATCTGGCTGTGTAAGCAACAATATTGGTGCCCTTCATGGTCAGGCTCCAAAGCTCCTTCTCTAATTTCTGGATCTCGCCCCTCGGACAGTATTCCTCAATCATGAGGTCTTTCAACGTATCCCAGCCTATGTCGTTGGCTACGACGAGAGTTAGAGATTTAACGTGGCCGTTCCACCACGTCAGTGCGTTCCCTTCGAAGGTGCATGCGGCATATTTGACCTTGCTCGCAGCAGGGCAAGAACAAATTTCGAAGACTAATTCAGTCTTCTCGAACCATTGCGAGAGGGATATGACTCCGCCGGTCCCATGAAAGGACTTCGGCTTGCAGTTGGTAAAATCCTTGTAAGAGCACTCTCTCGAGCGCACAGGAGTTTCAACAGGAATGGAGTTAACCGGGGTTCCACCTTTGCTAGCATCAGTAGAGTGATATTGTGCCATGGCAGTTGCCACTGCTGCAGCTACGGCAGCATTTAGGGCTGTTGTATCGATCACCGGAGGTGGTGTAGGTGTAGGGTTATTCAAGGGAGATTTGCGAGGAGGCATCTTTCAGTTATAAGTTTATAAAGATGAGAAAAGTGGTAAGAATCAATTTGTAAGTAATGTGCGAATGACACATGGACTAACTAACCATAGCCCAACAATTGAATGAGTGTTTGAGACATAACAAGTAAGATGTGTAGGAAAAACCCAAATGTAAAGATTCTTCCCACAGAGTAGGTAGTTGTCAATAATACTGTATTACTGATGTAATGAGTTCAATGAAAATTGACCTAACAGTAGGTCTTACATCATACCATACGGAAAGTTTGACAGTTCTTAGATTCCTAATTAGAGTACTGAAAGATAGGAATATTTTACAGATTAGTGTACTTAGAGCACGGATGTTAAAGGCTAATCCTTAACCCAAAAGATAATGATGTACTAGACATCATCTAACGGCGATGAGTATTCCTCGGGAGAACCCTGAGGTCTCTCATTTGTCGGACCACCTCTTGAAGGTGTCGCTCATGAGCCCTTTGACGAGCTCACAGTTCCATGACTTCAGCTTGAGACGCAACCAGATGTTGCTGTAGGGTTTCATTGCTTCTCTGGGTCCGTTCCATGTCTTCTTCGAGACGGCGAATGCAGACTGTGTTGACACCAGAGTTGGCATCAATCTCCACGACCCGGTCGATGGCTGCTCGACCTTGCTCGACATTACGAGCTATTCTGCGGATAATGACAGGTAGAGCTCGGTCAGCAGAGCCACCATCTCTGACGTGGTAAAAGGTTCGGTCCCCAAAGTATGGTAAGGGTTGACCCTGTTCGTCGCTCCAGCGATTCAAGTTATCTACCCACAAGGGAGTGGGACCTAGAAAAGCTGGTCGAGGGTTGTTGTTCGGGGCTTGACCTACTGGAGGTAGGTTGATAACTTCGGGCTCAGAGATTGATCCATCTGAGAATCCTTCAGCTTGATGATCATCCAACGGGATTTGGTGTTCATCGTCAGACTCTGCTTCGAGCCATCCTGCGTTGCCTTCATTTGGAAAGTACGGGTCGCCGTGATGGAATCCAGCCATTTAAATCTACGCGAGAAGAGGGGTATAAGGATATAGTATATATGTAGTTAGTAGTACAAAATACACCTATAGTATTTTAATTTTAGGTTCTATTGATCTTCTTGTGGTATTGTTGGTAAGTTTTTAGACTTGTTAACACATCACAACCATTCTAGGGCATATGCTAATCACTCCTCGGACCAGCATAGTTGATCAGGCTATGCCATTCCAAGGACTGACCATATATCCCCGAGCTTACCTGTGATATTTAACAACCGTAATACTTTTGTTCTTGTCATTGTGACACTGGTTTTAGTATGAATGTAGACTAGTATACTTAATTAAATGTTTTAGTATTTTAAGTATAGACTCTTGGTCAGAGTGTTGTAATCGCAACTGGGTTTATAGTTTAGTATATCTTTTATGGGTTGATATACTTGATTCACTATAAACAATGCTCTGATACCAATATGTCACACCCCAAAACCAAGAACGGCGCGTTCTTGGGCGGAGGACGTCATGTAATGTATCACAACACAGTAAATGTAAATAAGCAGACAACATCATCCATTGCATTAAATATATAATTTTAATACAAGCGAGTTTTGTACAGTATAGACACCAAAAATAATGTATATCAAAATAATAAGATGAGTCTTGAATGTGCTCCATCTTCTCAAAAGCTGGCCTCGGTACCTGTCTACTGATGACCTGAGAATACTAGTTATTTTGAAAGAGTTTATCAGTATTAAGCTGGTGAGTTCATAAGTATTTTAGTGTCGGTATTTGTCATCCAAAAATGTTTGAACATGTATCAAGTATAAGTTTGTAAAATGTATGTAAAGGTTTGCAATTGTTTGTAAAAGTTTGAATCTCTTAGAAAAACCTGTATTTTCTATTAAAGTAGCCTTCTACCAAGGCTTAACTATTTTGTATGCTCGTTTGATGTAAAAGTGTATGATTTCCCAAGTGTAACTATCATTCAACAAAATATAGTTTGTACATTAACGTTTAAGTGTGATTATCACTAAAATATGTAATGGGTAAATCATTGTAGTACTGTAGTCTTGTATTATAAGAACTACTGTTGTACTAACTACCTTAAACAGGATTTATATTAACGTATTATGTGATAAATTGCACCATACTATCGACTAGTAACAACGACATAATGAATGGTCGTAATAACGGAATGACGTTTGGCACCCGCAGACCTGCAGGTCTGGCTGTAGCTAGCAGCAACGTGTAGGATTGTCAATCCAGTATAGATCTATACGCAAACTCACGCTCTCCCTCCAAGAGAATTCTGGCCACAACTCGAGCCATGACATTTAGTCATGCTCCGATTTAAATCACAATAATTAACGTGTTCATGTATATGTAATGTTTCTCGTTCTAGTATAGTTGTATATGTATTGTTTCTAGTATAGTTGTATACGTATTGTTTCTAGTATAGTTGTATATGTATTGTTTCTAGTCTGACTGTATATGTATTGTTTCTAGTATAGTTGTATATGTATCGTTTCTAGTCTGACTGTATATGTATTGTTTCTAGTATAGTTGTATATGTATCGTTTCTAGTATAGTTGTATATGTATTGTTTCTAGTATAGTTGTATATGTATTGTATTACCCCGATGGTAACTAGCTATTGATGTACTGATAAATATGAATATGGAAGTACTTTTATGTCTATACATGTATATATGATATATAACTAATATTGAAACGACCATTGGATGGTCACCAGAAATCCAACCAGACCACATCTCAGTGTGCGAAAAGGAAATAGGGCGGATAGCCTTCCTAAGCCCTCTAAACATTACTTATATATCTATACATATATCGACATGCAATTTAAAAGAAGTAAAACGAAGTTTTATTAAAAGCATTTGATAAGTAAAAGAGTTTGTAAAACATTTTGAAGTAAAGCAGTTTGATAAACAGTTTGAACAGTGTTAAAATCATTGGTTTTCTAGTTATTAATCACATGTGATTAATGCAATCACATGTGATTGATGCAATAACTAATAGTATTTAACTTGTATCCCCCCCCCCCCCAATAAAGTATTTAAAACATTTAAAACATTTCAAAGGTTGATTAAATGGGTATGAACTCACTTGTGGTGAGTAGATTGGATTGATGTATCGGGTACCGTGGTAGGTGGCAAATGGAGACTTTTTCACACGTTTGAGCCTAGTTATCATATAATGAGCATATATATAACTAATTACCCAAATAATAACTTAACAAAGTCAGTTAAGACACTTACAAACATGTATACACTTTATATAAGTGTTATAGGTCCTAACGGTTGCATCTAAGTTGATACGGGACAAGGCAAAGGGGGTTTAATGCCCCAATGACCTTGTATATGAGTTCATGTCACACCCCCAAACCAGAATGGCGGAAACATTCGGGGGTGGATGACTTCACGTAGTATCACAACGATTGAATATTGTAAAGAAAGTAACACAACCATCATATATATAAAAATGAAAACGTGTATTGTTGCGTTATACATGTTATCAAAAGAATATTACAATATGATGAATAAATGTTTAATGATAAAATCATCCTTTGTGTTCCTTCTTCCAAAAGCTGGTAGTTTACCTGTATCACTGATTCCCTGAGAAATACAAGTGGTTTTGAAATGTGTCAACAATTAAGTTGTTGAGTTCATGAGTGCTCCGAGTTGAAAAGTATATTCCTTTTGGTAGTAAATTGGTAAACGAGGTTTTTAGAAAATCCAATATTTTCTTGTAAAATGAAAAAGGTTCCAAAGCTGGAAACGTATTAGTAACTTTTATAAACAATAATGACAATAATTTAGTATGAAATTATAATGTAGGAAAACTGCGATGCACATATGAATCTCGTAAATCAATCTTGTTTTATACTTTTTATGTGAGTTTTATAACCATACTGATGACACTGACGGCCTGTAACAACATTCTTCAAGTGTTGCAGTGTTATGACATTTGTCACCCCAGACCTGCCGGTCTAACTATAGCTAGTAGTTTAGGTGCGGGATTGTCAATCCCGTATAACCATCACGCTCTCCCTCCAAGAGATTATGGTATATAATACAGGACTTGAAATGCATACAAAAATGTACGTTGAAGTTTAAATGTCTCACATTGACTAGTATAAATAGACTTACAATGAAATAACCTTACTTCTTTTGAAAGTGGTTCGTTTTTCAAATTGTATAAAATGTAGGATTGACCTTCTAACTATACCCATTATAGTTTTTCAGATAGTATGTTCCATTTCGTAGAAATAACTTAGTGATATACTCGCCCTTGTATACATAAGATGTTTGTATCGATATTCGAAGTTAGAAACTGCATTTATGTTTATAAAACGATACTTTTAACGTGTAATGTACTTGTATTCCCCCCCCCCCTAAAACATGAAAAAGAATTGAAAGTAGGGGTATGAACTCACTCGTTAAGTTCGAAGAGAGGGGCTAGAGTTGAGCAGAGTTTCGATCGCGGATAGTTGCGTCGTCGGGCTCTTCGGGGATCTCTGCAACGTAAATCTTTCGTCGAGGGCTCGAGTGCGGAAACCGAGGTGAGAAAGGGTCTCTGGAGCTGGGAGAATGGCTGAGAAATGGTGAAGGTGTGCCTAAACTCGAAGCTTATGCCTTCCATTTATACGGCTGGAAAACCCCGTACGCGGCGCGTACTTTCGGAGTACGCGGGGCGTAAAGTGGCATCATGGCATACGACTCGGGTCTAGCCGGTGTAGCTTGGGCGGGTCGATGGGACTACTGGGTCTAGCCAGCGTAGCTTGGGCGGGTTGATGAGACCCGACTCTGGGTCTAGTACGCGGGGCGTAATCCCTGCTTCCGACTTCTAAATTCTGTAACTTTCGCGTACGAGCTCCGTTTTTCGCGTCCTTTATATCCACGCGTAGGTGAGATTATGCTCTACAACTTTCATTTAGACTCTGTCGGCTAGTTTTGACTTTATTTTTAATGATATAATTTTAATAGGCCGGGCCTCCTAAAGTTCGTTAAAATTTCATAGGTTCTTTATTCGACGTCGGTTTTCGTTTGTCTTTTGATTGTTTTATTACCACCGAGGAGATCTTCAACTTCCGTTTAGGTGGCGATAGCTAAATAACACTCGATCTTCAATCCGAGTTTTTAGCCCTCTACTACTGTTACGAAACTTTGAAAATTCGTAACTTCTTCATACGAGGTCCAATTTGGGCGATCTTTTTATGCACGCTCATCTTTCAACGAGATCTACGACTTTTGTTTAGATACTTTAAGGCTAAAATGTATTTTATTGAGATTCCACTTTTTACGTCAAATTATGTTTTAACGTCGTGTCGTAATTATACGAGTGGTTATAATTTCTTCAATATAACTCGGTTTTGAGTGTTCTTTATGTTTTTGGAAACCTGGGCATGATATCTAATATTCGATGCATCCCAACTTAGATACCTGAACACTTTATTTTCGAGGTTAATTTCGTTGTTTTTAGCTTTCGAATGTTTACAATGCTTTTGGGAAAAATAGGGTTGTCACATCATCCCCCTGTTACGGGAATTTCGTCCCGAAATTTAATCTAAGATAGATATTACAAATTTAGAAAAAGATGCGGGTACTTTTGTTTCATTTGATCCTCTCGTTCCTAGGTGTATTCAGGTCCTCGCTTGGCGTTCCAGCGGACCTTTACGATAGGTATGCGGCTTTGTTTAGTCCTTTTGACTTCCCAATCCATGATCTCTACCGGTTCCTCTACAAATTGTAGGTTTCCGTTTATTGCGATTTCGTCTAGAGGGACGACAAGGGTCTCGTCGGATAAGCATTTCTTCAGGTTTGATACATGAAAGGTAGGGTGTACATTGTGGAGTTCCTGAGGTAGTCTAAGTTTGTAAGCCACTGGACCGATCCTCGCAAGGATCTCGAATGGTCCAATGTATCTGGGGTTCAGTTTCCCACGTTTTCCGAAGCGTATCAATCCTTTCCAAGGCGAGACATTTAGTAGGACATGGTCTCCAACTTGGAATTCCAAGGGTTTTCGTCTCTTATCTGCATAACTCTTTTGTCTATCCCTTGATGCCTTTAGACGTTCTCGGATTTGAACAATCTTCTCCGTAGTTTCCCGTATGATTTCTGGCCTAGTAAGTGTGTTGTCAGTTGCTTGTCCTTTTGCTAGTTGGGTGTCTCCCACTTCGGCCCAACATAAAGGTGACCTGCACTTGCGGCCATAGAGGGCTTCGAACGGGGCAGCTTTGATACTGGTGTGGTAGCTATTGTTGTACGAGAACTCGACCAAGGGTAGATGTGTGTCCCATGCTTTGCCGAAATCGATTACGCAGGCTCAGCATGTCTTCTAGGGTTTGTATGGTTCTCTCGCTCTGACCGTCGGTTTGAGGGTGATAGGCGGTACTCATGTCTAGTCTTGTCCCCAAAGCTCTTTGTAGCGACTGCCAGAATCTTGAGGTGAATCTACTATCTCGGTCCGAGATAATGGATACGGGCACACCGTGCAGTCGTACAATTTCCCTGAGGTACGTCCTTGTTAACTTCTCCAATTTATCCGTCTCTTTGATCGGTAGGAAATGCGCTGATTTAGTTAACCTGTCGACAATTACCCAAATGGTGTTGAGTCCGTTTGTCGTTTTGGGTAACTTGGTTATGAAATCCATAGTTATCCGCTCCCACTTCCATTCGGGTATTTCTGGTTGTTGTAATAAACCTGAAGGCTTTTCGTATTCTATTTTGACCTTAGCGCACGTCAGACATTTACTCACGTAGGTAGCAATTTCGGCTTTCATGTTCGGCCACCAGTACAACTTCTTGAGGTCGAGATACATCTTGTCGGAGCCGGGGTGTATGGAGTATCGTGTTTTATGGGCTTCGTCCATGACGATTTCTCTGAATCCACCAAACTTTGGTGTCCATATTCGATCCATGAAGTAACGAACTCCGTCGTTCTTGGTTTAAAGATTCTTATCCATTCCCCTTAGGGTTTCTCCTGCCACATTTTCAGCTTTCAAGGCTTCTATTTGGGCTTCCTTGATTTGCGTGGACAGGTGGGAATGGATCGTCATAGTTAGGGACTTCACTCGGTGACCTGAGTATTCCTTCCTACTGAGTGCATCCGCCACTACATTAGCCTTTCCGGGGTGATATCGAATTTCGCATTTGTAATCACTTAGTAGCTCTACCCACCGTCTTTGTCTCATGTTGAGTTCTTTCTTGTTGAGAATATGTTGAAGGCTTTTATGGTCAGTGAAGATCGTGCATTTTGTGCCGTAGAGGTAGTGTCTCCATATCTTTAGAGCGAAAACGACTGCTCCTAGCTCAAGATCGTGCGTTGTGTAGTTCACTTCATGCGTCTTTAGTTGTCTTGAGGCATAGGCGATGACCTTCCCTCGTTGCATCAGGACACACCCGAGTCCTTGGTTTGATGCATCACAATAGACCACGAAGTCCTCCGTCCCTTCTGGCAGGGTTAGGATGGGCGCACTACATAATGCTCGTTTTAGTGTTTGAAATGCGGCATCTTGTTTTTCTCCCCAGTCGAAGGTCACATTTTTCTGAGTTAGTGTGGTAAGTGGCTTGGCAATCTTGGAAAAATTCTGTATGAACCTTCGGTAATACCCGGCGAGTCCTAAAAATTGTCGGATCTCTGTAGGGGTTCTTGGAATCGTCCAATTCTCTATTGCTTTGATCTTCGAGGGATCCACGTGTATTTCTTCCTTGCTTACTACGTGTCCTAGAAAATCCACCTCTCGAATCCAAAATTCGCACTTGGAAAATTTTGCATAAAGTTTCTCTGCCCTTAATGTTTCCAGAACTTGGCGGAGATGTTGGCTGTGTTCTTCCTGGTTTCTAGAATAGATGAGTATATCATCTATGAACACGATCACGAATTTGTCCAGGAAGGGGCGACATACTCGGTTCATCAAATCCATGAACACTGCTGGAGCGTTTGTCAATCCGAAGGGCATCACTACAAACTCGTAGTGACCATATCGTGTTCGGAAATCCGTTTTGGGGATGTCTCCTTCTAGTACTCGTAGCTGGTGATAACCGGATCTTAGGTCGATTTTCGAGAAGTAGCTCGCTCCTTGTAGTTGGTCAAAAAGATCGTCTATACGTGGAAGGGGATATCGGTTCTTGATTGTCAGTTTGTTCAGTTCTTGATAATCGATGCACATGCGAAAAGATCCGTCCTTCTTTTTCACGAATAGGACTGGTGCACCCCATGGTGAGAAACTTGGCCTAATGAATCCCTTGCTCAACAGCTCGTTCAATTGACTGGACAGTTCCTGCATCTCGGCTGGAGCTAAACGGTACGGTGACTTTGCTACTGGGGTGGCTCCGGGAATCAAATCGATTCTGAATTCGACTTGACGTTCTGGCGGGATTCCTGGGAGATCTTCTGGGAAAATGTCTGGGAAATTGCAGACTTCTGGAATATCTTTAATGTTCTTTGGTTCTTTCTTCCGGTCTACTACGTGGGCTAGAAAGGCATGGTATTCCTTGCGAAGATATTTTCGTGCTTTAATACTGGAGATGATTTGTAATTTTGCACTAGGTTTGTCTCCATATATGATGAGATTTTCACCGTTGGGAAGATTGAGACGAACGGCCTTTTCATGGCAAAGAATGTCGGCATGGTGAAGACTCAGCCAGTCCATACCGATGATTATATCAAAACTTCTTATTGAAATGGGCATAAGGTCAATTGGAAATAAATGTTCGTTTAAATTTAATGTGCACCCGACGTACATATTGCTTGTGCTTTCTGTTTTTCCATTAGCCATTTCTATAGTGAATATTTTATTAAGTGGTTGGGGTCTCTGGTTAAGTAGATGTTTGAATTTATGGCTCACAAAACTTCTCTCCGCACCGCAATCAAATAGTATGCATGCATAAATGTTGTCGAGGAGAAACGTACCTGTAACTACTGTTGGATCAGTTATTGCTTCATTTTGACCTATCGCCAGCACTCTCCCAATACCACCAACATTCCTTGTCTTGGGGCAGTCCCTCTTGAAATGCTCGGTTTCTCCACATCCATAACATGCTTGGCTTACTCCAGTACTAGGAACTTGAGTGAATGGCCGCGCTGGTGCCTTACAGAAACGGGTTGTGTGCCCTTTCCTGTCGCAGTTCTTACAGTACATCTCGCGGCAATTACCGTGGTGATGGTAGTTGCATTTGCTGCACTTTGGCAAGTTCCCTGCATATTATTTTGTTGGCGTCGAAGTTGTAGGAGTTGTGCCGGGAGTAGTAGCAGCATGAACCGCCACCATTTGTCTCTTTGAAGGTTCTTGCGAGGTTAGTCCCTTCCTCTTGTTCCAGTATTTCTTCTTGCTGTTGTTATTGTTGTCATTGTTCCCTTTGGTTGGTTCAGTTGCGATAGTCGTGACTCCTTGGCAGACGCCATGATCCACAAGAGATTGCGCCAGTTCTTTGGCACTGTCGAAGGTCATAGGCTTGGAAGCTAGCACACTTCCTTGCAGTTGGGGTGATAATCCCCAGATGTACCTCTCCACTTTTTGGCTTTCTAGAATCAACATCCCAGGACAAAGTGTTACCAAATCGCTGAACCTATTGGTGTTGCCTGCGATGTCCGATCCTTTCATCGAAAGGTTCCACAATTCTTGTTCCAGCTTCTGAATCTCGCCCCTTGGGCAGTATTCCCGTAGGAGCATTCGCTTCAAATTCTCCCAACCCATGGAGTTTGCCACCACCAGGGTTAGTGTCTTGACGTGGCCGTTCCACCATGTCAAGGCGCGTTCAGAAAATGTACAGGCAGCAAATTTTACTTTGCTTTCTTCCGGGCATGCGCAAATTTCAAATACGGCTTCCGTTTTCTCTATCCATTGGGACAGAGCCAATACTCCTCCAGTTCCATAAAAGGGAATAGGTTTTCCATTAGTGAAGTCTTTGTAAGTGCAGACTCCAGTACGGCCTTGGCTTGGGCCGTTGGTAAAGCTATTTATTCCACCTCCCGACCCATTGTTGCTCATTTGAGCCATCGCCGTGGTTACAGCGGCCGTTACAGCAGTTTGGAACATAGCTGCATCCATAGTTGGAGGAGGTGGTGGAGGTGGTGCTGGAGTTGAGTTTCTGCGTGTTGTTCTACGAGGAGGCATGTTCTGGTAGAGAAAATAAGAATGAATACTATAAGTCTCTAATGTTTTGACAATCGTGTAGTTGAGGGTTAGTCGTATCTTGTAATTTGTTTTGACTTTAGTTTTTTGTTTCAAATTAGATATAACAATTTAATTAATTTCGAGAGGTATATAAAGAGGCACTGCATATATATATATATATATATATATATATATATATATATATATATATATATATATATATATATCACACCTAAGGTGTGTTTCATTAGGCTTCTAGGAAAATTTGACCTATTTAAGAGGTCTCCGTTTTACAGGTACAAAAGAAAATAAGAGAAAAACTTTATCCGCGGTCCTAGTCTATATCAAAATTTGTGGGAGCTTGAACAAACTCTACTTGTGGCGTTTGGAGCTGGATTCGGCATCTGACCGTTTGACTCCCATCAGTCGTCTCTCGAATTCCGCTTGTTGTTCTTTCATCTCCCTTATATCATCTAGAGCTGTTATCATTTGGTTATGTAGTGTCCCCGTGTAGATTTGGATATTCTCATGTAGTCCTTCCAAACGACTGATATCAGAGGCGTTCCCTTGGGTAGCAGCATTGATCTCTCGAATTCTGGTTGCTTGTTGGTCTGCCTGGTAGCTCTGGTTAGCTATAGCGTTCACGACAACGGGAAGTGCTCGATCAGCTGAGCCTCCTCCACTGACGTTGTAAAAATCCCGACACATGCCAAATGGAGGGCGCACGCCTTGCTGACGGCTCCAGTAGTAGAGGTGGCTCCCCCAGATGGGAATGGGTCCCGGTTGATGTGGCCTGATCACTGGAGGATGGGGGATGGGAGGGTTAATTACTTCTGGTTCGGAATCTGTTCCGCTAGAAATTTCCACGATCTCCTCGTCGACTTCGTATTCCTCTCCGACTTCGATTTCGAATTCTTCTTCGACTTCTTCTTCGATTTCTTCTTCGATTTCCTCTGGGTCTTCCTCCGGGTCCTCTTCTATCCAGCCGCCGTTACCTTGATTTAGGTAGTAGGGGTCTCCCGGTAAAGGAAATCCGGCCATTTGTCTGTACTGGGATAGAGGTATGAGATTTTTATAAGAAAAGAATTTCTAATTAACGAATTCGTAAGCCTATTTATATCTTTACTGAGCGCAATGTTTTATCGTTTAATAATAGACTTATATTATTTCAATTTAGCGAATTTAGATTTTATAAGTTTTTGCCTTGTTGACTACTACGACCATTCCTTGAGGTATATTGGTCAAATCCAAGATAAATATAGTTGATCAGGCTATATTTATTCTTGATTTGATTACATACCCCAAGGCTCGATCGTGGTATTGCAACTTGCCATACTACTTTTTAGAAAAACTTGTCATGACGCGAGACTGATACGTGCGGTAAAAATGTATATATTTAAAAGAAAATATATTTCTATGAAAATGTTGTTATCAGAGGGTTTTTGGTTCCCGTTGTATTTATAGTTTGTATATCTTATGTGGTTAGATATAATTAGTTCACTATAAACAATGCTCTGATATCAATCTGTCACACCCCCAAACCAGAATGGCGGAAACATTCGGGGGTGGATGACTTCACGTAGTATCACAACGATTGAATATTGTAAAGAAAGTAACACAACCATCATATATATAAAAATGAAAACGTGTATTGTTGCGTTATACATGTTATCAAAAGAATATTACAATATGATGAATAAATGTTTAATGATAAAATCATCCTTTGTGTTCCTTCTTCCAAAAGCTGGTAGTTTACCTGTATCACTGATTCCCTGAGAAATACAAGTGGTTTTGAAAAGTGTCAACAATTAAGTTGGTGAGTTCATGAGTGCTCCGAGTTGAAAAGTACATTCCTTTTGGTAGTAAATTGGTAAACGAGGTTTTTAGAAAATCCAATATTTTCTTGTAAAATGAAAAAGGTTCCAAAGCTGGAAACGTATTAGTAACTTTTATAAACAATAATGACAATAATTTAGTATGAAATTATAATGTAGGAAAACTGCGATGCACATATGAATCTCGTAAATCAATCTTGTTTTATACTTTTTATGTGAGTTTTATAACCATACTGATGACACTGACGGCCTGTAACAACATTCTTCAAGTGTTGCAGTGTTATGACATTTGTCACCCCAGACCTACCGGTCTAACTATAGCTAGTAGTTTAGGTGCGGGATTGTCAATCCCGTATAGATCTATACACAAGTATCACGCTCTCCCTCCAAGAGATTATGGTATATAATACAGGACTTGAAATGCATACAAAAATGTACGTTGAAGTTTAAATGTCTCACATTGACTAGTATAAATAGACTTACAATGAAATAACCTTACTTCTTTTGAAAGTGGTTCGTTTTTCAAATTGTATAAAATGTAGGATTGACTTGCTAACTATACCCATTATAGTTTTTCAGATAGTATGTTCCATTTCGTAGAAATAACTTAGTGATATACTCGCCCTTGTATACATAAGATGTTTGTATCGATATTCGAAGTTAGAAACTGCATTTATGTTTATAAAATGATACTTTTAACGTGTAATGTACTTGTATTCCCCCCCCCCCCTAAAACATGAAAAAGAATTGAAAGTAGGGGTGTGAACTCACTCGTTAAGTTCGAAGAGAGGGGCTAGAGTTGAGCAGAGTTTCGATCGCGGATAGTTGCGTCGTCGGGCTCTTCGGGGATCTCTGCAACGTAAATCTTTCGTCGAGGGCTCGAGTGCAGAAACCGAGGTGAGAAAGGGTCTCTGGAGCTGGGAGAATGGCTGAGAAATGGTGAAGGTGTGCCTAAACTCGAAGCTTATGCCTTCCATTTATAGGGCTGGAAAACCCCGTATGCGGCGCGCACTTCCGGAGTACGCGGGGCGTAAAGTGGCATCATGGCTTACGACTCGAGTCTAGCCGGTGTAGCTTGGGCGGGTCGATGGGACTACTGGGTCTAGCCAGCGTAGCTTGGGCGGGTTGATGAGACCCGACTCTGGGTCTAGTACGCGGGGCGTAATCCCTGCTTCCGACTTCTAAATTCTGTAACTTTCGCGTACGAGCTCCGTTTTTCGCGTCCTTTATATCCACGCGTAGGTGAGATTATGCTCTACAACTTTCATTTAGACTCCGTCGGCTAGTTTTGACTTTATTTTTAATGATATAATTTTAATAGGCCGGGCCTCCTAAAGTTCGTTAAAATTTCATAGGTTCTTTATTCGACGTCGGTTTTCGTTTGTCTTTTGATTGTTTTATTACCACCGAGGAGATCTTCAACTTCCGTTTAGGTGGCGATAGCTAAATAACACTCGATCTTCAATCCGAGTTTTTAGCCCTCTACTACTGTTACGAAACTTTGAAAATTCGTAACTTCTTCATACGAGGTCCAATTTGGGCGATCTTTTTATGCACGCTCATCTTTCAACGAGATCTACGACTTTTGTTTAGATACTTTAAGGCTAAAATGTATTTTATTGAGATTCCACTTTTTACGTCAAATTATGTTTTAACGTCGTGTCGTAATTATACGAGTGGTTATAATTTCTTCAATATAACTCGGTTTTGAGTGTTCTTTATGTTTTTGGAAACCTGGGCATGATATCTAATATTCGATGCATCCCAACTTAGATACCTGAACACTTTATTTTCGAGGTTAATTTCGTTGTTTTTAGCTTTCGAATGTTTACAATGCTTTTGGGAAAAATAGGGTTGTCACAGTTCACCACCCAACAAACCCCACCCTTTGGAGTTTACGGCCGTGAACCCATGAGTTTACGACCGTGAACTCCTAACATGGTGGTTTTGGGTGTTTTGAAGTGTTATCTTGATCCTAGAATAAGCCTAGCCTTGTTGGAATAATCCTTGAAGTAGTTTAAGGCCTTGGAATGCTCCTTTGGGGAGTTTACGGCCAAAGGACCATATCCCCTAGAGTTTACGGCCGTAAACTCCTATGGGGTGCTGGTTTTAATTCATTTGAGGCACTTGCACATGTAGGATAGCTTCCATGTTTTAATCTAAGGTTAAAGGGGACAAGAGGCACACATTTGTGCCTTCAGTTGGAGTATACAGCCCTAGTAATGTTCCTTGGCCGTAAACTCCCTTTAAGGGATGGTTTTGATGTCTTTTACTCCCCATTCAAGTCCTATGTGTTCAAGGGTAATTGTCTTAAAGCCTTAGGGGTGTTTAGGGTGCATTTTACCCTTAGAAAAGGGGTTAACAGCCCAAGATATATTCTTGGCCGTAAACTCCTATAAATCTATGATTTTGAAGTGTTTTGAAGTCCAAAATAGCTACAAGCATTAGAGGGTAATTGTCCTTAGGCTTAAGGGGTGGTTTAGGGCACTTATAGCCCTTAAAAAGGGGTTTACGGCCCAAGAAATTTCCTTGGCTATAAACTCCCATTACTTGTGTTTCTTGAATGATTTCTAGCCTTTAATGATCATACACTAAGTCCTTAACTAGTTGCTTAACAAGAAAATAGGATAGGTAGCCTTTAGGCTTCGTTTCGAAGTTTAATCCCCAAGAACGTTCTTGGGCAGTAAACTCCCGGATCTTGCAGTTTAGACATGTAATTGATGTTATAAAGCATATATCAAGTATTGAAACACATTTAGGAAAGTAGACTCACAATCCAGGATGAAGACCCGAAGATCCGTCAGAGAGAATTGGCTTTTCTCTAGTTGGAATTCTGAATAATGAATTAATTAAATTCAGAAATCTATTTATAGTCCTGAAATATTTTGACATTAAATATTTGTATTCCGGAAGTCGGACTATAACATTATGAAACTTACAATGTTCAAGTTTCACAATTACAGGAGCATCCACTCTCCTGATATATCCAGAAATGTAAACCCTAATGTACACAAACTTGTTCGGACAAGTCTGAAAATCACTGAAACTGGACTAGCTTCTATTGAATAGATAATGTTCGTACAAATGGAAATTTCGGGTTGTCACACACGTGGATTCCTTCCTTGCTGACCACGTGACTGAGGAAGTCCACCTTTCTAATCTAAAAATCGCATTTTGAGAACTTAGCATAAAGTCTCTAGGTTCGTCACGTCTCTAAGACTTGTCTTAGATGTTAACTATGCTCCTTTTTATTCTTCGAATAAATGAGTATGTCATCTATGAATACTATCACAAATTTATCCAAGAATGGACGACATACCCGATTCATTAGATGCATGAATATGGCCAACACATTGGTTAGTCCGAACGGCATCACTACGAACTCGTAATGTCCGTATCTTGTTCGGAAGGCCGTCTTGGGAATGTTACTCTGCAGGACTCGCAGCTGGTGATATCTCGATCTCAGATCGATCTTGGAGAAGTAGTTGGCTCCTTGGAGTTGGTCGAATAAGTCGTCGATTCGGGGCAGGGGATATCGGTTCTTGACGGTAAGTTTATTGAGTTCTCGGTAGTCGATGCACATCCTGAATGATCCATGCTTCTTTTTCACGAATAACACGGGTGCTCCCAAAGGCGAGAAACTCGGCCTGATGAATCCTTGTCCGAGTAGCTCATTCAGTTGGTTGGATAGCTCCTACATCTCCGCCGGGGCTAACCGATAGGGCGCTTTGGCTACTGGTGTTGCTCCGGGAACTAGGTCGATTCTGAACTCGACTTGTCTCGCGGGTGGTATTCCTGGAAGGTCCTCGGGAAAAACGTCAGGAAAATCGCATACGTCAGGCACATTCTTGACGTCCTGGACTTCGCGTTTCACATCCACGACATGTGCCAAAAACGCATGATACTCCTTGCGTAGGCACTTCTGAGCTTGGATACTTGAGATGATACGAAGGGTGGTACTGGGTTTTTCTCCTAAGACAAAGGAAGTTTTGTCGGTTGGCAGATTAAGGCGAACGGCCTTATCGTAACATAAAATGTTAGCATGATGAGAACTCAGCCAATCAATGCCAATGATGACATTGAAACTCTTAATCGAGACTGGCATGAGGTTGATTGGAAAGGGACTATCGTTTAGAGTTAAGGTATAGTTTAAGTATATCTCCTTAGTGCCTTTGGTTTTACCGTTGGCCATTTCTACTATAAACGGTTCACTTAATGATTGTGGTAATGGCTTCAGCAGGCCTTTAAAATCGTGACTCACAAAACTCCTCTCCGCTCCACTATCAAACAAAATGCATGCATACGAGTTATCGAGAAGAATCGTACCCGTAAAATCAGTGGGGTCCGCAACGGCTTCATCTTGTCCCATTGCGAATACTCGGCCCCTTCCGCCGGTATTCCTGTTGTTTGCCTTCGGGCAGTCCCTGTGGTAGTGCCCTGTGTCTCCGCACTCAAAGCAGGCACGGCTTACTCCGGTATTAGCAGTGGGGGCGGATTGTTAGGTCGGCTCTTTGAAGTAGCGAGCTGTAAGGCCCTTCTTATTGCAGCTAGTGCATTGGAGCTCACGACAGAGACCGTGGTGGTGGAAGTTGCATTGATTGCATTTCAGAAGTTTTCCATTGTAAGAGCTTGTAGGGGCAGTGTTGGTAGGTATAGTAATAGCGTGGGTCGCTACCACTTGTTGTTTCTTGGGGTTCTCCTGTATCGTTTGCCCTCTTCTCTTGTTCCAAGGCCTTCCCTGCCCTGTACCTCCTTAGGTGGATTGGCGGTAGCTGTAATGGTACCCTGTTTTACCCCCTGGTCGATGAGTCGCTGAGCCAGGCGTTTGGCGTTGTATGAAGTGATAGGGTAGGAAGCTAGGACATGACCTTGAATCTGCGGTGATAGCCCCCAAATGTACCTTTCAACATTTTTTGATTCTAGGTTGACCATGGTAGGGCACAATGCAGCGAGGGCGCTGAACCTAGCTGTGTAGGCGACTAGATCGGACCCAGTCATCTTCAGATTCCAAAGCTCTTGCTCAAGTTTCTGTATCTCGCCCCTTGGGCAGTATTCTTCTAGTAGTAGAGCCTTTAGGTCCTCCCAACTCATGGCGTTGGCGATCATGAGAGTCACATAATTGACATGGCTTTTCCACCAGGTGAGGGCTCGATCTATGAAGGTGCAGGCAGCGAACTTAACCTTGCTCGTTTCTCGAAGATCGTTCGGTCTTTTCGAACCATTGCATTAATGCAATGACTCCCCCTATTCCATTAAAAGTTTTTGGCTTTGCGTTGGAGAACTCCTTGTAAGTACATTTTCTTACTTGACCACGACCAGTGCCATGATCAGAATGATTCGTGCTGCTTCCTGGCCCTCCATTTCCGTTGGAGTTTATTTGTGAGAGGGCTGCAGTTACTGCTGCTGTGATAGCAGCCTGGACCATGGCTGGATCATAAGTTGGTGGTGGAGGTGGTGGTGGTGCCGTGCCCGGTCTGTGTCTTAGGTTTGGACGAGGAGGCATCGCGCTGCCAAAAGAAAATGAGAGATTATAAGTGTTGGTGGTTGAGAGTTGAATGATATTGAGTTAACTTTCTTTAATAGTTCAAGAGTTTGGTTTGACCAACACAGGGTCTTGAGCTTGATTTACAAATAGATTTTGAATAGATATACTTATGAATTGAATGAATTGCACATAATTAACACACGAAAGAGATATGCAGTATATATATTAAACATATGGTTGTGTTACATCCGCGTTTAGACAAAAGTTTTTGACCTTCCTAAAGGTCTCCGATTACAAAAAGTTTAAAGAAAATAATACTTCTATCCGAAGTCCTACTTTATATCAAAATTTGAAAGTCGGGCAAGTACTACTTGAGGCGTGGTTTGCGCTTGGAGCTTGACTCCGTGTCGGACTGCTTTGACTCCATGAGACGCCTATCGAAGGTGGCTTGTTGTTCCCTCAACTCTACGAGGGTTGCATTCGTTTGTGCTTGGAATGCTTCGGCGCGGAGGTGGATGTCATTCTGCAACATATCCAGACAACAGATATCGGCCGTGTGGACTTGTACTTCCACGTTGACTTCTCGGATTCAGTTTGCTTGAACCCCCGATTGGTAGGACTGGTTGGCCAGTTTACCTACCATCGCCGGAAGTGCTCGGTCGGCTAAACCTCTATCCCTGATTTCGTAGAAGTCTCGACACATAACGTAGGGAGAGCGTATCCCTTGTTGTTGGCTCCAGTGGACGAGGTGACTTCCCCAAATGGGAGTCGGTCCTTGGAAGTTCCTCCTAATGGCAGGAGGGTTGATTATCTCAGGTTCCGAGTCTGTACCAGATTCATCTCCTTCATCCAACTCTATAGGCTCTTCGTCTTCTTCAGGATCTTCTTCGATCCATCCTCCATTACCTTGGTTGGGGTAGTAGGGGTCATTGGGGTGATGGAATCCAACCATTGAGTCTGTACGAGAATAGGGTTAAGAATTTACTATAAGTTAGAGCACATAAAATTTACTCTTAAATTTAATGGTTGTTGATACTCAAATACTCCCTTAGTAATATTTAACGATATGCTTTTGGTAAGTTTTAAATTTGTTGTCCACTCAAGACACTCCTTGGCATACGTTAGTCGGCTCTCGGACAAATATAGTTGATCAAGTTATATTCTTCCCGATTCCGATTACATGTCCCAAGGCGTACCTGCACATAACAACTTATTTATAATACTTCTAAAATGATCCGATATGAAACTGTTATTAGTATGAAATAAGTTCATGCCTACTTTACAAAAACGAAATAAATTTAATTTCAAAAGTATGACTATTCTCAGAGTGTTTTCTCCCAGTTGAGTTTATAGTTGTATACCAAAAACAAAATGGTTTTGATATACTTAATTCCCTATAAACAATGCTCTCATACCAATCTGTCACACCCCCAAAACAGAACGGCGGAAACGTTCGGGGGCGGAGGATGTCATATTCAGTATCATAACAGTTCATAAAAGGGAAAGTACACATCACCATACATATATACAGGTTTTAAAAATGTTTACATAATGGTATTTATTATATGTTCAAAAGATAAGTACATAAACATCTTTCAAAAGAAGTAATTAACGCCAGCGCGCTAATCCCCAAAAGTTGATTTTTCCAACCTGCTTAGCGGTTCCCTAAGAATACAAGTTATTTAAAAGAGAAAGTGTCAACAATTAAGTTGGTGAGTTCATAAGTGGTTTAGAAAAATTGAATGCCATTCCAAAATGAGTGTATGTGTTTTTAAGAAAATCCCTTACTTTCCTATTAGTTGTTTGGTTTTTATACAGGAAAATCCCATATTTTCCTAAAGTAATAGTTAGTCTAACGTCCAACACTAAAAACTGAAAGCAAACAATATTTTTTAGAAGATTGAAGCATAGATTTATATAATAAAACCTACAAGAAGATTTTAGTTGTTAGATAAAGAATAGTTTTAATAACTACTCATTCATCAATCAGAAGTACTATAATAATTGTATATCCGGTCAGTTTTATAACCATACTAAACAAAATATGCCTGCAGCGACGTTCTTCAGGCGTCGTAGTGTTATGACAAACTGTCACCCCAAAAGACGGACTGTAGCTAACAGTGAGGGCGCGGGATCATGACTTCCCGTATAGATGTATACACATTTGACACGTTCTCCGAATGGGAGACTCTGGTTATAGACAGGACTTGTAGTGGTACCTTTTAGCAAAAGGTAGTATTTCAAGATGTACGCGTCTCACGGATTCTCAACTAAGTCGGTATTAAAGTAGTAGTTTTGTATACAAAGTTTATCCTTTTTCACCACGTTTGACAAAACATAAATCATAAGTCCTTTTAAATGCATAAAACAGTTTAACAATGAAGGATACTTTGGAAATACTAAATACTTTGTATAAATCTGGTGCATGCAAAGTATGACAAGAGTTTTCACATAGTAGTAATGAATCACAAGTGATTCATTTGATAAAAATGAGTAAAGAGAAACTTTATGAAATACAAGATAATAACCGTATGTTTTCTTGTATTCCTCCCTAGAAGAGTATAAAAACATTTAAAAACGTATACAAAGTGTGTTTGTAGGGGTATGAACTCACTTGATAGATTGAAGAAGGTGTGTCGGAAACCAAGCAGAACTTTAGCTTGAAAAAGTGGATTTTGTCGGGATTCTCGGGAATCTCGGGAGCGTGAAACTTCCTTTGGGGCTTGAGTATGGGAACCGGGGCTTCGGGATAATTATTGCACGGAAAACGAGGCAAAACGCAAGAAAAACGAGAGAAAATGAGCAAGTTTCCCCGGAACCTTCGCAACCCTTTTATAGGGGCTGAGAGGCCTCGGTACGCGGGGCGTACTTGTGCGTCATGCGTGACCGAGTCCTCGACTGCCTCGGCTTCGGATGGGATGGGACAGGGTAGTCTCGCATAGGGGCGATGTGGACGAACCGGAGCCTACGCCTTGAGTACGCGGGTCGTACGCGGGTCGTACGCCTGCACGTAACTCGGATGGACACGGTGACTCACCCTTCGGATAATACCGATTTTTGAATTAAATTTATATATTTATTATTTAGCAAACTTCAAAAATTCATATCTCCTTCATATGAACTCCGTTTTCGACGTGCTTTATATCCACGCGTAGGTGAGACTATGCTCTATAACTTTCGTTTAGATTCCGTCGGCAAATTTCGAAATTATTTTTATTATTTATTTTTTTAAAAGGTCGGGCTAACAAACGTTCGTTAATAATTCATAACTTTTTCATACGACGTCAGATTCGGGCGTTCTTTTGATGTATGTTTGCAGTTTATTGATATCTATGAGTTTCATTTAGACACCTAAGGTCAAAAAGTATTTTATCGAAACTTCGCGTTTACGTATATCCGTATTGCCGGTTTTTGTCGAAAGACTTAGAATGGTCATAACTTCTTCGTTATAACTCGGATTTTAGTGTTCTTTGTATGAATGGAAACCTTAAGACGATATCTACTACATAATATACTCCAAACAGAGTTTTTGAATATTTAATTTTCGATGATATTCCTATTACTTTTCAAACAGGTTACAAGGCTCGAGTTTTAATGAGTTGAAATAACGTGTTGTTACACTATCTGAGATGATAGACACTGGTACTCCGTGGAGCCTCATGATTTCTCGGATGTATATTTGTGTCAGTCTCTCCATCTTGTAGGATTCTTTTATTGGCAGGAAATGGGCGGATTTCGTCAGTCGGTCAACTATTACCCATATAATGTCTAATCCATCTGACGTCTTGGGTAGCTTGGTCACAAAGTCCATAGAAATCCCTTCCCATTTCCACTCAGGGATTACTGGTTGCTTTAATAACCCTGAGGGCTTATGGTATTCCACCTTTACTTTGGCAGAAGTAAGGCACTTGCTGACATATGTGGCAATTTCTGCCTTCATGTGAGGCCACCAATAATGTTGTTTAATATGCAAGTACATTTTTTCCAAACCTGGATGGATGGAGTATCTCATCTTGTGATCTTCATTCATGACTACCTTCCTAAATCCTCCATGTTTAGGGACCCAAATACGATTCATGAAATAGTATACTCCGTCCTCTTTTACCTCTGGATTCTTCTCCATTCCTTGTAATGCTTCACTTGCTCTGTTTTCCGCCTTCATTGCATCTGATTGGGCTACCCTGATCTAAGTGGTTAGGTGAGATTGGATGGTTAGTGAGAGAGTTTTCACACGATAATTAGAGTACTCTTTCCGGCTCAAGGCTTCGGCTACCACATTAGCCTTGCCTGGGTGGTACTTGATTTCGCACTCATAATCATTTAATGGTTCAACCCATCTTCTTTGTCTCATATTCAACTCTTTTTGATTTAGGATGTGTTGGAGACTCTTGTGGTCCGTGAAGATGGTGCACTTCGTACCATAGAGGTAATGCCTCCAAATCTTCAAAGCGAAGACCACTTCTCCCAATTCCAGATTGTGGGTTCTATAGTTCACTTCGTGTTTCTTTAGTTGGTGGGACGCGTAAGCTATCACCTTTCCGCGCTGCATATGAATGCAACCTAAACCCTGATTTTACGCGTCGCAGTAGACCACGAAATCTTCCGTTGCTTCTGGTAGAGATAGTACCGGGGCACTGCATAGTGCGTGCTTCAGCGTTCGGAATGCAACTTCTTGATTTTCCGACCATTTGAATGGTACGCCCTTTTATGTAAGCGAGGTATGTGGCTTGGCGATCTTAGAGAATTTCTGAATGAACCTCCTATAGTAGCCTACTAGGCCTAAGAATTGGCGAATTTCTGTGGGTGTCGTCGGAACTGCCCATCGTTCAACGACTTCGATGTTAGAAGGATCCACATGTATTCCTTCCCGGCTAACAACATGACGTAAGAAGTTCACACTACGGAGCCAGAACTCACACTTGGAGAGTTTTGCGTATAGCTTCTCCGTCCGCATGGTTTCCTAGATTTGTCGGAGATGTTGGCCATGCTCTTCTTCGCTTCGGGAATAGACTAGAATGTCGTCAATGAAAACGATAACAAAGTTGTAGAGGAATGGTCGACATATTTGGTTCATTAGGTCCATAAATGTGGCAAGGGCATTCGTTAGACCGAAGGGCATTACGACAAATTCATAATGTCTGTAACGAGTTCGGAAAGCAGTTTTAGGTATATCCTCTTCCCGGACCTTGATTTGATGGTATCCAGATCGTAGATCTATCTTAGAGAAGTAACTAGCTCCTTGGAGTTGGTCAAATAGATCGTCGATTCGTGGGAGTGGATAGCGATTTTTTACAGTGAGTATGTTTAGCTCCCTGTAAACGATGCACCTCCTAAAAGATTCGTCCTTCTTTTTGACAAAGAGGACCAGAGC
This sequence comes from Lactuca saligna, assembly GCF_052625555.1. NCBI lineage: Eukaryota > Viridiplantae > Streptophyta > Magnoliopsida > Asterales > Asteraceae > Lactuca > Lactuca saligna. The sequence goes on from NC_136420.1 coordinate 215,658,767, forward strand.
ACCCCATCGCGAGTAGCTAGGTCAGATGAATCCTTTGCCCAGGAGCTCGCTGAGTTGGCTGGACAATTCTTGCATCTCAGCAGGAGCTAGTCGGTAAGGTGATTTAGCGAGGGGAGTTGCTCCTGTAACAAGATCAATTTGGAATTCAACTTGTCTATATGGGGGTACTCCAAGAAGATCTTCAGGAAATACGTCTGGGAATCACGTGCTACTGGAATGTCTTGAATGCTAACCTCTTCCTTGGTTTTATCCACTATGTGAGCCAGGAACATCAAATCGTTCTTTCGCAGATGCTTCTGTGCCTGGATGCACGTGATGGGGCGAAGGTTCGTGCTAGGTTTTTCTCCGTAAATAACTAGGGTTTCGTGATTGGGAAGCTGAAGGCAAACGGCCTTCTCGTGACACATAATTTCAGCATGGTGGGGGCTTAACCAGTTCATGCCAATAATCACATCGAAACTCCTAATGGAAACATGCATTAAGTCTATTCGAAAGACGTGTTGATTTAGAGTTAGGGTACATCCGATGTAGATTTCCCCAGTGGATTCGGTTTTCCCATTGGCCATTTCCACCATAAAGGTTTCATTGAGCTTCTGGCGTTGTTGTTTTAACAAATGTTTAAACTTATTGCTCACAAAACTTCGCTCCGTTCTGGTGTCAAATAGGATGCATGCATAAGTGTGGTTTAGGGGAAATGTACCGGTAACAACAGCGGGATCCTGAATTGCCTCCCCCTAACCCATGGTCAGCACCCTTCCTGTTCCTCCATTTCCGGGATTGTTGTTGTTAGGGCAATTTCGATAGAAATGCCCTGATCTTCCACATCCATAGCAGGTGGGGCTAAGTCCTGCATTGTTGCCACTGGTGTTGGTGATGTTGTTGTTACGATTATTGTTGTTGTTGCTTCCCTGTTGTTGATTCTGAGGAGGATAAGTCCTGCAGTACTTTGCCGTGTGCCCCTTCCGATTGCAACTGGTGCACTGCATGTCTCTGTATTCCCCATTGTGATGCAGACTGCACTTGTTGCACTTCGGATGATTACCGGAATAAGGTCTAGGAGCACTTGGAGCAACTGAGGCTAGAGCATGTGGTATGGACGGAACATGAGCGGTTGCAGCATTAACTGCCACTGTTTGCTGCTTGTTGGATGATTCGGAGCCTTGATGTCCCCTCCACTTGTTGTTCTTCCTTTTCCAACTATCATTTTCCTCCTTAAATTCCATCTCTACTGTCTTCTCACCCTTGTTGTTGTTGTGGTCATACAACTTCTTGGCCAATCTCTTGGCACTGTCGAATGTTTCGGGATTTGCAGCTATCACGTTTCCTTGGATCGGGGAGGTTAGTCCCCAGATGAATCGCTCGATCTTCTTACCCTCTGAGGTAATCATACTAGGGAATAACAGAGAGAGTTCGCTAAACCTTGATATGTAGGCATCTATATCAGCATTCCGGACAGTGAGATTCCACAGCTCTTGTTCCATTTTCTGAATTACACCACGAGGCCAGTATTCGGCCATCTTCATTTATTTCATTTCTACCCATGGCATGGAATTGGCTACAGGGAGTGTCATGGGTTCCACGTGTCCGTTCCACCAAGTGTGCACTTGGTTAACGAAAGTGCATGCCGCAAACTTCACCTTCATCTCTTCAGGGTAATCGCATATCTCAAACACCGATTCCACCTTCTTGATCCATCGTTTCAGGGTGATCATTCCTCCAGCACCGTTAAAGGTTCGTGGTTTGGCGTTTTTGAAGTCTTTGTAGGAACATGTTTTGGTGGGTCCTTGACTCATCCCGTTGGTCGAACTTCCGGCCCCTTGTCCGTTGACTCCTCCATTTTTCCCTTGGTGAATTTGTGCCATTGTTGCGGTAACCGCAGTAGATACAGCTGCTTGGAATGCAGCTGAGCCGACTTCGGGTGGGGTTCGTCCATGGTTTCCGCGAGCAGGTCGTGGAGGCATTTTTCTGTCATAGAACGGAAAGATGTTGAGTGTATGTGGTTTTTGTAAGGTTGTGATCCTATAGACTAGGTGCGTGGCACAAACATAAGTACTTCTACAATTTAACATACAATCATGGATTCATAACACATAGAAGATTATAACATCATAATCATGATGGGAATTGAGCATTCTAACACTTCCTAAGTGTACATGCAACCCTAATAAAACATGGATATATGTTTGTCTAAGATACATGCAAATAATTATTTTTCCAAGGTTCATATCCTAACTAGCATGGCATGGGGAACATGAATCAAATAAAGCTAGTAGAAATACTTACCTTGCAGTAGTAGTTGATTGCTTGGAGTTTTAGAGCCTAGCACCAATAGTGTGAATGCCTCAAATGGAAATCACAAATCACCACAAACTTGGAACATTGAGAGAATAGTCACTAATATCTTGAAATCGGCCCTCACCTCAACAAGTGTCAACTAGTCTCATTTCAAGAACCAAAGCCTCCTTTATATAGTGTGGTGGATTAGGGTTACATCCATGTAAACCCTAATACCCACGTCTCTTCATTTCCAAGAGATCCGTGGGTTAAAGCTGCATGGAGTATCCATGGACTTTTCCATGCAAGCCTAGCCCATTCCAAATAAGCATTAGCCCACACTATATATATATATATATATATATATATATATATATATATATATATAGAGAGAGAGAGAGAAGCCCATATTTAATTAGTAATATCTTTGATCTCTAAATTTATCCTAGATTAATTATAGATCAATACTAATTAAATAATATGATCTTATATTAATATATTAGAACTTATAATATATTAATAAATCATAACTTGTACTATTCTCAAATATTATCCATAAATTGTTCGGGTTAAGTGCAACCCAACTGGACCATGCCGGGTCGGGTCAAGTACATACCAAATATAGTTATGGACTTAGACACTATATCCAACAGTCTCCCACTTGGATAAGTCTAATAACTATAGTTGCAAGTATGACTTCAGGAACCGATCAACAATCGTAGCTCTTTAAACTCTGTTGAACTAGAACACGCCATTTAAGATAAGTGATCATATAATCCTCTGCTCAAGATATCAGCCGGACAAATACATGGAACATGGTCTTACTTATTGCCCAACATTTGATTCTCGATTTCCGATTTGTTTGACATAGAAATTAATTGAACACCTCAATTTAGTTCTGACCAGGCCCGGTACATAGGTCAAAACACAATCATCGAGGGGCCCAAATATTAGCTTCTAATCCTAGAAGGAATAGATAAACTTCGACTCATATGTTTGTTATACCACTCATTGAATTATACACAAAGGCATGTTTTTTAACATCGAGTTACCAATGTGTTTTCATACAATCAATGCATAATCAACTCGTAAGTAACAAATCATATCTCTAGGTTTGAAGACTTATATGATATTACTGTCTCACGATCACTCGAGATAAAATTCCATGAAGTGATTCCAGTGAGCGTGGGTTGAGTCCAATGCTCAGAACTTATTAGCACTCATGATTGTTGTAGCCATGTCCAATACCTTAGACCTCTACAACCAATCATGATAGTCTTAATTCATACCTACTTCCAACATATGACCGACTGTGGAGGTTTGAATAATATGATATACCAAACATAATTATTCTGGAAGTCAAAACATGCAAAAGAAATATAGTAAACGACTGAAAAGAGATAGCAACACTTTACTCATAAAGAAAACAACTTTTATTCATCATCTAATGTCAATTACACTTTACAAAATTCATAATTTCTCTAACTACTAAAACTTATATCATCCTTCAGCCCTATGCTCTGAGCATGTTGGAGATGCTTAACCCTACTCAGTCCCTTCGTGAGGGCATCTTCTGGGGTTCTCATCCGATGATAACCTATTTTCCATGAGGATTCCTTCTTCTATTCGATGTCTGATGAAGTGATATTTTCTATCAATGTGTCTGGATCTCCCACGGTCTATTGGTTCCTTGGCTAAGGCAACCACACTATTGTTCTCACAGAAAATCTCCATTGGCTCCTTTATAGCTGGTACAACTCGAAGGCCTCTGATGAAGTTCTTTAGCCATATAGCCTCCTTTGCTGCCTCGCTTGCTGCTATATACTCTAATTCACAAGTGGAATCAGCCACTGTCTCCTGCTTGGAACTCTTCCAAGTGATTGCTCCTCCATTTAAGGTAAAGACCCAGCCCGACTGAGAGTGGAAATTATCCCTGTCAGTCTGAAAGCCAACATCACTATGTTGGATTAATGTCTAAGTCCATAACTATAATTGGTAAGACTTGACCCGACCCGGCATGGTCCATTTGGGTTGCAAACCTTCATGCACTTGGATAGACTCTAATGAGAGAAATAAGACACTTATGGTTATGAATATATTATAAGTTCTAGTATATTAATAGTAAGAATAATAAGATTATTTAATTAGTATTGATCAAGAATTAATATAGGATTAATTAAGTGATCAAAAGAAGACTAATTAAATATATGGGTGGATTGTGTAAATCATCCATACTTATATAGTGGGCTAATGCTCTATGGATAATCAAGTTGGGCTAAAACCCATAGGATGGTCCATGGACGCTCCATGGTGTATTTGAACCCATGGATCCAAGGAAATGGAAAGCCATGACAATTAAGGATTTACCCTAATTGTAACACTATATAAAGATCTTATTCTTGACAAAAAATTGGCCACTAGTATTATTCTAGAGAGGGCTAGCCGATTTCATGAAGTGTAGAACTCTCTCAAGTTATTCTAAGTGTTTTGATAACTGTGATTCCATTTGAGTCTTCCACACTATTGGGGCTAGGCACTCAAGCTTCATGAAGACTTTCTACATCAAAGAGGTATGTATTCTATCTTGTGACACTCATTGTTTTGTATGCTAGATTAGGATAATACCTTGGATATTCTTATTGCATGTATAATAGAGAAAACATAGATCCAAGGTATTTAGGGTTGCATGTACACTTAGGTGTGTTAGAATGCTCAAAACCCAACAGTGGTATCAGAGCCTGGTTTTGTTTTCTTGTTATACTTGCAATAGAAGCTGAAAAATCGAGTTTTGATGCTGTCAGCCCAGCAGACTTGTCAAGTCCATGAAGGGACTCGACGAGTCCAAGGCAAAATGCATCCAACTCGCCGAGTTTTGTTCATGCACTCGATGAGTTGGACCCCAGACAGCATATTTTCGAGGTTTTTGGCTAGAAATGGACTAGGAACATTACCCTAAGTTGTTTTTGAACTTATAAACTTGTTTTTTAATGTGGTAATGTTCATGCTAATCCATTTTCAAAGATAATTGTCAATAGATTCATGTTTTGTAGTAGTTTAAGGTTTAGACTAACTACATGAAGAAGTTTGATATGAATTATCTTGTTCTTATGAGTTGCTTAGATTAATAGAAAAGTTAATTGAAATAGTTGTTTTCAATCCATTTTAATCTAAGAGTTGAGTATAAAATGTGTTTGTGTAGCTTGTCCTCAAGTTACATGAAGAGTCACATTAAAGACTCATAAAACTCATAAAAGTTGGTAATTGTTACAAAATGAAGAGTCTTGTGTCATTGAATAATTTTTTTTTATGACTCCATAACTTGTCCTCAAGTTATGGAAATTCAAGAGTCACTGCATTAATAAATAAATAAATAAATAAAGTGTAACCTTAATTAATTCCATAAGTTATAAAAATAAAGAAAAGTTAATTCTTTTATTAGTTTAAAGTTTTCCATAAGTTATGGATCTTGAAGAGTTTTTTTTTGGATTAAAGCTACTTTAAACACATAAGTTATGGAATTAATTAGTTTTGAATAGTTTCAAAACTTGCCCTCAAGTTTTGGAATTTCAAAACTTTTCACTTATGAATACTTTAATTCCAAGTTAGCCCTTAGAATTTTAAAAGTTAAAATTCAACACTTATACTATTTATAACATTAATGGTTAATTATTATATATATGTATAAGAACAAGTCGTTTTACTGTTAGTAGGCCTCATTCACGAAGTCGGTCTATAAGGTGGGTATAAGGTTGTTGCCTATAAAATTGTGACTTAATGGGTGTATACTCTCACCCACCGCTTGCTTGATTGGTGGAGGGTCGTTAGCCAAACGGGTAGGACAATGACTTTAAATTCTTCCTTCATTAAAAGTATTAATGATAAATACTAAGTAACTAAAATCTTAATAATTCCCAATCTTAGTTACTTTAGGAAAAATGTGAGTTTGGTGCTAGCCCATGGAATTCACACTTTGTACCTTACCAAGTCATTGGTGGAGCGTGTGTGGTTAACCGACACACTAACTTGGACTAGTAAGGACCACGAAGGGTGACTTAATGTTTGTCATAGATCAATGGAGCGTGTGTGGTTAACCGGCACATTGATTAGGTGATAATATTAAGGGTACCAAGTGAATTGGTATGGTTATTCACACCTTGTTTTGTGATCCTCGGCATCACAGTCACAAAATTTGAGAGGGCACACTCGAGATTGAAACATGCCATTGAAAACTTCAATGAATCTCAAAAGATCTAGGAATTTCAAATCCAATTAAAACCTAATAAATTATTTCGTTTTTCATGGTGGAAATTGGTGAATCGTCATTCGCCTACCTTCAAATATTTTATAGCTTGGATAACGGCATACCTCTTCTAAGTTATAAAATAGTTTGTTGGGTGTCATATTAAGGACTTTAAATCAACTATCTTGAATATCTCCCAAAACATGTCTGGTTTAGACATTTATGATCTTCCCAAATCTCTTGAAGATGATGTTCCTCAACATCATGCTTCACTTCCTCTATCTCCTCCAATTATTCTCCCTCACCCACAAGTTCTTGAAAAGTTTAAAGTCACTCGAGCCCTATTGGCAAGTTAAGGTCTTGGTGTGGTCACATCTTAGAGATGTAGTCACATATTGACAAGACGGGAGAGTTGGGTGTCAAAGTCTCGTGAAAGTTGGATGTTCAATCACTTTCTTAGTAACATAGCGGGTCACTTTGGGACTACTATGAGACAGACTATGACATGAGCCTTAATGATCTTATCTATTTGCTTTGTGTTGTGGAATCAGCAATGATTTGGAACACTAGTAAAGCAAATTTTGTTAGAAGATCAACTTCCCAAACCTTAAATGGACATTGGCAATGGTAGCATTGGATATCTAGAAAAGCATTTCTCTTCCCAATGGAAAGGGATTAGCCATAGTCAACTCGGTTGACCAAATGGTAAAGAGAAAGGCTAAGTTTGAGATAGTCTCATGTGCCATTATCAAAGGGTCTACATGTGTTTTCTTGCCAAAGGATGGGGCATTGCTTGCGAAGCTGCCCTATTCACCTGAAAGGTCATAAGGTTGATGAAGTCAACAGGTTTGACTCTACTTCAGTTAAAGTCCACTATATAACTCTGCTAAGTTTCTATTCTGAGATTCTTGATACATGATGTGACTGGGTCACATAGTGATGTTTTAAGAATCAAAGAAAAGATGGAGAAACTTAAAGAAAGAATATGTTGAATCTGATCGCATAGATGGATTTCTATCGCATAGTTTGAAGATCGGATTCTTGAGCTACTTCTTAGGAGTTATGAGATATAGCTTAGGAATAGATAACAACAAGTTTTCATATGGATTGTAAGGATAAGTTTTCCGCATAGTTTTAAAATAAAAGAAAATTTTTTGATTTTAGTTATTTTAAAAAAATATCCTTACAATGGCATCGGTGGAAAATTGTTGCTTATATGTTTCCAGTAATATCAATATTTGAAAGTGGATTTAATTCTTTCATTTGTGGTAGTGTCTGAATTTACCAAATGAAGAAAGTTTTCATTACCCAAGTTTCAATTGGACAGAAACTTGGAATCATACAAGTTCTATTGTATGATGAATGAGAATTTTCTTCATTTGGTAAATTCAGACACTACCACAAATGAAAGAATTAAATCCACTTTCAAATATTGATATTACTGGAAACATATAAGCAACAATTTTCCACCGATGCCATTGTAAGGATATTTTTTTAAAATAACTAAAATCAAAAAAATTTCTTTTATTTTAAAACTATGCGGAAAACTTATCCTTACAATCCATATGAAAACTTGTTGTTATCTATTCCTAAGCTATATCTCATAACTCCTAAGAAGTAGCTCAAGAATCCGATCTTCAAACTATGCGATAGAAATCCAACTATGCGATCAGATTCAACATATTCTTTCTTTAAGTTTCTCCACTTTTTCTTTGATTCTTAAAACATCACTATGTGACCCAGTCACATCATGTATCAAGAATCTCAGAAGAAAGTTTTCATCACCCAAGTTTCAATTGGACAGAAACTTGGAATCATACAAGTTGTATTGTATGATGAATGAGAATTTTCATCTTTGAAAAATTAAGACTAATTCTTTGATCACATGTATATGTGAGTCAATTGAAGGACTAAGGAATTAGGTACACTGGGTGTGCACTGGTCAAGGTCCACCACAAAGATTGATTTGTCATGATTTACTAAAAGATTAGTAAATATGATTATACTTATAAGGTTAAGTATAATTCTATAACATTGGAAAGGATACAATGTATGAAAAAACAAATAAGAAGAATCAAATTAGGCAGAAGGATAAAAGTTTCTCAAATCTGAAAAGACGGGAGAGTACTTTAGTATCAGTTTTATGATCATCTTAATGATTTAGAAACCATATCCCAAATTCATACTCTAAGGACGTCTTAGTGCATTATTATGGCTAAGAAGAGAGGTCATGAATTGTTGGATTGGTTAAAATCAAGGATATGAGTCATACTTCGTTCCAATACAAGTCTTAGAGTCATACTCCAAGATTGTAACCTTGAGTGACATAAAGTAAGGTTTAAAACACTTATCAAATGTAGTGTGAAATGTTTCTACTCTTGTATATTTGAGATTGGTAAGTTGTGATGTCTTGGATGAGATAAAGACCAACTAAGACCAATTGTGTGAAGTGTTAGTCTTGATAAGAATCCGCACTATCCCTTGAATATTTGTTTTGTCAAGGAATGGTTCTTGACTGGGGAAACTTATATGTCAAGAGGACAGTGGGAGCCTTAAAGATCCTGAAAGAGTTTCAAGATTTAATCAAGAGTGAAACCTGTAATTGATCACTAGCACATGACTTAAGGTTTGCAACCTATCATGTTGACATAATTCTCATTTCTGTACCTACTTCAAATAAGTTGGATTTGCATGTGAGTTATCAGAGTTCAACTTGGAAGCATTGGTGGGCCTTGTGCTACCAAGGTGACATGAAGGTAAGATTGAATAAGTTTAATCCATGTAAGGCTGAATTTGTCACTAACCTTGCCTTGTGATTATGGTTTTGACAAATTCGCATGGATAGGAACTCATACACTATAAAATCTAAGTGTGATAAGGTTTCTCTCCGATTCATGAAAATGATGGTGAGGAAACGCTTTCACTAAGTAGATTTTACGTAGATACAATTGTGTTATTTGCATTTTCAAAAGTCGTTAGTGGAGCGCGTGTGGTTCACCGGCACACTAACATGGACTTGTGAGAAATGGCAAATGCCTAAGCAATTAAGAATATGATTACGGCATCCCTTTTCATAGTTCTGAAAATTGTTTAGACACACATGTGAGCTATCTAAGAAAGGATGTATGAATCTAAATTTCAGAAGTCCAGTAGATTTCTGAAAATATGTCAGAGCTAGTGGGAGCATAAGTGTTATGATGATAATCATCATGTTAGTGGGAGCATGAATATTATTATGATTAGTATTGCAAGCTAGCAATGTTAATTATAGAAAACAAAGCTTCAATTCGTGAAGTTGCAGGGTTTGAAAAGTTGTTTTGCTATAATTAAGGGAGAGGAAATTATACGTCATTTAAATTCTAAAGCTTAGATTGAGATTTTAAGCATTTTTAGTCAATAATATATATGAATTTCATGTTGGAATGGTTCAAACTTGAGGAAATTCTATATATATTGCGTTCTCAAAATTCAATTATGACTACGACATCCCTCTTCATAGTTAAATTTTAAGAACATGGCAAATAAAAATATTGTAGCAACAGACTGGTCTAGTATCATGTCTTTATGTCAAACATCATGAATCGTGTCCCATATGCTTCGAATATAGGATCAATTGCATGTGCTATAATATTCATCTTTTCTAAATTTTCCAAATGATTAAGGCATTGAGAAGGGAAAAGTCTAGAACTGGATATGACTAAAAGTGGTTAAGCAATTGTCGAGGACAATCTGAGGTTTGCCAAAGATTGGTTTCTCAAGGACAATTGGAAGTATAGTGTTAATTTTAGCAGGACCATATTGACATTTTCTGAAAAGAAGTAACTCTTGTTCGGAAGTGATATTCAAAATGGGACTATGGAAATATCTCCATAGGTGGAAGTTATTCAATCTATGTAAGATTAGAAAACCTTAATGCAAGAAGGATGTTCAAAGGAATGTACTTTGAATATGAGACTTCCGTTCCATAGAAGTTAACCTTCTTTGGAATACTCTGTAATGATTGGTGACAAGGTTTTGATGACTTTGTGTATAATCATTACAAGAGGAACATTGCATAAAAGTTTAAAATCTAACAGATTTTTTGGTAAATGATAGGAATCGTGGATTCTCACATTTACAATAAGAATTTGGGATTGTGAAATGAGTATCAATGGAATCATGTTCAATTGATCTACATCACAATGTAAGGATCATAGACAAACATAGTGTGCACACTTGGAGTATGGCATAACTATTGTTTAGAAAAACAAAGTGTACATGCTAGGAGCATGGGACGACTGTTGTTTTTATTCAAGTCTTAAGTTGATTATCTGAAACATTGAATAATGTGTAATCAATATGGTGATAAATAAAAGGTGGTTTTATTCATATTCAAAAGGGTTCTGAGACCATATTAGATTCGATTATTGTTGTGTTTCACTTTGCATGTTTTGACTTCCAAAATAGCCAGGTTATTCTTTCCGAATGACTAAGTTATTTAAACACTCCACAGTCGTTCATATGCTGGAAGTAGGTATGAATCAAGACTCTCATGAATCGGGTTAGTAGATGGCTAAATGGGTTTAGTCATGGCAATGGTTGCTACAACATTCATGAGTGCTCATAAGTTATGAGTATTGGAATAAACCCACGCTCACTTGTATCACTTCATGGAATTTATCACGAGTGATCGTGAGATGGTAATATCATATAAATCTTCAAACCTAGAGATATGAGTTGTTACCTATGAGTTGGTTGTGCATTGATTGCACGTAAACGCATCAGTAACTTGATGTTATAAAACGTGCCTTTGTGTACAATTCAACAAGTAGTAGAACAAGTATATAAGTCGAAGTTTATCTGTTCCTTCTAGAAATAGAATCGATATCTGGGCCCCTCGATGATTTTGTTGCGACCTATGTACCGGCCGGTCAGAACTGAATTGATGTGTTCGATTAAGTTCTTTGTCAAACAAATCGAAAATCAGGAAACAAACTGCTGGACAATAAGTACGACGTTGTTCCATGTATTTGTCCAGCTGATATCATGAGAACAGAGGATTATATGATCCCTTATCTAATGGACAAGTCATTGACAAGGTCAGAGTTCATCTACAAGGTCAGAGTTCGACAAAGGCTTTTGAGAGCTACGATTGCCAGTTGGTTCTTGAAGTCATACGCAATAATAGTTTTAGACTTATCCAAGTGGGAGACTGTTGGATTAATGTCTAAGTTCATAACTATAATTGGTAAGACTTGACCCGACCCGGGATGGTCCATTTGGGTTGCAAACCTTCATGCACTTGGATAGACTATAATGAGAGAAATAAGACACTTATGGTTATGAATATATTATAAGTTCTAGTATATTAATAGTAAGAATAATAAGATTATTTAATTAGTATTGATCAAGAATTAATCTAGGATTAATTAAGTGATCAAAAGAAGACTAATTAAATATATGGGTTGATTGTGTAAATCATCCATACTTATATAGTGGGCTAATGCTCCATGGATAATCAAGTTGGGCTAAAACCCATAGGATGGTCCATGGATGCTCCATGGTGTATTTGAACCCATGGATCCAAGGAAATGGAAAGCCATGACAATTAAGGATTTACCCTAATTGTAACACTATATAAAGATCTTATTCTTGACAAAAAATTGGCCACTAGTATTATTCTAGAGAGGGCTAGCCGATTTCATGAAGTGTAGAACTCTCTCAAGTTATTCTAAGTGTTTTGATAACTGTGATTCCATTTGAGGCTTCCACACTATTGGGGCTAGGCACTCAAGCTTCATGAAGACTTTCTACATCAAAGAGGTATGTATTCTATCTTGTTACACTCATTGTTTTGTATGCTAGATTAGGATAATACCTTGGATATTCTTATTGCATGTATAATAGAGAAAACATAGATCCAAGGTATTTAGGGTTGCATGTACACTTAGGAGTGTTAGAATGCTCAAAACCCAACACACTATACCCTACAACTCTCAAGTCATCACTCCCATCGAAGGTAAGGACCCAATACTTAGTTCTTCGTAGGTACTTGAGGATATTCTTTACCGCAGTCCAGTGTTCCTTGCCAGGGTTCCCCTGATACCTGCTAACCATGCTCAAAGAAAAGGCTACATTAGGTCGAGTACACGTCATAGCATACATGATCGATCCTACAGCTGAAGCATAAGGTAGTCGACTCATTTCTGCTATCTCAACCTCACTACTAGGGCGTTCAGTCTTACTCAATCTGGCATTACTCTGAATGGGTAACTTACCTTTCTTGGAGTTATGCATGTTGAATCTTTTCAATACCTTCTCCACATAGTTTCTTTGACTAAGTCCAATTAGTCTTTTACTCCTGTTTCTCAAAATCCGTATTCGTAGGATATAGGCAGCCTCACCAACATCCTTCATAGCGAAACACTTCCCAAGCCAGGACTTTACTTCCTGCATGGTTGGGATGTCATTTCCTAAGAGTAGTATGTCATCCACATACAGTACCAGAAAGCTGACTATACTCCCACTAGACTTGACATAAACACAAGATTCATCTTCACTCCTAGAAAAGCCAAATTCCATGACCTTTTCATCAAAGCAAAGATTCCATCTGCGAGGTGCTTCCTTTAATCCATAAATGGATTTCTCAAGCTTACACACTCTATCAGGGTAATCGTTGCTGAGAAAACCTTCTGGCTGACTCATGTAAACATCTTCACTCAACATTCCATTAAGGAAAGCGGTTTTGACATCAATTTGCCAAATTTCATAGTCATGAAATGCAGCTATGGCTAACATAACCCTAATAGACTTAATCTTGGCTACTGGAGAAAAGGTCTCATCATAATCCACTCCAGGAATTTGAGAGAAGCCCTTTGCAACCAATCGAGCCTTATAAGTGTGTACATTACCATCCATGTCGGTCTTCTTCTTGAAGATCCATTTGCACCCTACAGTCTTACGACCTGGTACATTATCAACCAAGTTCCAAACGTGATTGTCATACATGGATTGTCTCTCGCTATCCATAGCCTCTTTCCATTTAGGAGACTCGGGGCCTACCATGGCTTCCTCGTAGCTGTTAGGTTCATCCAGACCTACTAGTGTCTCACGTTCTGCAGTAATATGGAAACCATAGTAATGGTCAGGTGCATTCCTAACTCTCGTGGAACGCCTCAGAGGTACAGATTCATCAATTGGCTCAACAGGAGTTTCCTTCTCATGTTGAGGGCTAGCGTTTGAAGTTCCTTCACCACTTGAATCTTGAATTTCTTCAAGATCAATTTGCCTCCCACTGTCTCCTTGGCTTATAAAATCTCTCTCTCGAAAGACTCCTCTTCTTGCTACAAAGACCACATTATCATTAGTTTTGTAGAAGAGGTAACCAAAGGATCTTTGTGGGTAGCCGATGAAAATACACCTCTCACTTCGGGGTTATAGCTTGTCATGAGTCTCGCGCCTCACAAAAGCCTCGCAACCCCAAATCTTGATGTGGTCTAGTTTGGGTACTTTACCAGTTCACATCTCGTGAGGAGTTTTGGCAACTTTCTTTGTAAGGACTAGATTAAGGATATGGGCGACAGTCCCTAAGGCATACCCCCAAAATGAGATTGGTAGCGAATCTCGACTCATCATGGATCGAACCATGTCCAACAAGGTTCGGTTACGCCTCTCATCTACACCATTCAATTGTGGTGTCCTGGGAGGTGTAAATTGTGAGACAATCCCACATTCCCTAAGATAGTCGAGGAACTCTAAACTAAGATACTCACCACCTCGATCGGATCGAAGCATCTTAATGTTCCTGCCCAATTGATTTTCGAATTCCTGTCTAAATTCCTTAAACCTTTTGAAAGTCTCTGACTTATTCTTGATTAGGTAGACATCCATATCTACTGTAATCATCAGTAAAAGTCAAATAATAACGATTAGCATTCATTGTGGCATGTTTGAATGGTCCACACACATCCGTGTGTACAAGGTCCAACAAACCTTCATCCCTCTCACACGAACCTGTGAAGGGTGAATTTATCATTTTTCCAAGTAAGCCTGATTCACAATTATCATCTAACTTTAGGTTAAACGATTCCAAGACTCCATCCTTTTGGAGTTGGCCTATGCGTTTCTTGCTTATATGTCCAAGATGATAATGCCATAGTGATTTTTTATCCAAGTTATTATTATTAATAGAATCAATACACAATACATTATTTCCTAAGTAATCAACCACAAATATTGTTTCATACATGCCATCAAAAGGTAATGCTTTAAAATAAAGAACATTATTAATGAAAGCATCAATAAAACCAACTTCATTATTAAATGAAATGGTAAACCCTTGTTTATACAATGCATGAAAGAAATAATATTTCTTGCCATTTTTGGCGAATAACAACATTTATTCAAATCTAAATTTAACCCACTACTTAGCGACAAAGTATAAACTCCAATCTTGGTGACAGGTGTAACTTTCCTATTCCCCATGATTATGTTTATCCTTCCTCGCTCCACATTCTCACTTCTTCTTAGTCCCTGCAAGTCACAACAAATATGAATACCACAACTGGTATCAAGGACCCAAGATTTAGAATGGGGTGAGTTATTAGAAATGATAATGTAAATACCTGCATGGTTGGGTTTAACTTTCCCATCCTTCACATCTTGCTGGTACTTTGGGCAGTTCCACTTCCAATGTGCCTTTTCATGGCAATAGAAGCATTCAGCCTCTTTTGGGTAAGAAGAAGGAGATATGAAACCTTTCTTAGTTCAACTTGAAGAAGAGCCATCAAGGGTCCTAACCTTGGTACCCTTCGAAGAACTCTTTCTCTTCTTCCCTCGTCCTTTCCCGATTGCCAAGACAGGGGCAGAGTTGGTAGGAGTAGGAGTAACAATCGCCTTACCCTTAAGACCACTTTACGCGGTCTTTAAGAGTCTTTGAAGTTTGCTGAGTGTGACCTCTTCCTTGTTCATGTGGTATGTCATGCAGAATTGATCATAACATGAAGGTAAGGAGTGAAAAATAATATCTATTGCTAGCTCCTCGGGGAAGTTCACATTTAGCTTCAGCAAACAGTCCACAAATCTTTGCATTTTCTGCATGTGGCCTGTGATGGTTCACCATCCTTCATGCGAGTTGTTATCATGGAGGAGATGATTTCATACCTCTTTTGACAAGCACTTTGATGGTATCTTTCCATCAAGTCTTGGTGCGTCTCATAGGGGTATAAATCTTCATAGGATTTTTGTAGATCCGCGGTCATAGTGGCCATCATGATGCATGCCACTTTCCTGGCATCCCTTTCATGTGCCCTAAACTCAGTGATCTCTTGAGGATTTGCAACTATCTCATCAATCTCCTTAAGCTCCTTATCGAGGACATATTCCTTGTCCTCGTAGCGAGTAATCATTCTGATGTTTATGATCCATTCATTAAAGTTGGATCCATCAAAAGTGACTTTCCCACACAAGTTCATAATAGAAAAGGAGCCATTAGGATTAGAGCGAGAAGCAGGAGTGTTTTCAGACATCTGAGAAGAAGAAACGTTTAGTTTAGAAATAGGAATAGTCCTTAATAAAACACCCAAATGTAGTATTAAGGCTAGGTCCCAATCACAATATATTATACTTAGAAGAGGTATGCCGTAATCTAAGTAATACCATATTTGAAAGGTAGGTGAATGACGATTCACCAATTTCCACCAAAGTCGAAATATTAAAATATTTAATTTGGTTCTTAGAAACTCCTAGATTCTTTTGAGATTCAATGAACTTTTCAAAGGCATGTTTCAATCTCGAGTGTGCCAACCAAGTTTTGTGACTGGGATGCCGAGGATCAGAAAACGAGGTGTGAAGTAACCATCCACATTACTTGGTACTCTTAATAAATTACCCATCAATTGATGTGCCGGTTAACCACACATGCTCCATCGATACTATGATAAATATTAAGTCACCCTTTACCTACCTTGTTAAGTCCAACTTAGTATGCCAGTAAACCACGCACGCTCCACTAACGACTTAGACAAAGTGTAAAGTGTAATTTCATGGATTAGCATCTTATTCACATTTTTCCTAAAGTAACTAAGATTGTGAATTTAATAACACATTTAGTTACTTTATAATATTCATCATACTTTTAATGAGAATTTATAAGTCCTTGTCTTACCCGTTTGGCTAACGACCCTCCACTAGTCAAGCAAGCGGTGGGTGAGAGTGGACACCTATTAAGTTGCCATTTTATTGGCAACAACCTTATACCCACCTTATAGACTAGCTTCGTGAATGAGGCGTACTAGCGGTAAGACGACTTTGATCTTATACATACATATATATGTATATATATATATATATATGTATATATGTATATATATATATATATATATATATATATTATTAACTTATAATATTATATGTATAAGGGTTAAATTTTAACTTTTAAAATTCTAAGGGTTGGAACTAAATTTTATTATGACTTTACTTGTTCCAAAACTTGAGGGCAAGTTTTGTAAACTTTCAAAAGTTTTCATTTCCTGTAACTTATGAGTTAAATTGAGTAATAAAATGAAGACTCTTCATTTTTCTAACTCATGTGTTCTTTTAATGGACTCCATTAAAACACATTATGATTAAGAATTAAACTACCACATAGGTTACAAATAATTCCTGTGATCATCTAAACATCATAAGATCAAGAACATGAATATCAACACTTTCATGAATCAAAAATTACACATAAAACTTGTAATTTTGATAACAAGTTGTTATAAATGGATTAGCAAAGATATTACACCATCTAAAACAAGTTTTCAAGTACCAAAACTGTTTAGGGTAATGTTTCTAGTCCATTTCGAGCAACTAAAGTCGAAAATCTACACTCTGTCGCTCCTGCTCGTCGAGTGCATGAACCTACTCGCCGAGTAGGTTGAAGATACACATGAACTCGGCGATTCCCCCCATGGACTCGTCGAGTGCATCTGGCAGACAACAAGTTTTTCGACTTTTTCAACTATTTTGCATCAAGTATCAAACAAACAAGCCTAGGCTCTGATACCACTGATGGGATTTGAGCATTCTAACACTTCCTAAGTGTAAATGCAACCCTAATAAACCTTGGATCTATGTTTGTCTAAGATACATGCGAATAATTGTTTTTCCAAGGTTCATATCCTAACTAGCATGGCATGGGGAACATGAATCAAATAAAGCTAGTAGAAATACTTACCTTGTAGTAGTAGTTGATTGCTTGGAGTTTTAGAGCCTAGCACCAATAGTGTGAATTCCTCAAATGGAAATCACAAATCACCACAAACTTGGAACTTTGATAGAATAGTCACTACTATCTTGAAATCAGCCCTCACCTCAACAAGTGTCAACTAGTTTCATTTCAAGAACCAAAGCATCCTTTATATAGTGTGGTGGATTAGGGTTACATCCATTTAAACCCTAATACCCCTGTCTCTTCATTTCCATGAGATCCATGTGTTAAAGCTCCATGGAGTATCCATGCACTTTTCCATGCAAGCCTAGCCCATTCCAAATAAGCATTAGCCCACACATTTAAATATAGAAGCCTATATTTAATTAGTAATATCTTAGATCTCTAAATTAATCCTAGATTAATTATAGATCAATACTAGTTAAATAGTATGATCTTATATTAATATATTAGAACTTATAATATATTAATAAATTATAACTTGTACTATTCTCAAATATTATCCATAAATTGTTCGGGTCAAGTGCAACCCAAATGGACCATGCCGGGTCGGGTCAAGTACATACCAAATATAGTTATGGACTTAGACACTATATCCAACAAATAAAACATATAAATTTTTTTACTAATATTATCCGCATTTGATACATGAAAATTTTGTACGTAAGAGCATACATAAGTGATATTACTTCGACAGCATAACGGCTCTATGAGTAGTGTAGTCACTTAAACATAGAGTTGGGGTACATAGCATAGATCCTAATGACCTAGTAAGATAAGTCTATCCTTAGTCGCGGTGAGTTGTGCCCGGGGATGGTGCTGAGGAAGTGGATGCTTCCTGAAGACGAGCCACCTGACGTTTTGCGTCTTGGAGTCGAGACTCCCACCTCACCTACCTCATATGAAACTCTTGAAGAACGCCTCGTGTCTCCTGCTCTGCACGCTCGACCCAAGTCCACCATCTGGCTACCTAGTCGGCGGTGCTCTGAGCTAGATCGTTGGTGTTCCGTAACCGTTTCACCATGATCGGAAGGGCTCGATCGGCCGGTCCTCCGTCCCTCAAGTCAAAGAAATCGCCTGACATGCCGAACGGGGGTTGCTATCCCTGCTGTCTGCTCCACCTCCAAAGATCATTACCCTAGGGGGAGTGTAGGACCAGTGGGGCCCACCCGGTAAGCGGGCACCCTAATCGGGTAAGGGGGTTGATGACTTCGGACTCCGCGTCCGAATAACCCCCTTCAATATCGTCGGGTTCCTCCTCAAAGCTTCCTTCATCTTCTTCCTCCTCCTGTTCTTCTTCCGGTTCGGCAGGCTCGCCCTCGACTTCTGCCTCCGGTTCCCCATAAAATTCCTCCTCGGGGTCTTCCTCAGGCTCTTCTTCAGGCTCTTCGTCTAAGAATCCGTTATTTCCCTGGTTAGGGAAGTAAGGATCTATGGGGTGATGGAAACCAGCCATGTTGTCTGCGAGAGTGTGTAAATATGCTAACATTACTCCTAGGACGCTACAAGTATTGTATAGACTGAACAGATGTTCTCTTCTTGGAGGTAAAGGGGTATGCTTTTAGGTTCCCTAGCTATCACGATCTCCTCAGGACGTGTGATAGTTATACCTTGGAGGGAATGTAGTTGATCAAGCTACATCCACTACTTGATATGACTAGAATAGTTCTGGCTTAACCAAGATACTAACATTATCTTGTTTGGTTTGGTATTATGTTCTTTCCCTAATACAAGCAAGGATGTTTTTTATTGTTATGTTTCACTTGTTTGATATGCTAGTTCACTATAAATAGAGCTCTGATACCAACCTGTCACACCCCCGAACTAGACGGTGGAAACGTCCGAGGGCTCTTGTTACTTAATTAAATACCATCACAATGATTATACATGAATCATAACCTCATTCATCACCATGCATTGAAATATTACAATCGATATTATTTACATTCAGTACATTGTTTTAAACATTACAATTCCATAACATAAACCGTTTGATCATTAATCTAATCAAAACACCACGACATAACTTGATACATATTCTTCTGTTTACATGTTACCTGAGAATACAAGTTATTTTGAAAACGGTCAACATATGAAATGTTGGTGAGTTCATAAGTAATGTTATGGAAAAATGATTTTTGTGATGATTGCAAACCCAGAAAATCCGATATTTTCTGAAAAACAGTATTTGTAAAAAAAAAGTGTGAAGATCCGTAAATATGCTTGTCGATTTTGAAAACATGAATAATTGTTGAACTTTGTATACATCACATAAGTTAAAATGTTGAACTCCCCGGGAAAACCCGATGTTTTCCCAATGCGTAAATTACATGACTTGTTTATTGTTATACCGATACGACGATTGTTTTTTATTACCCAGGTGACATTGGATTAATTAAGGGTTGTGAGTTGTTACAATCACGCATTACTGAAAATGACTAGTTTATAACTACAAATTATGAACGATCCTTGAGGCATCATCCATACTACTAACATAATCCAACCACCCTGACTTCTCTTGTTTAACGTCACGAATATGCTTACTCGGTTTCTCATATCCCCACAACTGAGGAGAAAGGAGGATAAGAAGCCTCTTTTATTTCCATAAGTTATTCAAGGCTATCGGGAATGCGAAAGGCACTTGGCCCGACTCACATTGTACTTCTCGACTTCGCTAGCAGTACTATTGGGCCCTTGGGGCCCAACAACACGATAGAGCTATTGAAAGTCCTTTTACATGGAATTAGGTCATACAAGGCCCATTAACATGTAAGTGCGTCCCCTTCGGGCCCAAAGATCATGCTATTGGGCTAGCAAGGGACAACAAGCACGATTTGAAACTTTTAAGCCAAAGATTGAATATTAACTGCTCATAGTTATCGCGTGTTTATTGAAGTACTATGGTTTATCGATTTTTGTTTTGTTTTTGATTCGAGACCGAATCAATTCATTTGGTAACGATATTGATTGTTCAATATGTATTCGTTATTACGTTTCGCCAGGAGTCGTGGATCTCGTATTTTGTATTAAGGGATTTGTTTGGTTAAAAGTAAGATTTTTATCATTTTACAACCCTTCTTTTATAAAGTTAACACTTTTAGTCCTTTATATAAAAGAATTTCCATTTTAGTCCTTAAACCATTTTTCTTGACACTTTATTACCATAACATGTTGAGAAGACGTTTTTAGCCCAAATTTGTTTTGTAAATAGCTTAAGTCCTTCCAAAATGAAGTTTCTCGGTTAGAACCCTCAATTTCGCAACTTTGTCAATTTTGGCCCAAAATAGAAAATTTTTACATTTTTAACCCTTTTTTAATTTGAAAAAAATTTTTGACCTTTGAAATGGTTTTAATACACTTTAAACCCCCTGTTTTACAGAAAACTTCCTTTTCAGCCCATCCATATTAGAAATCTCGCAATTTGGGGTCATTGTGCCGAAAAGCCCAAATTTAGCCCATGAAATTCAATATTTACATTGTAAGCCCCTCAAAAATGTTGATGTTCAGAAAAATTGTTATAGAAACTATTTGGACCCTTTTGAACCTCCAGAAATTATAATTTGTTGGGTTGGGCCCTTAGTTTTGTATTTTTTTACAATTTAAGCCCAAAAATGGATTTTATGTCCAAATATTTCATCCTAACCAAATGAACTATTTTTCTTTACTTTATTAGTGTAAAATGGTTTAGGTTAGGTTTATTTCCCTTACCATGTTTTAGATCTCGGTTTTTCACACTTGTTCAATAACATATTCATCACAAACACAAGATATCATACACATACATGCATCAAATGACACATAGCATACATTTACACATAGATCTACACATTTACTTATATTTTCCCCCATAAAAACTCATAAAAACCGAAAAGAAGGGGTATGAAACTCAACTTGTAATTTGGAATATGTTTTGATAAAGATTTGAGAGAACATTTCGGCCCTAGCAACCTTTTGAGGAAGTTTTCGAACTTAGATGATTCTAGGGAGTTAGATCATAAATTTGCTTGAGGTAAGATGAGATGTTTGATAAACTAAGAGTCTAGATCATAAATCTAAATATAAACATACCTTGGATGATGATTTTTGTGGAAAGTCTCTTTTAAAAGCTCTTGATTCTAGAAAATTTGATGAAGAAAAGTGAGGATGTTCTTTGAGAGAGTTTGGTTAATAAAAATTGGATGAAGTGTGTATGTTTCGGAGCTCTCGACCAAGAATCAAGAAGAAGAAGAAGAGAGAGAGAGAGAGAGAGTTGAGATGACTAACTTAAATGCATGTTGGTCCATGCATGGAGGTACGTGATGTATAAATGAGGTGGCAATCTCACAAGTCAACTCTTCATTCTTTGGGTTGGGCTTGGGCTGAGATTTGGAGAGGGAAAAAGAAAAGGATTGGGCCTTGTATGGTTAAGCCTATTTCATGGTTACGTTAAGCGATGTTTGGTTCAAATAAATATAAATGTGATTTTTATGACCTATTAGGGCTAAATTAGGTTAATTATGGCCCAATATGGTTCATTTAAATAATTTATTTCATTCTTGGCCCAATATGGCCCAAAATATTGAAATAAATGGAAGTGGGTCCAATTAGAGCCCATTTAAGACTTCTAAGCCCAAGATAGTCAAATTGGAAGCTTATTGGTCCATTGGGCCCAATAAGGAAGTCCTAGTCCAAATTGGACTTAAACAACTTCTAGGGTTTCCAATTGCTTGTTGACTATTTGCAATGCTTGTATGAGGTGTTTGATTGAAATTTTGTTGTCATAGAGTAAGCATCATGTACGCTTTCATGTTTTTGATTCATAGTTGACATAAGTGTTGTAGTTACAAGGCACAAAATTTACAGTTGTGACAATCTTCGCTTCGTACAAATCCAAACTCTTTGACTTTCTCATCGAAGCAAAGATTCCATCTGCGAGATGCTTGCTTAAGTCCATAAATGGACTTCTCAAGCTTACACACTCTATTTGGATGATTTGGATCAACAAAACCCTCTGGCTGAGCCATGTAAACATCCTCAGCCAACATCCCATTAAGGAAAGCGGTCTTGACATCCATTTGCCAAATCTGATAATCATGAAATATGACAATAGCAACCATCACTCTAATAGACTTTATCTTCACAACTGGTGAGAAGGTCTCATCATAGTCAACTCCGGGAGTTTGAGTAAAGCCCTTCGCAACTAATCGCACCTTATATGTGTGTACGTTTCCATCCATGTCGGTCTTCTTCTTGAAAATCCATTTGCACCCAACGGCCTTACATCCGGGCACATTAGCAACCAAATTCCAAACTTGGTTGTCATACATGGATTGGATCTCGCTGTCCATTGCCTCTTTCCATTTTGAAGACTTCGTGCTTGCCATGGCTTCCTTAAAGCTATTCGGTTCATCTAGATTTATTAGCGTACCATCACTAATATAAGTGTCCCCTTCGCTAGTAATATGAAAACCATATCACTGCGGTTGAACTCTAACTCTTTCAGAACGTGTAAGAGGTAAGGACTGGTCAATAGGTTCAACTGGAGTTTCCTCCTCAAATTGATTGCCAGCGGTATAGGTTCCTTCATCAATCGATTCTCGAATCTCTTCAAGCTCAATTTGACTCCCATTGTCTCCTTGGCTTATGAGTTCTCGCTCTCGAAAACCCCTATCCTCGCAACGAAGACAACATTGTCACTCGGGCTATAGAAGAGATATCCAAAGGATTTATGCGGGTAACCGATGAAAATACATTGCTCACTATGAGGTTCGAGCTTTTCATGAGTATCTCATCTTACGAAAGCCTCGCAACCCCAAACCTTTATATGTGATAATGAGGGAGCTTTCCCTATCCACATCTCATGAGGTGTTTTGGCAACCTTCTTTGTAAGGACTCAGTTAAGGATATAGGCGGCAGTCTCTAAGGCATACCCCCAGAATGAGATAGATAGTGAAGCACAAGTCATCATAGAACGAACCATGTCTAACAAAGTTTGATTATGCCTTTCTGCCACACCATTCAATTGTGGTGTCCTAGGTGGCGTCAATTGCGAAACTATTCCGCATTCTTTGAGATAGTCGTGGAATTCAAGACTTAGGTACTCTCCTGCTCGATCGGATCGAAGCATCTTGATTTTCCTGCCTAATTGATTCTCCACTTCATTTTTGAACTCTTTGAATTTTTCAAATGTTTCTGACTTTTGCTTGATTAAGTAAATATACCCATATATATTATAGTCATCGGTACAAGTCACATACAAGCGGTTCCCATCCTTTGTGGTTAATCTAAAGGGTCCACACACATCGGTATGTATGAGGTCTAATAAACCCACACCCCTTTCACATGTACTAGTGAGGGGTGACTTGGTCATCTTTCCAAGTAAACAAGTTTCTCATGTGTCATCTGTTGGATTAATGTCTAAGTCCATAACTATAATTGGTAAGACTTGACCCGACCCGGCATGGTCCATTTGGGTTGCATGGCATCATGCACTTGGATAGACTATAATAAGAGAAATAAGACACTTATGGTTATTAATATATTATAAGTTCTAGTATATTAATAATAAGAATAATAAAATTATTTAATTAGTATTGATCAAGAATTAATCTAGGATTAATTAAGTGATCAAAAGAAGACTAATTAAATATATGGGTTGATTGTACAAATCATCCATACTTATATAGTGGGCTAATGCTCCATGGATTATCTAGTTGGGCCAAAACCTATATGATGCTCCATGGATGCTCCATGGTGTATTTGAACCCATGTATCCAAGGAAATGGAAAGTCATGACAATTAGAGTTTACCCTAATTGTATAACTGTATAAGCATCTTATTCTTGAGGAAAATTGGCCACTAGTATTTTCTAGAGAGGGCTAGCCGATATTCATGAAGTGTAGAATTCTCTCAAGTTACTCCAAGTGTATTTGGTGTTGTGTGAACCATTTGAGGTGTCAGACTTGGGGCACTAGGCACTCAAGCTTCATGAAGACATTCTACATCAAAGAGGTATGTATTCTATCTTGTTATACTGATAGTCTTGTATGCTAGATTAGGATAATACCTTGGATGTTCATATTTGCATGTATAATAGAGAAAACATAGATACAAGGTATTTAGGGTTGCATGAAGGGATTCGACGACTCCAAGGCAAAATGCATCCAACTCGCTGAGTTATGTTCATGCACTCGACGAGTTGGACCCCACACAACATATTTTCGAGGTTTTTGGCTAGAAATGGACTAGGAACATTACCCTAAGTTGTTTTTGAACTTATAAACTTGTTTTTTTAATGTGGTAATGTTCATGCTAATCCATTTTCAAAGATAATTGTCAATAGATTCATGTTTTGTATTAGTTTAAAGGTTAGACTAATTACATGAAAAAGTTTGATTTGAATTATCTTGTTCTTATGAGTTGCTTAGATTAATAGAAAAGTTAATTGAAATAGTTGTTTTCAATCCATTTTAATCTAAGAGTTGAGTATAAAATGTGTTTGTGTAACTTGTCCTCAAGTTACATGAAGAGTCACATTAAAGACTCATAAAACTCATAAAATTGGCAAAGGTTACAAAAAATGAAGAGTCTAGTTTTAATTAATTGGAGTTATGACTCCATAATTTGTCCTCAAGTTATGGAGGACCAAGAGTCTCTTCATTAAATAAATAAATAAAAAATAAATAATGTAACCTTAATTAATTCCATAAGTTATAAAAATAAAGAAAAGTTACTTCTTTTATTAGTTTAAAGTCTTGCACAAGTTATGGAACTTGAAGAGTTTTTGAATTAAAACTACTTTAAACACATAAGTAATGGAATTAAGTAGTTTTGAATAGTTTCAAAAACTTGCCCTCAAGTTTTGGAATTTGTAAAGTTTTCACTTATGAATACTTTAATTCCAAGTTAGCCCTTAGAATTTTAAAAGTTAAAATTCAACCCTTATACTTTATAATATTATAAGTTAATAATATATGTATATGTATAAGAGTAAAGTCGGTCTTACCGCTAGTACGCCTCATTCACGAAGCCGGTCTATAAGGTGGGTATAAGGTTGTTGCCTATAAAATGGCAACTTAATGGGTGTCCACTCTCACCCACCGCTTGCTTGACCGGTGGAGGGTCGTTAGCCGAACGGGTTTGACAGGACTATAATTCTCCCTTCATTAAAAGTATTAATGATAAATACTAAGTAACTAAACTCTAAATTATTCCCAATATTAGTTACTTAGGAAAATGTGAATAAGGTGCTAATCCATGAAATTACACTTTGCACTTTGTTTGAGTCGGTTAGTGGAGCGCGTGTGGTTAACCGGCACACTAACTCGTATTTAACAAGGTAGGCAAAGGGTAACTTAATCTTTATCATAGTATCGATGGAGCACGTGTGGTTAACCGGCACATCGATTGAGGGGTAAACACTTAAGGGTACCAAGTAATTTGCATGGTTACTTCACACCTTGTTTTGTGATCCTCGGCATCCCAGTCACAAAACCTGAAGGGCACACTCGAGATTTAAACATGCCATTGAACAGTTCAATGAATCTCAAAAAATCTAGGAGTTTCAAATCCAATTAAAACCTAATAATACATTTCGTTTAACTTGGTGGAAATTGGTGAATCGTCATTCACCTACCTTCAAATTGTGTTATAGCTTGGATTACGGCATACCTCTTCTAAGTTATAAAATAGTCTGTTGGGTCCTAGCCTTAATATTTCATATTGGGTGTCATATTAAGGACTTTAAGTTCAACTATCTTGAATATCTCCCAAAACATGTCTGGTTTAGACATTTATGATCTTCCCAAATCTCTTGAAACTAGCTATCCTAAATGAAGATGATGTTCCAATGGAAATCATACTTCTGTCACCTCCTCTAATTATTCTCCCTACCCCACAAGTTCTTTAAAAGTTTAAAGTCACTCGAGCCCTATTGGCAAGTAAAGGTCTTGCTGTGATCACATTTTGGAGATGTAGTCACATATTGACAAGCCGGGAGAGTTGGGTGTCAAAGTCTAGAGAAAGTTGGTGGTTCAATCACTTTCTAAGTCACATAGTGAGTTCTTTTGGAACACCTATGAAATAGACTATGACAAGACCCTTAATGATCTTATCTATTTGCTAAGATCAACTTCCTGAAACTTTATGGACATTGACAATGGTGACACTGGAAATACAGAAAAAACATTCTCTTCCCAAGGAAAGGGATTGACCATAGTCAACTAGGTTGACCAAATGGTAAAGAGAAAAAGGCTAAGTCTGTAATAGTCCTGTGTACCATTATCAAAGGGTCCATATGTTTATATTACCAAAGTAAGGGTCATTAGTTGCGAAGCTGCCAAATTTACCTAAGGATGTTAAAGTCAATAAGATTGACTCTACTTCAGGTAAAGTCCACTAATCTAACTCTGTTAAGTTTCTATTCTGAGATTCCTAATACATGATGTGACTGGGTCACATGGTAATGTTTTAAGAATCAAAGAAAAGTAAAGGAACTTAAAGAAAGAATATGCTGAATCTGATCACATAGATGGATTTCTATCGCGTACTTTGAAAAATCGGATTCTTGAGCTAATTCTTAGGAGTTATGAGATATTGCTAAGGAATAGATAACAACAAGTTTTCATATGGGTTGTAAGGATACGTTTTTCCGCATAGTTTTAAAATAAAAGAAAATTTTGATTTTATTTATTTTAAAATATCCTTACAATGGTATTTGAGGAAAAATTGTTGCTTATATGATTCCATTAATAGCAAGAGTGGAAATATGAAATTGATTCTTTCATTTGTGGTAATGTCTAAATTTACCAAATAAGGAAAGATTCTCATCATCCAAAGTCTCAGTTTGACCGAGACTTGGAATCATGCAAGTTGTATAGCATGATGAATGAGAACTTTCAAGTATTGGAAAATTAAGACTGATTACTTGTTCACATGAATGTGTGAGTCAAGTAATGGACTAAGGGATTGAGTACATAGTCATGTGCACTGATTAAGTCCACCACAAAAGATTGATAAGACTATTCGTCATAGTTTACTAAAGCTCAGCAAATATGATTATACTTACAAGCTTAAGTGTAACTCTGAGACATTGGAAAAGGTTCCAATGCATGGCAGAGCGTATAAGAAGAATCAAATTAGGCAGAAGGATAAAAGTTTCTCAAATCTGAAAAGATGGGAGAGTACTTTAGTATCAGTTTTGTGATCATCTTAATGATTATGAAACCATATCAAAATTAGTTCTCTAAGGAAGTCTTAGTGCATTCTTATGACTAAGAAGAAGGGATCTTGAATTGTTGAAATGGTTAAATCAAGAAGATGAGTCATACTTCGTTCCAATACAAGTCTTAGAGTCATACTCCAAGATTGTAATTTGAGTGAGATGTCTTTAAGAAGGTTTAAAACACGTGTCAAATGTAAGAGTAAAAGTTTTCTACTCTTGTACATTTGAAATTGGTAAGTTGTGATGTTTTGGATAAAAGAAAGACCAACTTAGGCCAATTGTGTGAAGTGTTTGTCTTGGTTAGAATCCACACTATCTCTTGGATGTTTGACAAGGGAGTCTTATAGGTCAAGAGGACGGTGGGAGTCTTAAAGGTCTTGAAAGTCTCAAGAACTAACCAAGAATAAAACCTGAAATTCCTCACTAGCACACGACTTGAGGTTTATAACCTAACGTGTTGACATATTCTGTGCCCATTCCAGTTAAAGTTGGCTTTGCATATGAGTTCTTAGAGTTCTCAATTTGTTGCACAACAACTTGGAAGCAATGGCAGACCCTTGAGCTACCAGGTGGCAAGGAATTAAGATTGAGTTCAGTCCGTATGAGTTTGGATTTGTCATTATCCTTGTCTTGTGACTATGGTTCGACAATTCACATGGATAAGAACACATACACCATTAAATCTAAGTGTCATAAGGTTTCTCTCCGATTCATGAAAATGATGGTGAGGAAACACTTTCACTAAGTAGATTTTAGCTAGATAGCAATTGTGATATTTGCATTCTCAAAGTCATTAGTGGAGCGTGTGTGGTTTACCGGCACACTAACCAGGACTTGTGAGAAGTGGCAAAAAGGTCTAACCATTATGATTACGACATCCCTCTTCATAATTGCTTAGACACACAAGTGTGCTATCTAAGGGAAGGTGTATGATTTTGATAAAGTTTTATCAAAACAATCTAGTATCAGAAATCTGAACTTTGGTAAGAAAGTCAGCTGATTTCTGAGTACATGTCAAAGCTAGTGGGAGCATAAGTGTTATGCTAATAATTATCATGTTAGTGGGAGCATGATAATTATGATAATTATTGCAAACTAGCAATGTTAATTATAGAAAACAAAATGTTTCAATTGGGAAAAGTTGTTTTGCTATAATTAAGGGAGAGGAAATTATACTTCATCTCAAATCTATACGTTTAGATCGTGAGGTTTTAATCATTTAGTCAAGGATATGTATATGAATTTCATGTTGGAATGGCTCAACATAAGGAAATTCTGTATATGGGTCCATTATTTGCGTTCTTAAATTCAATTATGATTACGGCATCCCTTTTCATAATCTGAATTATGAGAAGTTGGCAAATAGAAATGGAAATGTTATAGCAAAAGACTGGTTTAGTCTTTATGTGAGACATCATGAATCGTGTCCCATATGCTTCAGATATAGGATCGATTACATGTGCTATATTCATCCTTTCTAAAATTTTCCAAATGCCTGGGGCGTTAAGAATGGAAAAGGTTTAGAACTGGATATGACTAAAAGGATTAAACAATTATCGAGGACAATCTAAGGTTTACCAAAGAATGGTTGCTTAAGAACAGTTAGAAGTGTAGTGATAATTCTGGAAGGACCATATTGACATAATCTGTAAGGAGGCAACTCTTGTTCAGAAGTGATAGTCAAAATGGAATCTAGAAATGTTTCAAAGTTACAATTTTTCCAATCTGTTTAAGATTAGGAAACTTAATGCAAGAAGGATGTTTCTAAGGAGCTGATCTCCTTTGGAATACTCTGTAATGATTGTTGCCAAGTCTTTCTGACTTTGTGCATAATCATTACAAGAGGATCAATGCATATAAGTTTAGAATCTAACAGATCTCACTAAATGACATGAATTTGGAATTCTTGCATTTGCAGTAAGGATTTGGGAGTGTGAAAAGAGAATCATTGAAGTTATGTTCAATTGATATAGTTCACAAAGTGAAGATCATAGACAAACATAGTATGCATACTTGGTGTGTGGCATGACTAGTGTTTAGAAAAACATAGTGTACATGCTTGGAGCATGGGACAACTATTGTTTTAAATTCAAGAATAAAGTTGATAGCTGAAACAGTATACAATGAATAATGTGTAATCAAATGGTGATAAATAAAAGGTGTTTTATTTATGTTCATAGGTTTTGATACCATATTGCATTCAATTATTATTGTGTTTCATTTTGCATGTTTTGACTTCCCGAATAAACTAGGTTATTCTTCCGGAATGACTAAGTTATTCAAACCATCCACAGTCGGTCATATGTTGGAAGTAGAGATATGAGTTGTTACTATGAGTTGGTTGTACATTGATTGCACGAAACCGCATTTGGTAACTCGGTGCTATAAAACGTGCCTTTGTGTATGATTCAACAAGTAGTAGAACAAGCCATATGAGTCGAAGTTTATCCATTCCTTTTACCTTCGGGATAAAAGCAATATCTGTGGGCCCCTCGATGATTTGATGATGACAAATGGAAGTGC
Source organism: Lactuca saligna (assembly GCF_052625555.1). Lineage (NCBI taxonomy): Eukaryota > Viridiplantae > Streptophyta > Magnoliopsida > Asterales > Asteraceae > Lactuca > Lactuca saligna. Next base: position 215,689,199 of record NC_136420.1, read on the forward strand.
TCGGCCGGGCCAGGACTGATTTGATTTGTTCAATTAGTCAGTCGTCATAAATCGGAAATCAGGAAACAACAAATGGACAGAGAGAATGATTATAATCCATGTCTCAGTCCATATGATATCTAGAATGGAGGAATATATGATCCCTTATCTAATGGACAAGTCATTGACAAAGGTCAGCGTTTATCGACAAGGTCAGAGTTCGACAGAAGCTTTTGAGAGCTACAATTGTCAGTTGGTTTCTGAAGTCATATGCAATAATAGTTTTAGACTTATCCAAGTGGGAGACATTTGGATTAATGTCTAAGTCCTTAAATATAATTGGTAAGACTTGACCCAACCCGGCATGGTCCATTTGGGTTGCATGGCATCATGCACTTGGATAGACTATAATGAGAGAAATAAGACACTTATGGTTATTAATATATTATAAGTTATAGTATACTAATAATAAGAATTATAAGATTATTTAATTAGTATTGATCAACAATTAATCTAGGATTAATTAAGTGATCAAAAGAAGACTAATTAAATATATGGGTTGATTGTACAAATCATCCATACTTATATAGTGGGCTAATGCTCCATGGATTATCTAGTTGGGCCAAAACCCATATGATGCTCCATGGATGCTCCATGGTGTATTTGAACCCATGGATCCAAGGAAATGGAAAGTCATGACAATTAGAGTTTACCCTAATTGTATAACTATATAAGCATCTTATTCTTGAGGAAAATCGGCCACTAGTATTTTCTAGAGAGGGCTAGCCGATTTTCATGAAGTGTAGAATTCTCTCAAGTTATTCCAAGTGTATTTGGTGTTGTGTGAACCATTTGAGGTGTCACACTTGGGGCACTAGGCACTCAAGCTTCATGAAGACATTCTACATCAAAGAGGTATGTATTCTATCTTGTTATATTGATAGTTTTGTATGCTAGATTAGGATAATACCTTGGATGTTCATATTTGCATGTATAATAGAGAAAACATAGATCCAAGGTATTTACGGTTGCATGTACACTTAGGAGTGTTAGAATGCTCATAACCCAACATCATCTTCCCTAAGGTCAAAGGACTCCAACACTCCATCCTTTTGGAGTTGGGCTATGCACTTCTTGTTGACATGTCCAAGACTATAATCCCACAAGGATGCTCTATCCATACTATTGGAAGAATCCATGCATAAAAAATCATTTCCTAGGTTATCTATAATCATAACAGTTTCATAAATTCCATTACATGGCATTGATTCAAAATATAAGACACCATTTAGATAAGCGTAAATAGAACCATTCTCATTATTAAAAGAAAATCTAAATCCTTGTCTAAACAAACCATGAAACGAAATGATGCTTCTTGCCATTTCTGGCGTGTAACAACAATTATTAAAATCTAAACATAATCCATTACTAAGCACTAAAGAATACACTCCAACCTTGGTCACATGCGATGATCTTCTGTTTCCCAATATTAGATTTATTCTTCCATGCTCCACATCCCTATTTCTTCTTAGTCCCTGCAATTCAAAACAAATGTGGTAACCCCGTCCGGTATCGAGGACCCAAGAAATGGCATGAGATCAATCATTAGATTTAATTGTGTAAATACCTGCGAAAGATGTCTTGATCTTTCCTTCCTTGATAGCTTGCAGGTATTTTGGGTAATGGTGGCACTCTGCCTCCTTTGGATTGGAGTTGGCCTTAGCGGGATGAACTTTGGTTCCACTAGAAGAGGAACCATCTCGAGACTTTCCCTTGTAGTGGCTCTTAGATGGAGTCTTCCTCTTCTTGCCCCTTCCTTGCCCAATAGCCAAAAATAGGAGCAACGGGTGGATTGGGAGTTGGTGCAAAATACTTGTCCTTGAGCTTGCTCTCAGCAACCCTTAGGAGACGTTGGAGATTACTTAGGGTGACCTCTTCCTTGTTCATGTGGTAGGTCATCCTAAATTGGTTGTAACACGGAGGCAAGGAATGAAGTACCATGTCGATAACCAAATCTTTCCCAAAGTCGACATTCAACTTGCGAAGACGATCGACATACCTTTGCATCTTTTGCAAGTGCACGGTTAGAGATTCTCGATATCCCATTTTAGCAGAGATCATGTTAGTAAAGATCTCGTAACGCTCCTGCCTCGCGTTTTGATGATATCTCTCCAATAAGTCTTGATGTATTTCGTACGGATACATGTCCTCATAGGAATTTTGGAATTCGGAATTCATAGTGGCTATCATGATGCAATGAACTTTCGTTGTATCACGCTCATGAGTTTCAAAGGAGGTGATTTTAGTCGGAGTAGCGATTTCTGGATTGATCTTCGCGTGCTTTTCGTCGAGGATATACTCCTTGTCCTCGTAGTGAGCAATCATGCGAATGTATCTTATCCATTCACTAAAGTTCGTTCCATAGAAAGTCACCTTTTGGCAAAGGCTCATCAATGTGAATGAACTAGGAGCAGCGTTGTTCGCGTTCGACATCTATAAATAGAAAGGACAAAGATTTATTAGAATTTTAATCCCTAATTATCACCCAATAAGAAGAATTAGGGCTAGGATCAATAAACATTATTTACATATTAGAAAAGGGATGCCGTAATCAAACATGCAAAAAATTTGAAGGTAAGCGAATGACCATTCACTAATTCTCCACCATGAAAACATTACCTGTATGTTTTAAACGCATTGAGAATTCCTAGGTTTCGATGAGATTCATTGAACTTTTCAATGGCATGTTTAAATCTTGATATGCCCCTCTCGTTTGTGTCTGGGATGCCGAGTGTAACATCCCGGAATCGCAAGAGTAGAATGGAAGGGCTGAAAGTGTAAGTTTTAGAGGGTGACTCGGCGAGTCCATGGATGACTCGGCGAGTCAGGTCGCGGTCATGGTCGCGTGTCAAGTGGCCTACTTGGCGAGTCCATGGGATGGACTCGGCGAGTAGGTGCTGTATGGAGAAAACCCTAATTTCCGAGGTTGAGCCCTATATAAAGAGCATTATACCCCTCCACAGCCTCCCTTATTCCCCCCTTGAGTTCCAGAAACCCTAAATTCGTGGAGAGATCATTTGTGGAGCAAATTAGAGCTTGGAGAGGTGTTGTTTGAAGAGATCTTGAAGGAGAAGTGGCATGGATCAAAGGGCTTTGCTTGGATTCGAGTTTGGCTGCTATTGAGGCATCTTTTGGAGGTAATATCTTCGTCCTTAGGCTGTGCATTCCTAGTTTCATCATTTTGGGGTTTGTGGGGAGTATGCCTTGGAATGTTTTGGTGTTTGGAGGATAGATCTGAGGTTGCTACCTCAGATCTGGAATATTGAAGGCCTAGAGTGCATTAAAGTTCCTGTGTTTGAATGCTTAGTGAAGCCACCATGTCCCAAATCTTGGTTTTAAGGTGAATTTGGCTTAGATCTCGTTAGATTCACGTAAAGTTTGCCACTTTACGTGATGGATGGATTGTAGGAGGTTGGATCTATGTTTTGGATTAATTGCATGGCCTGAGATGCTTCTGTATGGATTCAGAACGGTGGTACTCGACGAGTCACATGGGTGGACTCGACGAGTTGCTTGAAGATGGCCTGGGACTCGACGAGTTGGAAGAACAACTCGGTGAGTAGGTTGAAGAAGGCCTTGGACTCGACGAGTCCATTTGGACTCGGCGAGTCTTGTCAAGGAAGTCCCAATGTTTCTGGTTGAGTCGATGAATCGGCGAGTCAAGGGATGACTCGGTGAGTTGGGTGCGAGTGGACTCAGAATTGTATGGACTCGGCGAGTCATCGGGTTGACTCGGCGAGTAGGGTCAGTCAGGGGTTGACTTTGACTTGTCCATGGTTGACCAGTTGTCTTCCAGGGGTATTTTCGTAATTAAGGGTATTTATTGAGTTGAATGTTTTGATTTTCAGTGGAGGAGTTCGTGTCAGAGTTCGGAGCAGCGGGATCTTATCTTTTCAGCCGACAGTTTCGAGGTGAGTTATCCTCACTATATCAACAGGGTCTAAGGCACCAAGGCCGACCCTTTATTGTATTGAGATTCGGTTATGGTTATTATGTTATTGTTTGATGTGTCTGCATCCTGGTAGCTAGGATGGTACATGATAGGAGGCCTTGTTAAGGTCAGTTTTTCCGATATACAGAGTGATGCTATGCTAGTGACCAGTTAGGTCGGTAACCCGGTTAGGGTAATGATATGCTATGTGATCTGCTTGTTCGGTTTGTTGACTATGACCGTTATATGAATGTATGTTTTGTCCACATGGTTGTTTGGACTGGAGAAGGGTTGAGGCGGGTCCTGCTTTGTGCTGTAGGCCAAGATACCCAAGGCGGACCGGTTGTTCCGAAGGCCCAGCGAGCGGTCCGGATAGGCTGTAGGCCCCTCGAGGGCGGACCAGATGTGCCGAGGCTCGGAGAGTGGACCAGGCCGACTGAAGGCCCGATGCGGGCGGACCAGTCACACTGTAGACTCGGAGAGTGGACCAGGTGGGTTGAAGGCCCGATGCGGGCGGACCAACCCCACTGTAGACTCGAAGGACATGACTAGACCTGGAGGATGGATCCGTTGGACTGAAGGCCCGATACGGCGGACCAGTCACACGGTAGACCCGATATGCATGGCTGTTCTATGTTCTGTTATGTTATGCATGATTTATATGTTTTGGACCTGAAGGTCGTAGCCTGGAAGGGCGTATACGTGCTTGGTATCTTGGGGGTATCTCACTAAGCTTTCGGGCTTACAGTTGTGGTTTAATGTTTTTCAGGTTCTTCAGGAGACTGTGGAAAGGCGAAGGCGTGATCGTACCGCTCCTCATGATTTTGTAGCAATGTGATTCTGGGAATACTCTAATGACTTGTATTGGAAACCTTTTTGTAAACATTTTAAGGAAAATCAGGTTGTTTGAAAAATTTAAATTGGTTGTATTTTTCGGATGTTACACCGAGGATCACAAAGTGGGTGTGAATAACCATGCAAATCTACTCGGTGCCTTCATTGTAACGATCACCTATTCTATGTGTCGGTAAAGCACACACGCTCCACCAAACTATGATAAAAAATGAATCACCCTTTGCCACCTATGCTTAGAACCAATTAGTGTGCCGGTAAACCACACACGCTCCACTAACTTCTTAGCTAGGGTGCAAAGTGTAACTTCATGGGATTGCATCAATTCACTTTTCCTAAAGTAACTAGGAATCGGAATTTTTAAAAAAACATGTAGTTACTTTGTATTTAATATTATACTTTAAACGAGGAGATAGAGTTTCCCTATCCTGCCCGTTCGGCTGATGACCCTCCACCGATCAAGCAAGCGGTGGGTGTGAGTGTACACCCATTAAGCGCCATTTTATAGGCAACAACCTTATACACACCTTATAGACCGGCTTCGTGAATGAGGCTTACTAACGGTAAGATTTGAATTTTAATTTATATATATATATATATATATATATATATATATATATATATATATATATATATATATATATATATATATATATATATATATATTAAGCTTGTAATCATATAGAGTATAGGGTTGAATTTAAACTTGTAAAATTCTAGGGTTTGAAATTTATATTGTCCAAATTAAACTGTTCATCACAAAACTAAATTTCAAAACTTGAGGATTAGTTTCAAACTTTTCAAAACACAAGGGATCAAATAACAAATAATTTAAATTAACTATTTAATTTCATAATTATCCATATTTGATGTTTGTTGCAAAACAATTTACCAATTTAATTAAAATCATTAATTAATTATCACATAAGGAAATTATTATTCAATTAATTGGTAATTATCCTGAATTAGGTCAAGGATATACTCATATATATATGATAAAATCGGAATTATATTGACCCATTAAGATAAAGGCAACTTTCCTTAAGATAAACATCAAGAAATCCCGTAATAAGCTCCTCCTGACGCTCGGACTTGTCGAGTACCACAATGGACTCGCCGAGTTCATCAGGAAGATTGACAAAATTTGAATTTTTCAAACAATAATCAAGCAACCAACGCATCAATTCAATAGAAACCAATCAAGGCTCTGATACCACTATTGGGTTTTGGTCATAAGAACATTCCTATGTGCACATACAAACCCTAATGCTTGGATCTAGGTTTCTCTAATTGAACATGCAATGTATCCAAGACTTTGATTGATAAATCTAGTATAATAACACACGAAATCAGATCTAAAAGAATACCTTGAATTACTTGCTTGAATCTTCTTGTCCTTGGAGCTTAGAGTCACAAATGTCACCCCTCTAATGGCTTACAAACGTCAAATAGCAAGAGGATGATATGAGAGAGATGTAAGAGGGTGAGAAATAGGCCAGGGTTTCTCCAATACCAATGGTGCCGATTTCCACATCCCTATGGGTGTATTTATACTAGTGAGCCACCTAGGGTTTCACCCTTAAAACCCTAATTGGATAACTTAGGCTCTAAGCAATCCAATCTACTTATTAATAAACCTTTGGATGATTTGTAGGTTTATCCAAACCCAAAAATCCATCCACCCCTTAGTCCTAAGGAATCACTGCTCAAAATACAACTATCATACAAGTAACAGTTTATGCCCCTTTATTCAATTAATCTCTTTAAGTCACCAAATTAATTCCTAATTAATTTCTGACCTATATTAATCAAATAACAATATTATTATTCCTTATATTATCCTCATAATATATTAATAATATTTCTTCTCTCATTATAAATCATCCTGTCAAATTACTATGTTGAAGGCGACCCAAAAGGACCATGCTCAATCGAGTGAAGTACTTACCAAATATAGTTGCAGTCTTAGACACTATTCCAACATTTCTCTGGCTTGGGAGGGACAATGGAGGCTGATTTGTAGTGTTATAAGTTGTTTAAATAGGGTGAAAACCTAAATATTAGATTTTCATCCAGACAATCCTACTCGTCGAGTCGGTCCCCCAACTCATCAAGTAGGTCACTTAACCCTCCGATCTAAAGTCGAGTCTACTCGATGAGTTGGGCCTCTAACTCGCTGAGTCCCAGAGCAAAACATGGAGTTACATGAATTTAAATACGTACCAGGAACCTGGTGTTACAAGGAGGATAAACATCATCAGTAGTGCATTTCTAAAGTTCTTCATCAATTCCGTTTAAGTAATCCTCCATACGACCTTCCCATTGGTCGTAATATTCCGAAATTAGCATATGAATCTTAGTTAAAGATCCAAGCAAATGAGAGTAAGAAGTCATGGGATTCATATTTGTCACACCTCGAAAACCAAAGGCAGAAACGTCTCCGGGGTTGACTCCAAGTTGAGTATCAAATCCAATGTACATAGTAAGCAAAGTAAACAACCATTACATTACATATCAAAGTTTACATTTGTTCAAAAGTAAAGTTGTACATTTGTAATACATAGTATATATGAACAAAAGTAGAGACAAGTCTTCTGTACGCTCTGTCTTCTCCAAAAGATTCGCTAGGTACCTGTCTAATGTTGACCTGAGAATACAAGCGATTTGAAAATCAGCATAAAGCTGGTGAGTTCATAAGATGTTTGCTGTGTGAAAATGTATGAGTTTCCTTTAGTTTACTGAAAAGTTGTTTTCCAAGAAAAATCCCATATTTTCTTAAAAGAGAAGGTTGGTTGATTGTTAGGTTATACGGTTCAAATCTATTAACTATGATCCCAGGAAAGTCCCATACTTTCCTGATTGTATCTTACTAGTTGTAAAAGATGTAATGTTATTCAGTTTGTTACTATTTCTAGTTATATGAGTGTTACCCAGGAAAGCCCCATGCTTTCCTGCATGTTGGTTTCTAATGTGAGCGATGTTAAAGACGTAAAAGATGTAAATGTGGTTAGGTAATGTTTTGTTTTCCCCAGGAAAGTCCCGTACTTTCCTAAAAGTAATTGTTAGTTATTGAACTTCGATATACTGATTTATTTCCATTCGTACCTATTGTATTAACTAGTTATGTTGATATCCTATTGGTAATATTTCGGAATGTACTTAGATTCACATCCTCATATTCGTGTTCTTATTCTTCATTAGTTATTATTGTACTAATTTGTGTTCGTATTCGTATTCGTTATTGTATTCGTTTCCTTATTCCTACTCCTATTACTATTCGTATTCGTATTCGTAGTCGCATTCCTATCCCTAATCCTACTCCTAATACTATTCGCAGTCGTATTCATATTCGCAGTCGTATTCGTATTCATTCTGTCCCTAATTATAGTTTCGTTATCCATTCTGTTCCTAGTTATAGATGTGTTATTCGTTCTGTTTCTAGATGCAGTTTCGTTATTCGTTATGTTCCTAATTATAGTTTCGTATTCGTCCTATTCCTAGTTATAGCTTCGTATTCGTTTTCGTTTTGTTAATTAGTTATAATTGGAAATTAGTATAAGTTATTCGTAGATTATAAGACATAGTTTAGATTAGAGCATTTTATCGAGAAATCTATGATTAATTTGAAAGCTTAATTCGTAATTTGAACTATTTGATAAACACAGTTATTGATATTAGAACATAAATAAAGAAAACGATTAAACTGAAAACAGTAAGTTTGAGTACAAGATTTCCTTATACTTTTGCTTGTATTCCCCCCAGAAAACAGTGAAAATAGTTGAAAAAGGGTAGGGGTATGAACTCACCGGACGAGAAATGTGGCGATTTCGGATGCTAAGTGTTGGTCAGGGGCTTGCAAACACACGAGGTTCCTAAGTATAATGTAAAGATACACATTTGTATCTAACTAGGACTTAGATTGGTTATTTGCTAAGGACAATTGTTTCTAGTCGCCAAAACACCCCGATACAAGTGTTTGGAGGGACCCGGTTGGCATTTAAGGACGGGAATTGAAGCGAGGGACTTGGGACTTGAGTTTACTCCCCATGAATAAACTTATGCAAGAGTGTTTGGTCCAAAACACCCATTACCACAAGCCTATGAATAAACTTATGCCGTAAACTCATGGTGGGGTGGTTTATGGTGCAAATTTGGGTCATAAATGGATATGGACACTTGGAAATGCTTCGAATAATTTTACTTAAGGCTTGGATTGAGTTAAAAACACCATTTGCAACACTTAAGGGATTTTACGGCCTAGGCATGGGATCTTTGGCCGTAAACTCTCAAATCCCTTTGATTAAGTGTTTTTAATGTCTTAAAATTAATCACATGTGATTCTAAAAATTCCCACAAGCCTAGAAATGAGTTTGAGGCACCAAATGACACCCTTTTATGAGTTTACGGCCATGAGACATGTTCTATGGCCGTAAACTCTCAAATGTGGGATTTTGATGTTTTTAAAGCCCTAAAACTATTTTTGGTTGGTCCTTTGATTTATTCCAAGGCTTTTAGTGGTGTTGGATGGCTTTCTAACACCTTAGAATTGAATTTATACCCATTTTTAAGAAGTTTACGGCCCAAGCATATGCTTTGGCCGTAAACTCACACAAATCCCCCAAAAATTGTGTTTAAGGTGTCCAAATGCTAAAACCAATATTCTATACTTCATATATAAGCCTTGTTTGTGGTTTGGAAGGGTTTAAGGGCATGAAAACCCCATTTATATGAGTTTACGGCCCAAGCACATGCCTTGGCCGTAAACTCCTTCAAACCTCACAAAATCCATGTTTTAAATGTTTAGAGTCCATATCTTGAAGTCATTTAGCCATATCTAGGTCCCAAAATTGTCAAGGAGGGGTTTAAGGGCTCAAAACCCTTCAAAAATGGTGTTTACGGCCTAGGCACCTTCCTGGGCCATAAACTCATATGTCATGTCCCATTTCATGATTAAATCTCGAATTTGGAAGTCCAATAAGCTATACAATGAGGTTAGGAAGTTACCTTACGGATTTGAGACCTTAAAATTGAGTTTTGGACCCTAAATCTTCGATTTTAGGAGAGAGGTTAGAGAGAGAGAGTAGCGAGAGAAGGAAAAAGCTTCAAATGGATGCTAAAACACGTTTATATAGGTCCTAAAACTTGGATGTGGTGGAATTCTACCCGATACCGGCATTAATCGGGGCTTTTGGTCGCACCCGATTAAGTTTTCATCACCTGGCGGGAATGTTTCTAACTTTTTGAAGTGAATACTTTTGGGTTAATTTCATGAGTTCCTAAGGGATTTGAATACGCATTAAATTATAATAAACGTATAAATTTAATTAGTTAACCCAAAACGAGAACGAAACGAATTGACTAATGGTGAAATTTCACGGGTAGAACAAGTTTTCGACGATAGAAAACTTCGGGTTGTTACATTATGCCCCGTTAGAGGGAATTTCGTCCCGAAATTCAAAGAATTGAAATCAAATTTCCAGTTGAAAAGAGAATCGAGGATGAGTTTACTGCTTCGGATCTTCACGCTTTCACGTGGAATCGAGTCTCCACTTGACGTTCCAGTGAACCCTCACTATCGGGAAGCGTCTTGGTTTCGTTGAGTAGATATTTCTAAAAGATCGAGACGTGACGTACCATAGGAATGTTTCTAAGTTTTGAGGTTAATCAAAGTTTGTAGGCTATGGGATCAATCCTAATGAGGATTTCAAAAAGTTCTACGTTTATGGAGAGATTCGAATGAATAGATAACAGTTTATCTTTCTAGATTAGGGTAGAAAAAGAACTGCAAGTAAAATGGTTGTCGAAAAGGAATATACCTGGGGCAACTGTGGGATCGGTGGATGTCTCACCTTGTCCTATAGCTAGCACTCTTCCAGAGTTGCCAGCTGTTGTTTCATTGGGGCAGTTTCTCCTATAATGCCCGACCTTTCTGCAACCATAACAGGCCTGACTAATGCCCGCTTCGGGAGCTTGATTTGTTGGCGTTCTACAATTCCGCGCAAGGTGACCCTCTTGGCCACAATTTTTGCAAAGTTTTATATGATAGGGACCGGGGATATAGTGGTGGTAACTGCACTGGTTACACCACAGGAGAACACCGGCATATCCGGTAATAGGTGCTTGAGCTGAGGAACCAATGATGGGTACAACAGCAGGGGTAGTGGCAGCGTGGACTGTCACCATTTGTTGTCTCTTCGAGAACTCCTAGGAAGGCTGATATTTATCCCCTGCCTCCCAGTACTTTCTTTTCTCACCACTTCTTTCTGTCGGCTCAGGAGTGGGGGCTGCTTCCTCTACGTCCTCACTGTGGTCAATCAAGATTTGCGCTAGGCATTTGGCGCTTTCGTATGTATCCGACCTCGCAGCTAAGACGTTCCCTTTGGTTGGCTGGGTTAATCCCCAGATAAACCTTTCAATCTTCTTACTTTCAGGGGTAACCATCCCTTGACAAAGAAGCGATAAGTCGTCAAACCTCGATTTGTAGGTGGCGATATCAGAACCTTTCATCTTCAGATTCCATAGTTCATGTTCCAGCTTCTGGATTTCACCCCGAGGGCAATACTCTGTGTGTAGAAGTTCCTTCATAACTTCCCAACCTATAGCATTGGCTACAGGTAGAGTCAGAGATTTGATTCGGCTGTTCCACCAAGTCAGGGCTTTGTTGGTGAGAGTGCAAGCGGAAAACTTCACTTTGTCGGATTCTGAACAAGCACAGATCTCGAAGATAGATTCGATTCTTTCTAACCATCGAGTTAGAGCAATGACTCCTCCTGTGCCATCGAAGAATGTAGGTTTCGCATGCATAAAGTCTTTATAGGAACACTCCTTTCGGTGTCCCTGGCTATTTTCCTGGTTTGGAGGTTGGGGACCACCTCCCGAACTACCGGGGTTCGTTTGCGACATGGCTGCTGAAAATGTTGCAGTTAAAACTAACTGAAGGGTTGCCAAGTCGATTTGAAGAGAAGGTGGTGTTTGAGGAGGATTGTTGTTGTTCTGCGAGCTGGGTCTCTTTCTTGGAGGCATCTTGATCTAATAAGATCAAGAAGAGAGGATGATAAGCCCTCTAAATTGAATCAAGAGATATGATACAAAGGATATCTCTTTATGGCATACATAGAATTCTATTAAGCGATAAAGCAGGAAGGATTTATCAAACAGATAAATTATCGCTAAAGAAATGATTAAGGAGCAATGCTGGGATGAGAAATTTTGTAATGAATTTGGCTCGAGAAATACTCCCATAGTATTTCATGATTCGCTGGAGCGATGGCTCATTGTTTGGGTATTGGGTAAGTTTTAGGCATGCTGCGTACCACAGTCACTCCCAAGCACATGTTGGCCGTGTCTTGAATGAATATAGTTGGCCATGCTATATTGATACTAGATACGACTACATAACTGCCCAGGTTTAACCGCAGTGTACAACACCGATTTACATATGTTTTGTTCTACTTGTAGTTACGGATTTTCAACTGTCGGGTATACTTGTACACTTTTGAAAATACTTATATTTGAGGTATACTTTTAGTTCAGAGCATTTAGGTCCTTTAGTGTTTATAGTTTTATACCATGTAAGGTTTGGTATACTCCATTCACTATAAACAAGGGCTCTGATACCAATCTGTCATACCCCGAAAACCAAAGGCGGAAACGTCTCCGGGGTTGACTCCAAGTTGAGTATCAAATCCAATGTACATAGTAAGCAAAGTAAACAACCATTACATTACATATCAAAGTTTACATTTTTTCAAAAGTAAAGTTGTACATTCGTAATACATAGTATATATGAACAAAAGTAGAGACGAGTCTTCTGTACGCTCCGTATTCTCCAAAAGATTCGCTAGGTACCTGTCTAATGTTGACCTGAGAATACAAGCAGTTTGAAAATCAACATAGAGCTGGTGAGTTCATAAGATGTTTGCTTTGTGAAAATCTACGAGTTTCCTTTTGTTTACTGAAAAGTTGTTATCCAAGAAAAATCCCATATTTTCTTAAAAGACAAGTTTGGTTGATTGTTAGGTTATACGGTTCAAATTGTTTAACTATGATCCCAGGAAAGTCCCATACTTTCCTGATTGTATATTACTAGTTGTAAAAGATGTAATGTTATTCAGTTTGTTACTATTTCTAGTTATATGAGTGTTACCCAGGAAAGCCCCATGCTTTCCTGAAAGTTGGTTTCTAATGTGAGCGATGTTAAAGATGTAAAAGATGTAAATGTGGTTAGGTAATGTTTTGTTTTCCCCAGGAAAGTCCCGTACTTTCCTAAAAGTAATTGTTAGTTGCTGAACTTCGATATACTGATTTATTTCCATTCATACCTATTGTATTAACTAGTTATGCTGATATCCTAATGGTAATATTTCGGAAGGTACTTAGATTCACATCTTCATATTCGTGTTCTTATTCTTAATTAGTTATTATTGTACTTATTCGTGTTCGTATTCGTATTCGTTACTGTATTCGTTTCCTTATTCCTACTCCTATTACTATTCGTATTCGTTTTCGTATTCGCAGTCGTATTCGTATTTGTATTCATAGTCGCATTCCTATCCCTAATCCTACTCCTAATACTATTCGCAGTCGTATTCGTATTCGCAGTCGTATTCGTATTCGTTCTTTCCCTAATCATAGTTTCGTTATCCATTCTGTTCCTAGTTATAGATGTGTTATTCGTTCTGTTTCTTGATGCAGTTTCGTTATTCGTTATGTTCCTAATTATAGTTTCGTATTCGTCCTATTCCTAGTTATAGCTTCGTATTCGTTTTCGTTTTCTTAATTAGTTATAATTGGAAATTAGTATAAGTTATTCGTAGATTGTGAAACATAGTTTAGATTAGAGCATTTTATCGAGAAATCTATGATTAATTTGAAAGCTAAATTCGTAATTCGAACTATTTGATAAACACATTTATTGATATTAGAACATACATAAAGAAAATGATTAAACTGAAAACAGTAAGTTTGAGTACAAGATTTCCTTGTACTTTTGCTTGTATTCCCCCCTGAAAACAGTGAAAACAGTTGAAAAAGGGTAGGGGTATGAACTCACCGGACGAGAAATGTGGCGATTTCGGATGCTAAGTGTTGGTCCGGGGCTTGCAAACACACGAGGTTCCTAAGTATAATGTAAAGATACACATTTGTATCTAATTAGGACTTAGATTGGTTATTTGATAAGGACAATTGTTTCTAGTCGCGAAAACACCCCGATACAAGTGTTTGGAGGGACCCGGGTGGCGTTTAAGGACGGGAATTGAAGCGAGGGACTTGGAACTTGAGTTTACTCCCCATGAATAAACTTATGTAAGAGTTTTTGGTCCAAAACACCCATTCCCCATGAGTTTACGACCGTAAACTCATGGTGGGGTGGTTTATGGTGCAAATTTTGGTCATAAATGGATATGGACACTTGGAAATGCTTGGAATAATTTTACTTAAGGCTTGTATTGAGTTAAAAACACCATTTTCATCTCAAATCCCTTTGATTAAGTGTTTTTAATGTCTTAAAATTAATCACATGTGATTCTAAAAATTCCCACAAGCCTAGAAATGATTTTGAGGCACCAAATGACACCCTTTTATGAGTTTACGGCCATGAGACATGTTCTATGGCCGTAAACTCTCAAATGTGGGATTTTGATGTTTTTAAACCCTAAAACTATTTTTGGTTGGTCCTTTGATTTATTCCAAGGCTTTTGGTGGTGTTGGATGGCTTTCTAACACCTTAGAATTGAATTTATACCCATTTTCAAGGGGTTTACGGCCCAAGCATATGCCTTGGCCGTAAACTCACACAAATCCCCCAAAAATTGTGTTTAAGGTGTCCAAATGCTAAAACCAATATTCTATAATTCATATCTAAGCCTTGTTTGTGGTTTGGAAGGGTTTAAGGGCATGAAAACCCCATTTATATGAGTTTACCGCCCAAGCACATGCCTTGGCCGTAAAATCCTTCAAACCTCACAAAATCCATGTTTTAAATGTTTAGAATCCATATCTTGAAGTCATTTAGCCATATCTAGGTCCCAAAATTGTCAAGGAGGGGTTTAAGGGCTCAAAACCCTTCAAAAATGGTGTTTACAGCCTAGGGACCTTCCTCGGCCGTAAACTCATATGTCATGTCCCATTTCATGATTAAATATCGAATTTGGAAGTCCAATAAGCTATACAATGAGGTTAGGAAGTTACCTTAAGGATTTGAGATCTTAAAACTGAGTTTTGGACCCTAAATCTTGGATTTTAGGAGAGAGGTTAGAGAGAGTAGAGAGAGAAGGAAAAAGCTTCAAATGGATGCTAAAACACATTTATATAGGTCCTAAAACTTGGATGTGGTGGAATTCTACCCGATACCGGCATTAAATGGGGCTTTTGGTCGCACCCGATTAAGTTTTCATCACCCGTCGGGAATGTTTCTAACTTTTTGAAGTGAATACTTTTGGGTTAATTTCATGAGTTCCTAAGGGATTTGAACACTCATTAAATTATAATAAACGTATAAATTTAATTAGTTAACCCAAAACGAGAACGAAATGAATTGACTAATGGCGAAATTTCACGGGTAGAACAAGTTTTCGACGATAGAAAACTTCGGGTTGTTACAATATTGAAGTTCGCAATGGATGTACGGAAAAATTAAGAGAATAGCTTGAGAAATTTGAAGATAACAAGATGAATCAACAAGAAAATAAATAATAGAACAGTCGATTAGACAATCAAAATGCAGAATAAAATTTAAATTGCAGAACTACAGAGATTTTCAGAATCAAAGTGCGGAAACATTTGAATCTAAAACGAGATTTAAAAAGCTTTTGAAGGAGATGAAAATCAGATCAAAACAGTGTGATTCCTACTCTGATACCAATTTCAGTGACAATTGAATCGAGTATAGAAACAAAATTAGAGTAAAAACAAATTTAGACACAAGATCTAAATAAAATCTAGTTGGCTCGTTGTATTGTTTATCAGCAAATACAAAAGGATAAGATAAATGACTACAAGCTGAAAATCAAATACTTAACCTCTAAGTGTATCCATCCAAAATATATAGGGATACTAAAAGCACAAAAAATACAAGGGACTAAAAACTATATGCTTCGAAACATAAAATGCCCTTGTAATAATATTACAAACTAACTTCGATATTACAGACAACTAAGAGATATTCGACACCTCACAATAGCATTCGAAACTATACAAATTTCATTGAGCTTTCATAACACTAGATTTGCGAACTTGGTTTGGATTAGTTTATGAATATTCATTTTGTTGAATTATGTTTTTAGTAATAAAAGCAACATTCGCGATGTTTTCATAAATTTAAAAATTACACTCATGCTAACATTTTTTGTTAAATGAATTTTCTAAAATAAAAAATTTTGTGTGAAAAATCATGATGTTACATTAATCGACCATAATTCGGAAACCTTTGAAAAGTCAAAAGAGCTTAAGCATGAGGTAGAGAATCAATTGGGCAAGAAGATAACGAATCTCTGATCTGATAGAGGTGGGGAATGTCTTACTTGAGTTCAACAACTATCTTAAGGAATGTAAAATTGTTTCATAATTGACCCCTCCTAAGACACCACAACATAATGGTGTAGCTAGGAGGCAGAATCAAACCTTGCTTGACATGGTTCGTGCCACGATGATTCGAGCTCACTTACTATATCGTTTTATAGGTATGCCATTGAGGCAACCACCTATATCCTTAATATTATTTCTACGAGGAATGTTGCCAAAAAAACTGATGAAATGTGAACAAGGAAAACTCACTCACTAGTACATATCAAGTTCTAAGGTTATGCGGCTCTTATAAGACACAAGACCCATGAAAAATTGGAGTCTAGAGTGGAGAGGTGTATTTTCATTAGTTAACCATAGAAGTCGTTTGGGTACTTATTTAAATACTTATTGATAATGTCTTCTTCGTAGGTCGAAGAACAGTCTTTTGTAAGAGAGATCTCATAGTCAAATACGAATGTGGGAGTACAATTAATCTTGAAGGGTCATCCAATGAAGAAACCATAGATAACACTAGCACTTAACTAGGGATGAAATGCCTATTGAACCTATTGACAATTCTCTATCTCTTCATTGACCTAGTACAGTTAGCACGCCACCCTCATTTTATCGTTTCCGTATAATGGAGTGAGGACATGTTTATCATTGATAACTCACTAGTAA
Organism: Lactuca saligna; assembly: GCF_052625555.1. NCBI lineage: Eukaryota > Viridiplantae > Streptophyta > Magnoliopsida > Asterales > Asteraceae > Lactuca > Lactuca saligna. Next base: position 215,706,207 of record NC_136420.1, read on the forward strand.
ATATGGATTAGCCATCTAACTATAAGGAAGCCATGGCACAACCTGAGGCTACTTAGTGGCAAGAGGCAATGGACAACAAGATCTATCAATGTATGATTATTAAATACCAACATTGATGGTATCGTAAATAGATGCTTGTCATAACTACTTTTCATGATTATTAAATATTGAAAATAAATGTTAAAACTTCTTTGCTTAATAGGAAACTGATTGAGGATATTTACATGGCTAAACCAGAAGGTTTTTAATATGGAACATACCATAATAAGGTATGCAATCGTGAGAAGTCTATCTATGGACTTAAACAAGCATCTTGCAGCTATAATCTTTGTTTCCATGAAAAGGTCAAAGAGTTTGGATTTTCTCAAAGCAAGTATGATCCATGTATGTACGTCAAAGCTAGCTAGAGTGTAGTGACCTTTCCATGAGTCATGTATGTATGACAAAGCTAGCAGGAGTGATGTGACCTTTTTAGTTTTGTATATTGATGACATACTCCTTATAGGAAATGATACTCCAACTTTACAAGATGTGATTTCTTGGCTTGGAAAATGTTTTGCTATGAAGGATCTAAGTGAGGCAACAGATACTCTTGGAATAAGAATTTATAATGATAGATATGGATGTTTGTTAGGGCTTAAGGAGTACTTACATGGATAAGATATCGAAATGGTTTAATATGGAGAATTCCAACAAAGGGGGTTTACCTTTTTATCATACTGTAAAATTGATGAAGGTTTATTTCCCAATAGTGATAATGAAATAGATGCAATGACTCGAGTCCTATATGCTTTGGCTATAGGATCAATGATGTATGTTAAGAATTGTACTTTCCTTGACGTGGCTTATGCATTAAGCATGGTTAGCAGATATCAGGGAAATCTTGGTGGAGCACATTGTACAATAGTGAAAAATATACTTAAGTATTTGTGGAAAAAAAAGATGTGAACTTTGTTTTTAGTGGTAAAGATAAACTTAATGGGAGTGGTTTTAGTGATGGCACCTTTCAAACAGATCAGGATAATAGTTACTTGCAAACTGGATGGGTATTTCTATTAAATGGTGGAGCAGTGTTTTGGAAAACTACTAAGCAATAAATAATGGATGGTTATACTTGTAAATCAGAGTACATTGCAACAAGTGAGGCGGAAAAGGAAGCGTCATGGTTAAAGAAATTCATTGGAGACCTTGGAGTTATTCCATCAATACAAGAGCCCATGGAGATTTTTTATGACAATCAATGTGATATTGCTTTAACCAAAGAACCAAAAGATCATGTAAGATCAAGGAACATTGGAAGAAAATACCATTGTATCTGGAATCAAGTTGAATAAGGAAAACACGTGGTGAATCGTGTATCATTTAAGGAGAATCTACTTGATCCTCTCATAATGGGATTAAGCAAGATCAGTCACTTCAAGCATGCTATAAGCATTAGACAGAGAGATGATATTCGATTTTAAACTTTAGTAATTATTTTATAGTTTTGAAACAATGTTAACAACCATATATATTGTAATTGTTTTTGTGATTAAATAATAAAGATTTATTTATGAGTTCAGACTACCATCTTCAATTTTTTATTCTTTTGTTTCACTTCTCATGTTTTACATCCTGAATATTACAATTTTTTTGAAATACCATAGTCAGACATACTTTTGGGAAGTATGTATTGATTTAAGACTGTCATGGGAAATTTATTGATTGTCCATGGTTATTGGACATTGCATAGAGATTGTTGCAATATTCATGAGTACTTTGAAAATTGGGATTTTAATTATTAGTCAAACCCACTCTTCTAGATTACATCATGGATTCATTCATGAGTAATTCTAGGAAGATAATATCTTCTGTCCTGGAAACAGAGATATATAAGTCATAGTTTTCAAATCTATTTTACATTAAATTTGGATCAACTCATACACAATTGAATATCATTAAATGTAATTCCTTGTATGATACGATGAGTAAAATATATGATTATATAATTAATGTTTCTTCATCTCTTCTACCAATGAACGAAATGCGATATCTTTACACCCCTTGGTGATTTGATGTTCACTTTGTAGTGTTGGGCCCATCCAAGACCAAATTGAGGTTTTTAATTCATAGTCTAATGATATCATCATAAATCGGGATATCGACAAATGGAATCTTGGACCACTGGATTGATTCATATCCATGTCTTGTGTCCACATGATATATGGAAGAACGATGCGATGACTTATAACTTCTCTGTGGGTTGAAGTCTGATTTAATCACATTCTTGCTATGACTTTGGAAAACAATCTTTACCAGTTATTCAAAGACCATAACCACAATTGTAGTTAAAGAATTATCCAAGTGAGATACTAATGGATTAAGTGTCTAAGGTCTTAAATAAATTTGTATACTCATGTTGAATAAAAGTAAAGACCTTTTTAGGTTGGCCTCACAACCAAGAAAATAGCTAGGATTAATATTTTGATAGAGTCAAGTTGATTTGTTAAAATATTATATGACTATTATATTAACTAGAAATAGTTAATAGTTAATTAATAGTAAATCATCATTAATTGGAAATAAATTTTGGATTAATTAGAATTATTTAAAGGTGCAAATGCTGAATTGAAATTGTTCAATCGTTAAGCAAGGAAGACAACTCCAAAATCTTTCTACCGTGGTTGGTTTTGAGGAGGTCTAGAAGGATTCTAGAAGTTGTTGGATTAGGTGTCTAAGTTCATAACTATTACGGGGATGTACTTGACCTGGTTAGCATGGTCCATTTGGGTTACATGGCATAGCAACCCTAAGATAGACTAAATGAGAGAAATAACACTTACATGTTTATTAATATATTATAAGTTCTAATATATTAATAATATTATTTAGTTAGTATTGATCAAGAATTAATTAAGTGATCAAAAAGAGACTAATTAAATATAGGGTTGATTCTGTAAAACATATATTCTTGTATAGTTGGGCTAATGATCCATGGTTTGTATAGATTGGGTTAAAACCCATAACATGCTCCATGGATAGTCCATGGAGGTTACAAACCCATGGATCATGGAATATGGAAACCCGTGATAATTAGGCTTCACATGGTGTAACCTTACTTGTGCCACAACTATATAAAGGCCCCTAAGCAAGCAAAATTGACACTATGTGTACAAGATAGAGGCTAGCCAATTTTAGAGTGTAAGGGTAATTCTCTCAAGGTTATTCCAAGTGTTGTAGTGTTGTGTGAGACATTTGAGGCATCACACTTGAGGTGCTAAGCTCATAAGGTTCTCAAGGAACCCAAACTACAAAAAGGTATGTTCTTCTTCTATAATTTATGTTTAAAAGTTCCCAATGCTATTCTAGATTGGTTAAGAACCATGGAAAATCTTTTTTGCATGTATCTTAGTAAAACATAGACCCAATATTTCTCGAGTTGCATGTACACCTTAGGAGTGTTAGAATGCTCAAAACCCTTAAGAAGCATCATGAATTGGATAAAGTGTAACGCTCTGTTCCAAATTGACTCCTAATCTAAGGATTATGGCTTTTGGGAAGGTAAGATCTAGGCCCATTTGGGTACGAGTGATGTATTAGAAGTGATACAGGTGTTCGGTTGTTGTTTTGGAGCCTAGTGGTATTTTGGTAAATTGGTAGTCTAGGCTTTTGTGGAAAATGGATTTTTGTTTGGAAAGTCTTAAGAAAGGTTTGAGTTTTTAGAAGTGTAGGGATTCTCGTCACCTTTCCGTGGATAAAAAGATCTTCAGAATCAGGCTTATAATGAAGAAGTTATGGCCTTTGGAGGTTTCGTGGTTTTCAGTCTTAACCGAGTACGCGGGGCGTACACAAAGATTATGCAAGGAATAACAATGAAAAAGGTAGTACACTGGCGTAACTTACAGTAAGCTGGGCATACTGACTAGGATGGTCACGAATGTTCCCCGGAGTACGATGGGCGTACTCCAGTCAGATCAGAACCGTATTTTAGGGACTTAGACCCTATTTAAGCTCCTTATCTCATACATGGTGGCATTTTGAGCTTATAGAGTCCATTTTTGGGGTGTTTAATCCATTTTTCAAGAAGATGTAGTTTGATGCAAAGATGGGAATCAAGGAGGAGCTTATGGATCTAAATTTTAGGACTCATACTTTTCTTGATGAAGGTATAAAGCTTTAAACTTAATCATTCATCTCTTCGATCTACCATTTTTGGTTTTTGGTTCCTTTTTGGTCCCAAGGATCAAGCTTTATAGTTCAAATTCGATTCTTAGAGTTGGGGTTGCCACCCTTGATGCTACTTGAGTCCCTAAGACAGAAAGTTGCCATCTTGAAGGTACTAATGGGTTCATGCATGAGTTAGGGTCACTTTTACGGGATAAAATGCCATTTTTGGAGTTTGGGTTTGTTTGGGGCATGCAAAGCCACCAAGTCAGTGACTTTATGGTTTTAGATGTTAAGTATATCTTAGATCTTGATTTGGACTGATGGGATCAAGTATTAAGCACTTAATGGATTTTGGGCATGATCTGTTTGTACGTTGGGCATACTATGTAGTACGTTGCGTGTACTATCCATTTGTCCAGTACGCTAAGCGTATAGAAGAGGTATGTTGGGTGTATGCTCTCTGGAGGATTTAATCCTTAGTGTACTTCGGACGTTTGGGCCTAGATTTGCGGTTTGTTGGGTCTGGTTGTATCTTAGGCCAATGTTGTAATAGTTGGGCCTAATGGGCTTTCTGGCGCAATTTAAAAATGGATTTTCAAATTTTTGTGTTTCGGTTCAGGCCAAGACTTGGATTAGATTATTGTGCGTCTTCGTGGGCCAATTGGGAACATCATTATTGACTAAGGAGAATATTAGGCTTTAGTATACGGACCATTAGAAAGGTCTGAGCCCAGTTTGAAAAATTGGGCCATTCATGGTCTTATGGACATTATAATGTTGGGCTTTGTTATGGATTTAGGCCTTAGCTTTGGATCATACTGGGCCTTGGGTAAAATAGTCAATTTACCCCATGCATGGATTAAGGATATATTGACTGGTAGTGACACCTTAAGAAGCTAGCGAGGCAGCAACTAAGGAGTTCATGCAGAAAGCTTCAACAGTGCGAGGTGAGTCTTCTCACTATACCAATGGGTCTATGGCACCAAGGCTGGCTCATTTATTTAGTTGTGATGATTATTGTGAATGTGCTACCGATACATTACATATTATGTATATGGCCATGTGGGGGTTCCCATGGTAATTAGTTATATGTGGTATGCTAGTTAATTGTGTGGTATTTGATATACTAGTTGTCTTTGTGATGCTCTTATGGAAGACCCCGAGAGGTTCCTGTGGTAGTGGGTTGTGATCATGTTGGGGTTCGGATGGCACATTGTACAAGACTCTGGAAGGTTTCCACGGCATCCCTGTACGTTTTTTTTTGCATGCGTTGTATTTGGTAGTAGAGACCCCAGGGTACTTGTGACAGTTAATTGTGACCATTGTGGGGGTTCCCATGGCATATGGTATAAGACATTGGAGGGTTTCCATGGCAACCCATATGTTTGTATGCACAGATTATGTGATATATGTAGCTTTTACAGCTAATATGGAATGTGTTATGTGGATTGTGTGTGGGGTACGCTTGGGGGGACTCACTAAGTTTTATGCTTACGGTTTATAGTTTTGGGTTTCAAATATCATCGATTTGCAAAAGAAGAACTCAGATTGATCGCAGTGCACACACCTATGATTTCCGCAATGAATGATTTTTGGGTGAACTCTGATAAATGTTTTACTTAGTGATGATTTGAAATGTTTGAAATAAATGGTATCGATCTTTTAGCTATATTAGAAACAAAATTTTTACACTTGATTTTTTGGGTTGTTACATAAAGAAACAAGATTTGAATCATATTAAAATACTATTATTTTTATAGGCAAATCTAGGGTTACTAGGTTATTTTACAACTATATCAAATGATCATATCCCTTTCAAAACTGATCCATAACCGTACTCAAGATGAAATCTGCTTTCTTCCTCCTCCTCCTTCTCCTCTCTCTCTCTCTCTAGGTTTTCAGTTTGATGCATTAAAGGCTTCCACACTATTGAAGCTGGCTTTCCAAGGAGTTTAATAAAAGAGTTTCTTGTATCACTAGACTGTTGCAAAAGGTATGAATTCTAGCCTCATGATTATTTATTTTCATAGATTAAGTTTTGTTTCATAAATATGTTACTATAAAATGAGAAAATTCCATATTGTTCTAGGTTGCATGTTCATATTAGCGTTTATGATAAATTATCTTATGTAAATCCTTTTGTGGTAACCTAGAAAACCCATTACAAGAAACCAAAGGCTTAGGTTGTAGTGGTTTTAGAGAAGAAGTTCAAGACCTTTGATGCACGTACTAGTGGTTAGCAAGGTCTTAACCGATGTGAAAATTTTGGAGTGTCACGCGAGGAAGCTTGATGTGCGACTGGGTTAGAGTGTTTCAAGTCAGACCAAATGAGGCACTTTACTCGGGAATGCAAGCAGGCGACATTGATATGCTTTCACAACAATCAGATTTACCATAGGATGGTTGATTGTCCGAATTTGATTGGTGGAGTGGCGAGGGCACCTTCTCCAACCCTATTGATCATCACGTATGGCTGCTAGGGCAAGGAAGATACTACTATGGTGAGGAGCCAAGATTTCTAATTGATGACTAATATGGCCAAGACCACCGACCATTTTTAAGGTACGTGTTCCCGCTTTATGTATTGATGCATTTCTTATGTATGCTTATTATATGTTCTGCTTATGATTATGGATGTTCTTAGTCAATGTTATACCTGCTCTCCTATTTTTGATTCGGGGGCTAGTCGATCATTTGTATCTCTTGATTTTTCCAAGAGGTTTGATGTGATTTTACGAGTGTTAAAACACTCATTGGTAGTGGATTGTCAGGGTCAGACAGAAGAAGACCATCTCTGATGTTCTTATTACACTGGATTTTCCCAATGTATCTTTCGAGGATTTTTGGGGTGTGCCTCCCAAGATGTAGTTTATCCGGTCTAGTAGTTTATCTTTGGAATCATCTATATTGTTCATTAATAAGAAGTATTGATCGTATTATAAGTGTATTCATTAAAGGGAGCTGAATAAGCTTACAGTGAACTGTTATTCACTTCCAAGGATCGACAATTTTTTTGATAAGCTTTAGGAGGTGTCTTGGTTTTCCAAGATAGATTTGAGGTTGGGATTGATGGGTTTTGTGAATTATATCAATCCTATGGTGCACATCCAAACCATAAAGCTTTGGACCTAGGTTTCTCTAATTGTAGATGCAAATCATCCAAAGCTTATAAGCCCTAATACTATCATATTAAAACCGAAATTAATAACTAAAACAAGTTTAGATGATTACCTTTCAATTTTAGCAAGAATCTTCAACCTTCTAGTGCTCTTGTATCAAAAATGTAATACCTCTAATCGATCACAAACACCAAGGCAAGTTGGATGAACATTGAACAGTTGGGAAGCGATAGAAAAATGACTCTTGATCTCTAGGGTTCAAGGTGTAGCCGATTTATGAAGCCCTAGGGTCCTTTATATAGGTGAGCTGATAGGGTTTCAGTCAAAACCCTAATTGGATTGCTTGGGCCTTAAGCAGTCCAAAGAACCTTCCAAAATAAGGACTTGGACGAATAACACTCCTATGGTGTACATGCAACCCTAGAAACCTCGAATCTATGTTTTCTCTAATATAAATGCAAATATTATTTTTCCAAGGTTCTCATTCTAACTAGCATAGCATCGGGTACTTCTAATATAAAAATTAGTAGAATGACATACCTTTGTTGTTACTTGGATTCCTAAAGACTTTCTGAGCCGAGCACCCCAAATGTGATGCCTCAAATGTTTCACACAACACCCCAACACTTGGAACAACTTGAGAGAAGTACACTTGATCACAAATTCGGCTAGCCCTCACTCTTATTGTCTTAATGGATGATTTTCTCCATATGAGGTTCCTTATATAGTGTGTCGCATGTAGGGTTACATCATGTAAATCCTAACATGCATGGCTTTTCATTTCCCCCATGAACCATGGGTTTATAACCACCATGGAGCATCCATGGAGCGCCTAATGGGTCCTAGCCTAATCTAGTGAGTCATGGACCTTAAGCCCACCATATAAGAATGAAATATTTACATAATCAATGCTTATATATTTCATTAGTCTCTTTTGATCACAAAATTAATTCCAAATTAATTGTTGATAAATACAAATTAAACAATATGATTTCATATTAACATATTAGAATATATTAACAAATCATAAGTCTCCTTATACTCATTTTGTCTATCCAATTGTTGAGATGCCATGACACCCAAATGGACCATACCAAGCCGGGTCAAGTATATACCAAATATAGTTAGCGACTTAGACACCATATCCGATAGTCTCCCACTTGGATAAGTCTAACAACTATAGTTACAGGTATGACTTTAGGAACCAACCAGCAATCATAGCTCTTTTAAAGTCTCGTTGAACTAAGATGATGATGTGCCATTTAAGATAAGTGATCATATAATCCTATGTTGTAGATATCAGCAGGACAAATACACGGAACAATGTTATACTTATTGTCCAGCAGTTTGTTTCCCGATTTTTGATTTGTTTAACGTAGAACAAAACTGAACACATCAGTTTGGTTCTGAATGGGCCCGACACATAGGTCAAAACAAAATCATCAAGGGGCCCATATATCACTTTTAATCCTCCAAGGAAAAAAAGGAACATATAAACTTCGACTCATATTCTTGTACAAATCCCATATATCACTTTTAATCCTCCAAGGAAAAAAAGGAACATATAAACTTCGACTCATATGCCTGTACTAACTACTTGTTGAATCATACACAAAAGCACATTTTATAACATCCAGTTACTGATGCGTTTTCATGCAATCAATGCAAAATGAACTCATAATCAACAACTCATATCTCTAGGTTTAAAGACTTATATGATATTATCGTTTAACGATCACTTAAGATAAATTCCCTAAAGTGATACAAGTGAGCGTGCGTTGAATCCGATACTCAGAACATATGAGCACTTATGAATGTTGTAGCAACTTTTACTATGTCTAATACCTTAGACATCTACAAGCCCAATTCATGACAATCTTGATTCATACCTACATCCAACATAGGACTGACTATGAAGAGTTTGAATAAAGTAATTATTCAGGATGTTAAAACATGCAAAATTGAAACAATAGTAAGCAATTGACACAAGATAGCAACACTTTACTTATAAATAAACCACCACTTTTATTTAATCATCAAATTTCAATTAAATTTTAGAAGTCTCAAAAATAGCTATCTAATGCAAAAATAATATCATCCTTCAGCCTGATGCGCTTCGCATGCTGCAAATGGTCAACCCTACACAGTCCCTTCGTGAGGGGATCTGTTGGGTTCTCATCCGATGATACCCTCTCTACCACGTTGAGTCCTCCTTCTATCCAATGTCTAATGAAGTGGTATTTTCTAGTCAGTGTGAATGGATATGCCATGATCCCTTGGTTCTTTAGCTAAGGCAACTGCACCCGCACTATCACAAAAAATCTTCATAGGCTCCTTAATAGCTGGAACAACTCCAAGGTCTCCAATTAAGTTCTTAAGCCATATTGCGTCCTTTGATGCTTTGCTTGCTGCTATGTACTCTGATTCGCAAGATTACCAACTACTGTCTCATGCTTGGAACTTTACCAAGTAATTGCTCCTCCATTTAGGGTAAAGACCCAGCCCGACCGAGAGAGTAAATTATCCCTATCAGTCTGGAAGATAGCATCACCATACCCCACTACTCTCAAGTCATCACTCCCACTGAGGGCAAGGACCCAGTCCCTAGTCCTTCATATGTACTTGAGAATATTGTTCACCGCAGTCCAGTGAGCGTTGCTCAGATTCCCTTGATATTTGTTGACCATGTTCAAAGCAAAGGCCACCTCAGGGAGAGTACAAGTCATAGCATACATGATCGAGCCTACATCGAAAACATACGGTACACGACTCTTCTCAACCATCTCAGCCTCTATACTCGGGCTCTAAGTCTTACTCAGTTTGGTGTTACTCTTGATTGGTAAGTCACCTTTCTTGGAATCCTGCATGCTGAACCTTTTCAGAACTTTTTCCAAGTAGGTACTTTGACTAAGTCCAACTAGTCTCTTACTCATTTCTCTCAATATCGTTATCCCCAAGATATACACAGCTTCTCCAAGGTCCTTCATAGCGAAACATTTCCCAAGCCACGATTCAACCTCCTACAAGGTAGGGATATCATTTCCTATGAGTAGTGTGTCATCTACATACAACACCAAAAAGCTAACTATACTCCCACTAGCCTTAACATATACATAGGACCCATTTTCGCTTCTCGAAAAACCAAAGTCTTTGAGTTTCTAATCGAAACAAAGATTTCATCTGCGATATGCTTGTTTCAGTCCATAGATGGATTTCTCAAGTTTACACACTTTATCAGGGTACTCTGCACTAACAAAACCTTCTCGCTGACTCATGTAAACATCCTCAACCAACTTTCCATTAAGGAAATCGGTTTTGACATCCATTTACAATATTTCATAAGCATGAAATGTAGCTATGGATAGCAAAACCTTAACAGACTTAATCTTCGCTACTGGCGATAAGGTATCATCATAGTCAACTCCCGAAGTTCGAGTAAATTACTTTGCGCCTCTCAGTCACCTCATTAACCTATGGTGTTTTTGTAGGTGTCAATTTTGAAACAATTCCACATTCCTTAAGATAGTCAAGGAACTCTATACTTAGATACTCTCCTCCTCAATGAGATTAGAGCATCTTAATGTTCCTACCCAACTGATTCTCCACTTCATGTTTAAACTCTTTGAACTTTTTAAAGGTGTATGACTTATGCTTGATTAAGTAGACATAACCATATCTACTGTAATCATCAGTAAAAGTCACATAGAAGCGGTTAGCATCCGTTATGGTAGTTCTGAAGGGTCGACATACATCTGTGTCTATGAGGACCAACAAACCTTCACCCCTAGCATATGTACTAGTAAAGGGTGACTTTGTCATTTTTCCAAGAAAACAAGACTCACAACTATCATCTGACGTTAAGTCAAATGAATCCAAGACTCCAACCTTCTGGAGTTGGCCTATGCACTTCTTGCTAATATGTCCAAGACAACAATGCCACAAGGATGATTTATCCAAACTGGTGGAGGAATAAATGTGTAAAACATTATTTCCTAAGTTTTCTACAACATTCACCACTTCATACACACCATTACAAGGTAATACTTTAAAGTAAAATACATGATTGTAAAAAACATTAAAAGCACCGATGATCAAGTTTATCTTTATGTGCTCCACATCCTCACTTTTTCTTAGGCACCACAAATCAGAACATATATGAATACCACAACCTGTATAAAGAACCCAAGAAGTAGTATGCAGTGAGTTATTAGACAATATAGTGTAAATACCTGCATGAGTAGGTTTCGCCTTCCGATCCTTAACATCGTGCAGGTACTTGGTGCTGTTTCATTTCTAGTGCCCCTTTTCCTGGAAATAGAAGCATTGAGCTTCCTATGGGTTGGAAGAAGGAGTGACAGAACCACCTTTGGTTCCACTTGAAGATGATCCATCAAGACACTTTCCATTGGTAGCCTTCGAAGGGGTCATCCTATTTTTCCCACTACTTTGCCCAATTTCCAAGACAGGGGCAGTGTTAGGAGTAGTAGTAGTAACAACCGATTTACCTTTGAGGCGACTTTCGGCGGTCTTCAAAAGTCCTTACAGCTTGCTGAGTGTGAGCTCCTCCTTATTCATGTGGTATGTCATTCAGATTTGATCATAACAATTAGGTAAGGAGTGCAGTATGATGTAAATAGTCAACTACTTAGGGACGTTCACATTCAACTTCAGCAAACGGTCCACATACCTTTGCATTTTCTATAAGTGGCCTGTGATGGATTCACCATCCTTTATTCAGGTTGTTATCATGGAAGAGTTGATATCATACCTCTCTTAATGAACACTCTGATGGTAGCATTCCATGAGATCTATGTGAATCTCAAAAGGGTAAAAGTCCTCATTGGATTTCTGGAGTTCAACTGTCATTGTTGTCAACATGATACATGCCACTTTGGTAGCATCTCTCTCATGTGCTCTAAACTCAGTGATCTCCTATGGAGTAGAAGTAGACTCACCAATTTCTTTTAGCTCCTTGTCAAGAACATATTTCTTATCCTTTTAATGAGTGACCATCAAATATAACTCTCCCACAAAGGTTCATGAGAGAGAAGGAGCCCGTAGGGTTTGAGCCAGAAGCATCGTTGTTGGAAGACATCTGAAAAGAAGAAAGACAAGTTTAGATTAGATATGGAATCCATAATAAGTCACCCAAATGTAATATTAAGGCGAGGACCAAACACAATACTATATAACTTAGAAGAGTGATGCCGTAATCCAAGCTATAAAATATTTGAAGGTAGGCGAATGACGATTCAACAATTTCCACCATGAAAAACGAAATAAATTATTAGGTTTTAATTGGATTGAAACTCCTAGATGTTTTGAGATTAATTGAAATTTTCAATGACATGTTTAAATCTTCATTTTTCCCTCTCAAGTTTGTGACTGGGATGCCGAGGATCACAAATATGGTGTGAATAACCATGTAATTTACCTAGTTACCCTTAATCTTTATCACCTAATCAATGTGTCAGTTACCCACACATGCTCCACCGATCTATGATAAACATCAAGTCACCCTTTTCCACTCTTACTAGTCAGTGTTAGTATGACGGTTACCCACACATGCTCCACCAACGACTTTGTAAGGTACAAAGTGTAATTTCTTGGGATAGCACCAAATTAACATTTTCCTAAAGTAACTAAGATTAGGAATTTATAAAAGGTTTAGTTACTTTATATTAATCATTATACTTTTAATGAGAGTTATAGTCCATGTCCTACCCGTTCGGCAAACGACCATCCACTAGTCAAGTAAGGGGGGGTGAGAGTGGACACCCATTAAGCAGCCATTTTATAAGCAAAAACCTTATACCCCCTTACAAACCAGCTTTGTGAATGAGGCCTACTAATGGTAAAACCAACTTTTAACTTTTAAAACTCTAAGGTTTGGAATTAAAGTTTTCTAAAGTGACTTTACAAATTCCAAAACTTGAGGGCATGTTTTGAAAATATTCAAAACCTTTCATATTCAATAACTTATGAGTTTTTAATAGCTTTAAAGAAAAGACTTTTGGAATTCCATAACTTGAGGACAAGTGATGGAGTCCATTAATTGGCATTAAGATTAAGAATTACACTAACAAACAATTAGAAAATAATTCCTATGATCTACTAAAACTAATAAGCATGAACATTCAAATCAACAATTTCAAGAATCATATAAACATATATAAACATGAAAATTTGATAATAACCATTGTAAATGGATTATCATAATAATTACCACATCAAAAAACAGGTTTCATAAGTCCAAAATACTTTAGGGTAATGATCCTAGTCCATTTCCAACAACAAAACAAAAAAATCTGCAAACATGACCTCCTACTCGCCAAGTACAAGAACCTACTTGACGAGTAGGATGAAGTTTCACTTGGACTCGTCGAGTCCCCCATGGACTCGTTGAGTTCACTAAACAATTAGCATAAATTTCACTCTTTTCAAGCAATTTGCATCAAGTAAATAGAAAAAAAGCCTAGGCTCTGATACCACTGATGGGTTTTATGCATTCTAACACTCCTATGGTGTACATGCAACCCTAGAAACCTTGGATCTATGTGTTTCTCTAATGTACATGCATATATGATTTTGCTAAGGTTCTCATTCTAACTAGCATAGGATGGGGTAGTTGTAATATAAATATTAGTAGAATGACATACCTATGTTATTCCTTGGATTCTTAAAGACTTTGTGATCCTAGAACCCCAAATGTGAGCCATCAAATGTTTCACACTACACCACAACACTTGGAATAACTTGAGAGAAGTACACCTGAGCAAACATTCGGCTAGCCCTCACTCTTATTGTCTTAGTGGCCGGTTTGTCTCCATATGAGGGTCCTTATATAGTGTGTCACATGTAGGGTCACACAATTTAAACCCTAATGTGCATGGCTTTTCATTTCCACCATGATCCATGGGTTTATAACCTTCATGGAGAAACCATGGAGCATCGAATGGGTCCTAGCCTAATCGAGTGAATCATGGACTTTAAGCCCACTATATAAGAATGAAAGATTTACATAAACAATCCTCATATATTTAATTAGTGTCTTTTGATCACAAAATTAATTCCAAATTAACTCTTGATCAATACTAATTAAACAATATGATTTTATATTAATATATTAGAATATATTAACAAATCATAAGTGTCGTTATTCTTAATTTGTCTATCCAATTATTGAGATGCCATGCAACTCAAATGTACCATGCCAAGCCGGGTCAAATACATACCAAATATACTTTTGAACTATGACACCTTATCCAACAGGCTTTCCTCCTTGATTTTATCCATCTCATTCCTTAAGGATCCTCAGCCTAAATTCCAATTATCTTATAATTGCAATTCCAATCCCCTAGGTTCAATTAATATCTTTTGACCATAAAATTAATTTCTCAATTAATTTTTGACCAATATTAATTAACCAATATGATTTCTCTTTTAATATATTATTCATATAATATATTAATAAACCATAATAACCTCTTTCTCCATTAATCATCTAGTCAAGTTGCTCTGGTGAAGGCAACCCAAAATGACCATTCTGCAATCGGGTAAAGTACATAGCAAATATAATTATGGGCATAGACACCTAATCCAATAGAATCCTAGTTGGATAAGTCTAATAACTATAGATGCAAGTATGACTTCAAAATACGATTAGCAATCGTAGCTCTCAAAAGCCGCTATCAAACTCTGACACCTCCTTTCGACAAGGGATCATATAGTCCTCCATTCTCAAGATATTGTGTCGACAATTAGATGAAACATAGTCATACATATTGGCCAATAGTTTGTTTCTGGATCTCTGATCTGTCTGATATAGAACTTAATTGAACACATTAGTTTTTTCCTGACCGGGCCCGACACATAAGTCAAACCAAATCATCGAGGGGCCCAAGATATCGCTTTTTTACCCTTATAGGATAAACTGAAAAAATAAACTTCGACGTATATGGATTTACTATTCACTCATCAAATCATACACACCAATGCGTTTTATAACATCAAGTTACTGATGCGTTTACGCATTATCTATGGACAACCGATTCGCAAAAAACAAACAATATATCAAGGTATAAAGACTATATCATATTATCATCTCACAATCACTCGTGATTAAATTGCATGAAGTGATTCAAGTGACTGTGGGGTTAATCCAATACTCAAATATTATTTCAAGAGTACTAACGAACGTTGCATCAAACCATTGTTATGTCTAGACGCTTAGACAATCTACAAACCAATTCATGACAGTCTTCTTTCATACTTATTTTTAACGTATGATCGGCTTGGACCGTTTAAATAATATTATTATTTCGAATGTCAAAACATGTAATGCGACACAATAGTAAATAATTCATGACAGTCTTCTTTCTACAAACCAATTCATTACAGAAAATCCTTCGTTTAATCATCAAAATGTCAATTACAATTTATCTATTACAAGTTTCTATGGCTATCTAATCAGAAGAACTAATATCGTCCTTCCGCCTAAAGCTCCTAGCGTGCTACAAGTTCTTATCCCAACTTAATCCCTTCGTAAGGGGAAATGTTGGGTTCTCTTCTGAAAATACCCTCTTCACTACGAGGAGTCCTTCTTCTACCTGATATCTAATAAAATGATATTTCATGTCGATATGTCTCGATATGTATGATCCCTCGGTTCCTTGGTTAAGGCAACCACACCTTCGTTATCACAGAAAATCTTCATAGGCTCCTTTATGGTTTTCACAACTCCATGGTCTCCAATGAAGTTCTTTAGTCATATCGCCTCCTTTAATGCTTTGTTCGTTGTTATGTACTCTGATTCACATGTTGAATCAGCTACGGTCTCCTTCTTGGAACTTTTCCAAGTCACTGCTACTCCATTCCAGGTAAACACCCAGCCCAACTGTGCGCAAAAGTTGTCTCGTTCGGTTTGAACAATGGCATCACTATACCCTCGGGCCCTTAATTCATCACTCCCACCGAGGATAAGAAACCATTCCATAATCCTCCAAAGGTACTTAGGAATATTCTTGACTATGGTCCAATGTGATCTACCAGGATTCCCTTGATATTTGTTGACCATGCTCAAAGCGAATGCCACATCACGGCGAGTACACGTCATAGCATACATGATTGAGCCAACTGCAGAAATATAAGGTACTCTTCTCATCTCTGCTATCTCGGATTTCGTACTCGAGCTTTGAGTCTTACTCAACATGGTATTGCTTTGTATCAGTAACTCCCCTTTCTTGGAACTTTACACACTAAAATGCTTTAGTACCTTATCCAAGTAAGTACTTTGACTAAGTCCTATTAGTCTTTTACTCCTACTTCTAACAATACTTATCCCATGAATATAAGCAGCTTCTTCGAGGTCCATCATAGCGAAGCACTTCCCAAGCCAGGACTTAACCTCCTGCAAGATTGGGACGTCGTTTCCTATGAGCAGTGTGTTGTCGACATACAAAATGAGAAAGCTAACCATACTCCTAATGGCTTTGACATATACATAGGAATCATCCACACTTCGCAAGAAACCAAACTCTTTGACTTTTACATCGAAAAAAATATTTCATCTGCGAGACGCTTGTTTCAATCCATAAATGGATTTTTCAAGCTTAAACACTTTATTAGGGTGTTTTGCATCGACAAAACCCTTCGGGTAACTCATGTAAACATCTTCAGCCACCTTCCCATTAAGGAAAGCGGTTTTGACATCCATCTGCCATATTTCATAATCATGAAATGTAGCTATGGCTAGCATAACCCTTATAGACTTTATCATCACTACTGGTGAGAAGGTCTCATCATAGTCAACTCCGGGAATTTGAATAAAGCCTTTGTAACCAATCGTGCCTTATAATTGGCACTTTACCATCCATGTAGGTCTTCTTATTGAAAATCCAATTGCAACCGACCATCTTACGACCCGATACATTGTTAACCAAGCTCCAAACTTGATTGTTATACATGGACTGAATCTCGCTGTCCATAGCCTCTTTATACTTTGCAGACTCCAAGCCTGCCATGGCTTCCTTGTAGTTGTTAGGTTCATCCAAATTCACTACTGTACTATCACTAATAAATGTATCACCCTCCGTGGAAGTATGAAAACCATAAAACACAGGTTGAACACTAACTTTGCGGGAACATCTAAGAGGTAAGGACTCGTGAATCGGTTTAACAAGAGTTTACTCCTCGGGTTGAATGCCAACGTTATAGGTTCCTTCAACGCTTGACTCTTGAAGCTCTTCAAGATCAATTTTCCTTCTACTGTCCTCTTGGTTTATGAGTTCTCGATCTCGGAAAACTCCTCTTCTTGCAACAAAGACAACATTGTCACTCAGTCTATAAAAGAGATAGCCAAAGGACTTATCTAGATAGCCGATGAAAATACACCGATCACTATAAGGTTCGAGCTTGTCGTGAGTCTGTCGTATTACAAAAGCCTCGCAACCCCAAACCTTGATATGTGTCAACAAGGGAGCTTTCCCTTTCCACATCTCGTAAGGTGTTTTGGTAACCTTCTTTGTAGGGACTGGATTAAGGATATGGGCAGCAAGCTCTCAGACATACCCCCAAAATGAGATAGGCAATGAAGCACAACTCATCATGGAATGAAACATGTCCAACAATGTTTGATTGCGCCTCTCAGCAACACCATTCAGTTGTGGTGTCCTAGGCAGCGTCAATTTAGAAACAATTCCGCATTCCTTGAGGTAATCGTGGAACTTAAGAATAAGGTATTCACAACCACCATCGGATCAAAGAATATTGATTTTCCTTCCCAACTGATTCTCCACTTATTGCTTAAATTTTAGAACTTTTCAAAGGTTTCTAACTAGTGCTTGATTAAGTAGATATACCCATATCTGCTATAATCGTCGGTGAAAGTCACATAGAAGCGGCATTCATTCCTTGTGGTGGATCTAAAGGGCACATATACATTGGTACATTTGAGATCCAATAAACCCTTACCCTTTTTACAAGTACATGTGAAGGGTGACTTTGTAATCTTTCCAAGTAAACAAGATTCGTAAATGTCATCATCCCTAAGGTCGAATAACTCCAGCACTCCATCCTTTGGAGTTAGGCTACATGATTATTGTTGAGATCTCCAAGACGACAATGCCACAAGCATAATTTGTCCAAAATAAAGGAAGAATCGATATGTAACACATTATTTCCTAAGTTGTCTACAACCATCACAGTTACATATATACCATTACAAGGTAATGCTTCAAAATAGAAACAACCATTAAATAAAGGATTAATAGAACCTTTTTCATTATCAAACAAAAATATAAAACCTTTTTTATACAAACCATGAAAAGAAATAAATTTTTGTGTCATTTCTGGTGAGTAACATCAATTATTTAAATCTAAACCTAACCCACTACTAAGAAGTAAAGAGTAAACTCCAATCTTGTTAACAGACGACGCTATCCTATTCTGCATAATCAAGTTTATCTTCCCATGCTCCACATCCCTACTTCTTATTTTGCTCCACAAATTAAAAAAACAAAGTGAAAACCACATCCAGTATCAAAGACCCAAGACATAGCATGTGATAAGTTGTTAAAATGTATAGTATAAATACCTGCAAAGGATGGCTTTACCTTCCCATCCTTGATATCTTGGAAGTAGTTCGATCAACTTTGTTTTCAATGCCCTTTCTCATGGCAGTAATAGCACTCTGCATCCTTCTGGTTGGAGGAGGATGCAGCGGGACCAACCTTGGTTCCACATGAAGAGGTGTCATCGTGGGGATTTCCCTTATAGTGGCTCTTAGAAAGAGCCTTCCTCTTCTTACCATTCCTTTCCCCAATGGCCAAGATGGGGGCGGTAGCAGTAGGAGTTGATGCAATAGATTTGTTTTTTAGACTACACTTAGTAGTCCTTAGCAGGTCTGGAAGCTTTCTTAGAGTGACATCCTCCTTGTACATGTGGTAGGTCATGCGAAACTAGTTGTTCCATGGAGGTAAGAAATGTAGAATGATATCTATGGGTAGCTCCTCATCGAATTTAACATTTTTCTTTGATTTTTCTAAATCAGTGCAGAAATGGTAAAAACAAATTTGCACTTAATATGGTTTTGAATAATAAAAAGCTTAAGATGTTCAAAGCAGTTCGTGAATGAACAATGACTTTTCTGTTGAAAGCTGATGTTTGAGTTTAGTTATGTTGTTGTTGTTTTAACTTGTATTCTCCCCCTGAAACTTGAAGAAAACATGAAAATGTGGTGGTATGAACTCACCTTGACTGATTTCAGTAGATAGATGATGAACAAAAGGAGTTTACAAGTCAAGAATACTTGGGAGATGCTTGAAGATTTGAAGGTTTTATGAACAAATATGATGATATCTGTGTAAGGAATACATGTTTTGAGAGAAAGGGTGTAAGATATTCAATTGTAGGATGAAAATACTTACTAAAAGTGATTGAGAAGCTCAATTATAGCCTTGGAGTCTCGAGTTTGAGAGAGAGAGAGAGAAAAAAAAACAGAGAGAGAGAGAGAGAGGAAGTGGGAGATGTGTGTTTGTTCTTATTGAGAAAGAGTGAATAAAGTGGGAGGAGAGATAAGAACATCCAGCCTTTGATCTGGTTATGGGCTGGAGAAAGAGGGTGAAAGGACAACTAGTTGACTAAGTATGGATGTATAGTGATTAAGTCTGGCCTTGGAGTGGGTGTGGAGGATTGCTTGTGTCATAACTTAAAGGTAAAGTCAACACTCCACCTCAATATCTTACCCAATAGATTTTATTCTTAGTCAATGATTTCCCTTAAAATGTGTTTAAATTATGAATATATAGTGTTTTATATGTCAAAATATGAGTTTGGGTGAAAATACCACGTCAAAATCATGAACAACGGGCTTAAAATGTGAAAATGGTCAAAAACCGGGACTTGGTGCGAATTCAGCGAAAAATCCAAGGGGAGTACCGAAGTTCGGTCCTTGGATGAGTAGAACTAAAGTTCAGTTGTTGGTGAGAACCAAAAGTGGTTCGGCCAAAAGGTATCGCGTGCAAGAAGGGAGAGGAAGCGAAGGCAAAAGCTCGGTCCGAAGTAATCTTGGTTTTGGTCCATGCGAGTTCGGTCCCATATGTAGTTTCGGTCTTATGCAGGTTTAGATCCCTGTTGTCAGTTACGGTTCTCTGGTCTCGGCTTCAGTCCTTCGGTCTCACTTCTCAGGGGTTTCGCTTCTTAGGATTTCTGCCCTATATGGTTTTTTTTTAAGTTTTCTTCCCGTTTTGTGTGATTTTTGGCTCCGTTATGGGTCAGGATGCCCCCCAAATGATTATAAAAAGTTGAGGGAGTTATGAGAGAGATATGGAGATATTTGCTAGAGAGAGAGATATTGATAAAGAGAGATTGAGAGAGACTTTTTTTGTGACCTTTTTGGATGTTTAGCTTCACAACGCAAGGTTTGTACACCCCGTTAAGCCTTGTTATGATTGTTATACGCCCCCGAGGGGTATGGAATAATGTTTTATTGAATAGTTTCATCACTTACCCCGATTAGGGTTTAGAATTTCTAAACACATTAAACTTTCAAATGATTATTTTGTATTAACAAAGCGAGTTGTATAACTTTAAACATAAGGTAAACCCTGATATACCAGGGTTAGCTACGTTGACCGGTTTGACTTGTTGAGTTTATTTGACATTGGATAAACAAAAATTTGACGGTTGTCACATTTCCTGCCTCGCGCTTTGATGGTACATATCCATGAAATCTTGATGCATCTCGTAGGGGTAGTAGTTCTCGTATGACTTTTGAAGTTTAACAACCATTGTCGTGAGCATGATGCAATGAACTTTCGTAGCATCTCGCTCGTGAGCTTCGACCGTAGCAATCTCTTCTGGAGTAGCAGTGTTGGTGTCAACCTCCTTCAGCTCCTAGTCCATAACATACTCTTTGTCCTCGTAGCGAGTGACCATGCAGGTATTACGGATCCAATCATTGAAATTGGTCCCGTAAAAAATCACCCTCCCACATAAATTCATGTGCGAGAATGAGCCAGCAAGGGTTGAGCTAGAACCGTTGGTCTTTGAATTAGACATCTGAAAAGAAAAAGAGACAAAGTTTGAATAGATAAGAATCCCCAATTAAACATCCAAGTGAGAAATTAGGGCTAGGACCCAACACAATTATTCACAATTTAGAAAAGGGTTTTCGTAATCTAGAATGCAAATAATTATTCACAATTTAGAAAAGACTTGTCGTAATCCACCATGAAAAATGAAAAGAGTTTTGAGTTTTAGACAAATTGAAATTCCTAGATTCTTTTGAGATTCATTGAACTTTTCAATGGCATGTTTAAATTTCGATATGCCCTTCAAGTTTGTGACTGGGGTACCGAGGATCACAAACAAGGTGTGAATAGCCATGCAAATGTACTTGGTACTCTGGATGTTACAAAATCACCTAATCAATGTGCCAGTTAGCCATACATGCTCCATTGATCGATGATAAACATCAAGCTACACTTTGCCACCTTTGCTAGTCCCAAATTAGTGTGTCAATTAACCACACAAGCTCCACTAATGACTTGGCAAGGTACAAAGTGTAATATCATGGAATAACATCATTTTCAAATTTTTTCTAAAGTAACTAAGATTGGAAATTTTATAAAGAAATTAGTTACTTTATAAATTCATTATACTTTTAATGATGAATTAGAGGCCCTATCCTACCCATTCAGCTAACGAACCTCCACCAATCAAGGATGCGGTGGGTGATAGTGGACAACCATTAAACTTCCATTTTATAGGCAGCAACCTTATACCCCCTTATACATTGGCTTCGTGAGTTAGGACCACTAACGGTAGTACTCGCTTAATCTTTTATATATATATATATATATATATATATATATATATATATATATATATATATATATATATACTTATTAATCTTATAACATTATAATAATATAAAGGTTAATTTTAAAATTTTAAAATTGTAGGGTTTAAAATTAAAATATTTCAAAATTAAACTTTTAATCAAAATAAATTCAAAAACTTAAGGGCAAGTTTTGAAACTTTTCAAAACTTTCTAGATCAAATTTTAAATAATTTAACTAAATAGTTAATTAGTGATTATCTAAATTTTGATATAATCCAATTTCATGGCAAGATAATGCAACCAAATAATTAAAATAATTAAAGTTATCATATAAGGCAATAATTATCTAATCAATTTGCAATTATCTTCTATTTTTATAAGGATAATCATATCAATTTAATAAAAATCACATTTTATTAGTCAAAAAACGTTTTTGGTAACTATCCCAATAAAAAATAAGCGAAAATCCCGAAAGATCTGCTCTCTAACTATTCGACTCGCCCAGTCACTGACTAGACTCGTCGAGTTCATCTGACTCATCAAGTTCATCTTGTGACTCAACGAGTTCAGCTGTCAAAGGGCAGAAAACTTGATTTTGTAAGCAATGAATGATCAAAAAATACATCAAATACAATAGAAATAAACCTAGGCTCTGATACCGCTGATGGGTTTTGAGCATTACATCAATCATATGGTGGACATGCAAACCCTAAAGCTTTAGATCTAGGTTTCTCTGATTGTACATACAAATCATCCATAGCTTATAAGACCTAATACTATCATATAAAATCCGAAATTAATAACTAAAACTAGTTTAGATGATTACCTTTCAATTGTAGAAAGAATCTTCAACCTTTGATAGCTCTAGTATCACAAATGTAATACGTCTAATCGATCACAAACACCAAGGAAAGTTTGATGATCTTTGTAGAGAAAGGAAGGAGCACAAAAACGTCTCTTGATCTCTAGGGTTCAAGGTGTAGCCGATTTATGAATCCCTATGGTTGTTTATACAGGTGACCTGCTACGGTTTCAATCAAAACCCTAATTGGATTTCTTGGGCCTTAAGCAGTCCAAAGAACCATCTAGAATAAGACCTTAGACGTATTCAAGGTGGGCATCCCTCCGTGATTTAGTCCATCACATTCCTTAGGAATCCGCATCGCAAAATCCAATTATCTTATAATTGCAATTCCAGTCCCCAAGGTTCATTTAATATATTTTCACCAGAAAATGAATTTCATAACTAATTCTTGACCAATATTAATTAACCAAAATGATTTCTCTTTTAATATATTATTCATATAATATATTAATAACTTAATAACGTGTTTCTCCATGCTACAATTGGGTCAAATACATACCAAATATAGATATGGGCTTAGACACCTAATCCAACAGGAATATCACTAGATAAGGGATGATATGAGTATATTCATAAAATGGCTTTTTAGACTCCTTATAGGTGTTATCTGTTCATGGTGATGCCATTTGGGCTCACGAGTACATTCACATCTTTCATGGACCTCATGAACCGGTTCTACATGGTGATGTTAGATCGATCAGTAAATGTATTTATTGATGATATTTTGGTCTATTCCAAGACCAATGAGAAGCA
Organism: Lactuca saligna; assembly: GCF_052625555.1. NCBI lineage: Eukaryota > Viridiplantae > Streptophyta > Magnoliopsida > Asterales > Asteraceae > Lactuca > Lactuca saligna. The sequence continues at coordinate 215,729,932 of NC_136420.1, forward strand.
TAAGGAGAATTTTCGTGAGGATCTTGAGACACTAAGTAGGGAGAGGATCTATGCCAAATTCTCTAAATGTGAGTTATGGTGGCACGAAGTAGGGTTTCTGGGTCATTGCAACAACATGATGGCATCTTGGGTAATCTAACTAAGATTGAGCTAGTTATATAGTGGGAGGTTCCAACCCCCGCATCTGAGATTTGGAGTATCATAGGGTTGGCAGGTTATTATAGGAGGTTCATTTAGGATTACTTAGAGATTTTTTTTCTTTTCACTTATTTGAAAAAGAATAGTGATACTTTATATTAAGAATCTGAGCACTTAAGACCCACAAATTTGGGCTACTAACTCAAGTGATAATAAGTGTTAAAAATTACATTATGATAGAAGATGATTTAGGATAAATAATCTTAACCAAAGTTATATTATATGTCACAAGAATTTCGTACATATAAAGAGCACTGAAATCTAATTTATAACGAAGAAGTTATGACTCGTCGAAGTCTCACGATTAAATCGGCACATATCTGCTTAACATGAAAAGTGATTTTTTGATAAATTACTTTTTAGTCTTAGTAATCTAAACTAAATTCATAGTATTCGTTAAACGGAGAGCATGCATATAGAGAACATCAAAATTTGACTATAGAAGGGTAAGTTATGATTTTTGAAGATTCAACGTAGTAGTATATAACTCAGAAATTGAATTTTAGATCGGTAATGTTTAGCAAAAATGATCTAAAAAAGAATTGAAGTTCTCATTAATAGGATTTTAATGATAAAATACAATAGAATACAGAGTTCGTATGTAGAAGTTATGAATTTTACACGGTCGTTAATAGTGTAATCTTCTCAGATTGTTAAATTTAAACTTGGCTAAGATGTAGCCGATAGGATGAAAGGGAAAGTTTTAGATATTTCCAATACCTATGTGTGGATATGAAGAATGTCAAAAATGGAGCTCGTATGCGAATGTTGTGAATTTTTTAAGATTTTTTGTTTTACCTGCACCATGTTCCATGTGTCAAAACTAGGCGAAGCCTTGGTCCCTACGCAATCTCAGAACGTGAGAGCCAAGTGTCACGATGTTAGAAGCCCTTGGACAACCTATAAATATAGCCAAATTTCACTCATTCCATCACACATTTCCATTCATTCTCTCCTAAAACCCCCAAGGTCCTAAGAGCTTTTCTCTAGCAGTTCCTAGGTGTTAGTTGTGAAGCTCGGAGCGCTAGAAATCCCCGACGAATAAAGATTTTTTGTCAGAAGTTTTGCCCGCGCAGAGCCCAGTTTCTCACTAAACCCTATAAGCGAGTTATGCTTACCATATTTTAAATATAACTGATGTCTAAGTTCATTATCGTTATTACGAACCTATAAACAATATTTATCAGTGATTCAAATTCTTTATACATATTAATCTACTTACAGGAGAAGTGTCTAGAATGGTCACATTTGCTTGGTTGTTGGATTTCAAAAAGGCTATATGCCGAAATGGTCCTACCTCCCAACTGTCCGTCCTGGCTGATCCTTGTTTGGTAGCTAATGAAGTAGACTTGCAGTTACTAGTTAATCTAGACTAATAATCAGTCACAATAAATATTATAATAACATTAAGTGATAATAATACTAGGTTTTGTCAATGGAAATGACAATTGTTAGAATCGAAGCATTACCCGAATATAAAAGCATCACTTTAACAAGTGAGTGAATTGTTACTTTTGTCTTACACTTAGATATGAAGTATTTAATATTAATACGTGCTATATGTGCTTATTATATACGTTCATGATATACATGCTAGATGAACGATTTATACATGTTTTACTTGATTTAGACTGTATACGTATTTTTATACCTATAAATATATTCGGTAAAGATGGGTAGATGAAAGATTATATGGATGATGAGAGATGAAATATGACATAGATGATGAGAGGTAAAAGACAATGAAAATCCATGACTTAATGATGATATAATCATCAAGCATAATATAGATGATGACCACATACTATTCTTGATAGTCAAGTGGAACGCTAGCAGGTTCGTAACCTGTAGGTGTTCGTAAACGATGTATTCACCAGATTGTCACACCCCGCTAAAGCGGAAACGCAAGGTATGACAGCGATAACGGTTTCATTGAAAAAGATAATGATACATCACCATAGCAGTATTTAAAAGTTTATAACCCATAGCTTTAAAAGAAACAAAATACAAGTTTTTCCAAAATAACATTGTTCAAAGAAAACTCCACAAATAACTTCAACACGATGCAACATGCTCTATGATGATGAATCTTTATATCCACTTACTAATTATTTCCTGAAAAAGCATGTAAAACGAGCGTCAACTATGAAAATAGTTGGTGAGTTCACAAGTTTATAAAATCGAGCTTGAAATAAGGCTTTTCGTAAATTCTAGTACATTGCTTTAATGATAAACAAAGTTGATTGCTATTGATGAGTACAAGTTTATTGCTATAACGAGAACGATTTTTCATATGTGTATGAGCAAACAATGAGTCTCAACCAAACCTATTACTGAAACCATATCGAGATCTATGCTTATCGTTCCATGGATGAATAGCGCTATCCATAATGACCATTGGATCAAAGAGTTAATGGTTAGAGATAAGGGAAGGGCCTTAGTACGATAAGTTCTCATGTTCCGTGTTGCATAGACATACATAAAGAAACATAGCAATATAATAGCAATCATGTTTGATACAAATCAATTTAAATACAACATACAAATAATAGTTTTTTTGGACATGCTTTTCCACCCCAAAACATAAAACTGAAAATAGGGGAGTGCCTGAATACTCACAATGTTTCGAGTAGATACAAGTACTATCTCGGAATGCACCAACATCTTACTACTGGGATCCTACGACATCAAACATACACTAGTGAGTTTCCATGTCGAAATCTAGTGCTAATATACTAAACTCTACATATAGTGAAATGTCAATTTATGTTTTAGTATTGAATTTTATATTAATTGGTTACACTTTCTCTAAAATAATGAAATTCTACAAGTCGTGCGATTAATTACAACTTTGGAATATTAATTTTCCAGATTTAGTAATATAAATTAAAGCTATTTCTGCACATTTAAAAGTGATTTATATTCCTAAAAATGTAAAATACTATCAAACAGTTTCCAAAAATTGCAAAACCTTGTATTTTCATTATAAATACAATAGAGGTTTTCCAGAAAATTTTCCTTGAATTTTTAATATGGTTAATAATTTTTCAAATTTTTAAGTCTTCTTAACAACATAAATTCACGAAAAATAGCATTCGAAGGATAAAAATTCAGAAACTTTTTATTTAGCTGCTATTACACAATACTAAGCTGGGAAAATTATAAAAATGGATTTCCAAGATGTTTAATTATATTTTATGATTGTTTAGCATTTATTCCAATAAAAATTGAAATAAATAGAAAACAGTTTCCAAAATTACCCAAACTTTTTAATTAACTGTTATTGTACATAAATAGACTGGGAAAAATATAAAATATATTTTTCAGTGGGTATTTCTATTTTTCCTTGTTTTATTCCTTTAAATAATCATTAATTGAAGAAATAATATTAAACACTTAAAATAAATTACCAAGAATTTTTGTAACATCATTTACACTATAAATAACCTGAGAAAAATGCCAAAAGTGGTTTTCATATTGTATAATCTGGTTTTCGGTATTTATATGAATTTAAGTGTAATTAACTTTAGAAATTAAGAGAAAAATAGTTTACAGTGGAGAAAAATCCTCAAAATTTCTGGTAAATTTTCATGAATTTTGGATAATCAGAACTATTTTTCCAATTTTTAAACCATTATAATTACCAAAAATTAGGAAAAATAGCAAGGCATGATGAAAAATGTTGAAATTATTTTTCTAAGTCATACATCACAGGTGAGGTATGCGAAAAATGTTAGATAAAATTTTCACACTCTCTAAAGTGGTTTTGTGATTTATTATATCCTAACAAAAAGAAAATCGGAAATCATACCAAACAGCAACAAAAATTAATGAAATTTAGCGAGGGGTCATTATCCATTATAAGGGTCGTCCATGAATTTGTTCCAGATTTATTGACCTCTGGAAGTATTTTATGTGATTTATGCACTTGGTTTCTAGCAATAATTTTAATAAATCAAAGAAATAATAAAAACTTTTGGTATTTTACAGATTATCACATGCATGTGAGGGCTTTCAAAAGGAAAAATGTTCAAAATTTATTCAGAAGGGAAATAGGGGTATTGAACCCAAACAAATTAAGAAATGTTGCATGCAATGGTGCATGAGATATAAATGTGGCTGAAGTTCATGAATTTATGTAGCCAATTCAGTGGGATTTTAAGCCACAAAATTTCAACCATCATTCACTGGATATGTTAAGTTTATAAAGTATTTTCCCCAGATTTATGGTTGGGTTTAAGGCCATTGATCATGCAAGGCAAAAATGGTGATCATAGAAAAAGAGCTGTTTGCGCAACCATTTTGTAAAAATTGCCAAAAATCGGATATTTAATATTTTACACTGAGACCAGTTGGGTTTGGAAGTTTACTCATGTAATTATCGAATACAAAAAGAATATCATGATTTGGTTAATAAATGACCGAGGTATGGTCGTTCAAAGCTGAATAAAGTAATCTGGCAGATTGCATGATTGCTTTGAGTGCATCCTTAGGACATTTTGACAAGAACATCATGCATGCCTTTGATAAGGTCTGATTTCTAGCACATGCATGGAGTGAATGAGCATCCAAGATGTACTAGAAATGGTTTAAATGCTTTTGATCATGCAAGAACACAAAAGAAATGGAGAAGAAGATGTAATACTTGTTTTTTAAGTCACATGAACATATGTGCATCATTTTCACTCCTTGCATGGGTTTGATCCCGAATTTTCACCATTTCAAACACATGCATTGTGTTATAGTGAGAATCTACAAACCACAAGGGAAAAATAAAGATTTATAGCCATGGAAAGGCATAGAATCTGAAAAGAAGAGAAAACTAAGAAGAAAAGGAAGTAGAATCATGAAACTATGGAAGAAGATGATGTTGTTTACCTTGGTTATGATCTTGAGGGAAGTAAGAACACTTCAAGGTCTTCTAAATCTCAAAATTTGGCAGAGGAATGGGGAGAATTTCGTGAGTTAGAGAGGGAGAGAGAGGAAGAGATTTTGTGTGTGTTAGGAGGGTGGAGTGTGAGAGAGTGAAGAGAGAAGAGGTAGAGTGAGGGAGAAGTTCTAATGATTGAGTTTTAGGAAGAGGGAGCATGGGGAGAGGGGAGATGGCCGTTTTTTGAGTGGATTAGGAGCCTTCTCTCTACAAAAATTCAAATTAATAATTTCCCTCTTCATTTTTTTTTTATAAAAATCTAATTTTTATAAAAGTGATTTCTTTAAGCAATTTTTGATTTATTTAAAAATCTTTTTTTAACTAATTAATTATGATTAATGCATGATAATTTATTTTTCTATTTCATTGGTATAATCCATAATTTGATTAATAAAATTTGATATTTCGAAGTTTATAGCCAAATTTTATAAAGTTTTTAAGCTTTAAGATTTATAAATTTGGATTTTGGGCTCTTTAGGGTTTTTGGAATATTGTTTGATGTTCATCATCATAATGAAGTATAATTAGAATCTTTTAATTTATTTTGAGGGTTTTATACCCTTTTTCAATTATAACAAAGCTTGAAAGTTTCATTCAAATTATAGCATTGGCATTTCCTATTGTAGTTAAGCAACTTACTAGAACCATAAGTGTCAAGTATATTAGTCCTAGGTCTTAGATGGATCCTAGTTTATGCAAGATTTTGACCTAATTTCTACTACTAGGCCATGGCATGTTGTGCATGAATGGTTTTTATAAAGATGCATGAGTCTGAGAATGACCTGAATTGACAGTTGTCACACAGATGTACTATAAAAATCAAGGTAGTTATGGACTTACTGCCTTGTAAATGAACGTTGGCAACTATAAATTTAGTGCCCTATAGATGAAGATAGGTAGCTATGGACTTAGTGCCTAATAGATAGAATTGGATGCTATGGACTTATTTAATGTTGAATAAACCTAGACAACGATGGACATCATTTCTATTCCTTAGGAATAAATAAATGATGAATAGTTAAGTCCAAGTTCATTATCGTTATTATGAACCTATAAATAATACTTATCAGTGACTCAAATTTGTTATACATATTGATTTACTAACGGGAGAAGTGTCTAGAATGGTCACCTTGGCTTGGTTGTTGAATTTCAAAAAGGCTATATGCCAAAATAGTCCTGCCTCCCAACTGTCCTGCTTGGCTGATCCTTATTTGATAGCTCATGAAGTAGACCTTGAGTTAGTGATGAATGTATACTAATAATTAATCGTAATAAATATTAGACTAATAATGAGTGATAATAATACATGGTTTTGACAATGGAAAAGACAATTGTTAGTAGCGAAGTGTTGCCTTAAATTTGATTCATCACTTTAACAATTCATTGAAGAGTTACATTCTTCGTACACACAGATATGTAGTACTTAATATTAATACATGCTATATGTGCTTATTATCTATGTTCATGATATCTATGGTAGATGAACAATTTATATATGTTTTACTTGATTTAAATTATATATGTATTTTTATACCTATAAATATATTGGTTAAAGATGATATGGATAATGAGAGAAGAAAGATTATATAGATGATGAGAGGTGAAAGAAGATGAGAAGCATTGACTTAAATGATGATACAATCATCTAGTAGAGTATATATGATGACCACAAACTATTCTTGACAGTCCAATGGAACACTAACAGGCTCGCTACATGTAGGTGTTCGTGAACAACGTGTTTACCAGATGTACTCTAAAAACCATGAAAAATATGGACTTAGTGTCTTATAAATGAAAGTTGGCAGTTATGGATTTAGAGCCCTGTATATGAACATTGGTAGATATGGACTTAGTACCTAATAGATATCATCGACAACTATCCACTTATTGTCTGTTAAATCATCCCTGGCAGCAATGGACTTTGTGTGTATTCCTTAGGACAATCCTTAGGAATAAATAAATGAATAATAGATGATTCTCATGGTATATCCTTAAGAATAAAGAAGTTAATAGGGATGGGAAATTGAGTTAATTATTTCATGATTAAACATAATAATTATATTATTTTATGTTGAAAACACTATGTACTCACTATGTTTCCAAACCTGAACCTCTCAGTTTATTGATATCATAGATATTGATAGAAAGATAAATTACACTGTGAGATTAAAGGATATATAAATCATTATTGTAAATGATCGTAAGGTTTGTTCATGCTTATGTTCCTATATTGATGACGATATCGTTATGTTTTAATATAAACAAAATACATTTCTTCAAAAAGGCTTTGATAATGTATTTATCATGTTTTTTTGGGAACAAATTACACAATATTATTTTCTAAAATGGATACTCTAATTTTTAAATAAGCATAAATAAAAATTTTAATATGCCCGTGAATCTGTGGATGTCATAGTTGGTATCAGAGCATTAGTTTAAGCGAACTACGACTAAGAATTAATTTCTAGACTTAAACTTAAAATGCTAAGCGATGATTGTGAGATGAGTTTTTGCTATATTTAGGAAGTATGTCTGAATAGACACGAGCACTAACTTATTTCGGAAAGATGCCTAAATTGCTCTTATGTGCTAAATGATTTATGCTATAATATGCCTTATATGCTTTGTGATGCTATTAGATCTACGGTCTATTGCCGACAGGATCTGGGAATTTTATGTATTCAGATTTCTAAACGATTAATTACGGTGTTAGAATTGGCATATAACTTTTCGGGGTTATAAGGAGATTTATACGTATTTCGTAAATAAAGCATTCCATATCTTAATTCCCGTTTCTGTACAATGAACATCTTATAGAGGGTATAGATCTAAATGGTGAGAAATTATAGCGGATTAGTAAATGCTAATGGAAACCAATAGCGTGAACCACGAGTGATTAAGCGTGCATCAGAGATAGCAGTTGCACCTGAGCCAATGACGATGACAGGAGTCTAAGCAATGATTCTAGCTATGTTGACCGAAAATGGGAGGAGATGTGACAAATGTTGCAAAATAATAGGGATGAACCTACTATGCCTGTTGTGCATCCCGAACTAAATGCAGAACTATCGGTATAGGGAAATTACAGTCGTACAGTGAGTCAAGCTGAATCCTGAGTTGTAAGGAAGAACGACCCGAATAGAGGGATTGACATCGATGGGGGTATGTATTAGAACTTTTTGGGTCCCAAGACACCAAATCTTTCTGTAAGACAAAAACCATTGGAGATATTAGACTACATCTCCGAGATGGAGATGGTATTTGAAAGTTGCAATTGCAGCAACATGCAGAAAACTGTCTTTGTAGTAAGACATCTAAAGACTTGAGTTTTAAGTTGGTGGAAGTTGTTGGCAAATACAATGCCATGAACACAAGCCCCGAGGATGTCTTGGAATGCAATCATGGAGTAGTTGAAAATGCAATATTACTCAGAGATAGATCTGATAGGCCTAGACAATGAATATCAGAACCAAAAGAAAGGGAATTCAAGTGTTGATGAGTATGTCACCGCATTCAATGAAAAGATGAAGCTATTCTCCTACTTGGTGCCTGTTGAACTATCCAAGATAGATTGGTTTGGTAATGGATTACTAGTGGACTATGGTGCAACGGTAAAAATGGAAACTACTTTGAAGACAACCGTTAGAGTAGCCAAAAATGTAGAGACCCAACTTAGAGAAAGTTTCTGGAAAGAGTTGAGGTAGCAGAGAAGAGGATGATTGAAGGGTATTCAAGATCCTACAAGAGAAACAGGTTCCCAAAGTATTAAATTAACAACAAGAGGTATGGGGATAGCAATGAAGAAAAACGGTGCAAGAAGTGCAAAAAGAAGCACTATAGGAGATGCTACAGAGAAGTGACTAGTTATAAGTGTGGGAGGATCGGTCCCTATTCCATGGATTGTATGAATAATGATAAAGTATGTTACTGATGTGGAGACAATGCGAAAATGTTAAAATATTGGTTAAAGAAAAATGAAGCAACAAGGCCAAATGCGTCGCTGAAGCCAAAGGCAAGAGCATTCCAGATGATCCTTAGTGAAACAGGTGACAATGCAATGGATCAGAAGTAAGGATCTATATATCTAAAAATCGAGATATAAAGTGGCCATATAGATAGTGTCATGTGGTGTAGTCTAATACTAGAGGCATAGTATAGGGTGAACTTAAATACCTATATAATGGTTTCAAGGAATAATATAAACATTAGTTATGTTATCCAATGTGTTCAATGAGTATGTGAAATTATTGTATGGTGACTTGGAGAACTTAAGGAAAAAACTTGGGATGAGTATGAGTAGATGTGAAAGGTAGTAGAGGCGTATACTACCAGAAGCACAAGACTCGCACTTGGATCAAGGAAAGTCACAAGGTTACCAAGGCACTAGTAATTGATTATGTTTTGTTCATGTCAGTCATTATCATCATTTCGGTAATGACCAAGAAGATGATTGTTATTCTGACGCTAGTGGTCATATCAAATCAAGTCCAAATAAGATGAGTATCTTATGTGGTTCAGCGAATCAAGTTCTATGTAGCATCTGACTTAATCCAGAAGAGTGAAGTGAATGATAATCGAAGCTATCAATAGCAGTATCGCAATCTTTGTTAAATTAAGAAGCTTGTAGGCAGAAGTTCTACATGCTAGATTGTGATTACATCACATTAGAAAATGTTGGAAGGTATATTCCATTTTGGAATTTCACTCTAAAAGACATACGTCTAAGCATTGCATCATATGATTAAAAATCATTGGAACATGACCCGTCGGTATATTACGGTAATCAAAGTAAGGAACATATCTTCATTTAAGTCAATTAAGAAATAGCAGGACTCTATAATAAATATCTAGTTTGTAACTCGATGGTTACAACTGAAAGTCCAACATAGTAAGAAGAGCAGGTGCAAGATTAAGCACTGCATGTAGTCAAGAAGTCCAAGAGTTAGATACTAATTTGAAGGAACATAAACTTACGATTATAACCTAGGATGAAGAGACAACATATAGAGTTATTATACAATCCATGCCTCATTGACGTTTCTAGGATGTAATCATTCTAAGGGGCAGATAATTGTAACGCCCATAGATTCGAGCTAGTCAATCTAGAGATAATAAGCGCGAAAAATGACTTTTTGATAGAACATTATTTAAGATAAATAATGTTAACCAAAGTTATATTATTTGTCACAAAGGATTCTGTGCATATAGAGAACATTGAAATCTAACTTATAACGAAGAAGTTATGACTTGTCTATATTTCACAATTAAATAAGTACGGCTCTACGTAACGTAAAAAATGAATTTTTGATGAACGACTTTTTAGGCTTAGTAATCTAAACTAAAGTCATAGCATTCGTTGAATCGATATCATGCATATAGATAACGTCCAAATCTGACTTCATAAGAGGAAGTTATGATTTTTCGAAGTTTTAGCATAGTAGTATACAACTCACAAATCAAATTTTAGACCAGTCAATTATTACCCGAAATGATCAACATGAGAGTTGAAGATTTGATTAACAGGAGTTCAAAGATAAAAGGACAACCAAAAACGGAGTTTGTATGTAGAATTTAGGAATTATACACAATCGTTAACTTGTAATCTTCTAAAACTATTAATTTAAAATCAAGCAAGAATTCGTTAGTAAGGTCAAAATGAAGGTTGTATATCTTGTCAATACCTAGACGTGGATATAAAGAATGTCAAAAATGGAGCTCGTATGAAAAAATAATGATTTTTTTAAGATTTTCTATTTTACATGTGTCTTGTGCCATGTGTTAGGACCAAGCGAAGCCTTGGTGCCAATGCAAGCTCACGACGTGAGATCCAAGTCTCACGATGTGCGGGGCCCCTGTATAACTTATAAATATAGCTGAATTTTACTCATTTCATCACACATTTCCATTCCATTGTCCTAAGAGCTTTTCTCTAGCACTTCCTAGCTGTTAGTAGCGAAGCCCGGAGTTCCGGAAAGCCCCGAGGAAAAGATCTTTTAGCTAACAAGTTCTGCCCGTGCAGAACCCAGTTTCTCGCTAGCCCCCCTATAAGTGAGTTATTCTTACTATACTTTAAGTATTACTTATGTCTAATTTCATTGTCATATTATGAACCTATAAATAATTTTTATGAGTTACTCAAGGTCATTATACATAGCGATCTACTTATCTGAAAAGTGTCTACAATGGTCACGTTGACTTGGTTGTTGAATTTTAGAAAGGCTATACACCGAAATGGTCTTGCATCCAAATTTTCCTACTTGGTTGATCCTTATTTAATAGTTCACGAAGTAGACTTTGAGTTAACGACGAACCTAGACTAATAACTAGCCGCAATAAATATAAAACTAATATTTAGCGATAATAATACTAGGTTTCGACAATGGAAAAGACAATTGTTAGTAGCGAAGCGTTACCCGAATTTCGAGTCATCACTTTAACAAGTGAGTGCATAGTTACTTTCTTCTTACACATAGACATGGATTACTTAATATTAAAACATGCTATATGTGCTTATTATCTATGTTCATAATATCTCTGGTAGATGAACACTTTATACACGTTTTACTTGATTTAAATTGTATATCTATTTTTATACCTATAAGTATATTAGGTAAAGATGGGTACATGAAAGATGATATGGATGATGAGAGATGAAAGATGACATAGATGATGAGAGGTGAAAGATGACGAGAAACCTTTACTTAAACGATGATACAACCATCTAGTAGAATATAGATGATGACCATGGACTATTCTTGACAGTCCAGTGGAACGCTAGCAGACTCGCAACCTGTAGGTGTTTGTGAATGACGTGTTCACCAAATGTACTCTCAAAACCCTGAAAATTATGTACTTAGTGCCTTGTAAATAAACAATAGCAGTTATGGATTTAGTGTCATATAGATGAACATTGGCAGCTATAGACTTAGTGCCTAATAGATAACATCGACAACTATGGACTTATTGCCTGTTAGATAAAGCCTGGCAGCGATGGACTTCGTGCCTATTCCTTAGGACAATCCTTAGGAATAAATAAATGAAGAATAGATGATTCATATGGTAGATCCTTAAGAATAAAGAAGACAAGTGGGATGGGAAATTCGGTTAATTATTTGATGATTAGACATAATAGTTATATTATTTTAGGTTGAAAATCCTATGTACTCACCAGGTTTCCCAACCTGACCCACTCAGTTTATAGGTATCACAGGTATTGATACGAAGATACGTTACACTGAGAGATTAAAGGAGATGTAAATCATTAGTGTAAATGAATGTATGGTATGTTCCTGCTTATGTTCCTGTATTGACGATTACACCCCAATGTTTTAATATAAACAAAATATATTTCTTCGGAAATGGTTTCATAATATCTTTATCATGTTTTATGGGAACAAATTCCACAATATTATTTTTTAAAATGGATACTCTTATTTTTTAATAAGCATAAATAAAAGTTTTAAAATGACCATGATTTTGGGAATGTCATAGAGCATCTGACAACATTTGAGGTTCTAATGCAAAAATTATGTGAGTCACTAATTTTGAAGCTTCCGAAGGACATTGAGGATATTGTGATTAATTACTAGGTGTCGATTTTGGGTTTAGGTATTGTGATTATGTAGAGGGGTCATGTGATTATGTATGCTTTGATGCAAGTGAAGCCTCATGTGGTGAATTATCCTACTCATAATTTGGAGATGGGGCTGGTCATTTTTCCATCAATATTTTTCATAATTATGTGTATGTGATACTCTACACTATTTATACAGATCGTAAGAGTTTATAATATCTCACGGATCAACCGAACCTTACCTTAAGACAACATAGTTTATTGGATAATCTGAAAGATTATGACTGTGAGATTCTTTACCTCCTAGGAAAGGAAAATATGGTGGTCGAACGATGCTTCTCCACATATGGATCTCATCAAAGGGGCTCATACCAATGAAGTTAAGGAGGGGAACACAAAGAGCGAGAGGATCATGGGTCAAATTTTTACTTTTGAAATTGACAGTTAAGGATATGTACTCTTAATGGTACGGTTTAGGTTCTATATTTAGGTGAGGCCTGACAAGTATTGATGGATGAGGCACAAAACTACAAATTTTTTATTCACTTTGGTGCGACTAAGATGCACCGAGAGATGAGACACAACTAGTGATGCTCCTGTGTGAAAATAGATATAGTTTGATATGTGGATAAATAATTAAATTGTCTGAAATTCAAGGCCAAACACAGCGGCCTCATGGATAGTTGCAGCAGTTGGATACGTCATGTCGAAATTGCAGTACTTCATCATGGACATTATCATCACCAACCCATAGAAGACTATGAGAAGATTCGATGATCCTTGGGTCATTGTGGATCATTTGACCAATAGTTTGCAATATAATTCTATCTAGGAGAGTTCTTTGGCTGAGAAATTAGACAACATATACATTTGAGAGGTGGCTACTCATCAAGGTGTTCTTATTTGGATGGACTCAGATCGTGACATTCATTTTACATCTAGGTTTTGGAAGACATTTCATGATGAATTGTGTACTCGGTTACATTTCACCAATCCTTATCATCTATAGATAGATGGCCAGAGTGAGTAGACTATCTTGAACTTGGAGAATATGTTGAGGGCCTGCATTATTGATTTACATGGGAGTTGGGATTCATATCTTCCTTTAGCCAAGTTATCCTAAAAAAATATCATGTCAACATCAATATGACTCCTTTTAAGTTCCTTTACGAGATAAAGTTTCAGACCCCGATATGTTGGGGCGAGGTCGAATAGATAGTTATTAGGAATACTAATATAGTACTCAACACTATTGAGTATATTCAATAACTGTGCAGGAGACTTCATATCTATTAAAGTCGATAGAAGACTTAAGCAGATCAACATTGCACGAATTCGGAGTTTCAAGTTGGTGATCTTGTACTGAAGGTGTCACCTTGGAATGGTTTCATCCGGTTTCGGAAGCATGGCAAGTTGGGTCCACGATTTATTAGACATTTTTCAGTGATTACTAGGTTCACAAGGGTTGCTTTCTGTGACAACCCAAAAATTTCAATTATGTACAACTATCCACTTCAATAGAAGTCAAAACTGATTCTGTTAACTTTCGAGCTTTTTGGAATAAGTTTGAGTGGTTTAAAGTTAGTACTTCAAGAGATAACTGGAGAGAGGATGCCCTAGTATTTATTATGCATCAATTAGGTTCCAAAAACTCTAAGAGTTTGAGTTTACGGCCCAAATGGTATATAGACCATAAACCTAATGATTATATAAGTGAGACTTGGTTATTTTTCTCACTTTTTCACAATTCCAAGATCCAAACTCAAATCCTCTCAAGTACCATCCGAATTTTCCTTCTTGATCTTCAATTTGTAAGTGTTTCTAGCCCTAATATGCTTAGATCAAGTGTTAAACTTCATGAAATCATCCAAAAACCCCAAAGAAAAGGTGTTCACAGCCCAAGATCTTCTTGGACCTTGAACATGCCCAATGTCCCTTTAGACCTTTGAAACAATCTTAGAAGAAACCCTTGACATGTTTTAACCTTAGGAAAACCAAGAAAACGCCCAAGAAAGCCATGATCAAAGGTGTTTACGGCCCAAGAATCTTCTAGGACCGTAAACCCTAAAAAGGTTGCCAAAGTGCCCCTAAACTCTTCCCAAACCTTGGAAACAAACTAGAACCTTCCTAGAACATTCCTTTGATGTGTTTAGCACAAGAAAACCACAAAAATGTCCCATGTTTAAGTGTTTACGGTTTGAGGAGCTCCCAAAACCGTAAACACCCGAATGAAGGTTATAATGCCCCATAACTTTTTCCTTAAGCTTCGAAACTAGCCTAGACCTTTACCCGGAAGTGTTTAAGACTTGAAAACATCATTTGACCATGAAACATTTGTTTTTACTACCATAAACCCAAGGACATATGGTCGAAAAACCGTAAACCCTATAAAGGTGTGATATGTTGCCCTAATCACTTCCTAAGGCTAAGAATTGAAGTTAGGATGCTTGAAAATGACTTCTAGGACTTCAAACCACCAAATGGTCAAAGTACCATGGGTTTACAACTGTAAACTCATGGGTTTACAACCGTAAACTCAAGTGGAGTTGGTTACAAAACCGTAAACACCAATTAGTGCCATTCCACTTCCCTTTGTTGAATCACATGTGATTCCAACACCTAGCCAAGGTGTTTCCTAGTCCCAAAAGGTGTTTCCTTTCATATAGTTGTTTATAAACACTATATTCATGTCAATATGTGTCCTTATATATCATTTAGGACTTATTGTGTCTCGGGACTTCATTCGTGGAACTTCTCATCCTTACACGCATACCCGTTCGAATCCACATCAGGTGAGTTCATACCCCGTAATGAATCTTTTAACTATTTTAACTATTTTAAGGGGGGAATACAGGTTGAGCACAATGATAATTGTGTAAATGTTTGTTTTTAAACATCTTTCAAAATGTTACTTATGATAATTATAAGATGTCAAAACATTTCAAAACTCGTTTAATGTTATGTTACTTGATAGTTATACAAAACTCCATTTGTAAAGTAAAAGCATAACTTAGTAGAGAAATGAGTCTTCTCAGTAACAGTCCAAGTAGAGTGTTAGTAAACTATTATAGGTATAGTTTAGAAGAATGATATGCATTACTTCTAGTACAATGAAGCACACAAGGAATCAATACCAGAGAACAAACAGTGAAGTGAATCAAGCAGTACTGGAACAAAACAAATAGTGAAGAGAATCAAACAATACCAAAATAGAACATAACAAACAAGTTAGGTTGCTATAGCATGAGAACACACAGACAGGATCTAATTATACAAATGAATCACTAACACATTAGTGATAATTATATTGGGTATACATGATCACATATAACTTTAATGTGAATTACACGGCTTGAAAGGAATTGTTGGGGTCGCGTTTGGCTCCCTTAATCTCTTTACATTGAGAGTGTTTAGTAGGGTTCTAGCTTTCACGTTATGACTGTAATAAAACAAATACGTTTTTAGCTTATTAGTACATCCACATGTCATTATAAATGACATTTGTGTACTTACTTCTCCCATTACTTTCATAAAGTGTCGGTACCACTTGAAAGTTGATCTATTTTCTAGTCAAGATAGTTATAAACTAGGGAGAATATACTTCTACATTTGACAAAGGAGCAGTAGGGTTTAACTCAGAACAGAATATGCCTTGGTAGAAGGCTACGATTAAAGGTTAGGATCATGATGCTAAGTTTATGATTCCTTAATGTATACGCTATATGATACATATATGCTCGTAGATTCCGACAACTAATAGGATGTGTGCTCTTCGTTGTAATTCTTGTTCCCGTTGGATGTGGGCTTGCACCGAGGTCACCCACTCTATTATCTACCCGAATCTATATATATATATATATATATATATATATATATATATATATATATATATATATATATGTATGTATGCTTAGTATGCATTAAGTCATCATAAGGGTTCCAGGTATGGATCAGGTCATAGGACACAAAGTCAACGCACAGTTATTCTAGTACAAAACTTACTTATCAAAGTCAGTATTTTTTGTATACAAAAGTAGAGATTTCCCAGAAAAGGGCTTAATCCACTTTATTAAGCCAGTATAGTTTTAGAGACTTTAGGTGAATTAACTCTATAACACCTTAGTTTATACACCATGTTTATCTATAAAACTAATATCCAATAGATAGTTAAATGTGTGTTTTCCCCCGATGTCTTGTTCCCATTGGATTGTTGGCTTAGGGAAGATTCCCCCAATTAACTATCTACCTGATATCAGATTATATATAGTATTATAAACAAAGCTATTATAAAAGTAATCACCGTAGTCATTATTTTACTATAAGAGAAATGGTTTTCTTAAAAGAACTCTCTATTTGATATAAAGGAACCATTACAAATAACTCCATGAGTAACGAGTGAATACTCCAAGGTTGTATATGACAACGATCCAACAGCCAATGGACTGTGTGCTATCTGCCTTACTTGCTCTTCCCTGTTGGGTTGTGAGTTTAGGGCAGATGCGCACAATCGATTGTTTATTTAATCTAATTATAGATAACTTGTACCCACTTAGTATGCATAGAAAGGCATGTAGTGTCATTTTACTTAACTTCCATTAAAGTAGGAAATATAGGATTTTCTAGAGGAACAGGCGAACTTTTCAAAACAGAACTTACAGCTTACATCACTTGTGCATATACATTCTCAACCACATTTTACAACTTACTCACATCACTAAAATCTTATGAACTCACCAGCTTAATTGCTAATCAACTCTTTCAAATAACTTGTATTCTCAGGAGACTATTAGATAGGTACTCGTGCTGGGGATTCAGAAGATGGAGCATTATAGCTTCAATTCTTGTTATGTTAATTGTTTATGAATTCTATGTTTTGTGAACACACACATTGTAAACACTTTCATTCTAAATGAAATGGTAGTTCATTACTTGCTTACCATATACATATCTCGTGATACTTGACATGATGTCCTCCACCCCCGAATGTTTCCGCCATTCCGTTTTTGGGGTGTGACACTTTCCTTTTACATCTACCTAAGGAGCTTAGACAGATGCATAACACTCTCCATGTCTCTTAGCTTCGTAAGTTTTTAGCTGATGATCAGATGTGGTGCCATTTGGCAACCTTCAGGTGGATGAACATCTAAATTTAGTGAAGAGACCAATTTCAATCTTGAATAAGAAAATGAAGGCCTTGTGTAACAAGGTGGAATGTGTTTCCAAAGTGTAGTGGTAGCACCAGAAGGGTGTGCAGTGGTAGGACCATAAGGGTTTCAAATGGATGTAGGATCCTAATGAGGAGATGTGGGGTTATTACCCAAACTTATTTGCAATTGTTGATTTCAATGATGAAATCTAGTTCAAGCGAGCATAAGTTGTAACATCCATTTTGAGATACAAATATTTCATTATTTTGTTAAGTTGAGAACTATTTCTCTTCGCATCACAACACAGTAAAGTTAGAACGATGGTGCGGGGCACGTCCTAAAGTGGCTGGGCGATCAGGTCCTCATCGTTGCCTTGTGGCAACTTATGTTTAAAACCATAGGTGTCGGGTTTTGGTCCCTATTTAAAGGCTATAACTTCTAGGGTTTGGGGTCTCACTACCTCGATTATATGAAAACGACCCATTTTCAAAACCCTAGCATCTCCTTTGTATTCTTGGGTTCATTTCATCCTCCATTGTGTGACTTACTGGTTGTTAAGGAGTTCTTGAGTTAAAGAAGGTGTTGTCTAGTATTTTCATGCAAGATACAAATATTCTCTACCCTTTTGTGAGTATAAAGTTCTCAACTTTATGTTTCTTTTATATAGTTCTTGTTAGATCTTAAGGTTTTGTGCCATTAATCTCTTGGTTCTTGGATTTGGAGTGAATCTAGGACCTTTATACAAGTTAAAGTTGTTATATCATCCTTAAAGTGTAGTAAATTTGATTCATTGCAATCATTTTGATCCATGTAATGTAATAATTCCCTTTTTAGTCCATTAGTGAAGTTAAGGTTTTAGATCTAGGTTGTTTGATGTCAAGAAGTGAATAAAGTTGGAAATTTTATCTATTCATGTCATGAATCATTCAAGGAGCTATAGTGTTATGGATTTAAGGGTTAAGAACTTAATCCATTAAGTTGTTTTGGACTCTTTCCACGGCGCGGTGAGGGGTAAGTCACAACATGGTGACGGGCTTCGGCCATGTTTGTTTTATGGATGACTTGCCATGGAAGGTGGCCTGATCATTGACTTTGAACGTTCATAATTGATTTTTTTTACCAGTTTGACATTTAGTTAGACTGAAGGTTTTAAGTTGTAGACTGGGGTTTGACTACTATTTAGGTTCGATGGTGTGAGAGTAGCTACCTTTATGTGAGATAGGACTGCTTTTCTAACACATAATTGTTGGGCTAGGCGCTTTATTTGTATGACATGTGGTATCTGGGAAAACTCACTAAGCTGTTAGTGTGACAATCGTCAATCTTGAGTCAAGTCAAGTCATCAAGTCAAGCCGGTCAACTCTATTAAACCTTGTGTATTAGGGTTAGTGTTATGTTCGTATTGTATAACTTGCTATGTTAATGGGAAAACATCACAGGAGAAAAATTTGTGTTAAAAATTTCCTAAGCCTTCGTACTAATCAAGAACTAAACTGTGTTCGCATCTGGAATGAAAAATTTTGTGAATCGCATTTGATTAATTAGGTTAAAATGCGAAGGTGATTAATGCGAAGTTGGATTTAGCTTTGCTATAAGTTTCAATCGATTTTGAAATTGAGTATTGTTCGCATTTGTATGAGTGTAGTCGATGAATCGATAAAGCAAGAACATATGAGTTTTGATTCGCAATTGGATTGATGATTGAGGGATGATTCGTGAAGAAAAACGCGAAGTCAAGGACTATGAAATTGTCGTTTGCAAGAATTTAAAAACTCGATTGTGGAGTTGTTGATGCTCATTTTGCGAAAGTAAAACAATCGAGTGTTCGCATCTATGAATCAATTTGAAGTCAATTGGGTTAATATTCGCATATGGGTTCAACATATGAATTTTTGATTTCGCAAGTTTAGAGTTCAAGAACTAAACTGTGTTCGCATCTGGAATGAAAAATTTTGTGAATCGCATTTGATTAATTAGGTCAAAATGCGAAGGTGATTAATGCGAAGGGATGCGAAGGGTGTAAGAATGAAGATGCGAAGTATTTCACAGTAGAATGCGAATTGGGGAAGAAAACAGAAGATTTCAAATATTGTCCCTGGAGTTTCGCATTTTTGGAAATAAATACTCAACTTCGCAAATGGGGGTCATAAAATGATGAAATTGCAGAATTTTTAAAGAGATACACACACATAGACAACCACACATATATTTAGAAAATTAAACTAAAAGATGATAAATTACAGATTATAGCATTGTTCTTTGAGAATAAATTACTAAAAATGGGATATAGACAATTATAAGACATTGTTCTTGACTTTTGAGTCCAAAGACGTATGATCCGAACTTTAATTGTGAAATCGTCCTTGATTGAGTAAATTTCCTTTATAGGAGTAATATATTCCATTGTGCCTTGCAAGTTAAAAAAAAAAAAAAAAAAAAAAAAAAAAATCAAAGTCACAAGCAACCACCCCACACCCACTCTATGACCAGCCATACCTCCCCACCTTACCTATGTCACTTCAATGTTCCCTTACACTCAAATTTCACTCACTCCCACGTTTTTGAGCTGGAACAATCAACCACACTCCTCATTTTCTCTCATTTCTCTCATTCCACTAAGTAACAAACATCACTTTTTCTCTCAAACTCTTCTACACAAATTTTCGAGATCCAAGGCTGGATTCAAGTGTTCTTCCACACTTAGTAAGTAAAAATTCATCCTCCCTATTATTATTTCACTTCATTCTACTCAAATCTTTGGTTGCTTACACAAACTCCCTAACTATGATGTTAGATTCTCGAAAACCTTCAAGGCATCTCCAAGTGTTCTTGAATTAAACACTTCCATTCTTCAACAATCATCTACTGAAATCACTCAAGGTGAGTTCATACCCCTACATTTTCATGATTTCTCAAGTTTTCAGGGGGTGAATACAAGTTAAAACACTAAGAACCTATCAAAAGTTTTCTAACAGCCTTCATCAGAAAAGTTCAACTCCATTCACGGACTGTTTTGGGCATCTTACACATTTTTGTTTTCAAAACTGTACAAGGTGCAAATAGTTCAAGTTTTTAGCTTTAAAATGGCTACTTGCACATCTCCATACGATTTTTCTACAATTTATGGCGATTTTTACAAAACTGCCTATCTTTTCAAACAACAATCCGGACCAGTCTGTGATTTTGGACTTTTTCACCCAAGTTAGAGGTCATTATAAATTGAGATAAAATTTATGAGCAAACTAGACACATTTTGTGAACTCTCAGAATTTACGGATCTAGTTTTCGACTTCGTATGATTTTTCTATGATTTTTCCAAATACAGGGCAGAATGGCTAAAGTTAGCCAACAGCATGTAAATATCATAACACTTTGTATTATGTTGAGCAAAGTGTATAATCATAAGTTCTAATATTTGAATGTGTTTCCGTGTTAGTTTATCATTATGAACTGGAATTAAGACATTCATATTAAATATTAAATATTATTCATTCATTTTGGAACACGTATTATTAGACTATAAAATGTATAGTTTGATAAATTCACAATACTAATACATTTCCATAAAAGAATTCATACATATTACATACATTTTAGATAAACTATAATAGGTATAGTTTATGATACATCACTCAACGCACTCGTACAAAAAGGGTACATTCATACAAGAAAGATTTATATTCACACACATTTCAAGTAAACTTGTTAACCTATGTTGTGAGACTCTCTCTCTCTCTCCCCGTACGTCCGAGTGCGGGATATAATTCCTGGTAGTTATAATCAGAATCTCCTTGAGGGAGAACGTGATACTTGTATATAGATCTATATTGGGTTTGACACCCCACACCTTGCTGCTAGCTACAGTGGGACCTGCAGGTCTACGGGTGACAAATGTCATTTCATTTTCGCGACGCCTGAGAAACGTTGTGGCAGGTTCACATAGTCACAGTATGATTATAGCGACTCACTTAGGGAGACAACAATTCATAAAGTTTACGGGGTTGCATAAAAACCAAAGTAGGTTTTAGGTTGATAAAATAAATTTACTTTCCAATTCATTTTAAACTCACAACATTCCTACTAAGAAACGATGACTTTTCATACGTTCTAGTCTTTGGTTGTAAGGCTACATTTTTCGGATTTCAAGAAAAATATCGGATTTTTCTGAAACAACGCGGCATTTACATGTGAAAGACTTCTAATAAGATTATTAATAAAAGCTTATGAACTCACCAACCCTTGTGTTGACACTTTTCAAACAACTTGTATTCACAGGAAAGCATTAATCGTGTTACCAAGTGCTTTTGAGGATGGGACGTTGAGGCGTCAAACTTTTCATATTTTGACAACATATTGTAATTGATTTTGAAACATGTAATTCATGCAAGTGATGTAACTTTTCAATTATATATATGTTGGTTGTGTTTGCTTGAATTACTATTGAAATTGTGGTTATGATGCTATACATGAAGTCCTCCACCCCCGGACGTTTCCGCCATCCTTGGTTTGGGGGTGTGACAGATTGGTATCAGAGCACGGTTTATAGTGAATTCAGTATATCAACCACATAAGATATACAAACTATAAACACATTTGGGACTAAAAGTCTCTGATTCTTAAAGTGATTTAAAGAGTTGTACTTTTAGAAAACAAATAATTTCTTGTTTTAAAGTATACTTGCATGCATTCTATACTAGCATGGTGTCATAACTTAGGAGAACGTATATTGAAAGAGGAGGAGTCGAACATTATTAATACGCCTTAGCATGTGTAATCAGTTCTGGGAAGGATATAGCCTGATCAACTATATCCGTCCAAGAAGTAACTTACGCACACTAAGGAATAGTCGTAATGAGCGACAAATCTGAAAACCTAATAACACTCCATAAAGAACACGCTAAGAACCAAATATAAACATTTAAAAATACTATAGGAGTATTTGTACGTTTCTATAGCGCCAAATTATTATTTTCCGATACATACTTCTTAACCCCGTTTCTCGTGCAGACGACATGGCAGGATTTCACATACCCGGGGACCCCTACTTTCCCAATCAGGGAAACGCGGGATGGATTGAAGACGAGCCCGAGGAGAATCCCGAAGAGGAACCCGAGGAAGATCCCGAAGAGGATCCCGAGGAAGATCCCGAAGAGGATCCCGAGGAGGATCCCGAGGAGGAGCCCGAGGAGGAAGACGAACAAGAGGAAGAAGAGGAAGAAGAGGAAGACAACCAAGAAGAAGAGGAAGAAGAGGAAGAAGAGGAAGAAGAGGAAGGTGATGAGGTAGTCATGGTTGGGAACGAAGCGGAGGAATCACCAGAAGTATTCAACCCTCCCTACATCGCGAGGGTACCCGCGCACCGTTTTGGTTACAATGGACCTGAACCCCCTTGGGTAACAACGATCGAAAGATGGAGCCGACAACAACGCCAACGGTCACCATATGGCTACCAACGAGGTTACTATGATCTCACTCATGGTGGACCGGCTGATAGGGCTCTCCCCTTCACGATACAACGAATGGCAAGAATGGATGATCGTGGTAGGACAACGACAGATCAGGTCCGGGAGTTAAGTGCCATTGTACAGTCTGCTACGGATCGCACCAGAAACCTGGAACGAGACTCCCACCACCGAGACCAACTCATTAGAGACCTTCTCGCGGCTCAAGCAGAAACAAGAGAGTATCGGGAAAGATACATGGCACTCGAAGAGAGAATGGTTGCAGCCGAACGCAAATTGGCGGAACTACAGGGCGCATCGACATCATCGCAGCCTCCGTCAAAGAAGGGTCGCAGTGATTAGAGCTCGTTGCTATTCTCCCGTCTAGGTAGTAGAATTTTATGAGT
Organism: Lactuca saligna; assembly: GCF_052625555.1. Classification (NCBI taxonomy): domain Eukaryota; kingdom Viridiplantae; phylum Streptophyta; class Magnoliopsida; order Asterales; family Asteraceae; genus Lactuca; species Lactuca saligna. The sequence goes on from NC_136420.1 coordinate 215,753,628, forward strand.
ACGCGTTGGTGCTACTCCTCGTATGTAGGTCGACCCTGCGATTATGTGATTACACTATTCAAAGGGGTTTTGTAATGCCAAAAAAAAAAAAAAAAAAAAAAAAAAACTACCCTTTGTAACGATGTAATGTAGACCCCTATGAGGTCAAACTTTTCTCTCTAAGCGTTATGTACTAAAAGTTATCAATGAAATTTGGCATGTATTTTATTTATTGAATGTTGGACACTATACATCATAACCTGATCACACAAACAATTACGAATAATAAAGTTATGATAAAATACAAGAGGGATGAAACCAATAACACTCGACTCGTTATCACTATTGAAGTCTTACCGACTAGTCATTTTTTTTTATGACAGAACCATGCCACCAAGGAAAAGACCAAGGCCTTCCAACAACCCAGTGCCGCCTCCACCACCACCTTCGCAGTTTGATCCTGCAATGTTCCAGGCTGCAGTGACGGCAGCCGTGGCGGCAGCAATGTCGCAAATGGGAACCCATGGTTCCGGCGGTTCTGGATCCGGAGCTACCAATTCCATTCATGGGGACAGCACGGGGCGTACGAGGGAGTGCACTTACAAAGACTTCACGAATGGCAAACCCGATCCTTTCAATGGAAGCGGGGGCGTCATCACACTGGTGCAATGGTTCGAAAGGACCGAGGCAGTTTTTGAAATCTGCGCTTGTCCCGAAGCGAGCAAGGTCAAGTATGCGGCATTCACTTTCACTGGAAAAGCACTCACTTGGTGGAATGGCCGAGTTAAGTCACTTACTCCTGCAGTAGCTAACGCGATCAGCTGGGAGGATTTGAAAGCTCTAATGTTGAAGGAATACTGCCCGAGGGGCGAAATACAAAAACTTGAAGAAGAACTTTGGAACCTCAGGATGACAGGCACTGATCTTGAAACTTATACTGCCCGTTTCAACGACCTAGCACTCCTCTGTCCAACAATGGTCACTCCAGAAGAGAAAAAGGTGGAACGATATCTCTGGGGCCTATCATCCCAGATTCAAGATAGTGTCTTGGCCTCGAAACCCACTACCTTTGAGAGTGCCAAGGAATTGGCACAACAACTCATAGATCACAGGGCTAGCCGTGGTACCGTGATAACCACCACCGACCGAACAAAAGGAGGGAACAACAAGAGGAAGTTCTGGGGAAATAAAAGGAAACAACCAATTCAGGACCCCGCCAAAAAGCAACCGATTGTTGCTGTTCGCGCCGCCACTACTGCTGCCGCTCCAGCGCCACCGAAACAGTATACAGGAACTCTTCCCAAGTGCAACAAGTGTAACTACCACCATAACGGTGCTTGTCGTGAGTTACACTGCAATAACTGTAACAAAAAGGGGCACATTGCACGATTCTGTAGAACGACTACCCAACCCGCCACACAAGTCTCTACGACCGCCAACACTGGAGCAAGCCAAGCCTGCTATGGGTGTGGTGAAACGGGACACTTCAGGAGGAACTGCCCCAAGGCACGAGCCCCTAATGTTGGGGGTGTAGGGAGGGTCCTAACTTTAGGGCAGGGAGAAGCAGTCAAGGATCCCTCTGTGGTTACTGGTACGTTCCTCCTCAATAACTCTTATGCATGCGTACTTTTCGATAGTGGGGCAGAAAGAAGTTTCATAAGTCACCAATTCAAACATATACTTAAGCAAAATTCTCAACCACTAGAAGATTCTTACATCGTAGAAATGGCAAATGGAAAAGTTGAGCGCGCTAATGATATTTACATAGGGTGTACTCTCACTCTAGACAACCATTTGTTCAAAATCGACCTTATGCCGGTCACCATAAAAAGCTTCGATATAATCATTGGTATGGATTGGCTAAGCCTTCATCATGCCGACATTCTATGTTACGAAAGGGCCGTCCGCCTCAATCTGCCGAATGGCAACGTTCTCACCGTTTATGGCAATAAACCTAGTGCGAACCTACAAATCATCTCTTGTGTTAAAACCCAAAAGTACCTCCGAAAGCAATACCATGTTTTCTTAGCCCACATCGTAGATAAGAAACAGGAGGTGAAGGACATCAAAGAAATTCCAGAAGTATGCAACTTCCCTGATGTTTTCCCAGACGATCTTCCTGGTGTACCACTCGCAAGACAAGTCGAATTTCGGATCGACTTAATCCCAGGAGCTACCCCCGTCGCCAGGGCTCCCTATCGCTTAGCACCGGCAGAAATGCAAGAACTATCCAGCCAATTGAATGAACTATTGAGCAAAGGGTTCATCAGGCCAAGCTTCTCATCTTGGGGAGCACCAGTCTTATTTGTAAAGAAGAAGGATGGTTCTTTTCGTATGTGCATAGACTATCGAGAACTAAACAAACTCACTATCAAGAACCGTTATCCCCTACCCCGAATCGATGACCTCTTCGACCAGCTCCAAGGAGCCAGCTACTTTTCAAAAATCGACCTGAGGTCGGGCTATCATCAACTGCGAGTTCAAGAAGAGGATATCCCCAAGACGGCATTCAGAACTCGCTATGGGCACTATGAGTTTGTAGTGATGCCATTCGGGTTAACTAACGCGCCCGCGGTGTTCATGGATTTGATGAATCGAGTGTGTCGACCCTTCTTGGATAAATTCGTCATCGTATTCATCGACGATATCCTGGTCTATTCGAGGAGCGAAGAAGAGCACAGACATCACCTACGACTAGTTCTGGAGGTTTTAAGGACCGAAAAGCTTTACGCTAAATTCTCAAAGTGTGAATTTTGGCTCCGAGAAGTAGGATTCCTTGGCCACGTAATAAGCAAAGAAGGAATACATGTGGACCCCTCGAAGATCAAAGCAATCGAAGATTGGTCAACACCTACAACGCCGACAGAAATCCGACAGTTTTTAGGACTCGCAGGCTACTATCGAAGATTCATACAAAACTTCTCCAAAATCGCTAAGCCTCTCACCACCTTGACTCAGAAAGGGGTGGTGTTCGAATGGGAAGATAAACAAGAAGCCGCCTTCCAGACACTAAAGCAAGCCCTATGCAGCGCACCAGTCTTGTCTCTTCCAGAAGGAACTGACGATTTTGTGGTGTATTGCGATGCTTCAAATCAAGGCCTCGGCTGTGTGCTCATGCAAAGGGGAAAAGTCATCGCTTATGCATCAAGACAACTGAAGACACATGAAGTTAATTACACAACCCACGACCTTGAATTGGGAGCTGTGGTGTTCGCCCTGAAGATTTGGAGGCACTACCTCTACGGCACCAAGTGCACCATCTTCACTGATCACAAAAGTCTTCAACACATTCTCAATCAGAAAGAACTAAACATGCGCCAAAGAAGATGGGTGGAATTACTGAATGACTACGAATGTGAAATTCGCTACCACCCAGGCAAGGCTAATGTAGTAGCCGATGCCTTAAGCAGGAAAGAATACTCGGGTCGCCGAGTAAAATCCCTAGCCATGACCATCCACTCCCAACTGGCCACTCAGATCAAGGACGCCCAATTTGAAGCCCTGAAACCAGAAAACGTGGCAAGCGAAGCACTAAGGGGGATGGATAAGAACTTGGAAGTCAGAGGGGATGGAGCTCGTTATCTCATGAATCGAATCTGGACACCGAAGTTCGGTGGATACCGAGACGTTGTAATGGATGAGGCCCACAAGACTCGATACTCCATTCATCCGGGGTCAGATAAGATGTATCTAGACCTCAAAAGGTTATACTGGTGGCCAAACATGAAGGCTGAAGTTGCTACTTATGTGAGCAAGTGCCTCACTTGCGCCAAGGTCAAGGTGGAATATCAGAAGCCATCAGGACTACTTCAGCAACCAGATATACCCGAGTGGAAGTGGGAGCGAATAACCATGGACTTCGTAACCAAACTGCCTAAGACATCAGGTGGGATGGATACCATATGGGTGGTTGTGGACAGATTGACCAAGTCCGCGCACTTCCTGCCAATGAAGGAAACAGACAAGATGGAAAAGTTGACCAGGACGTACATTAAGGAGATCGTACGACTACATGGTGTACCAACATCCATTATCTCGGATCGAGATAGTAGATTCACCTCGCGTTTCTGGCAGTCCCTACAAAAGTCTCTGGGAACCAGGTTAGACATGAGTACGGCCTACCATCCACAAACGGCGGACAAAGCGAGAGAACCATCCAGACGTTGGAAGACATGCTGAGAGCCTGTGTGATAGATTTTGGTAAGGCATGGGATACCCATCTACCGCTTATCGAATTCTCTTATAATAACAGTTATCACACTACCATTGGAGTCGCCCCATTCGAAGCTCTCTACGGCCGCAAGTGTAGGTCGCCACTGTGTTGGGCCGAAGTTGGAGATACTCAGCTAGCCAGAGGGCAAGTCCCTGATAGCACCCTTACGGGGCCGGAAATCATAAGGGAAACCACAGAAAAGATCATTCAAATTCGGGAAAGACTAAAAGCGTCTCGTGATCGACAAAAGAGTTACGCGGATAAGCGACGCAAACCTTTAGAATTCCAGGTCGGAGACCGGGTACTACTAAAAGTTTCCCCCTGGAAAGGGGTGATACGTTTCGGTAAACGGGGGAAACTAAACCCAAGGTACATCGGTCCGTTCGAGATCCTTGCTAGGATTGGTCCGGTGGCGTACAAACTCCGACTACCACAAGAACTTAGTAATGTGCACCCTATCTTCCACGTGTCCAACTTAAAGAAGTGTCTGTCTGACGAGACACTCGTAATACCACTCGAAGAAATTGAAGTTAATGAGAATCTCCACTTTGTGGAGGAACCCGTCGAGATCATGGATCTAGAGATCAAGAGAACAAAACAAAGTCGCATTCCCATAGTGAAGGTTCGTTGGAACGCGAAACGAGGGCCTGAATTTACCTGGGAACGTGAAGATCAAATGAAGCAAAAGTATCCACATCTTTTCCCAAACCCTTGAAGTCCCAGCCGAATTTAAATTTCGGGACGAAATTCCCTCTAACGGGGGGAAGATGTGACAATCGTCAATCTTGAGTCAAGTCAAGTCATCAAGTCAAGCCGGTCAACTCTATTAAACCTTGTGTATTAGGGTTAGTGTTATGTTCGTATTGTATAACTTGCTATGTTAATGGGAAAACATCACAGGAGAAAAGTTTGTGTTAAAAATTTCCTAAGCCTTCGTACTAATCAAGAACTAAACTGTGTTCGCATCTGGAATGAAAAATTTTGTGAATCGCATTTGATTAATTAGGTTAAAATGCGAAGGTGATTAATGCGAAGTTGGATTTAGCTTTGCTATAAGTTTCAATCGATTTTGAAATTGAGTATTGTTCGCATTTGTATGAGTGTAGTCGATGAATCGATAAAGCAAGAACATATGAGTTTTGATTCGCAATTGGATTGATGATTGAGGGATGATTCGTGAAGAAAAACGCGAAGTCAAGGGCTATGAAATTGTTGTTTGCAAGAATTTAAAAACTCGATTGTGGAGTTGTTGATGCTCATTTTGCGAAAGTAAAACAATCGAGTGTTCGCATCTATGAATCAATTTGAAGTCAATTGGGTTAATATTCGCATATGGGTTCAACATATGAATTTTTGATTTCGCAAGTTTAGAGTTCAAGAACTAAACTGTGTTCGCATCTGGAATGAAAAATTTTGTGAATCGCATTTGATTAATTAGGTCAAAATGCGAAGGTGATTAATGCGAAGGGATGCGAAGGGTGTAAGAATGAAGATGCAAAGTATTTCACAGTAGAATGCGAGTTGGGGAAGAAAACAGAAGATTTCAAATATTGTCCCTGGAGTTTCGCATTTTTGGAAATAAATACTCAACTTCGCAAATGGGGGTCATAAAATGATGAAATTGCAGAATTTTTAAAGAGATACACACACATAGACAACCACACATATATTTAGAAAATTAAACTAAAAGATGATAAATTACAGATTATAGCATTGTTCTTTGAGAATAAATTACTAAAAATGGGATATAGACAATTATAAGACATTGTTCTTGACTTTTGAGTCCAAAGACGTATGATCCGAACTTTAATTGTGAAATCGTCCTTGATTGAGTAAATTTCCTTTATAGGAGTAATATATTCCATTGTGCCTTGCAAGTTAAAAAAAAAAAAAAAAAAAAAAAAAAAAAAAAAATCAAAGTCACAAGCAACCACCCCACACCCACTCTATGACCAGCCATACCTCCCCACCTTACCTATGTCACTTCAATGTTCCCTTACACTCGAATTTCACTCACTCCCACGTTTTTGAGCTGGAACAATCAACCACACTCCTCATTTTCTCTCATTTCTCTCATTCCACTAAGTAACAAACATCACTTTTTCTCTCAAACTCTTCTACACAAATTTTCGAGATCCAAGGCTGGATTCAAGTGTTCTTCCACACTTAGTAAGTAAAAATTCATCCTCCCTATTATTATTTCACTTCATTCTACTCAAATCTTTGGTTGCTTACACAAACTCCCTAACTATGATGTTAGATTCTCGAAAACCTTCAAGGCATCTCCAAGTGTTCTTGAATTAAACACTTCCATTCTTCAACAATCATCTACTGAAATCACTCAAGGTGAGTTCATACCCCTACATTTTCATGATTTCTCAAGTTTTCAGGGGGTGAATACAAGTTAAAACACTAAGAACCTATCAAAAGTTTTCTAACAGCCTTCATCAGAAAAGTTCAACTCCATTCACGGACTGTTTTGGGCATCTTACACATTTTTGTTTTCAAAACTGTACAAGGTGCAAATAGTTCAAGTTTTTAGCTTTAAAATGGCTACTTGCACATCTCCATACGATTTTTCTACAATTTATGGCGATTTTTACAAAACTGCCTATCTTTTCAAACAACAATCCGGACCAGTCTGTGATTTTGGACTTTTTCACCCAAGTTAGAGGTCATTATAAATTGAGATAAAATTTATGAGCAAACTAGACACATTTTGTGAACTCTCAGAATTTACGGATCTAGTTTTCGACTTCGTATGATTTTTCTATGATTTTTCCAAATACAGGGCAGAATGGATAAAGTTAGCCAACAGCATGTAAATATCATAACACTTTGTATTATGTTGAGCAAAGTGTATAATCATAAGTTCTAATATTTGAATGTGTTTCCGTGTTAGTTTATCATTATGAACTGGAATTAAGACATTCATATTAAATATTAAATATTATTCATTCATTTTGGAACACGTATTATTAGACTATAAAATGTATAGTTTGATAAATTCACAATACTAATACATTTCCATAAAAGAATTCATACATATTACATACATTTTAGATAAACTATAATAGGTATAGTTTATGATACATCACTCAACGCACTCGTACAAAAAGGGTACATTCATACAAGAAAGATTTATATTCACACACATTTCAAGTAAACTTGTTAACCTATGTTGTGAGACTCTCTCTCTCTCTCCCCGTACGTCCGAGTGCGGGATATAATTCCTGGTAGTTATAATCAGAATCTCCTTGAGGGAGAACGTGATACTTGTATATAGATCTATATTGGGTTTGACACCCCACACCTTGCTGCTAGCTACAGTGGGACCTGCAGGTCTACGGGTGACAAATGTCATTTCATTTTCGCGACGCCTGAGAAACGTTGTGGCAGGTTCACATAGTCACAGTATGATTATAGCGACTCACTTAGGGAGACAACAATTCATAAAGTTTACGGGGTTGCATAAAAACCAAAGTAGGTTTTAGGTTGATAAAATAAATTTACTTTCCAATTCATTTTAAACTCACAACATTCCTACTAAGAAACGATGACTTTTCATACGTTCTAGTATTTGGTTGTAAGGCTACATTTTTCGGATTTCAAGGAAAATATCGGATTTTTCTGAAACAACGCGGCATTTACATGTGAAAGACTTCTAATAAGATTATTAATAAAAGCTTATGAACTCACCAACCCTTGTGTTGACACTTTTCAAACAACTTGTATTCACATGAAAGCATTAATCGTGTTACCAAGTGCTTTTGAGGATGGGACGTTGAGGCGTCAAACTTTTCATATTTTGACAACATATTGTAATTGATTTTGAAACATGTAATTCATGCAAGTGATGTAACTTTTCATTTATATATATATGTTGGTTGTGTTTGCTTGAATTACTATTGAAATTGTGGTTATGATGCTATACATGAAGTCCTCCACCCCCGGACGTTTCCGCCATCCTTGGTTTGGGGGTGTGACAGTTAGGTTCTGGATACAAAGGAAGGAGCCCAACCTGATTGCATCACACATCACATCCAATGGAGATTCCAAATTATGTATTTTTATGTCTCCATGATAATTTTTGTTTGAGACAACATCTTATACTCTGATTATCATTTGATGGATTGGAAGTTGAATGGCTTTATCCTATTCAAAAATGAAATTTTTACTCTATATTGTATGACGTTACATGATCTTTGGTCATTTGGATAGTAGTTGATGTATTTGTTTTTATTCAGTATTAGAATAAGATGGAATTTCTTCAATTAGAATATTAGAAACATAAAGAGTTTGATAGCTAAAACAACATCATTTGTTGAAATTTACTAAATTCTAAACCTTTGAATTTCTTAGGTTTTTGCACATAAGTTTTAATAATGGATTGTTGATCCATTCAACAACTCTTGCGTATTTGACTAGCCCAACGTCAGTCTCCAAGCGCAAATGCATTTGCATATAACATGACGTATTTTGATACAGTGGAGAGATAAGAGGTTAGAACATTTTACAACTATTTCATTTTCTTCCAATGTAATTAGTGAGACCATCATGGTAATCAAAAACCTTAGAGGTTTCCCGCTTATAAGAATGGTTTTAAACTATGGAAACCTTTTAATCAATGTAAGATAGTTTATTTCATATAATTATCATATAAATATATCAATTATTTGATCTAATAACTAAACTTTAGATTTGATACAATTAAATCGATCTCTTTTGTTTTCTATGTAATCCATCAACATTTGATGCTTAATAATTTAGTTTTTTTTTTCATTTACTTTTTGCTTACATAATTAAGCATGCATGTAATCCGAATAGGCATATCTTTTTTTTTTTACAATTTTTTGTGTCAGTATGCATGTTTCCAACAAAGACTATGTATGATAAGTTAGTACACGCTATCATACGATAAATGATATTGTAATTAATTTGAAAATGATTAAGTTCCCTATAGATTATGTACCAAGAAAGCTGAATAGGTTTGACTTTGTGCTTGGGATGGATTTGTTGTGATCTAACCAAGCTTGAATCCTTAGCACAAAAAAAGATGACAAGGATCAACAAACCAATGATAGATCCATTTTCAGTTTATGAAAACAAACTAGAAGTTGATTCTATAATATTTAACATGATCAAGGTCATAAAATGTCTTGCCAAGGGTTGTAGATACTACATGGCTTATATCCACACACTGTAATAGAAAAAGGCTCTTAATAAACATAATAACCGAATTTTCTTTAGGTTCTTTTAAAGACCCATCATGAATTTCACCAACCCATAAGGTAGATGTAGAAGGGCACGTCATAGTGTATGCCCAAGCTATTCAATGCTACCCCTCAAAATTTTCTAGTGGTTTAATTTTTGAATTCTTTTTGTAGGTGCAACCATTGAAAGATAAATGTATTGATCCTAAGATAGTATTTTCCCTAACCGATTTTGCGCATAATCCCAAAATTCAAACCAAAATTTTCAATTAAAATTTTAAGTAGTTTATTCAATTACATGCACAAACATCTTAGATAAAATTATTTAACTCAAAAAATTTATCAGAGTATCATCAAAGGTTCTCATATACACAATTCCCCCATGGATAAGATACAATCGAGCTATGCCCCTCCTTTAATATAAGAAAACCAGAAACATGTAAATCATGAAGCGTAAGCACAAAGCATAGTGAGTTTCCCCAAATTACCACACACAACACATCACCAATCAACAGTTATGGGTTATCAGCAAAACTAGAGACTAACAGATGTCTCAATGGGTTACAAGTAACCCTGGAGATTACCCGAAGTCTCAATGGGCAAACAGCACGCCCGGTGGGTTCTCAACAACCTTGGAGACTACTAAACATCTCAACATAAATAGTATCACATATAATAATAACAACAAATAAGACCCAGCTGGTCAATACGTATATACACAGAAAAGCATAAAAAAGTAACAATGATAGCAAGCTTCCTACATACACAAGTTAGCAGACTGACATTGGTGCCTTTGACCCATAAGCATAGTGAGAAAACTCACTTGAATCGAAGAACTATGAAACACTACAATACGATGCATTTTATGCACTGCTTGCACCCGCGAAACCACTAACACTAGAGCCACATAAAATCTTAATCAATAGCCCAAAATCCTCAACTTTGGCACAAGGTCAAACTTGGTCAAAAGTCAGTGCTCAACGAAATTCAAAGTCAACAACTCAATAAATAAACTTCAGACGAAGTACGCCCAACATACCCAGCTCACACGTATGGCGTACTTACCATCCTGAATCAGGATCCTATACAAGTATGCACACTATACTAAAAGGTATGCCCAACGTACTCAATCAAATGGCACTTTTCCATTAACTACTTATTATCTTATGTCCTTTTATCCAACACTTAGGGTTAGTCTCATAACATCATTCTAAGTCATAAAGTTCCCACATTTATGACTTTCCATGTCTAGAAAATCTCCAAAAGCCAAAACCCTAACTTATTAATCCATTAAGAGATCGTAACTCATGCATGAAAGGGATAAAAGGACCAAGATCGCATTTTTATGGTTCCTTATAGTTGTATAATCGATAAAGTTTCCAACTTTATCCATTAGAATGGTCAAAACGACCAAGATCTTGTTTTTAATTCTTAAACAAATTAAAGGTGTATCTTTTTCAACTTAATCCATTTATTCTAAGTCACTAAGCTTTTGATCTAAACGAATATGATGTTAGATGGATAAAGTGTCCAACTTTATACATTACAAGGTTACAAACTTTCAAGATTTAAACTTTATGCACTAAAGTGACTAAAATGAATTATCAAGATTCAAGGTTCATACCTCCAAGAGAAAGATCAAGGTGAACAAAGTCTTGATCTACAAGATCCAATGAAACCAACATGATATTGGAATATTTAATCATGTAATTCATGCATTATCTTAATATTTTATGTAGAATTTTTTTCAAATATTGAGCAAAAGGTACTTAATTAGTTTCAAATATCTTTTGCATCAACAAACACATGCTCGGAAGGAAAACGAAGAAAAATTGGCAAATGGAAGCTTGAATCTTGGATTTTGAAAAATAAGAAAGTAGAGAAGAACACGACATATTATCCTCAAACACGACATGTTGTGCTTGAAAATCCCAATAGAATTTTGCCTTGTCGTACACGCGTTTTTAATGAAGAACACGGCGTCTTCAATCCTAAAACATGCAGTGTTGCATCGTTTTTCAAAATCTATATTGGATCATTTTTTTTCAAAACCCTAATTTATCCTGGAGGTTTTTATCAACTTTTTGTGGCCAAAGACATCCCTAAGGAGTTGTGGATTACATAATTTGACTAGAAGCTTGTTCTTGAAGATATCAAAGGTAGTTCATCATTTCTTTACCTAATTCTTTTGTTTACATCAATTTTGCAATGTTGAATTTCAATTTTATTATTGTTTTTTCTGAAGTCACTACAAGAAAAAGACCCTTTTACGACGCGCAAACCGCGACACTCGTTGATTTATGTTACGCAAAAGAGAGTGACATTAAAAAAGTATCATGTCTTCAAAAAATTTAACAATAGAGGACACGTATTATTGCATGCCCTTAAATTAGTGTCTAAACAAAAAAAAAAACACGGAGGGCACCTATAATAAAATGCGCGTCGTCTAAGGATGTCGCTTTATAATTTATAATGGAACGCGCGTTCCATCCTTTAACAGTAGGGGGAAATGAAATTCTGAAAAAATTAAAAACCCCGCCTTCCTTTTTTTCTCCTTTCCCTCTTACCCAAATTATGGATGCCTCCTACTTCTTCCCTCTCACTTCGACCATCGTGACTTGCAATTCCCGGTCATCCATCGATAAAGGCAACAGTAGACTTGCAATTCCCGGTCATCTGCCTACATATTTGAAGCGCCGATGCAACGTGCCTTTGCTTCCCTTTGTCGAGTCACTTATAGAGCTCCATTCTCCACCTGATTCCCCTTTCATGCCTCAAATAGCCAACTCATCTCTCTTTTCCCTCAAATAGCCGACTCACCTCTTAATACGAGTTTGGTTTTGCCCTATTACTTCGCCTGGCCAGAAAATCAGAAGAAAAAGAAGATGTCGCCTCAAGAAGAGGCAGGAGACTTCTCGGTGGGTTTTCTTTCTTGGCGTCGACGTTTCCCCCAAAACTTCTTGCCACCTACTGCTTGCTTCGAAGCGCCGATGCAACGTGCCTTGCTGCCTCTGCTTCCTTTTGTCGAGTCACCATCTATTAAGAGCTCCAGTCGCCATGTCTTATGCTTTTCAAGGTTTGATTTTTATTTCTATACCGAGTTCATCTAATTCTTTTCTTTCTCTTCGATTTTGTTGCTACTTTTCTCTCTAGACAACGCGTCGGGTGACATATGGAGGTTCAAACTGTTGAACTGGGGAGGGCGAGAGGTGACATATGTTCATACAAATGACATCTTGTCAGCTGCCAATAACCTGTTTGTAGAAATGCCTCAAAGAAATATCTTATTCAAGAACTCGTTGTAATACCTCAAAGAAACATGGCGGGATTTGTTTGACTTTGATTGTAGCCGGTAAGTTTGACCATCTTCTGTAAGAATTCAAACATAGTTATTTCAGCCTTACAATTATTTTATTGGTTTGTATCTTGTTATATTATGTGATGGATATAAATACCTCTTTCTTCAAATTTCCATCTAAACAAGATTTTCAATATGTCTCCAATCATAATACACATATAATAAGTAAGACTTTGGAGTCTATATTTGTCACTAGGGAAAATGTCTCTTGTTAATCAGTCTTATAGGTTTTGCATGAACATCCTGATGTTTGTTAGATGGTTTGACCTGGCAATCTTTTGGGCAAACTCAAACCTACCTGAATCGAGCCACCAGTTGACTCATCACCCTGGTGAACCATCATCAAAAGTTAAGCTACTTATTAGATCTCCATGATTCCTTTGATTTTTCTGTTACTTATATTATTAAGATTGGGATTTTATTGTACTTTCTATTTCTAAAGTTAACATAATTTCCAAATTTGGGGCGCTCTTTTTAGTTTGCCTCCCCTAAAAAACTATGATACAATTTTTGTGTTCCATTTTTTCCATTTCTTATATGTCTGGTCTTTTAGTGATTGAGTGTGTGTGTGTGTTTAGGTATCTTGTTATGAACATTTCCTTTGGTTTACTTGTAGGAGGTGAGCATTCTATGATCTGATTACTTCAATGCAGAGCTTATGTTATTTGTTTCTTGCAGTGAATCCCATCATTTACCAGGTACTTTCTTTATCGTGTCATCATGTGTAGTCGACTGATTATTTCAATCCTGATTTTCCAATTGAAATCATGGCATGGATATATTTCATATGGAAGTCTTACAATTTATTGCAAATCATATATTTGAGTTCCATAATCATTTTGCCATTATTCTCCTGAGTTGAATATAATCTAGACATATAGAGTAAGTCATCAATACTATATATGAAGTTTCTGATTATACAAATGCACACCAGGAATTATATGCTCGGATACAACTTTGATTTACCGGTGGAGGCACGATGATCACATGTGAAGTCACGTGCATTCACCACACCTTGTTAAGGGGTATGATTGTAATTTCTCCTCGAAATCAGACCCTAATGTAAGTCCTCAATTCCCTTCTCATTTCTAGTATTTATGCTGTCTCCTGGCATCACAATTGTCTCAAGTACAACCCCTAGAAATCGACCTTCAATGTTGTGTCTTTACCATTGCAGGTATATTTTTCTCCTTGGCTTCTATATTTGAGTGTTTCCTCTTGTCAAGTTATCTTCTGTGTTTCGCTCTTCACCATAGTTTTCATAATTAAAACCTTTTCTCTAACTTAATTGTTAAAATATTTGATACAAATTGTTAAAATATTTGTTACAATTTCCTAAGGATTTTAGTCTAGAAATCCGATCATTTTCCGATCTGATTGTTGGTTTACCTCTCCCACTTGAATATGAAGTTACTTCCATGGATTGACAAAGTTACATTGTTTGATTAATTTGTATTCAGATTAAAGTAAATTGGGTTTGCTGAGATTGCTCCCCTGTTAATCGCACCTTGAAAACTAAATAAAGAACAATATTAGAAATTATGCAAAGGGTATTTTAGGTTATATGATTAGAGAGTACCATGTATTCACAACACATTAAGTGAAGCTCCAAAAGTTACAGCAACTAAGAGGAAAATGATAAATAATGATCTTTTCAATTACTAAGTTGTCAAGAATTATCAATATTATAAATGATAAAGATAACCAACAAAAGATATATTATTGATATGGTTATAATTCATCTTTTTCCTAGTTTATGCAGTAAAGTTGTTATTGAAAATTTGAAGTTTGTTGTTGCAGCTAAGGAGCATGTGGTTGGAAGGTACAACACTGGCCTAAAGCTAGGGGAAATGATCTTGATGTTCATGGTCTATTTAATGAGTAAGCATTAGGATTTTCCACTCAAGTTAAATCTTTTTATTTTGTGATTATAGTTTTAATATTATTAGGAATGTGCAGATATGTTGGGCATTTTCTATTTATTTGGAAGTTGTTGCTATTCTCCCACGGTTGGTTCTGCTGCAGCGAAGGGGAAATGTTGTCAATTTGACTGGTCAATATGTTTTCTTTCGTGGGTATTCTCCCTTCTATATTTTGGCATGATATCATTATGAAGCTGGATAACCATGACTGAATTTATGTTCTTTTTTTCTTCATGATAGAATCTGAAAATGAGATCTTTGAAGAGGTTTTGAAGGGTAAACTCGACTTTTCCTAAGATCCACGACCTAGTATCTCTGAAAGTGCTAAAGATTTGGTTAGGAAAATGCTTATTAAAGACCCCAAAAGACGAATAACAACTCATGGTGTTCTTTGTAAGTCTTGGTTGTTATATGTCACACCCCCAAACCAAGGATGGCGGAAACGTTCGGGGGTGGAGGACTTCATGTACAGTATCACAACCACGTGTATAATAGTGCTCAAAGTAAAAACAACCACCATATATATATAATTGAAAAAGTTACACCAAAGTATATGTTTACATGTTTCATAAGCAATTACATTATGATGACAAAATAAATTGTTGAGGTTTAACGTCCCATCCTCAAAGCGATGAAGTTTTCCTGTTTCACTCATTTCCTGAGAATACAAGTAGTTTTAAAAAGTGTCAACACAAAGGTTGGTGAGTTCATAAGAGTTTTGTTTGAAGTAGAAACCGTTTTTCCTTGTAAAATCGATATAGTTTGATTTCCAGAAAATCCAATATTTTCTTAGTTAAGTATGAATAGAAATAATCCTACATGATGCATTAATGAACCCTAGAGTAACCCGTAGAGTTCCTCTATAATCGTCCAGCGTATAAAAGTTATATAAGGGTTAAATTAGATAAAACGTTGAATATAGTGGGTCTGCCCTAGGTCCACAACCCAACGAGGAACAGGAGATGAGGCAGGCACCACCAATTCTAGGCCAATCAAGACTAAATTCTTATATGACTCAACATATACGCTCAGCGACTATAGTTGAAGTCTAACAATTTTAGAGGGAGTATAGTTTTAATATCATAATAACTTTGTATAGAGACCCGGCACTTTGTATTTGTACCCATAGAGATAAAAGGTGATTTTAAATCGACATAAAACTCATTTATGTTTTAAAAATAAAATCCCGTAAACTTATGGATTGTTCCCTATGTGAGCCGTTATAATCATACTATGACTATGTGAACCTGCCACGACGTTCTCAGTGTCGCGAAAAATAAAATGACATTTGTCACCCGTAGACCTGCAGGTCCAACTGTAGCTAGCAGCAAGGTGTGGGGTGTCAATCCCAATATAGATCTATATACAAGTATCACGTTCTCCCTCAAGGAGATTCTGATTATAACTACCAGGAATTATATCCCGCACTCGGACGTACGGGGAGAGAGAGAGAGAGAAAGAAAAATAGAGAAACTCACAATATAGGATAACAAGTTTACGTGAAATGTGTGTGAATATAAATATTTCTTGTATGAATGTACCCTTCTTGTACGAGTGCGTAGAGTGATGTATCATAAACTATACCTATTATAGTTTATCTAAAATGTATGTAATATGTATGAATTCTTTTATGGAAATGTATTAGTGTCGTGAATTTATCAAACTATACTTTTTATAGTTTAATAATACGTGTTCCAAAATGAATGAATAATATTTAATATGAATGTCTTAGTTTCAGTTCATAATGATAAACTAACTAGGAAACACATTCAAACATTAAAACTTATGATTATACACTTTGCTCAACATAATACAAAGTGTTACGATATTTACATGCTGTTGGTAAAATTTAGCAATTCTGCCCTGTTTTGGAAAAATCATAGAAAAATCATACGAAGTCGAAAACTAGATCCGTAAATTCTGAGAGTTCACAAAATGTGTCTAGTTTGCTCATAATTTTTATCACAATTTATAATGACCTCTAACTTGGGTGAAAAAGTCCATAATCACAGACTGGTCCGGATTGTTGTTTGAAATGATAGGTAGTTTTGTAAAAATCACCATAAATTGTAGAAAAATCGTATGGAGATGTGCAAGTAGCCATTTTAAAGCTAAAAGCTTGAACTATTTGCACCTTGTAAAGTTTTGAAAACAAAAATATATAAGATGCCCAAAACAGTCCGTGAATGGAGTTGAACTTTTCTGATGAAGGCTGTTAGAGAAATTTAGTTATGTTCTTAGTGTTTTAACTTGTATTCCCCCCCTGAAAACTTGAGAAAACATGAAAATGTAGGGGTATGAACTCACCTTGAGTGATTTCAGTAGGTAAGTGTTGAAGAAGGAAAGTGTTCAACCCAAGAACACTTGAAGAATCACTTGAAGATTCGAAGATCTAACACAATTATGAGAGAGTTTGTCTAAGATATCCATGATTTGAGTGGAAATAAATGAGATAATCATAAAGAGAATGGATTATGCTTACCAAATGTGGGGGAAAAACTCAATATCAGCCCTTGAATCTCGAATTTCAAGAGAGAGAAAGTGAGAGAGGAAAGAGTTTGATCTTCTTGTGAAATGAGAGCAAATGAGAGAAGTGAGGAGAGAAGATGAATAATCACCCCTCAAAAACGTGGGAAGGAGGGATAATTGAGTGGAAAAGACATTGATGTGACCTAGGTAAGGTGGAGAGGTGTGGTTAGTCAAAGAGTGGGTGTGAGGTGGTTGCTTGTGACTTTGGATAAGGCAAAGTCAACACTCCACCTTTAATAATTCACCCACTTGATTTTTATTATTTAAATAATGATTTTCATCAAAATATGTTTAAATTATGAATATTTAGAGTTTATAATGTTAAAATATAATTTCTGGAGAAAATCCCGCTTTAAAATCACGAAAAACGGGCTTAAAATGTTAAATATATCAAAAATGGGCTAAAAGTGACAAAAATGCGAAATATGGCCGAGGCTCGGCCCTCTTATGCTGAACCGAGAGAGAGGGAGGCAGAAACCGAGAGAAGAAGAAGACAGAAGGGAAGGAACCGAGAGGGGAGAAGAGGGAGAGAAGGAACCGAGCGCGCGAAGAGAACCGAGAGGAGAGAAAGGGAACCGAGCGCGGAGGCGGACCGAGAGGCACCGAGAGTGGAGGCGGACCGAGAGGCACCGAGAGGGACCGATCGCTCGGTTGGTCTCGGGTCTCTTAGCCACCAGAGGCTCGGTCTCTGGTCTCTTAGCCACCAGAGGCTCGGTCTCTGGTCCTAAGAAGCCTCTCATTCCGGTTTCGGTTCCTAAAGCCTATTTTTCTCGTTTTCGCCCCGTTTTAAGCCGTTTTTGACCCGGTTAAGGGCCGGAATGACCTGAATGATTCCAAAGATTTGGGAGAGATTTCTCACACTTGGAGAGATTTGGGAGAGATTTGACATTCTTGGAGATTTTTCTCATACAAAGAGATATTTGAGAGAGATTTCACATACTTGGAGGGATTTGAGAGAGATTTGACATTCTTGGAGAGATTTCTCATACAAAGAGATATTTGAGAGAGATTTCACATACTTGGAGGGATTTGAGAGAGATTTGACATTCTTGGAGAGATTTCTCATACAAAGAGATATTTGAGAGAGATTTCACATACTTGGAGGGATTTGAGAGAGATTTGACATTCTTGGAGAGATTTCTCATACAGAGAGATATTTGAGAGAGATTTCACATACTTGGAGAGATTTCTCATACAAAGAGATATTTGAGAGAGATTTCACATACTTGGAGAGATTTGGGAGAGATTTGACATTCTTGGAGAGATTTCTCATATAAAGAGATATTTGAGAGAGATTTCACATACTTGGAGAGATTTGGGAGAGATTTGACATAGAGAGAGATAGAGTGAAAACGATTGAGAGACGATCCATGTGTGACAATTGTGAGTGTCCGGCATCGCAATGTATGGTTCGTAAACCCTGTTAAGCCTTGTTTAAGGATCTTACACACTCCCGATGAGTATGCATCATTGTTTTATCAGTTTGGCTCGCCACGTACTACAGTTTTTAGGTTAAAGAGATCTAGTTGTACGTACTTTTCTATTTATGTTCTCTTATTAGAATAGTGGGTTGTTTAGTAAATACTGAACGTAAGTCCAAGTACACAAGGGTCAGTTGAGCTGACCGGTTTGACTTGTTGACTTTATTTGACTTTGAATTGACCAGAATTTGACGGTTGTCACATCATCCCCCCATTAAAGGGAATTTCGTCCCGAAATTTGCACTTCGAATGGGGATCCAGGAATTTAGAGGAAAGATGGGGATAACTTTTCGTAGTACAAGAATTTGATTATGGTGAGGAATATCTTGCCCGATGCCACATGATTGCTACTATGCATGCTTTAATCGATGCTAGATTTAGCATATAAAGAAATTCAGGATTTAAATGTCGATGTTAGAAACACGTACTGATATTTGCGGGCAGTTCCGGAGTGGTTTCTCCCTCGGTGATTGTAAGCACCCTCCCACCACCACCAGCATCTTTTGTCCCTGGGCATTCCCTTTTAAAGTGTCCCGTTTCTCCACACTCGTAACAGGTTGGGCTTACTCCAGAGCCAGGTACCTGGTTGATGGGTCGAAACACGTACTGATATTTGCGGGCAGTTCCGGAGTGGTTTCTCCCTCGGTGATTGTAAGCACCCTCCCACCACCACCAGCATCTTTTGTCCCTGGGCATTCCCTTTTAAAGTGTCCCGTTTCTCCACACTCGTAACAGGTTGGGCTTACTCCAGAGCCAGGTACCTGGTTGATGGGTCGTGCTGGTGCCTTATAGAAATGAGCAGTGTGCCCCTCTCTGTCGCAGTTTTTGCAATGCAACTTTCGGCAAGCCCCAGTGTGATGGAAGTTACACTTGTTGCATTTTGGAAGTATTCCAGCGTATGGTTTCATGGGAGTTGGCGTGGTGAGGGTTGTGGCAGCATGAACAGCAAGGATCTGTTGCTTCTTAGCGAGGCCTTGGGTTGATTAGTCCTTCTTGTTGTCCCAAAATTTTCTTTCGCTGTTCCCTCCTCTTGCTTGGGTAAGGGTGGTTGTCATAGTGTCATGGTGGGCATGATGGTCAATGAGTTATTGTGCTAACTCCTTGGCGCTGTCGAAGGTAGTTGGTCTTGAGGCGAGCACGCTATCTTGAATTTCGGGGGACAATCCCCAGAGGTAACGCTCCAACTTTTTGTCTTCCGGGGTGACCATAGCGGGACAAAGGAGTGCCAGATCACAAAATCGGTTGGTGTAAGTTGTAAGGTCGGAGCCTGCCATTCTGAGATTCCATAGTTCTTGCTCCAGCTTTTGCACTTCACCTCTTGGGCAATATTCCTTCAACATCATCTTCTTTAAGTCCTCCCAACTTAACGAGTTAGCCACTGCAAGCGTAAGCGACTTAACCTTGCCGTTCCACCAAGTGAGAGCTCTTCCGGTGAAGGTGAATGTCGCGTACTTGACTTTGCTCGCTCCGGGGCAAGCACAAATCTCAAAGATTGCTTCGGTCCTCTCGAACCATTGAATTAGTGCGAGGACACCCCCACTTCCATCGAAGGAATCGGGTTTGCCATTTGTGAAGTCCTTGTAAGTGCATTCCCTTGTGCGTCCTGCACTATCCCCGTGGTTAGGGTTTGTGGCTCCAGATCCAGCACCACCAGTGCTATTTGTGCCAATTTGTGACATTGCAGCTACCACGGCTGCTGTTACTGCAGCTTGGAACATTTCGGGATCAAACTGGGGAGGTGGCGTCGGAGGTGGTGGCGCTGTGCTGCCCAAAGGTCTGGGTCTTTTCCTTGGTGGCATCGTTCTGTCACGAGTTTGCAAAAAGAAAAATGATCAGATGGTAACTTTCTACTAGTAAAGACAAGTCAGTTGTTATAGAATTTGATTTTTTCTGCATTATTCTTCGATTTAAGAATTCCTTATATATAATTCATAAGGGAAGTCCATATGAATGAACTTTACGAGTTTGTGGGTTTTGTGGTCTCTCTTAGATTTTTCATGAGTGTGCTCAAGGCGATTGGTGCGGATTGTATGTATTCTTGCATTTGCATCAACCTCTGCGATACTATGGAGAGTTGTTCTACCCTGAATCTCATTCCGGGCAACTCTATGGACCAGGATTGGAAAAATCCTATTTGCTGAGCTTCCTTCGTTTATGTTGTAGAAACTTCGTTCTCTATTAAACGACATAGGTTTGTCTTGTTCTTCGCTCCAGGTTTCCAAGCACTCTACCCAAGGAGGCGTCAAGCCTTGAAAGTTGGACAAGGGTTAGGATTCGGAACAAGAGTCATCGGGGTTAAGTTCTCCACTTCAGGGTCGGAGTCAGAACCATCAGCATAGCCGTCAGCTTGGTGACCATCTACAGGGGTTGGGTAATCATTCTCTGGCTCCTCTCCGAGCCATTTGGTATTATCGTGGTTAGGGTAGTATGGGTCGTCGTGTGGATGGAAATCGAGCCATGATATCTTCGCGAGAAATGGGGATATAAGAAATAATTAAGCAAACGTACTAATTAGCTAATTATACGATGATCTTTATCAGGTACTTCAACAAATTGTTTAGTGCATACTAATTATATGTATTCGGGACAGGATAGACCTTCGAATAAGCGACCCTAACTCTAAATCCCCAATCCAACGAGAACAGGAAGTAGAGCAAAGATCCATAGATTCTAAGTTTATGACGTCCTGGATACATAAAATTTTAATGTATCCACTAAGCAACTATTGACCTATTGATGAAGATCTATTTAGTTCTCGCAGATGTAATTTTAATAATGCCAAAATACCCCTATGGTATTTCATTGTGGTAGTGTTGGTAAGTTTTTAGACTTGTTGCCACATCACAACCATTCTTGGGCATATGCTAATCACTCCTCGGACCAGCATAGTTGATCAGGCTATGCCACTCCCAAGACTGACCATACATCCCCAGGCTTACCTGTGATATCCAACAATCATTACTTTTGTTTTGTCCTAAAATGATGCTGACCTTAGTATGTATGCATGCATGTATACTTTTAACAAAAGTTATTTATTCTTAAAGGTATAGTGGTTTTGGAATCATAAAATCAGAGACCTTAGTCCCAATGCATTTATAGTTTGTATATCTTATGTGGTTCGATATACTTAGTTCACTATAAACAATTCTCTGATACCAATCTGTCACACCCCCAAACCAAGGATGGCGGAAACGTTCGGGGGTGGAGGACTTCATGTACAGTATCACAACCACGTGTATAATAGTGCTCAAAGTAAAAACAACCACCATATATATATAATTGCAAAAGTTACACCAAAGTATATGTTTACATGTTTCATAAGCAATTACATTATGATGACAAAATAAATTGTTGACGGTTTAACGTCCCATCCTCAAAGCGATGAAGTTTTCCTGTTTCACTCATTTCCTGAGAATACAAGTAGTTTTAAAAAGTGTCAACACAAAGGTTGGTGAGTTCATAAGAGTTTTGTTTGAAGTAGAAACCGTTTTTCCTTGTAAAATCGATATAGTTTGATTTCCAGAAAATATAATATTTTCTTAGTTAAGTATGAATAGAAATAATCCTACATGATGCATTAATGAACCCTAGAGTAACCCGTAGAGTTCCTCTATAATCGTCCAGCGTATAAAAGTTATATAAGGGTTAAATTAGATAAAACGTTGAATATAGTGGGTCTGCCCTAGGTCCACAACCCAATGAGGAACAGGAGATGAGGCGGGCACCACCAATTCTAGGCCAATCAAGACTAAATTCTTATATGACTCAACATATACGCTCAGCGACTATAGTTGAAGTCTAACAATTTTAGAGGGAGTATAGTTTTAATATCATAATAACTTTGTATAGAGACCCGACACTTTGTATTTGTACCCATAGAGATAAAAGGTGATTTTAAATCGACATAAAACTCATTTAGGTTTTAAAAATAAAATCCCGTAAACTTATGGATTGTTCCCTATGCGAGCCGTTATAATCATACTATGACTATGTGAACCTGCCACGACGTTCTCAGTGTCGCGAAAAATAAAATGACATTTGTCACCCGTAGACCTGCAGGTCCAACTGTAGCTAGCAGCAAGGTGTGGGGTGTCAATCCCAATATAGATCTATATACAAGTATCACGTTCTCCCTCAAGGAGATTCTGATTATAACTACCAGGAATTATATCCCGCACTCGGACGTACGGGGAGAGAGAGAGAGAGAGAAAGAAAAATAGAGAAACTCACAATATAGGATAACAAGTTTACGTGAAATGTGTGTGAATATAAATATTTCTTGTATGAATGTACCCTTCTTGTACGAGTGCGTAGAGTGATGTATCATAAACTATACCTATTATAGTTTATCTAAAATGTATGTAATATGTATGAATTCTTTTATGGAAATGTATTAGTGTCGTGAATTTATCAAACTATACTTTTTATAGTTTAATAATACGTGTTCCAAAATGAATGAATAATATTTAATATGAATGTCTTAGTTTCAGTTCATAATGATAAACTAACTAGGAAACACATTCAAACATTAAAACTTATGATTATACACTTTGCTCAACGTAATACAAAGTGTTATGATATTTACATGCTGTTGGTAAAATTGAGCAATTCTGCCCTGTTTTGGAAAAATCATAGAAAAATCATACGAAGTCGAAAACTAGATCCGTAAATTCTGAGAGTTCACAAAATGTGTCTAGTTTGCTCATAATTTTTATCACAATTTATAATGACCTCTAACTTGGGTGAAAAAGTCCATAATCACAGACTGGTCCGGATTGTTGTTTGAAATGATAGGCAGTTTTGTAAAAATCACCATAAATTGTAGAAAAATCGTATGGAGATGTGCAAGTAGCCATTTTAAAGCTAAAAACTTGAACTATTTGCACCTTGTACAGTTTTGAAAACAAAAATATATAAGATGCCCAAAACAGTCCGTGAATGGAGTTGAACTTTTCTGATGAAGGCTGTTAGAGAAATTTAGTTATGTTCTTAGTGTTTTAACTTGTATTCCCCCCCTGAAAACTTGAGAAAACATGAAAATGTAGGGGTATGAACTCACCTTGAGTGATTTCAGTAGGTAAGTGTTGAAGAAGGAAAGTGTTCAACCCAAGAACACTTGAAGAATCACTTGAAGATTCGAAGATCTAACACAATTATGAGAGAGTTTGTCTAAGATATCCATGATTTGAGTGGAAATAAATGAGATAATCATAAAGAGAATGGATTATGCTTACCAAATGTGGGGGAAAAACTCAAGATCAGCCCTTGAATCTCGAATTTCTAGAGAGAGAAAGTGAGAGAGGAAAGAGTTTGATCTTCTTGTGAAATGAGAGCAAATGAGAGAAGTGAGGAGAGAAGATGAATAATCACCCCTCAAAAACGTGGGAAGGAGGGATAATTGAGTGGAAAAGACATTGATGTGACCTAGGTAAGGTGGAGAGGTGTGGTTAGTCAAAGAGTGGGTGTGAGGTGGTTGCTTGTGACTTTGGATAAGGCAAAGTCAACACTCCACCTTTAATAATTCACCCACTTGATTTTTATTATTTAAATAATGATTTTCATCAAAATATGTTTAAATTATGAATATTTAGAGTTTATAATGTTAAAATATAATTTCTGGAGAAAATCCCGCTTTAAAATCACGAAAAACGGGCTTAAAATGTTAAATATATCAAAAATGGGCTAAAAGTGACAAAAATGCGAAATCTGGCCGAGGCTCGGCCCTCTTATGCTGAACCGAGAGAGAGGGAGGCAGAAACCGAGAGAAGAAGAAGAGAGAAGGGAAGGAACCGAGAGGGGAGAAGAGGGAGAGAAGGAACCGAGCGCGCGAAGAGAACCGAGAGGAGAGAAAGGGAACCGAGTGCGGAAGGCGGACCGAGAGGCACCGAGAGGGAACGATCGCTCGGTTGGTCTCGGGTCTCTTAGCCACCAGAGGCTCGGTCTCTAGTCTCTTAGCCACCAGAGGCTCGGTCTCTGGTCCTAAGAAGCCTCTCATTCCGGTTTCGGTTCCTAAAGCCTATTTTTCTCGTTTTCGCCCCGTTTTAAGCCGTTTTTGACCCGGTTAAGGGCCGGAATGACCCGAATGATTCCAAAAAGTTACGGGAAACTTTTGAGAGAGATTTGGGAGAGATTTCTCACACTTGGAGAGATTTGGGAGAGATTTGACATTCTTGGAGAGATTTCTCATACAAAGAGATATTTGAGAGAGATTTCACATACTTGGAGGGATTTGAGAGAGATTTGACATTCTTGGAGAGATTTCTCATACAAAGAGATATTTGAGAGAGATTTCACATACTTGGAGGGATTTGAGAGAGATTTGACATTCTTGGAGAGATTTCTCATACAAAGAGATATTTGAGAGAGATTTCACATACTTGGAGGGATTTGAGAGAGATTTGACATTCTTGGAGAGATTTCTCATACAGAGAGATATTTGAGAGAGATTTCACATACTTGGAGAGATTTCTCATACAAAGAGATATTTGAGAGAGATTTCACATACTTGGAGAGATTTGGGAGAGATTTGACATTCTTGGAGAGATTTCTCATACAAAGAGATATTTGAGAGAGATTTCACATACTTGGAGAGATTTGGGAGAGATTTGACATAGAGAGAGATAGAGTGAAAACGATTGAGAGAGGATCCATGTGTGACAATTGTGAGTGTCCGGCATCGCAATACATGGTTCGTAAACCCTGTTAAGCCTTGTTTAAGGATCTTACACACTCCCGATGAGTATGCATCATTGTTTTATCAGTTTGGCTCGCCACGTACTACAGTTTTTAGGTTAAAGAGATCTAGTTGTACGTACTTTTCGATTTATGTTCTCTTATTAGAATAGTGGGTTGTTTAGTAAATACTGAACGTAAGTCCAAGTACACAAGGGTCAGTTGAGCTGACCGGTTTGACTTGTTGACTTTATTTGACTTTGAATTGACCAGAATTTGACGGTTGTCACATTATAAAATTTTCCTATAAGTATTATTTAGGCTTCTTATTGAACATTATTGGCTCCGGAATCAGCAGCAACACAAATTGAATCAGCTCTGGAATGCAGTCGCGGATTGGCTTCAGAAAATTGTCAAAGTACGGAAACACAAAAATGTCAAATTTGTAATAAAATATTATTCAATGGATATTTTTTGTATATGATATTTTGTATGACATTAAATTTTATGAAATGGATTATATTTTTTGTATATGATATTTTATTTTCTATTATGAGACATTAAATGCAAAATTAATTTGAAAATTAGTAAATCTATAAAAAATATTTTTTTTTAAACATTTAAAATTATAATATGCAAAAATGTATGTCATCTTCATTTATGATATGGCCTTTCTTGACAGGGACTTTCTTGATACGCATTGCGTGTCATTAACACGTGCGTCGTAGGGTTACGACACGCAAATGCGTCTCGTCTAAGTTTATGACAGGGCCTTCCTTGATACGCTTTGCGTGTCGTAAACGTGCGACGTAAATGAGCGTCGTGAATGCGCGTCATCTCTCTTTATGACAGGGCCTTCCTTGACGCGCATTTGCGCGTCGTCTGAGCCTTTTACGATGCGCAATGAGCGTCGTAAAAGGCTGTTTTTCTAGTAGTGAGTCATGGTCTAAAACGTTGTTTTCCTTTAGAGTAGAGGATCTTATGACTATGTGTTGATTTTATGGTTTTCGATTATGTTGAATTGATTATTTCTGTTAATTACTATTAAATTGAGATTATATGAACATCTTCTTGATTTCTTGTCTCTTATGATTTTGCGACCATCAAGATTATAAGTCTACTGTTGTCAACATAACCTAGGATTAATCAGAGAATAAGTAAACTAATATGTGAGCTATATATGATGACCAATCATATATTAATTAATTTAACCAACCAATTAATTTAGTCAACATTACAAGTCTTCCATGATTCAAACTTAATACACATAAACTTTTTAGTTTAATCAAGTGATCAATGTTTGATTTGATTTGTTTCCTAAAGGATTAGTAATAGTGAAAATGAACCTAATCACATTAGAAATCGGTAATTGATGACACATTAATCCATTGTTCTTTCCACTAAATCAACCATAGGAGTAAGTGAATCGTATCTAAACGGAAGTCTTTTTAATATTATTGATTCTATCTTCTTTTGTTCTTCAATTAGTCGTTAATTGTTTCTTTGCTAAGTGTTTAGGTGATTTTCTAAGTTTCTAGTAGTGTAAAACTAGAGACCCCCCCCCCTCTTTAATTATTGTTTAAATTAGTTAACATTAGTAGTAGTTTTAATAATTTTCAACATTCCCTATGTTCGATACGTTATTTACCTGCACTAAACTACTATTCGATTTGGTACACTGCCAACAGAGGAACAATTATAAATAGTTAATTTTAATTGATAATTTTTATCATTCCTTTGTGTGAGATTTATCTTATCTTGTAAGTCCCACAAACGCGAAACAACTAGTGATCAAACACAATCAAGATCCAAAACAGAAAGAATAAGAAGCAGTAGAAGCCAAGAAGTTCCATCAATGCATACATTATATTCAAGTCGTAAATGTTTGGTACACTTGGAACACATGTACATACGATTTCACGACTAACTGTTCATCTGACACATTCTGACACTATATATAGGGACCACCCAGCCGTAAACATGTTCACTGCCGAACATTCGTTCACGACCGTACACACGTTCATGGATGTCAACCCTACTCAGGCGTAAACACAACCGCAAACATACATAACATGACCAAAACCCTATAAAAACCTATACATATTTATGCGTAGCCCAAACAAACAAAATGTGACCTAACATATATAAAGTTACGAGTTTTCTATTTTATGTTTTATTATCGTTTTATTATGTATTTTCCAAATCTCGATGTTGTTGCTGCTTTTCTTGAGGAAGTAGTACAAGAATTTATGCGAGAACATGAGGAATATGACTCAGATGAAGATATGAAGAAGTTGGGAAGATGGTTAGATAACATCTTGCCTAAGAAATAGAGAAATCAGAGTTACAAGAGCTAAAGTTAAAAGATGAAGAATTTAATCAAGAAAGAGATTTGGAGGAGCTGGAAAGGTTATTAGCAAATGGGTCAGATGAAGAACAATAACAAACTGAGTTACAGGAACCACTGCGTGGTTTGACCATTACCACGACATAGCCCCCTGTTTTTCGAGTTTGTGTTTCGAAGTATTGGCTGACGATTCCATCTTTGTAGAAAGTTCTAAAGTGGGACCCATTTCTGATTAGTATCGAACCGGTTCCAACCATTTTTATGATTTTTAAGTTTTACGAATTCAATCTCATTTGGCCAATTTTATAAGAAAAGAGAAAAAGTTTACAAATTAGTCCAAAAAATATTCAATGCAACGTGTGGTTTGGCATTCATTTTATTAGAAGTTTATTAAGTTGAGAGTCCAGCTCACGACTCGCACAAAAAGAAGAGCTTCTGAGAGACAACTCACTAGTTGAGTGTGCATTTCGTTTTCCTTTATCTTTCATTTATTTTTTGTTTTCTTCCTTTAATTCACTGTGTTTTGTTAAGGACTTTCGTCTTTGTCTCCTAATAATTAAAATGTTGCTTGAGGAAAAAATGCCTAAGTGTGGGGTGTGGTAAAACCTTTAATGAGAAAGGATAAAAATTTCTATTTTGAACACTCAACACGGCGTGGATGAGTTGTTCCTACATCGTGTTTAGACAAACTAACCCGACTATTCGAGTTTTTTAAAATCAACACGGCATGGTTTCAATAAAAAATAGTTTTTTTTGCTTTCTCATTTACCAAAATAAGACCAATTTTAAACATAATCCAAAAGTTTTCTAAGCCTAAAATAGAAAAAAATCTTTTTGACTTTAGCCTACAACCGCCAAACTCACCGAGTTTGCCTTCAACTATTTTAATCTTCAATTCCATCGGTTTTACTTCAATTTCTACAAAAAAAAAGCAAGATTTTTCATCCCCAGTTCTATTTAAAGTAAATATGTTCATGGGTATTGTGTCCAATTACTTATTAAACTCGATTTTTGAATTTTTTCTAGATGTTTTTAGGGTTTTCGATTATGAGTAAATTGACGCATTTTGGCCAAATTTTCTTGTGTTTAAATGTACATTCCTATGTTCTAAGAAAAACCCTAGACTTATTTGATGTTAATTTGGTCGAATTAGTTATGAATGAGGAATTGATAGTCGAACTGTTCATCAAACACGGCATGTTTAACGTTCAGTGAGCCCAGTTTTTGAAAGCAAATATAATTTAATATCTTTTGGTATTTGGTTTTCTCTTTCGTTCTTTAACTATATAGAAAAATGAGGAGATGCCATAGAAATCAACAAGCCCCACAAGAACACACGGGTTTCCTTTGGTATAATTTTCCCGAGGAAGTTTCCCTAGCGGTAATTCTGGAATGGCAAAACAAACTAGAGAAACTGAAGATTAGAGAGTTACATTGCAAATGCGCTTAGTTAGGAATGGCTTCAACAAGTCAAGCTAGTCGAAGTAATGAACTTATATTTAACAAAGATTTTTATGGGTGATGGGGTGAGACTTACATGCACAGGATGGAGGAGGTTGTTTCAGATTCAAGAACTGGTATACAAAGAACTATGCTTGGAATTTTTGCTACCATAAGGTTTAGAGGACTAACGAGTGCTTTCAACAAAGAATACCTCACATTTTTCTTGGTTGGAGAGGGACAGGAATGTAGTGTAGCATAATTAGCTTGGAGGATGGATCTTCACAATCATTCGGAGGCCATGACCGAGGCTTTTCGTGTCTTTTTCGACACTTGTCACACGTCCCTTCCAGAAGGCATGAATGGGGAAAAGTGGTGCACTACTATTGTTAATGGTGTGTAAATTCCCACAACAGCTCAAGAAGGTGATATACAGTCACCCATTCACCGCCTCATACACCGCTTTATTTCTAGTTCCATCAACATGAGTAAGGGTGCGGACAAGGTTCCAAACCTTGACATCTTTTTCTTATGGAGCATTCTTACACCCGAGGTTTTCTGCAAAATATCTTATTGTTTGGTGAACTAAGTTGAAGACCAGGAAATAAAGGATAGGAAAGGGTCGCCAAGCTATGGCGGTATGTTGGTTACAAAGTTGGCTAGATCCTATGGGTTCTCTGAATGAGGGGCTAAAAACTTTTTAGCTTTGATGTCGACACTTCGCTTTAACATCTTTCTCTACAGGCGGGCTAGAATGGTACAAGATAATGGAGGGAATAATTTCTCTATTCCCAATGACGATGAGGAATAGCAACAGGGATGGGGACAAATGGGAGACCACGCCCCGATGACACTCATAAGGAGCCACCAATAAGTCTCGTGGAATACGAGATGCCCATGGACTTATGTAACTAGGCCATATGTAGGTACCATTAAAATATTGGTAGGGGACTCAATTATCAAAACATTTATACTGATCTCATGTTCCAACACTTGCAAATTTGATGAACGGATTTGTATCCTAGCTCTTATTCACATCTACCTAGTTGGGACAAATTATGGGGTGAAATACGAGGTGGAGCCGGTGGAAGGGGAGCATGAGGAAAAGATGAAGATTGATTATCCTTTTTGAATCATATTTTTTATGTTTTGTTTGAAGAATATTTTTATTTCTATTTTTTAATTTTTATTCCTATTTATTACGTAGTTGTTGTTTCTGATTACTATAGAATTAGGGTTGAGAAATGAGTGAATATTTAAAGCCATGAAAGGAACCAAGTGATGAGTAGAATCTTTGACGAGAAAATAGAAGATTTTCAGTGATTCTTTGTTCATACTTTCTGAGGGGAACAATTTTTACGAAATTACCATTAAACACGATGTGGTCATACCTAAACAAAGCCTGTTCTAGTGGAAATACTTGAGTTTTGTCTGAGCAAGAAAACAACAAAGCCTACTTCCCATATAAACTCGGCGTGTTTAAGACTCGGTCAACTTTCTCAAGTCATTGATTTGTAGCTACATGAGGCGGGAATTTTCCAGATTTCATGAATCCATTCCAAGAGCGTTCCAAAGTGCCTTTTTCCAGGATGTTACGAGATCTCAACCACATGATATGTATAACAACCAAGGCGTGGTTGAGTTATTCTCATGCCAAAGTTAGTTGAAGAAGAAAAAAAGAAAATAAAATCAACCTCGCCACTTCTATCCCAGGGGAGTTTGTTCCTTTTATCCCTATTTACTTGTTCTTTATATTGCATAGCATGTAATGGGGACATTGCACGATTTAACAGTGGGGTAGGAGTTGGTTACATTATTAGAATCCAAGTATAATTTTTGAAAAGTAATTGCATCAAAATTGATAGGTTAATTCAAAAAATTATGGTAAAAAGTAATTTTCATTATTTAGATTCCATGCTAGTATTGTGTATGATGATTCGATGCGAGCCTATAAGTGAAAAGTAATTGCATCAAAATTGTGGCATCCCTATCTTATTGAAATCGTGGAACAAAAATATGACCTTTCATAGTTTGAAGGAGGCCACACATTTAACATCGTGTACTTTAAATGTATCCATGAAAGCTTAGGTAGTCATTCCACATGAGACTAATGCCTTTAATCAATAAAGGTTGAAGTTAAATCCCCTAGCGTAACATATCTTTTCTGAAATTTTTAATTTTGAGTGAAAGAAGTGTGTATGAAAAAAAACAAAATACAAAAAAAAAAAAAAGATTGTTGCTATGTTCGATAGAATCTACAAGTTATGAAGACATGAAGAAGAGCTACAAATTATCAAAGATTCTAGGAAAAAGTTGTTATCTTTTTTTTTACTTGTGATTTTATTTTATATGTTATCTTTCCATATGTATTCTTGGGGGTTTAACCAAATATACCTTAAGGTTAAGAAAGTTTTATGCGGATTGATCAAAAGGAATTGAATATGAGTCAACAACATTGGCTAGAATTTCTCATGGATTACGACTATGAGATACTTTACCACCATGGTAAAGCAAATGTTGTAGCCAAAGCTCAAAGTCGAAAAGTAAACCTACAAAGAAAGAGGCCAAGAGCATTAAGAATAGAAGTTCTCTCAGTGATTGTGGAAAACCTCAAGAAATCTCAGGAAGAAGCTTTGGAGAAAAACGACCGAAAGGAAACACGTTTAGGAATAACGTTGGTATTCGATCCAAATAGTCAAGAGATGAAGGTATTCCAAGATCGGATTTTGGTACCTAATATGGGAGGAATAAGAGATCTTTTGATGGAGGAAGCTCAAAAGACCTTGACTTGATTCATCCCGAAAGCACTAAGATGTATATGGATCTAAAACCTAACTATTGGTGGCAAACAATGAAGCACGATGTTGCAAAGTATTTAGCAGAATGTGTAACATGCGTAAAAGTTAAAGCATAACATCAGAAATCATATGGGAGTTTAGAACCTTTCCCTGTACCCATAGGTAAATGGGAAGACATCACCATAGATTTTGTGACTAAACTACCCAGGACAAAGAACGGTCACGATATGATTTAGGTAGTTGTGGATCAGTTCACTAAGATTGCACACTTCATAGCAACCAATGAGAGGTGGTCTATGGATAAGCTTGCAAATGCTTACGTGAAGGAGATAGTAGGACTTCACGGTGTACCTTTAACGATTGTATCGAATCGGCAAATTTGCTTCACATCAAGATTTTGGAAGGTTTTACCAGACAAAATTGTTATGAAGTTGTGTTTAAGTACAGCCTGCCATCCACAGACAGATGGTCAGAGTGAAAGTATTCAAACGTTAGAAGATATGGTAAGAACATGTACCCTAGAAAGTCAAGGTTACTAAGATGAATATTTTACCACTGGTAGTGTTTTCATACAACAATAGTTACCATTCGAGCATTAAGATGGCACCTTATCAAGCTTTATACGGTCAGAAGTGTCATATGACGTCTTGTTTGCTTGAGGCTAGAGAGAAACAATTTATGGGACCCAAAATAGTCCATCAGACTGTTGAAAGGCTAAAAGCGATTAGAGAAAGAATGTTAGTAACTCATGATTTCCAAAAGAGCTATGCTGACAAAAAGCAACGACCAATGAAATTTGAAGTTGGAGATTCCGTATTGATCAAAGTCACGTTGTGCAAGGTACTTAAAAGATTTGGAAAGAGAGGAAAGTTGAGTCCAAGATTTATTTTTCCATTGAAGGTTCTTCAAAGGATTGGGAACCAAGCTTACAAGCTGGAATTGCCAGAAGAACTAGATGGTATTCATAACACTTTTCATATACGTTATTTGAGGAAGTTCACGGGAGAAGTTCCAGTTATAATTCCACTTTCGAGGTTACTGATTGATGAAAATAAGAGGTTAGTCGAAGAACCTGGAGTAGTTGTTGACTATAAGACAAAAAAGTTGCAACGTAAGATGGTAAAATTAGTTCTTGTACGATGGAAACATTTGAATGGATCGAACCTCACCTTGGCGACAAATAGTGACATGATGAGTCACTATTCACATATTTTTGTTGATGCATGATTTCGAGATGGAGTCATCCTAAGGAGGACAAAATTATAACTCCTTCGTTTCTAGGCTAAGCATTATTATTATTATGCAATAGTTAGGATCAACAATTTTAACCTATTTTCAAGTAATGGAGAAGAATTATTTGAGTATTATGTGACATATGTGATTAATGTATAATACACGTGCTTATAACGATGTAATAAAATAATAATAAACATATTCATCAAAAATAAAATAATCGATAGACCTAATATCTATGAAGAAAGTTGAAGTAGTCGAACAAGGATTTTGGGGATACAAGGAACGCTGAAATCTGACTTATAATGAAGAAGTTATGACCCGTCGAATTTTGCGACAAAATCGACATGACGATGTCTATTGTAAAAAAGGTGAGTTGATTGGTATCCTTAGCCATAATCTACCATGCAATTATCATATACTCACATCAGACATCAATCATAAAACATGTATTGGTATTTTGGAAATACTTACTTGAGCTGAGCTGATTGCATGCATTGTACTCCTTTTTATTTTTTATTTTTAAACTTTTAGAAAATCATTTTCCATTTGAAAATTTTACCCATTCCTCAACTTGAGTTCAGGCACACTTGAGAGTATGTCAGAATCCCTCAAACTAAGGCTTTAATACCAACTTGTAGCATCCGAAACTTCAGACCAAAACTTTAGATTAAAAATTTAAGTATTTTATTCAATTACACATGCAAACATCTAAGATAAAACCATTTAACTCAAAACATTTATTAAAGTATCATCAAAGTTTATCATATTCATAATTCACTCATGGATGTGATGCAATAGAGTCGTGCCCCTCCTTTAATATTGCAAAAACCTGGAACATGTAAACCACATCCACAAATTACCACACACAACACATCACCAATAAATAGTTAATGGTTAGCAGCAACCTTGCAGACTAGCTGAAGTCTTAGTGGGCAAACAACATGCCATGTGAACTATCAGTAACATTGGAGATTACTCGAAGTCTCAATGGGCAAACAGCACGTCCGAAGTGTTCTCAGCAACACTAAAGACTACTAAAGGTCTTAGTATACACAATATCGCATATAATAATAAAAACAAATAAGACCTAGTTGTTCAACACATATATACACAGACAAGCATGAAAGTGTTACAAAGACATCAAGAATCCTATAAACACAAGTTAGTGGGCCGACATTGGTGCCTTCGACCTACAAGCACAGTGAGAAAGATGATCTGAATCGAATAAATTTGAAACACTATGATATAATCCTTTTTTTGTACTACTTACAACCATGAATCCACAAATACCATAACCAGATAAAATCTTAATCAATAGCCCAAAATGCTTAAGTTTGAGCCAAGGTCAAACTTGGTCAAAAGTCAACGCTCAACGGAACTCAAAGTCAACAAGTCAAGAAATCAACTTCAGGCTGAGTACGCCCACCATACCTAGCTCGTACGCATGGCGCACTTACCGTCTAGAATCGGGACAACATACGAGTATGCACAACTTACTTAAAGGTACGCCCAACATACTCGGTCACATGACACTTTTCCATGAAGTGCTTATCCTCTTAAGTCCTTTCATCTAACACTCAGATATAGTCCTATAACATCATGCTAGGTCATAAATTTCCCACCTTTATGACTTTCCATGTCTAGAAGAGGTCCAAAAGCCCAAACCATAACTTATTAATCCATTAAGACATCATAACTCATGCATGAGAGGGATAGAAGGACCAAGATCACATTTTTATGGTTTGATATAGCTCGATAATGGATAAACATTCCAACTTTATCCATTAGAATTATCCAAACCATCAAGATCTAGTTTTTAATTCTCAAAGGGACCAAAACTACATCTTTTTCTACTTATTGCATTAAGTCCAAGTCTCCAACCGTTAGATTTGAACCAATATGATGTTTAGATGGATAAAGTTTCCAACTTTATCATTTAAAAGCTCACAAACTTTCAAGATCTCAACTTCATGCACTAAAGTGACCACAAGTTCATAATATTCAAGACTAGCTAGATCTAACTAATACATTATCGAGATTCAAGCATTATACTTCCAAAAGAAAGATCAAGGAGAAAAAAGTATGGATCTACAAGCTCCAATGCAACCAACACTTCACCATTGAGTTCCTTCTTCTCCACGATGCACCAAGCAAACTCTATAGCACTTAAAACCAACTTCTTTAGCTTACAAGGCTTATATTAGGGTTAGGGTTTCATGGGAGCACGTCGAAGGGGTGGAGATTGAGAATGGAAAGGGTTTCAGATAGTTAAGGAGCTTAAATAGGGCTCAAAACCTCAAATTAGTGTTTTGCATATGATTGCATATACCCAATGTATGCCCTTGAATACGCAACCTGCTCGGTTCATATGCCCAGCATACATTGAGTATGCCCAATGTACTACTACCACCAGCACCATATTCAAACTGCTATAACTTCTTCATTTTAACAGCAATTTTGGCATTCCTTATATCCACGGAAATGTATTGAAGAGCCCCACAAAATTATCTAGATATCTTGGAGTAAAAACTTTTCAAATAAAAATCCATATATTAATGCAAGGCCCCAGCCTTTGACTTTCCCTTTTCTATTCTTCAGCGTAAAACACAATTCAAATGTTAGATCTCTTAACCATAATTACATCCTCCCTCAATAACTAAACTTTGCCTCCTTAAGTCCCAAAGCTTTTAGAAAATAAACTTTCAGCCGACGACCCTAAATTCCAGAATAGGGTGTTAAGAATTTTAGAATTAAAGGAGCTTACATTTAAACTTATAATATAAACCATGTAATTACTTTCCTAAATCCACAACATTACATATGGATGGAATACGAAAAAATATAATTAGAATGATCAAACCAAAACTATGTATATACCATGATCACCAATATTATATCAAATAATTTATTATTATTATTATTATTATTATACAAAAAGTTAAGTTTCGTTTTGGGTACATTGAATTAGTGATGCACCATTTACTTGTATGCACCAATAACTTGATTACGTTATACTCTCTCTCTCTCTCACATATATCAATATATGATGCATTGTGTATGGTTTAACTTAGACCATTACCTTTTGGTTGAGAGTGTAAGAAGATAAATATGCTCCTTCAAATCTAATATGTGTAGTCACTATCAATTATAATATAAATAATAATTAGTAGTCGTTATGATGTTACAACGAATATTCTTTGATTTAAGTTTTGCATAAAGTTACTAATAATTAGTTGTCGTTATGATGTTACAACGAATATTCTTTAAAAATATACGTTTATGGATTTCAGAGGCCAAGGCTAGAGGCATTTCGGTCTTTTATGGGTTTTGAGTTTTTATTCAAGAGTTTTGGGTCGGGGTGTGTCGCTAGAAGCGTAGGGCTCCTCGCCACCTTCTCGTGGGTATAAAGTTCGTCGGAAACGGACTTGGAACAAAGGGGTTATGACACTTTGAAGTTATTGATAGAAATGGACACTAATGGAAATAAATGGCTACAAGAACCATGCATGCAAGGTGGTAAACGCGTGAGTACGCCCATCATAAGGCTGGGGTATGCCAACGTATAAGGGTAAAAGTATCGCGGGTGCTTAAGCCGTACGCCCAGCATACAGGAAGTACACCCAACGTACGCCCAGTGTCCAGAAACCCTAATTTTAGGGCTAAGCCACTATATAAAGAACATAACAACTAGGTTAACAGCCTCCATCTCATCTTCATACAGCCACCACGAAACCCTAAATCTCTCTTCAGTGTTCTTGAAACCTTTGGGGTCATTAGAGAGCAATTTAGGTGTTGCAAAGCCATTTCCAAGCAAGTGAGGGAGTTGATATTAACTGAGGTTACGCCCAGTATTGTAGACCAAACTCTTGTGATCTTCGGTTCGGTCAAGGAGGGTATTTTAGAGCTTCTGGATGAGAAGTTGGGGGCTTTCCGCACTGAGATGATGGCTTTGGTGGGGGCGCGTACACTAACATTCAAAGAGTTTCGAGCTTGTGGACCTCCAGATTACCACGGGGTCAGGGACCCCAGTGCTAGCAGCAAGTGGTTGGCCGATGTTGCCAACGCTTTCCGTACGAGTCGGTTTCCTGAGGGGGATGAGGTCCGATTGGCCTCCTGTCTTCTGAAGGACCGAGCACAAGACTGGTGGGTGGAGGTTGGAGATACTATTGGAGATGAATTGTAACAACCAAAAATTTCAACAAAACTTAAACTTTTCAAAAACAACCCATTTTAATAATGTTATTACAAAAAGGTTTTCGATACATTTATTATCAGAGTATTCCCAGAACCTTTTCATCAAAATAAACACAAGGAGCGGTACGATCATGCCTACGCCTTGCCACAGTCTCCTGAAGAACCTGAAAAAACATTAAACCACAACTGTAAGCCCGAAAGCTTATTGAGATACCCCCAAAATACCAACCACATATACCATACACATATAACATGTCATATCAAAACCGATCACAGAACAACCATGCATATCGGGTCTACTGTGTGACTGGTCCGCCGTATCGGGCCTTGAGTCCACTGGGTCCACCCTCCGAGTCTAGTCATGTCCCTCGAGTCTGCAGTGTGGTTGGTCCGCCGCGCCGGCATTCAATCCACCTGCTCCACTCTCTTAGACTACAGTATGACTGGTCCGCCCGCATCGGGCCTTCAGTCCGCTTGGTCCACTCTCAGAGCCTCGGCACGTCTGGTATGCCTTCGGGACAACCGGTCCGCCGTGGGTATCTTTGCCTACAACACAAAGCAGGACCCACCTCAACCCAACTCTAGTCCAAACAACCATGTGCACATAAACATACAGCCTATCACAGTCAACAAGCCGATCAAACAGATCACATAACATATCATCATCCTACCCAGGATACCGACCTAACCGGTCACTAGAATATACCATCCTAACT
The DNA here is from genome assembly GCF_052625555.1 of Lactuca saligna. Taxonomy (NCBI): domain Eukaryota; kingdom Viridiplantae; phylum Streptophyta; class Magnoliopsida; order Asterales; family Asteraceae; genus Lactuca; species Lactuca saligna. Next base: position 215,791,726 of record NC_136420.1, read on the forward strand.
ACCAGGTTCCAAACAGATCAAAGCAATAGCATAACAACAAATACCTGGATCTCAATCCGATAAAGGGCTGGCCTTGGTGCCTTAGACCGTGTTGATATAGTGAAGATCACTCACCTCGCGATTGCCGATACTCTGAACTGAAGAAGCAGATTCTCGAACCACCAACTCACCACAAATCCCTTACTAGAACACATAGCACAAATACCCATTAGGCCAAGCATACATCCACTTATCAGGCCAAGGCCAAAGTCCAAATCTTATACAAAGTCCAATATTGGCCCAATTTACCATATTGGGTCTACCTCACCAAATCGGCCTAGATCCAAGGTCCATAACAATAATTGGGCCCAAAATAATCTATCCATAATTTCCAGACATGGCCCATAAACCAACAACCCACAAACGGCCCAAACTATAAGGCCCAACATTAAAGTCCAATCAGGGGGAGTACGTGGGGCGTACACTCTTATTCGCAACTAGGGATCGAAGCTCTGGCCCGCTACACAGGGTGTACTCATGTGTTACGCGGGGCGTAACTGCGCTACTCATTATGTTCTTATAACTTCTTAATGGCTTAAGCTCTTAAGGCCAAACTTCAGATCCTTAGGCCAAATATGCCTACGATTCATAAAGTCTCAAACTTTATCACTTGGATTGTCCAAAAGCTCTTAATCCAAGGTCTTAATCCATTAAGACCTATATTTCTCACACATGGAACAACTACCGCGCTTGGGACCTTATTTTTCTCACTCAAGACCTCTCCAAAGGTCTGAAAGGACAGATAATCCCGGCCAACACAAAGCATGAATCAAGATGAGGACTTTTGGGACAAGAAAGATGCTAAAACTTCACAACACTTACATCTATGCAAAATAATTGGCAAGCAAGAAGCTTTATACCTCAAATAAGCTCCAAAGGATGATATCTCTCTAGATCCACAAGCTCCAATCATTCCTCTCCTTCTTTGACAACTTCTCCTTTCTTCTCATAGCTTCTCTATTGTGAAAATGAGCTTTCCAAGGCTAAACACACCCAACAATGGAGGGAATATGGGTTTCTAGGGTTTCTGAGGTTGAGGGTGAGCTTATGGAGGCTAGGCTATGAACCAACATGTTTCTTATATAGTGGCTGATCTTAAAATTAGGGTTTGGGGTTTCTGAGAGTACGCTGGGAGTACCTCTAGTACGTTGGGCGTACTCACCCAAACACCTGCGTATTACTCCCCTCACTACGCTGGGCGTACCTAGCCAACTTCAAGCATGCATGCCATGCATGCATGGGACCTTTTACACTTTTTCCATAAAGGGCTATAATCAATTATCATCTTCAAAACCCCACAACTCCTTTACTCTAAACCCGCTCCCAAATAAACTTTACATTCACACGAGGGTGGTGAGAATCCCTATGCTTCTATCAACCCACACACCTTACCAACCCTTCTCGGATAAAAGCCATTTCCCGCAAAAGGACCAAAATTACCCTTCCTCTTAAATCTCAGGGACTCATAATTAAACACTTTAAGAACGGGGTGTTACAATTCTCCCCCACTTAAATTAGGCTTCGTCCTCGAAGCCTGCGACAACTCTACTCCAGAACTACCCCCGCAATGCACAACCTGACATTCACCGGACCAGGTTCCTCAAGACTCGACCATTAAAATCTGAAACCCAACTTTACCTTTCTTGCTGACAGGATGTGTCACACCCCCAAACCAGAACGGCGGAAACGTTCGGGGGCGGAGGACGTCATATTCAGTATCATAACAGTTCATAGAAAGGAAAGTACACACCACCATATATATTAAAGTTTCCAAAATGTTTACATAATTGTATTCATTACATGTTCAACAGTTAAATACATAAACATCATTCCAAAAGAAGTAATTAACGTCAGCACGTTAATCCCAAAAGTTGATTTCCAAACCTGCTTAGCGATTCCTTGAGAATACAAGTTATTTCAAAGAAAAAGTGTCAACAATTAAGTTGGTGAGTCCATAAGTAGTTTAGAAAAATTGGATGCCATTCCAAAATGGGTGTATGTTTTCCAGAAAACGTAGCATTTCAAAATGTAAAGAGTTGTGATTTGTTGTGTTGAAAATGAATGTATTAGATCCAGAAAATCCCATATTTTCCCTAATGGTTGAGATACGAGTTGTTGTGTTTTCCAAGAAAGACCTTTATTTTCTTATAAAAACATGTAATGCATATAAATATTCGTGTTATAAGTTGTAAATGATTGCACCGGGAAAATCCCTTATTTTCCTATTAGTTGTTTGGTTTGTATGCAGGAAAAACCCTTATTTTCCTCACACAAAATGGCAGTCTCTAAGACCGAAAATTGCAAGAAACCGACGTTTCTCGTAAGTTGTGTCATAGTTTTATATATAATAAAACTACGCGAAGATCGAACCGGTTGGATGAAGAATAGTTTTAATAGCTACTCGTTCATCAAAACTGAATATCATAATAATTGTATATCCGATGAGTTTTATAACCATACTAAACATAATATGCCTGTAACGACGTTCTTCAGGCGTCGCAGTGCTATGACAACTGTCACCCCAAAAGACGGACTGTAGCTAACAGTCAGGGTGCGGGATCATGACTTCCCGTATAGATCTATACACATTTGACACGTTCTCGTCGCGGGAGATTCTGGTTATAAACAGGACTTACTGCAGTACTTTCTAATAAAGAAAAGTAACGTTTGAAGATGTACACGGCTCATGGATTCTGAATTAAGTTGATATTAAAGTGATAGTTTTGTATGCAAAGTTTATCCCTTTTCACAATGTTTGATAAAGCAAAATCATAAGTTTTTAGAATGTATAAAAAGATTTAACAATGAAAGACCATTATATACTTCGTATAAGTCTAATGCACACAAAGTATGACAAGAGTTTTCCATAATAGTAATGAGTTCCAAGTGGTTTATTTGATAACACAAGTGAAGTGAAACTTTATAAAATACACCATAATAACCGGATGTTTACTTGTATTCCCCCCCCCCCCCCCCCCCCTTAAAAGAGTATAAAAGCATTTAAAAATGTATTTAAAGTGTGTTTGAAAGGGGTATGATCTCGGGAGTCTTGGGAGTGTAAAACTTTCTTCCCACCTTGGATATGAAAACCGGGCCTTTGGGATGATTCCGAGGGTTGAAACGCAGAGCTTCGACGTGAGAAAGGAAGGAAATTAGCAATTTTGGCCGGCACCCTCGCATGCTATTTATAGGGGTTTGAGGGGGTTGCGTTACGCGGGGCGTACTAGAGTACGCGCTGCGTACTCATGCGTCATGCATGAGCGCATCCTCGGTCGAAACATTGGAGCGACGTGGATGAACTGGAGCCTAGCATCCGAGTACGCTGGGCGTACGACGGTACGCTGGGCGTACGAGGGATCGGACCGGTGACTCCTCCTTCGGATAATACTGGGATTTAATTTAATTTATATTTAAATTAATTAACAAACTTCAAAAATTCATATCTTTCTCATACGAACTCCCTTTTCGACGTTCTTTATATCCACACGAAGGTGAGACTACGATCTACAACTTTCGTTTAGACTCCGTCGGCTAGTTTTGACTTTATTTTTAATATTATATTTTTAATAGGTCGGGACAGGAAAAGTCTTTTAAAGTTCCATAACTTCTTCATCCGACGTCCGTTTTCGTCAGACTTTTTACCGTTGCGCTAGAATTGTTGATCCCTTTGATTCTCATTTAGGTTGTTTTGGCCAAAAGTCTCTCAATCTCTATTTTTAGTTTTTATCTGTCTACTGCTATATCTGTAACTTAGAAAAATCACAACTTCCTCATACGAAGCTAGATTCAGATGTTCTTTTTATGTACGGTTACGGTTTGACGATATCTATGACTTTCATTTAGACACCTAAGGTCAAAAAGTGTTTTGTTGAAACTTTGCATTTTTACGTAACTTCGTATTGCCAGTTTTTGTCGGGAAACTTAGAATGGTCATAACTTCTTCGTTATAACTCGGATTTTAGTGTTCTTTATATGTATGAAAACCTTGTTACAATATCTACCACTTAGTATACTTAATTACGGTTTTATAAAATTTTAAATTTTGACCTGAATTTTGCTGTTGTTACATTATCCCCCCGTTAGAGAGAATTTCGTCCCGAAATTCGCATTTTGACTGGGACTCCAATACTTGCAGGCAGGCGTGAGTGCTTATGGTCCAGTTGTTCCTCTTGTTCCTTTATGAATCTAGATCCTAATGTGTGTGTTTCAGCGGACCTTCATTACTCCACCTATCACTTCGACCGATCGGGATCGTGCAGTTTTGGGTTTATTTACTTATGTTCTTCTAAATGTTAGCATATTCACTCGATGAATTAGGGCAGCTATGTTTTGAAATTCATGGTTGGAGTCACTGCTAGTTTCTGAGCTTGGATTTGACTTGCTGTAAGCATGGTATTTCTAAATGATCTGTTGGGGGATACTACGGGAAAGTTGTAATGATTCCTCACATGAGTACTTCGGGGTTTTGAAAGTAGAAACCATACCAGGTTCGTCAATCATAGTCTCAGGTATATGAGCCGTATATAATTAGGCTTGAAACTGTGGGTCTTTGGATTGAACTTGATGTACTACACGTGTGGTACTTCAGGGCGGTTTGTTGAATTTTTCTTCGGAAAGGATGAGAAACAATAAGTGCTCTATGCACGAGTACTTTGGTATTCTAGAATGAAGGCTTTGCTAGAAAGAGAATTTCGGAGGAAGGGATGTACGTATGAAGTTGTTTTTGTGAGAATCAAATTGAATCAAGTCATATGATAATGTTAGAATCATAAGGAAACTTAAAGACATTAGATTTGAACGTAAGATGTTTATAGACAAAACATAACCGTGCAACCATCAACAGAGTTACAGTACTTTAGACTACTATAAGACTATTGATGCGAATAAGGTATACTACAAAAGGTAAGTATACGCAGTACGAGCATCCCTATACCGACGGGATCCCGCAAGAGGTAAGATTCTAGTTGCACTAGTTTTAAACATGTTTTAAAAAAGACATACATAATACTGACGATTGTAAGTGAACGTATACTATAGTAGGTTCTTTCGTTGCTTCTTTCCATTCTGAGGTCAAACTCCTCCGGATTCGCCGTCATCCTTCTCTGTTGGACAGTCCCTCTTGAAGTGTCCCATTACGCCACATAGATGGCATATTCAAGAGATTTCGACATTGGTGTTTGAGGTAATGTGTTGGGTCCGAGTCCGGCAGCAATTTGTAGTATGTCCGTTCTTGTTGCATTTAAAATAGTGTAACGGACGACAACTACCTAGATGATGGAAACCGCACTTATTGCATTTCGGTAGGTTTCCAGCATACTGCCTAGCTGGTGTAGGGACAATTGGGATACCAGAAGAGATGGTAGTAGGATGTACAGATGTCGTGGCTGCGAAGGTTGCCACATGTTGTCATCTTTTGCTCATCCCTTTGGGTGATTTTCCTTTAGCTTTAGCCCAAAGCTTTCGTTTGTTATTCTTGGTCTTGGGATTCGGGGTTTCGTGGTAATTTGTTGCCCGTCGAGGTATTTGATTGTTACTTGGATTGGAGTTATTGTTAACAATCCCGCTAACATTCGTGCTGTTAGCGTTAAGGTGGGTCAGAACAACTGATGCGGCAGCCGAGACTGCAACTTGAAAGGTAACTGCATCAATCTGAAGAGTTGGTGTTTGGTTGATGGGTTGATCGTTTTTCTTTGGCGACATGATTATGATATGGAAATAACAAGAAGAACTATAAGTTTCAATGATTCGAAAGTCGCGCATTAGTGTTCTGTTATATCAGAAGTTTGGTTTACCCCTGAATAGGGTTTTGAGTTCGACTTATAAGGAGAGTAGATAAACTCATGAATTGGAGAGGTATGCAAAGGGTTTAATAAAGGAGATACATCATATTATAAAACATGGTGCATTACATTTTGTAGTTAGGAAAATTTGACCTATCTAAAGGTCTCCGATTACGAGGTTAAGAAAAGCAAGGACTTTATCCGAGGTCTTATGCTATGACAAAATTATGAAAGTCAGACAAGTATTATTTGTTACGTGAGCTGGCTACATGGGTCTTAGATTATGCCAACTGACGCTCCATCTCGAGCATACGTAGTTCATGTCTTGCATGGCGTGCCCGAAGTTCTATCACTTTGGTTTGAGTTGCCGTTAGCTCTCTCTGCAACGCTTCATTTCGATTTACGATTCTCCCGTGAGATAATCCTAACTATCGGATGCGAACTGTGTTGACTCCAGTGTTCGCATCATTTTCCTCAGTTTGATGGATGGTCGTCCGTCCTTTCTCACCAAGGCGAGAAATCTGATGAACCAATATAGGAAGGGCTCTGTCTGCTGAGCCTCCCTCGCTTAGGTTGTAGAAGCTTCGGTCTCTGTTGAATGGAAGGGGTTGATCCTGTTCGCGGCTCCACCTATTTAGGTTAGTTTCCCCAAAGGGGCATCGAGCCATGAAATTCCGGTCGAGGATTAGGATTTTGAATTGGAGCCGTTAAGGGTAGGTTATTGTTCTCTGGATCTGAGTCTGATTCTTCTTGCATTCCTTCTTTAGGATCATTCTCTATCCCTTCTCCATTACCATGGTTGGGGTAGTAGGGGTCACCGGGGTGATGGAATCCAGCCATTTGAGTCTATACGAGAATAGGGTTAAGAATGGACTATAAGCTAAAGCACATGGAATTTATTCTTAAGTTTAATGGTTGGAGGCACTCGAATACTCCTTTAGTATTCTTTAATGATATGCTTTTGGTAAGTTTTAAATTTGTTGTCCAGTGTAGACACTCCTTGGCATACGTTAGTCGGCTCTTGGACAAATATAGTTGATCAGGCTATATTCTTCCCAGTTCCGATTACATGTCCCAAGGCATAACTGCACTGCACAACTTATTTATAATACTTCTATATTGTTTTAATTATGATACTGACCATGTTATTAATCTGGAATGAATGCATGCCTACTTTACAAAAACTAAATAAATTTAATTTTAAAAGTATGACTCTTACTCAGAGTGTTTTTGCCCAATTGTGTTTATAGTTGTATACCAAAAATGGTTTTGATATACTTAATTCACTATAAACAATGCTTTGATACCAATCTGTCACACCCCCAAACCAGAACGGCGGAAACGTTCGGGGGCGAAGGACGTCATATTCAGTATCATAACAGTTCATAGAAAGGAAAGTACACACCACCATATATATTAAAGTTTCCAAAATGTTTACATAATTGTATTCATTACATGTTCAAAAGTTAAATACATAAACATCATTCCAAAAGAAGTAATTAACGTCAGCACGTTAATCCCAAAAGTTGATTTCCAAACCGGCTTAGCGATTCCCTGAGAATACAAGTTATTTCAAAGAAAAAGTGTCAACAATTAAGTTGGTGAGTCCATAAGTAGTTTAGAAAAATTGGATGCCATTCCAAAATGGGTGTATGTTTTCCAGAAAACGTAGCATTTCAAAATGTAAAGAGTTGTGATTTGTTGTGTTGAAAATGAATGTAGTAGATCTAGAAAATCCCATATTTTCCCTAATGGTTGAGATACGAGTTGTTGTGTTTTCCAAGAAAGACCTTTATTTTCTTATAAAAACATGTAATGCATATAAATATTCGTTTTATAAGTTGTAAATGATTGCACCGGGAAAATCCCTTATTTTCCTATTAGTTGTTTGGTTTGTATGCAGGAAAAAACCTTATTTTCCTCACACAAAATGGCAGTCTCTAAGACCGAAAATTGCAAGAAACCAACGTTTCTCGTAAGTTGTGTCATAGTTTTATATATAATAAAACTACGCGAAGATCGAACCGGTTGGATGAAGGATAGTTTTAATAGCTACTCGTTCATCAAAACTGAATATCATAATAATTGTATATCCGATGAGTTTTATAACCATACTAAACATAATATGCCTGTAACGATGTTCTTCAGGCGTCGCAGTGCTATGACAACTGTCACCCCAAAAGACGGACTGTAGCTAACAGTCAGGGCGCGGGATCATGACTTCCCGTATAGATCTATACACATTTGACACGTTCTCGTCGCGGGAGATTCTGGTTATAAACAGGACTTACTGCAGTACTTTCTAATAAAGAAAAGTAACGTTTGAAGATGTACACGGCTCATGGATTCTCAATTAAGTTGATATTAAAGTGATAGTTTTGTATGCAAAGTTTATCCCTTTTCACAATGTTTGATAAAGCAAAATCATAAGTTTTTAGAATGTATAAAAAGATTTAACAATGAAAGACCATTATATACTTCGTATAAGTCTAATGCACACAAAGTATGACAAGAGTTTTCCATAATAGTAATGAGTTCCAAGTGGTTTATTTGATAACACAAGTGAAGTGAAACTTTATAAAATACACGATAATAACCGTATGTTTACTTGTATCCCCCCCCCCCCCTAAAAGAGTATAAAAGCATTTAAAAATGTTTTTAAAGTGTGTTTGAAAGGGTTATGAACTCACTTGATCGATTGAAGAAAGCGTAATGAAAACCGAGCAGAACTTCTACTCGAGAAAGGGGATCTCTCGAGATTCTCGGGAAATCTCGGGAGTCTCGGGAGTGTAAAACTTTCTTCCCACCTTGGATATGAAAACCGGGCCTTTGGGATGATTCCGAGGGTTGAAACGCAGAGCTTCGACGCGAGAAAGGAAGGAAATTAGCAATTTTGGCCGGCACCCTCGCATGCTATTTATAGGGGTCTGAGGGGGTTGCGTTACGCGGGGCGTACTAGAGTACGCGCTGCGTGCTCATGCGTCATGCATGAGCGCATCCTCGGTCGAAACATTGGAGCGACGTGGATGAACCGGAGCCTAGCATCCGAGTACGCTGGGCGTACGACGGTACGCTAGGCGTACGAGGGATCGGACCGGTGACTTCTCTTTCGGATAATACCGGGATTTAATTTAATTTATATTTAAATTATTTAACAAACTTCAAAAATTCATATCATTCTCATACGAACTCCGTTTTCGACGTGCTTTATATCCACACGAAGGTGAGACTACGATCTACAACTTTCGTTTAGACTCCGTCGGCTAGTTTTGACTTTATTTTTAATATTATATTTTTAATAGGTCGGGACAGGAAAAGTCTTTTAAAGTTCCATAACTTCTTCATCCGACGTCCGTTTTCGTCAGACTTTTTACCGTTGCGCTAGAATTGTTGATCCCTTTGATTCTCATTTAGGTTGTTTTGGCCAAAAGTCTCTCGATCTCTATTTCGAGTTTTTATCTGTCTACTGCTATATCTGTAACTTAGAAAAATCACAACTTCCTCATACGAAGTCAGATTCGGACGTTCTTTTTATGTACGGTTACGGTTTGACGATATCTATGAATTTCATTTAGACACCTAAGGTCAAAAAGTGTTTTGTTGAAACTTTGCGTTTTTACGTAACTTCGTATTGCCAGTTTTTGTCGGGAAACTTAGAATGGTCATAACTTCTTCGTTATAACTCGGATTTTAGTGTTCTTTATATGTATGAAAACCTTGTTACAATATCTACCACTTAGTATACTTAATTACGGTTTTATAAAATTTTAAATTTTGACCTGAATTTTGCTGTTGTTACAGGATGACACATGCTTCAGCCTCAGAGCAACTCCCATGAGTTCTCCACCGCAATCTCATAACCACACTGAACTGGCTCTAGTGTCCTCGAGTTAGGAAAAAGTCGATACACTGATGACACTTCCAAACATCCTTCAGGATGAATTTTGACCACATAAAACAAAGTCTAACTAGAAATCCAAGATTCCATCCATGCATTCCTGCCGAGCCTCAACAACCATCCAACCCGGATGTGATCCCATACCACTACCGCAATCACGCTGCTCAAAGACCATAATTAGACCACTCCAATCATAACTCTACGCTGCTACTTTCACTTCCATGAATTTACACTCCCTCTCGGAGCTACATTTCTCTCTCTTTCCTTACCAAGGAAATCCACTTGGTCGCCTTGTCACTACGAAAAGTACCACGGTGCTCACCCAACGCTACACCACTCCCTTATAGCATAACGGTTATCCATGCAACACACATGCTCTGAATCTGCTCGCAAGGACTCTCGAGTCCGTGCACTATCTCCACTAATCAAGATCAATACCTGGGCCAGACCTTCCAATGCTAACACATCACGACATATTCAACCCTTTCCCTCAAACCGGTGTAACAAAACCTGCAGAGTCTTCAGCATGACTGGTCCGCCTTACCAGGCCTTCAGCCAATCTGGGCCACTCTCAAAACCTTTAGCCAATCTGGACTGCCCTCTAGGGCCTTCAGTCTGGCTGGACCATCCTCCGAGCCTTCGGCCTGACTGGTACGCCTACCGGCCATTAGTCTATCCGAACCGCTCAACTAGCATTCATCACTCCGAGTTATCTCTCCGGGAAATCCTCCCATGCATACTGTTCTAGCCCTCAAAGGTGTTCCGAACTCTATCTCCATCATACACACTCGATCCCGGTCTGATCCCAAGCCCTCCACAATCAAATGACATAGGTCTGTATCCTGCCCTGCATGCCTACCACTTACTGATACCAGCCTGCACTCTTGACTGACAGAACCACTGCTGAATCCCAAGCAGCTAAACAACCTCTTATACCCATTGACCTTCCGAAGAGTTTCCAATTCTCCCCCACTTAGGGCATTGACTATCGACCACCGGTCGCTATCACCGACCTCCCAAAACAACCTTGCACAAAACCCAACACTTACACGCGGACTGATTCCCACTAGCACTAGAAACCTTCACAAAATCACATTTCCACACTGATCATCCCACTGGAAAGAAACTCAATCTTCAGCTAACCACTCCTCAGACTCCAGATGCTACCCGACATTGAGACCAACGCCAGATTTCCACTAATAACCCCCATGAATGATGTGACAACCCGATATTTCAACTCTTTGTAACGACCAAAGTGGGTCAAGTATTGTAACCGCTTCTGAGTAATAAATTTTACTTTCATAATAAAATGTACGAATAAGTCCTATGTAATTTCCTTCTATGATTAAATGTCTTTGAACCATGATCATACGTGAAAAGAACGCCCAAATCTGACTTCATTTAGCGAAGTTATGATTTTTCCAAGTTCGACTCAGCAACAGACAGCTAAAAACTCGAATCAGAAATCGAGCGACTTTTGGCCGGAATGACCTAAACGAGAATCGAAGGTCTCAACAATGGTATTCCAGCGGTAAAAAGTCTGGCAAAAACCGACATCAGATAAAGAAGTTACGAATTTTCAAACAAAATTCCTTAAACACGATAGATTTTTATATTTAATAAAAAAAATAATTTCGGAATTTTGCAGAAGGAGTCTAAACGAAAGTTGAAGAGCATAGTCTCACCTACGCGAGGATATAAAGACCATCAAAAACGGAGTTCGTATGAAGAAGATATGAATTTTTGAAGTTTATTAAATAAATTAATTATTTATTTTATTCAAAATTCGGGTATTATCCGAAGGGGAGTCAGCATCCGAGTTACGCGCTGCGTACTCCTGTACGCCCCGCGTACCCGAGAAGCTCGGCCTCAAACCGTCCACGTCGCACGATCCGGAGAACCCGACCCGCTGTCCCATCCGACCCGCGTACCAGCGACCCGTCCCATCCGACCCGCGAACCCAGGGACCCGTCCCATCCGACGCCGAGGCAGTCGAGGCTTCGGTCATGCGTGACGTACGCGTACGCGCTGCGTACTAGTGTACGCCCCGCGTACTGAGGCAGACCAGCCTCTCTATAAATAGCATACGAAGGTTTACAAAGAAAGGGCTCATTTCTCTTCTCTCTCACTCTACTTTGCCTCGTTTTCCGTGTCCGTTCAAACCCGAAGCTCTGGTCTTTTTGGCTCAAGTCCCGAAGGTCGATTTTACTCCCGAGATTCCCGAGAATCCCGAGGAAAATCCGTTTCCCGAGACGAAACTCTGCCCGGTTTTCCATCTCGCTATCTCCAAAACTTTCAAGTGAGTTTCATACCCCTTAATCAACCGTTTTAATTATTCTAAATACTTTTATATGCTTTCAAAGGGGGGGATTACAAGTAAAACACACGAGTATTATCGTGTGTTATATAAAGAAACTCTTTTATATACTGTTAAATATTCAAATCACATGCGATTTATAAACCTTTAAAGGAACTTTTAATTATATAAATATATATCATATGTTACAATAGCATTCGATCTTTTAAAATATAAAGTTGTTGTAATGCAGGTATAAAACTAAACTGTTCTTAAATTATTCTTTTCTATCGTAGACTCGACACCAAAAATCTATGCTTTCATAAACAAATGATTCTTTTCCTAAGTATTTCTAAAAACAAACAAGGCACACTTTGTAAAACTATAATAGGTATAGTTTTACGAACAGATTTCTAACTCTTATGTACTAGAAACATATATTTCAAGAAGTTTACTTTCGTATACAAGAACAAACGTAACATTTTAACCAGTAGATCTGTTTTTATACCACGGGTTTGTGAGACACTAACTTCATGTACGTTCGAGTACACATTTCAAGTCCTGTATTATATACCAGAATCCCTTGGAAGGGGAGCATGGTGTTTGTGTATAGATCTATACGGGCTTGACAACCCGCGCCCTGACTGTTAGCTACAGTCCACCGTTTGGGGTGACAAACGTCATAACATTCCAACGCCTGAAGAATGTTGTGTATAGGCATTTCGAGTCAATAGTATGGTTATAAAACTCACAAGGGGTATTTAAAAACGCATTGATTTACAAGGTTTTCAAACTCATTTATTATTTTACCTTTACATACATTTTGGAAACAAACATTGGTCTTGAATGAAGGCTACTTTTATGCTAGTAGAAAATATAGGATTTTCTAAACACATACAAACAAAGATAAAACATTTCATTTCATTTAAACATTGTCATTTAAATACTTATGAAATTCACCAGCTTAAATGCTGATCTACTCTTTCAAAATTACTTGTATGTCCCAGGGATTCAGTAATTTCAGGTACTAATATGCTTTTGAAGAAGAGATGCTGCGGCGCCAGGTTAATCTCATATTTTTGATATCATATTGTAATTGGTTTTGAACATGTAACTTTTGACAAATGTAAACTTTCAATTATATATATCATGGTTGTATTGCTTTCTTTACTATGTATTCATTTGTTACGCTACCACATGAAGTCATCCGCCCCCGAATGTTTCCGCCGTTCAGGTTTGGGGGTGTGACAGATTGGTATCAGAGCAATGTTTATAGTGAACTAAGTATATCGAACCACATAAGATATACAAACTATAAATGCTTAAGGGACTAATACTCTCTGGCAAAACAAATTTTCTTTTTACACTTAAGCAGCATTTCGTTCAACTTAAATTGATAGTTCATTTAAGTACAATTACATGCATACCACAAACTATTTTCATGTTATACAATTATACAAGTATTTAGGCAAGTTTACACGCACGAATCGAGGAATGATCGTAGTAAGCAACAAGTCAAACCGTACCAAACCATTACAAAAATCAAACACAAGAATTTAAATACTATAGGAGTATTTGCTATCTAAACTAGTTTAACTTACATGTTTTACATGTTCCGACTTTATTCAATTCTTATAACCCAAATTCTCGTATAGTCAAATGGCTGGATTTCACCACCCTGGCGACCCCTACTTTCCCAACCAAGGCAACGGAGGATGGATCGAAGATGATCCCGAAGAGGACGAGGAACCCATAGACGTGGGTGATGACTCCGGTACCGACTCAGAGCCGAAAGTTATCGATCCACAACCCATTCAACCTCCCGTCTTCGTAAGGAACTTTCAAGGACCGACTCCCGTCTGGGGAAGTCACCTCCACCATTGGAGCCAACAGCAAAACCTACGCCCTCCCTACGGCATGTGCCGGGACTTCTATGATGTCCACGGCGGAGGTTCGACTGACCGAGCACTCCCGGTAATGGTGGGTAAGTTAGCCAATCAGTCCTATCAGTCTGGAGTACAAGCTAGTCGACTCCGGGATATCAACGTAGAAGTACAGGTTCACACTTCTGACATCCGTAAGTTGAACAAGAGGCAAGACAACGCTTAGTTCCAAACCGAAGCGTTTCAAGCACAAATTATTGCAGCCCTCGCCGAACTAAGGGAACAACAAGCTGCTTTGGATAGGCGTCTAATGGAGTCGAAGCAATCAGATACGGAGTCAAGCTCCAAACGCAACTTTCGACGCAAGTAGTGCTTGTCAAGAACTCAATTTTTGTTATAGCTTAGGACCTCGGCTAAAAGTCTTTAAATTTCTTGAACTTGGTAAACGGAGATCCTTATAGGGAACAAATTTTCTTGATCGTTGTAACAACTTTTATATTAATATAAGTGGCACTATTATTACTATGTTGAGTATTTCGTTCGAACCTTGAATGGTCCTTGGGAAACCAAATACTTGTTTCATACCTTCAGTCTTACAAATAACTTTCATTCTTCTATTTTAAGACTCATACTATCTTTTGTTGTTGAATTATAGCGATTTAATTCATGAGACACATACATTTTCCATTTCATGAAATTCTTATCATTGTCTTCTTTCCATATATAGTTGAAGGATGCCTCCGCGTAGGAATCCAAGGTGAAACAACAGTGAGGAAATACCTATACCACCACCTCCACCACCCCAATTTGATGCTGTAATGTTTCAAGCAGCAGTCACCGCAGCAGTGGCAGCTGCCATGTCACAGATCAATAACTCAAGTGCTAATGTCTCAGGATCTGGCGCACACACGTCCAACCATGGCGAGAGTCATGGACCACCTCGAGAATGCACCTATAAGGACTTCACCAATGCCAAGCCCCGGATGTTTTATGGTACTGGTGGTGTGATGGCCCTGAGGCAGTGGATTGAAAGGACGGAGGCAGTCTTTGAAATCTGCTCATGTCCCGAGCACAGCAAGGTCAAATTTGCAACCTTCACCCTTCTTGATAAAGCTTTAACTTGGTGGAATGGCCACGTTAAAGTACTTACCCTAATCGTGGCAAACTCCATAAGCTGGGAGAGCTTGAAGGCCATGATGATGAGGGAATACTGCCCGCGGGGAGAAATTCAAAAGCTTGAACACGAGCTATGGACTCTCGGAATGGTGGGTACCGACATCGCTACTTATACCAACAGATTCTGCGAACTGGCAATCCTTTGTCCAGACATGATTGCTCCCGAGAGCAAGAAGATAGAAAGGTACATCTGGGGACTGACGCCCCAGATGCGGTCAAGCGTGTTAGCTTCAAAACCTGACACCTTTGAAAGTGCTAAGGAACTGGCACAATCTCTGATCGACTACGGAGGTCATCAGAACTCAACCACTTCTGCACCAGCACCACAGAAAGGAAACAACAACTACAACAACAAAAACAATGGCAGGAAGAGAGCGTGGATCAAAGGAAATGGTGGATCTTCCCAAGAATCCGCAAAGAAACAACTTGTGTCAGTAAATGCTGCTATTGTACCTGCTACAGTCCCTACGAATACCTACCCAACAAAGCCTTATGTAGGCAACCTCCCAAAATGCACCAAGTGCAATTTCCACCACCATGGACCTTGCCGAGATATGCAGTGCGCCAACTGCAACAGGAAAGGACACACGGCTCGTTTCTGCAAAGAACCCGCAAAGCCGATCACTCAAATTTCCGGTGCGGGTGTAGGGCAGGCTTGCTACGGTTGTGGCGAGGTGGGCCACTACAAGAGAAACTGTCCTAAGGCAGCAGGCACCGGAGGTGTAGGACGAGTTTTGGCAATAGGCCACGACGAAGCTGTAGCTGACCCAACTATAGTTGCTGGTACGTTTCTTCTCGATAATTCATACGCATGCATATTATTCGATAGTGGAGCGGAGAGAAGCTTCGTGAGTCAAAACTTTATCCATTTACTTAAACCTAAACCTAGCAAGTTAAAAGAATCATTCACTGTAGAGATGGCCAATGGAAAAACCGAAAGCACAAATTGCATATACATGGGCTGTACGTTAACATTGGACGGCCATTCTTTCCCAATCAATCTCATGCCGGTACAAATTAAAAGTTTTGACGTCATAGTCGGCATGGATTGGTTGAGTCTCCTTCGCGCTGACATCATGTGCTTTGAGAAAGCAGTCCGTCTTAACCTCCCGAACAACGAAACATTAGTTATCTACGACGACAAATCTAGTACAAACCTTCGCATCATTTCGTGCATCCAAGCTCGAAAGTGCTTACGGAAGGATTGTCGGGCATTCCTAGCACACATCGTCGATACAAGTCAAGAACTGAAGGACATCAAGAGCATCTCGGTAGTACGCGACTTTCCCGATATCTTTCCAGAAGAACTACCAGGATTACCACCGCAACGCCAAGTCGAGTTCAGAATCGACTTAATTCCAGGAGCTACCCCAGTAGCGAAGTCGCCTTATCGTCTTGCACCAGCAGAGATGCAGGAACTTTCCAGTCAACTTAATGAACTCCTTCGCAAAGGATTCATAAGACCAAGTTTCTCACCTTGGGGAGCACCGGTCTTGTTTGTAAAGAAGAAAGAAGGATCGTTCCGTATGTGCATCGACTACAGAGAGCTGAACAAACTTACTGTCAAAAACCGTTATCCTCTACCCCGTATCGACGACCTATTCGATCAACTTCAAGGGGCGAACTACTTCTCAAAAATAGACCTGCGATCGGGATATCACCAATTACGAGTTCTAGAGGGGGACATTCCAAAGACAGCGTTCCGAACTCGTTATGGACACTATGAATTCGTGGTGATGCCGTTCGGATTAACCAATGCACCATCAGTATTTATGGACCTAATGAATAGGGTATGCCGCCCTTACTTGGACCAGTTCGTCATCGTCTTTATCGATGATATACTTATCTACTCTCAAAGTGAGGAAGAGCATGGTCAACACCTACGAAAAGTCCTAGAAACACTGCGAACGGAAAAACTCTATGCGAAGTTCTCTAAATGCGAATTTTGGATTCGAAGAGTCGAATTTTTAGGTCACGTTGTTAGCGAAAAGGGTATACACGTGGACCCCTCCAAAATTAAGGCTATTGAGAACTGGTCGGCACCAAGGACACCTACTGAAATTCGTCAATTTCTAGGTCTAGCTGGCTACTATCGCAGATTCATAAAGAACTTTTCGAGCATTGCGAAACCTCTTACTTCATTAACCCAGAAAGGTGTGGCCTTTGACTGGGAAGCGAAACAAGAGAAGGCATTCCAGACACTAAAGCAGGCCTTGTGCACCGCACCGATACTATCCCTCCCCGAAGGGATAGAAGACTTCGTGGTGTATTGCGATGCTTCAAATCAAGGACTAGGTTGTGTTCTTATGCAGAGGGGGAAGGTTATCGCTTATGCCTCCCGACAGCTTAAGACACACGAAGTGAACTATACGACACACGATCTCGAATTAGGAGCTGTGGTATTTGCTCTGAAGATCTGGAGGCACTACTTATACGGAACAAAGAGTACAATCTTCACCGATCACAAGAGCCTTCAACACATTTTCGATCAGAAGGAACTCAACATGCGACAACGACGATGGGTCGAGTTACTGAATGACTACGAATGTGAGATTCGTTATCATCCTGGAAAGGCCAACGTAGTAGCCGACGCCCTCAGTCGAAAGGAATACACTGGTCGGAGGGTCAAATCTCTGACCATGACTATCCATTCCCACTTATCCACAAAATTAAGGAAGCACAAATGCAAGCTTTGCAACCCGAAAATGTGGCGGGTGAATCCCTGCGAGGAATGGAGAAGAATTTAGAAGTCAAGGGTGGCGGAGCCTACTATCTCATGGACCGAATCTGGACCCCAAAACATGGTGGTTTCAGAAACATAGTCATGACTGAAGCTCACAACTCAAGATATTCCGTTCACTCGGGTTCAGATAAAATGTATCTGGATCTTAAGAAAGTGTACTGGTGGCCTAACATGAAAGCAGAAATTGCTACCTTCATGAGTAAATGTCTTACTTGCGCTAAGGTTAAGGTCGAGTATCAGAAACCGTCAGGACTACTACAACAGCCAGAGATACCGGAATGGAAATGGGAGCGGATTACTATGGACTTCATAACCAAATTACCCAAGACGACAAGTGGACTCGATACCGTATGGGTCATTGTCGACAGACTGACCAAATCCGCGCATTTCCTACCCATCAAAGAGACTGACAAAATGGAGAAGCTTACAAGAACTTACTTAAGGGAAGTAGTGCGACTGCCTGGTGTTCCGATATCCATTATCTCCGATCGAGATAGTAGATTCACTTCAAGGTTCTGGCAGTCACTACAAAGTTCCCTGGGAACTAGGCTGGACATGAGTACAGCCTACCACCCACAGACAGACGGACAAAGTGAGAGAACGATACAAACTTTAGAAGACATGCTGAGAGCCTGCGTGATTGATTTTGGAAAGGCATGGGATATTCATTTACCCCTTGTCGAATTTTCATACAACAATAGTTATCATACAAGCATAAAGGCTGCTCCGTTTGAAGCCCTCTATGGTCGAAAGTGCAGATCCCCTCTGGACTGAAGTTGGCGATACCCAGTTAGCTGGAAGAAGAGTTCCTGAAAGCACTCTCACCGGTCCGGAGATCATACGTGAAACAACAGAGAAGATCGTTCAGATTCGTGAACGATTGAAAGCCTCAAGAGACCGACAGAAAAACTACGCTGACCAAAGGAGGAAACCTTTGGAATTCCAGGTAGGAGACCACGTCTTATTAAAGGTCTCACCGTGGAAGGGTTTAATACGATTTGGAAAGCGGGGGAAACTAAATCCAAGGTACATAGGGCCTTTCGAGATTCTTGCCAGAATCGGTCCTGTGGCTTACAAGCTTAACCTACCGCGCGAACTTAGTAACATCCATCCAACCTTCCACGTCTCAAACTTGAAAAAGTGTCTATCCGACGAGACTCTTGTTATCCCACTCGACGAAATCAAGATCAACGAGAGCCTCAACTTTGTGGAAGAACTGGTAGAAATCAGGGACCGAGAGGTCAAACAAACAAAACAAAGTCGCATACCCATCGTGAAGGTTCGCTGGAACGCCAAGCGGGGACCCGAATTCACGTGGGAACGCGAAGATCAGATGAAACAAAACTACCCTCATCTCTTTCATGTTCACTAGTATCTTTACTACATTAAATTTCGGGACGAAATTCTCTCTAACGGGGGGATGATGTGACAACCCGATATTTCAACTCTTTGTAACGACCAAAGTGGGTCAAGTATTGTAACCGCTTCTGAGTAATAAATTTTACTTTCATAATAAAATGTACGAATAAGTCCTATGTAATTTCCTTCTATGATTAAATGTCTTTGAACCATGATCGTACGTGAAAAGAACGCCCAAATCCGACTTCATTTAGCGAAGTTATGATTTTTCCAAGTTCGACTCAGCAACAGACAGCTAAAAACTCGAATCAGAAATCGAGCGACTTTTGGCCGGAATGACCTAAACGAGAATCGAAGGTCTCGACAATGGTATTCCAGCGGTAAAAAGTCTGGCAAAAACCGACATCAGATAAAGAAGTTACGAATTTTCAAAGAAATTCCTTAAACACGATAGATTTTTATATTTAATAAAAAAAATAATTTCGGAATTTGTCGACGGAGTCTAAACGAAAGTTGAAGAGCGTAGTCTCACCTACGCGAGGATATAAAGACCATCAAAAACAGAGTTCGTATGAAGAAGATATGAATTTTTGAAGTTTATTAAATAAATTAATTATTTATTTTATTCAAAATTCGGGTATCATCCGAAGGGGAGTCAGCATCTGAGTTACGCGCTGCGTACTCCTGTACGCCCCGCGTACCCGAGAAGCTCGGCCTCAAACCGTCCACGTCGCACGATCCGGAGAACCCGACCCGCTGTCCCATCCGACCCGCGTACCAGCGACCCGTCCCATCCGACCCGCGAACCCAGGGACCCATCCCATCCGAGGCCGAGGCAGTCGAGGCTTTGGTCATGCGTGACGTACGCGTACGCGCTGCGTACTAGCGTACGCCCCGCGTACTAGCGTACGCCCCGCGTACTGAGGCAGACCAGCCTCTCTATAAATAGCATACGAAGGTTTCCAAAGAAAGGGCTCATTTCTCTTCTCTCTCACTCTACTTTGCCTCGTTTTCCGTGTCCGTTCAAACCCGAAGCTTGATTTTACTCCCGAGATTCCCGAGAATCCTGAGGAAAATCCGTTTCCCGAGACGAAACTCTGCCCGGTTTTCCATCTCGCTATCTCCAAAACTTTCAAGTGAGTTTCATACCCCTTAATCAACCGTTTTAATTATTCTAAATACTTTTATACGCTTTCAAAGGGGGGGATTACAAGTAAAACACACGAGTATTATCGTGTGTTATATAAAGAAACTCTTTTATATACTATTAAATATTCAAATCACATGCGATTTATAAACCTTTAAAGGAACTTTTAATTATATAAATATATATATATATCATATGTTACAATAGCATTCGATCTTTTAAAATATAAAGTTGTTGTAATGCAGGTATAAAACTAAACTGTTCTTAAATTATTCTTTTCTATCGTAGACTCGACACCAAAAATCTATGCTTTCATAAACAAATGATTCTTTTCCTAACTATTTCTAAAAACAAACAAGGCACACTTTGTAAAACTATAATAGGTATAGTTTTACGAACAGATTTCTAACTCTTATGTACTAGAAACATATATTTCAAGAAGTTTACTTTCGTATACAAGAACAAACGTAACATTTTACCCAGTAGATCTGTTTTTATACCACGGGTTTGTGAGACACTAACTTCATGTACGTTCGAGTACACATTTCAAGTCCTGTATTATATACCAGAATCCCTTGGAGGGGGAGCATGGTGTTTGTGTATAGATCTATACGGGCTTGACAACCCGCGCCCTGACTGTTAGCTACAGTCCACCGTTTGGGGTGACAAACGTCATAACATTCCAACGCCTGAAGAACGTTGTGTATAGGCATTTCGAGTCAATAGTATGGTTATAAAACTCACAAGGGGTATTTAAAAACGCATTGATTTACAAGGTTTTCAAACTCATTTATTATTTTACCTTTACATACATTTTGGAAACAAACATTGGTCTTGAATGAAGGCTACTTTTATGCTAGTAGAAAATATAGGATTTTCTAAACACATACAAACAAAGATAAAACATTTCATTTCATTTAAACATTGTCATTTAAATACTTATGAAATTCACCAGCTTAAATGCTGATCTACTCTTTCAAAATTACTTGTATGTCCCAGGGATTCAGTAATTTCAGGTACTAATATGCTTTTGAAGAAGAGATGCTGCGGCGCCAGTTTAATCTCATATTTTTGATATCATATTGTAATTGGTTTTGAACATGTAACTTTTGACAAATGTAAACTTTCAATTATATATATGATGGTTGTATTGCTTTCTTTACTATGTATTCATATGTTACACTACCACATGAAGTCATCCGCCCCCGAACGTTTCCGCCGTTCAGGTTTGGGGGTGTGACAAATGATAACCAACGAAATTCCCAATACTAAACCCATAACCATACCAAACCATTAAGGAACAACGGATACCATACCAAAAACCACACCACGAGACTAGAAGATAAACAATAACCTACAATAATAACAAGATAATAAGAAAACAAGAAAGGAACATACCTGCAGCTGCATCCGGCACTACTCTGACCTCCTCTGCTGTAAGCTGAAAAGAACGACCCTGAGCCATTGGGGGCTCCACTCCACCCTGACCTCCACCCGTGATCCTCAAGGTGGCCGATGCTGGAGCCTGCACCGGTCCCACAGCAAGCTGTGGACAGTTGACCCTCAAGTGCCCAACCTGATGACAATGATAACAAATCCTCAAATCCCGACTGGGGGCTGCCTGCCAACAATCCCTTGCATAGTGTCCCTCCTTCCCGCACTTGAGGCATGCACCACCGGACCTACAAACTCTAGTGTGACCGCTCCCACACTTCCCACAAGTGTGGCTGCTCTGATCTCCTACCCTGGAATCAACGGTCTTGGATCGTTTTGACGCCGGCTGCGACTGCACCGGAGCCTGCCTCAGCTCACGCAACTGCAACTCAATCTCTAACTCATGCCTCCTGGCGGCCTCCTGCAACTCCAGCAAAGTCTCGCACCTCTACGCAGACACAAACTATCTGATATCTCTCTTGAGAATGCTCAGATATCGGGACATCTGAACCTGCTCCAAAGCAAACTCGTGGCAAAACATCGCCCTCTCAGTGAACATCCTGGTGATCTCTGTCGCCGACTCTAAATCCTTCTTTAGCTCAAGGAACTCCTGCGCCAATCTCTCCCTCTCGACTTGCAGAACATAACGAGTGTTGAACATCTCTCTGAACTGATCCCATGAAACCGCAACCCTCTGCGCATCCGAATATGACCTCGTGGTCAATCTCCACCAATCCTTTCCCCCGAGCCTTAATAGGTTTAGAGCACACCTCACCATCTGATCAGCAGGGCATGAACACATAAAGAAACACCCCTCCATGTCCAATAACCATCTCATAGCAACGATCAGGTCCTGAACTCCATCAAAGGTGGGAGGCTTCATATTATCGAAGTCCCGATACTAGAAACCTCTACCAGCTCCCTCCCTTGCTGCTGCTACAGCCGTTGTAGCCGCTGCGGCAACCATCTTAGTGAGAGCCGCATAGCGCTCATCAAAATACTCCACCATGGCGGTCTTGATTGACCCAAACAGCTCCGACAGCTCGTCCCGGAACAACGCAGCAACCTCATCATGCAGAATCTCGTGGATCCTCGCATCTAACTCGCACGTGCTAATCTGAGCGATAACCTCGGGCGGTACTGTCCCTCCCGGAACTCCCTCTCCTCATCCCGATCCTAACCCGGATCAATTCCCATCATGCCTCGGAATCTCCATACTGAAAAGAAACCACAAAATCTCAGACATTTCCCACTAGCTCGGGAACCAACTCTCAACCCAACCCTAGAGGTCATGGTTTCCCTGATACGCGTATGGATCCTGTGCTTTCAGTAGAACGGGCCCATACTACCTTCCACATCTACCCATATTTGTATGAAGTACTACCACAACACCCTAGTGACAAATATACATAACAAGCACTCAATCCTCACTCCTAGCGTAACACTGGATCATGTATGGTATTTTTGGGTTACTTACTGGCTCCTCTGATCGTACCTCCGCATCCTCCTTTTACTTAATTTGAAAACCATTTTAAATTCTCTTTTAAAAACTCTCCTTGATTTGAGATTGGATTCACACGAATGTTCCTCCAATTCACTCAAACCAAGGCTCTGATACCAACTGGTAACGATGAAAAATTTCAACAAAATTTTAACTTTTCAAAAACAACCCATTTTAATAATGTTATTACAAAAAGGTTTTCGATACCTTTATAATCAGAGTATTCCCAGAACCTTGTCATAAACATAAACGCGAGGAGCGGTACGATCACGACTTCGCCTTGCCATGGTCTCCTGAAGAACCTGAAAAACATTAAACCACTACTGTAATCCCGAAAGCTTAGTGAGATACCCCCAAAATACCAACCACATATACCATACACATATAACATGTCATATCAAAACCGATCACAGAACAGCCATGCATATTGGGTCTACTATGTGACTGGTCCGCCGTATCGGGCCTTCAGTCCACCGGGTCCACCCTCCGAGTGTAGTCATGTCCCTCGAGTCTGCAGTGTGGTTGGTCCGCTGCACCGGCCTTCAAGCCACCTGGTCCACTCTCTGAGTCTACAATATGACTGGTCCGCCTGCATCGGGCCTTCAGTCGGCCTGGTCCACTCTCCGAGCCTCGGCACTTCTGGTTCGCCCTCGTGGGGCCTACAGCCTTTCCGGACCGCTCGCTGGGCCTTCGGGACAACCGGTCCGCCCTGGGTATCTTGGCCTACACCACAAAAAAGGACCCGCCTCAACCCAACTCCAGCCCAAACAACCATGTGCACATAAACATATAATCATATAACAGTTCACAGTCAACAACTCGATCAAACAGATCACATAACATATCATCATCCTACCTAGGATACCGACCTAACCGGTCACTAGCATATACCATCCTAACTACCAGGTTGCAAACAGATCAAAGCAATAGCATAACAACAAATACCCGGATCTCAATCCGATAAAGGCCTTGGTGCCTTAGACACTGTTGATATAGTGAGGATAACTCACCTCGCGATTGCCGATACTCTAAACTAAATAAGAAGATTCTCGAATCACCAATTCACCGCAAATCCCTAACTAGCCCGCATAGCACAAATACCCATTAGGCCAAGCATACATCCACTTATTGGGCCAAGGCCAAAGTCCAAATATTGGCCCATTTTACAAAATTGGGCCCACCTCACCGAATGGGCCTAGATCCAAGGTCCATAACAATAATTGGGCCCAAAATACTCTATCCATAATTTCCAGACATGGCCCATAAACCAACAACCCACAAACGGCCCAAACTCTAAGGCCCAACATTTAAGTCCAATCAGGGGGAGTACGCGGGGCGTACCCTCCTTGGTACGCGGGGTGTACACTCTTATTCGCAACTAGGGATCGGGGCTCTGGCCCGCTACGCGGGGCATACTCATGTGTTACGCGGGGCGTAATTGCGCTACTCATTAAGTTCTTATAACTTCTTAATGGCTTAAGCTCTTAAGCCCAAACTTCAGATCCTTAGGCTAAATATGCCTACGATTCATAAAGTCTCAAACTTTATCACTTGGAACATTCAAAAGCTCTTAATACAAGGTCTTAATCCATTAAGATTTATATTTCTCACACATGGAACAACTACAACCCTTGGGACCTCATTTTTCTCACTCAAGACCTTTCCAAAGGTCTGGAAGGATAGATAATCTCGGCCAACACAAAGCATGAATCAAGATGAGGACTTTTGGGACAAGAAAGATACTAAAACTTCACAACACTTAGATCTATGCAAAATAATTGGCAAGCAAGAAGCTTTATACCTCAAATAAGCTCCAAAGGATGATATCTCTCCAGATCTACAAGCTCCAATCGTTCCTCTCCTTCTTTGACAACTTCTCCTTTCTTCTTCTAACTTCTCTTTTGCGAAAATGAGCTTCCCAAGTCCAAACACACCCAACAATGGAGGGAATACGGATTTCTAGGGTTTTTGAGGTTAAGGGTGAGCTTAAGGAGGCTAGGGTATGAACCAACATGTTCCTTATATAGTGGCTGACCCTAAAATTAGGGTTTGGGGTTTCTGAGAGTACGTTGGGCGTACCTCTAGTATGCTGGGCGTACTCACCCAAACACCCGCGTGTTACTCCCCTCACTACGTTGGGCGTACATCCAGCTTACACTGGGTGTACCCAACCAACTTCAAGCATGCATGGGACCTTTTCCACTTTGTCCATAAAGGGCTATAATCAATTATCATCTTCAAAACGCCACAACTCCTCTACTGTAAACCCGCTCCCAATTAAACTATACATTCACACGAGGGTGGTGAGAAGCCCTATGCTTCTATCAACCCATACACCTGGCCAACCGTTCTCGGATAAACCCCATTTCCCGCAAAAGGACCAAAATTACCCTTCATCTTAAATCTCAGGGACTCCTAATTAAACACTTTAAGAACGGGGTGTTACATGATGTTACATTGGATGCGATGACATTGATTGATTTCCTGGCTACGTTTAGAGCTGAGCTTGCACCAGTTATTAAGGTGCAGCAGTTAGCACGGGAGTTTCAGCATCTACAGCAGACTATAGAGACGGTGGTGGAAATCACCGCCAAGTTCTGGGAAAGGGCTCTTCTTATTCTGCAGTATGTCACGGATGAGGAAATGAAGAAGGCTTGATATCTCGAGATACTGAGGAGTGACATCATAGAGTTGGTCAGCAGGTCCAGCCGCAATACACTGGAGGATATGATTGATCGGGCCAGTGAAAGGGAGATCGATCTGGAGCACATTAGGAAGAGGAAGCCGGAGGAGGTGCAAGTAGTTGTAGGTACATGCAAGAGACCCAAGCGGTCGGATGTGAGATCGAGGGTTTATTAGGGCCACAATCGTTGTGGCAAGTGTAGCAGGACGCCCGAGGGTGCGTGCAGGGATGGCAGTGGGGGTGATTATGGCTGCTTCAAGTGTGGCCGGACTGGTCATTTCAGCAGGGACTGTACTGCTACCACCACTCAGGGATCAGACCTGATCTGTTTTCACTTCAGCTACAGGGGCCACAAGAAGGCCCATTGTCAGAATTTGCTTTCAGTAGGACAGATGATAGCACCTGTCCCAGCGACGTTGAGGAACACCGACGATAGTCAAGGCCGAGCAGAGGCGCCTGTCGTATGGAGCAGGGCTTTTTAGGTGTCTACAATGGAGACACGTGCGGCACCAAACATTGTAGGTGTGTATCTTTTGCTTTCTTGTCAACTTTTATATTGTTATGGTACTGCATCGATGATAGTAAGTAAAGGTTGAGTATTATATTACTTGTTTTTGATTAAGTCATATGCCATCTTCATACCTTGGATATTAGTGTAGTAGTTTGAAGATGTTCCTTTTAGATCAGGTTCTCAAGATGCAGTCATTATAGCGAGGATGATTGGAACTCAGGATGCAGTCATTGTAGCAAGGATGATTTGAATCACTAGCAGTAGTAAGTGCTGGATTATGAGAAGATTCATCATGGGATAATAGGAAGGATTGGGAATCCTTTTCAAGTAGTGAGTTGTAAGGGATTAGCCAGATCAATGTGGAGGAGAACCCTCCAAGTACTTAGGAAAAGTAGTACGCTAAACATAGAGGAGTTAGTCGTCATCAAGTAGGAAATGAAAGAAGTCCGAGGGGCTACATATGTAAGGGAGTGCATGGATTGGGAGTTTGAGAAACTTCCCAAAGATGAGTTTGTATATTTATGATAGTTGAAGGCTGGTTTGGGAAACCAGGTTGGAGGATCGCTAGCGGGACTCGAGTAAGTTGGGATGTAGATCATGCGAACGACCAACATGGGATGCTTTCAGGTTGTAATTAGTGGCAGAGATGATATGGAGAGTGTGTTAGGACTGTGGGATAGTCGCAGCATTCATTAGTATCTAGTTAGAGTAGTGTGGGCGAGAGCCTGTATCTCCTAGTTAGTAGAGTTTAGGCGAGGCCCGTGTCTCCTAGTTATTATTAGGTCAGAGATCGATAGAGGGTAGTCGTTGAGTTTCAGGAAGGGTGTGGCCCGCATAACGCTAGATAGGTGAGACTTGGGGGGATGGTCACTCAATAGTATTGTTTAGGTGGGACCCGTGGGCGAGGCCCGTATGTCAGTAGCTAGACAGGTGATACCAGAGGGGAAAAACTGCTCCAGGATTTAGTGGGTGAGACCCATAGGCTAGGCCCATATGTTGGTTAGCGGTGTAGGTGGGACCTGGTAGAGATCATAGTGTCAAGATAGGGGATCAAGGATCCCAGGATTTGTAGAGGCAATGTGGCAGGTTAGATAGAGAAGTTTCCTTTAGAAGTCGTTGGGTGCGACTGAGTGATTGAGCTTGGGTGTAGTAATCGGTGGGAGTCTGGTAACCTAAATTATGGCAGATTAGTTGGGACCAAGGTAGTCTCGGTTCTTCCGGAAAGAAGAGAGGAGAGAGCAGGACCTTCGGTCGGGGACATCGATAAGAGGAAGCATTCAGTGTGTATCAGTGAAGTGACCAGCACTGGGAGTGGCAGGAGAAGTAGACATAGCGAAGGGTATTTCCTTCACAGAGAAAGGAAAGATTGTTGTTTTTGGGAAGCCGCCTTGGGAAGGCAATGGCCACGCAAGAGAAGAGGGTAACACCCCCCCCCCCCCCCGAGATGTCCAGTATAACTACTCGTGGAGCACCAAAAGTGATTACTGGTAGGGTAAGAGTTGTCCTCTCAGGATTGTTGGTGATTAGAAGTTCTTTCGAGGTTCTTATCTTTTTGGATTATTTTACAGGAAGTCATAGGAAGAGGTTCTTTGGGGATCAGACCCGGCAGGTGATGTGTGCATCAGATAGGAATGTTGAGAGCAAATTGTAGGATAGTTGGATGTGGCAGACTTCGACGACGAAATCTAGTTTAAGGGTGGAGAGTTGTAACACCCTGTTCTGAAAATATACGCTTATTGATTTCAGAGACCAAGGCTTGGGGCATTTCCGTCTTTTATGGGTTTTGAGTTTTTTTTCAAGAGGTTTTGGGCTAGGGTGTGTAGCTAGAAGCGTAGGGCTTCTCGCCACCTTCTCGTGGATATAAACTTCGTCGGAATCAGAATTTTAACGAAGGTTTTATGACACTTTGAAATTATTGATATAAATGGTCCCTAATGGAAATAAATGGCTAGAAGAACCATGCATGCAAGGCGGTAAACTCGCAAGTACACCCAGCGTAAGGTTGGGATATGCCCAGCGAATAAGGGTAAAAAGATCGCGAGTGCTTAAGGCGCACGCCCAGTGTCCAGAAACCCTAATTTTAGGGCCAAGCCATTATATAAAGAATATAACACCTAGGTTTAACAACCTCCATCTCATTTTCATATAACCACCACGAAACCCAAAACCTCTCTTGAGTGTACTTGAAACCTTGGGGGGTCATTAGAGAGCATTTTGGGTGTTGCAAAGCCATTTCCAAACAAGTGAAGAGATTAGCAAGGTGGTGGAATCGAAGGGGAAGTAGTAGATCCAAGATTGTGGTTTCATTTCAAACCATTTTGAGGTATAAAGTCTAAAACTTTCCTTAAGTATTCTTCGATCTAGGTTTATGGACCTTTGGACCTTTTTGGGTCCAAAGTATGGACCTTTATGATGCAACTTCATCATTAAGCTTGGGGTTTCCATTCTCAGAGCTAAAAGTGTCCCATAAGCAGTAAAGTCTCAATATTTATGGTCCTAATGAGCTCATGCACAAGATTTAGCCCATGTTATGGAAGTTTGTTATCACCTTTTGAGTTTGGGCTTAATTGGTGGGTTTCAAGCCAACAAGTTAGCAACTTTATGGATTAAGACGTGGAAAATGACCTGGATCTGAGTTTGTAGATTCCGAAGTGGTGTAATAAGCACTTAATGTAAAAGTAGCTTAACAGGGTTGTACGTTGGGCGTACAAGGACGTACGCACGACATACAAGACATCAGCCAATACACCTAGTTTACATAGGAGTACGCCCCACATACTCTGCCGGTTTGGACTTTTCGTTATTGGGCCTCAGTTTGGGTTGAACTTTGGGTCTTTAGGTCATAGTGGTCTATCAGAGGTCGAACTTAATGGGCCAGGGATTATATTTTGGGCTTTACTTAAGGCCCATTAAAAGGATTGGGCCCAGTTTAGCTAATTAGGACATTAGTGGGCTACTAGTGGGCTTGGGAAGCTTACCTAGTGATGGGCCTTGTGTATCATGCTAGTGGAACTTGGATATGTATCAACTTGGACTAGGAGGGGTAGAAAGGTCATTCTACCCTATGAAGGGTTATTGTATTGAACGAAGTGATGTTTTGGTATCGATAGCTCGGAGAGCCAAAGGAGCAGCGGATCGGGAATTGACAGATAGTAGCCAGAGGGATATCATCAAGGGTTCAGCAGTGCAAGGTGAGTTTTCTGTAGTAGGAACGGGTCTCAGGCACCAATGTCGGCCTGTTTATGTGTGTTAGTGAATACCAAATTTAGATCTGATATCGGGCGAGGACCGAGGAAGGTTTATATGTATGTTTCCGAGCTATGGATCGATGTCGGGTGGTACCCGAGGCAGTATCATACGTGTATTTATACTCGTTGTCTTTGTGATATTTATATATGCCTGGTAGGGGGATGAGTGTTGGCGGGGGCCCGTATCTCATCGCTAGCTGAGTGTGGATGGGATTCCATATCTCATTAGTAGCAGAATAGGGGCGAGCCCCAAGATAGGCAGGGTCGTGAGACTAGCAGTTATAGTGTAGGGATTATGTTAGCTTGTTTATATAGCGGGCGGAGCCCTAAGACAGACGGGGCCTGGTAGAAACAGATTTGTATACCGAGCGGGGCTCGATGCCATGTGGGCCTGATGTCGGATTCGTCCGATGCCGAGGTGGGCCCAGTGTAGTAGGCTAGGCCCGTTGTTTGCAGTATGTTATTATGTGTGGTATGTGGTAGGTTGGGGAACTCACTAAGCTTCGTGCTTACGGTTTTCAGTTTTGGTTTCAAGTACTTCCGGTAGCGGAGGAAATAGTTCGGGATGATTGCATTGCACACAGCAAGAAGATTTAGCCTCAAAGGCTTATACTCTGATAAAAGATTATGTTTTGAGATGATACTCTGATTTGATATAACAACTTTTTTTTATGAATGACAGGATCTGTTATTATGGTTTTTATTAATTAATTAAAAAGAAATTTCCAGGACTGTGTTTTTGGGGACGTTACACAACGCTTCAAATTTGTCATAAACAAATACAAAAGTCTTAAATTAGGATGATCAAAACCGACTCGTTTAACTCGAACCCTAAAAAATCTTTTTATATATTATGCGGAAAAAAAATTGCGATACCAGTGAATTTTATTTGGGTCCACCACTGAAGATATATATTAATTTGGTAATATACATGACACATGTAAGAAGGAACAACTTACATCTAAGCGCCAACAATGCTTTGGTAATTAGTGACTCTGCTACATAATTCGATGAATAAAGGGTTTCATCAAACATAGTTCCTCATGATCGGGAGCTACAATAATCTTTGATAATGATGATTGAATGATGTAAATTGTTCCTAGGTTATCGAGACCTTAATCAAATCACTATAAAGAATAGATAAATGTGGTTGATGATCTATGTCATTATCAGGGGCGGTTTTAGTATAGGGAACGTAGTGGCACGTGCGCGTAGTGTAAAAGTTTGCCAAATTTTTCGATTTTTTTTTATCATCGTTGTGCAACTCTTGACTTTAGCATAACACCCCTACTATGGAATTCTGCATCCGCCCACTATTCTCTCTACATTATTCCCCCCCCCCCCCCCCCCCCCCCCTCTTAAAATTAACTTGACCCCAAATCACAAATCCACAGTAACAAGTATGCAATGTTGGACATTGAGGACATATTGTAATGACCTAAAAACTCTATATATTTAAGCATTTTTGTTGATCTTCTTTAGTTGCGAAACCTCTCTCGCCGCAACTGAATTCACAAAAGAAAAACAATCCGTTTGCGATGGCTATTGACACGATCCGCATACTATTTATTATGTCTGTCCGTCTGTGGTGAACATTTTGGTTAAGCTTTTTAAATAGATAGGACTCTTTGCCACCTTCAACAATAAAATGATCAATAATTGGTATAACACAAGCTTTTTAAATAGATAGGACTCTTTGCCACCTTCAACAATAAAATGATCAATAATAGGTATAACACAAGTGGAGTGATCAAATTAATTACGCCCATAAACAATCTAGTGAGACTCTTTATTCGTAGTACGATTAATAGAACGAGTGTAAGCAAGTTATGCGTGCAGCTAGGGAAGGGATTGAAATCCCGCTTTTTGGGAATGTCTTTTGGGTGGAGCGGATGAAAAATCACGATTTAATTTCTTATAACTTTCAATATTTAAGCTACATTTAGTTTAGTATTTAATAAAAAAAATTGGTTACTGTTAAAAATAGATAACTGCATTGATAATAAAATTATTAGATTATAAATAAAGTCTCGTATGATGATCTTCAAGGATGACACTTCACAATCATATGATTCCTAATTTTTCATATTTATTTTAATGCTGAAATTAATCAGAATAAAACAAGTCACCCTGTTAATACATTAAAAGATTGCCTTATATGTAGAAAGCAACAAATTCCATGCATATTAAAACTCCAGATAATGCAAATATAGTAAATAAAAGCAGGAGATGTCAGATGATCAGATGGTAGTTGCCCCACAATTTTGAATGGCTCAATCCCCCACCAATGCTTTTGATTGAGTATCAACGAATTAAATATTTCTACAATTATATCACAACTATATTTTTTAAATAACACATTCAAATTATATATTAACATAATAAAAATCGGATTAATTTTTTTAAAACAGTAGTGTTATTGTGTTGTTATTAGTAGTTATAATAATAGCAGAAGCAATATATTATATCCTATATAATTCGATATTACTTTTGCTAAGTTGTTGAAAGCATCGTATCAGGATATCTATAATTCGGCGCAATTTAACATAAATAGCTTGTGGTAACAGGTTATTTGCGGACATGTCTTTCGAATGGGAATGGTTCATCGTTGGGTTTCGATTACGTCTTGTGTGATGGGTTTTGTACATAAGAACATTCCTAAGTGCGCATATAAACCCTAATGTTTGGATCTAGGTTTCTCTATTAAACATGCTTTGAATCCAAGGCTTCTAATGATTTATTAGGTGTAAGAACAACACAAAATCAGATCTAGAAACATACCTTTGATTCTCTTGTTTGATCTTGTTGTCTTGGAGCTCTAGAGTCACAATTGTCACTCCTCTAATAGCTTACAAACACCAACTAGCAAAGAGGATGATTTGAGAGAGAGGAGAGGTGATGGAATTTGACCAGAGTATCCTTACTTTAGAAGATGTGTCGAATTTTCTATCCCATAGGGTCTATTTATACTTGTAGACTCCTTAAGGGTTACAGCTTAAACCCTAGTTGGATAATCATCTCTTAGAGTCATCCAAATCCGTACCAAAGATAGCCTTGGACGAATTTAGGGCTTATCCTAGCCTAGAATTCGTTCAACCCTTTATCCAATAAGGATTTACAGTCTAAAGTTTAACTATCAAACAATTGACAGTTTATACCCTCTTATTTAATTAATCTCCTTAAGTCACCAAATTAATACTAATTAATCTATGACTTATATTAATCAAATAACTATATTATTATTCCTTATATTATTCTCATAATATATTAATAATATCTATTCTCTCACAATAAATCATCCTACTAAGTTGCTATGGTGAAGGCAACCCGAAAGGACCATGCACAATCAGGTCAAATACTTGCCTAATATAGTTGCAGCCTTAGACACTATTCCAACATTGTGTTTATCCGTTTACTGACAGCTTTTGTTCTTCGATAGTCATTGTAACCAATCGTTTTGAGTGTATAAATAAAATGTCTTGGACAATCTATTAGATAAATGATTTGTTTATACTCATTTATATGTATACTTTATTGGTTGTTGAGTAGTGAGTTTTCTTATGGATTTGTTATGTTGTTTGTTATTGATTATTTATTTCTTTGTTTTTGTTCATATGAAAGTGTCAAAATTGAACAAAATTGATATGTTGTTGACGGAGAAGGAGATATTTGTCTGATATTTGTTTCGAATTAGCGTTGTCCTTCTCTTTCAAGACAACATATGTGCATGAATTCATCATAATTTAACAATATTGATATGGTATTGATTTAGCTGAAAAGAGCTAATTGAGTTATTTAGTCTTTGTGGCATTACTTTACATGGGTTTAATGTGTTTCGCTTGTTTGTTTTCATAATGTATTACGTTCGTTTTCTTTTTCGATCAATGACATCAGAGTGTCTTTTTGGTACCGATCCGTCTAACATGACAGGAGAGTTCTTGATTGTTCAAACAATGAAACTAATATTCATTTTGTCATGATGTAACGACCCAATTTTCACGACCAAAATTTTCATTTTTATAAATTACTTAAATTAAAACATCCGTGGGAAAAGATTATCGAATCATTTCATCTCATAAAAGTATGAATAATGGCTGAAATCAAAATTATAAAATAGTGATAATGTCAGAGTACAATCCCAAGGAATCTCAGAGTGCGTAATCTGAGGTGTGCGTATGATGTACAGCTACTGCGTCGGTTCCTTCCCCTTCGCTGAAGAGGTACCTGATACAAAACTGAAAATTGTAAGCACAAAGCTTAGTGAGTTCCCCCACCGTACCACATACCATAAAATCACAAATCATGCA
This sequence comes from Lactuca saligna, assembly GCF_052625555.1. Taxonomy (NCBI): domain Eukaryota; kingdom Viridiplantae; phylum Streptophyta; class Magnoliopsida; order Asterales; family Asteraceae; genus Lactuca; species Lactuca saligna. The sequence goes on from NC_136420.1 coordinate 215,825,731, forward strand.
TATACTGTTAAGCATATCTGGGTGCCCGACCTACCCCTTTAGTCCTGTCAACCGGATAATGACTAGCATATCTGGGTGCTGGCCTCCCCTTCGGTCTTGTCAACCAGATACTACCTAGCATATCTGGGTGCTGGCCTCCCTTTCGGTCCAATCGACCAGATACTGCCTAGCATATCTAGGTGCTGGCCTCCCCTTTGGTCTTGTCAACTGGTAACCGGGGACTATTTCACCACGTACTACTAATACATAATATTATATCACAAATATCAGAATCTGGCTAGCATGGCTGGGTACTAAACTACCCTTACGGTCCTATCGACCGATAGCCAGGGACTATTTCATCCCCTACTACTATCACATAATATCGTAATATGCTAGAACATATAACATAACAGGTAGCAGCAAGCCTAGATGAATATCATAAAGACCATCATCACACATACAACTCTTATCATTGGGCCGGCATTGTGGCTGTAGACCCACCACTACTGGAAGGTAACTCACCTCGTAAGGCTGACTACTGGAAAAGTGATCGGCAACTGTCTGACTGCTGCTCTGGTAACCCTCCGGCTATAATCCCACAAAACACTCAGTTAAAACCTGATATCAACTCTTAGCGTAAAATGACTATTTTACCCCTAACCAAGTCCAAGTCAAAGTCAACTTCCAGTTGACCCGACTCGCCGAGTTGAGCCGCTAACTCGTTGAGTTCCTAACTAATTACCTATCCTTATCCACGTCTCTACTCGTCGAGTTTATCAACGAATCGACGAGTTCCCCTTCTATATGAACATTGAATAAACCTTCATCCAACTCGCAGAGTTGTATGAACAACTCGTCGAGTTACCTTCATCTGATATCAACGCTGAGTTGTATGAAAAACTTGTTGAGTTCATCTTAAACTATAAGGACATTGCGTTGGACTCACCAAGTGTGTTCTTGCAATCGCCGAGTCCCATGAACTCCAGGTTTAAGGCTAAGTCCAATACGTTGGGTCACTCCCTTGGACCCTCTAAAAACCCTTCTACCGCCCAACTGGGTTCCTTCAAACCCTAACAGCAAAAGGGGAGTTTTGCCTCGGACTCGCCGAGTCCAAAGAACGACTCGTCGAGTCCAGGATCTCCAAGTCTCATTTCTCGATTTCCAGGGTATAACTCTTGACCAAAAGATAGATCTAAGCTCCTTCAATCATTCTATCACGTAAAGTTACAAACTTTACGTTCATACATGGGACTTTGTGTAACATTGGATTCCTGGTACGATTCTATTTAGATATTTTTTTTTAACTTTTGCCATAAACTCGGCGAGTATGTGTCTCGACTCGCCGAGTAGCAGCAAGGTGGACACGGGACTTCAGCGGGGAACTCGGCAAGTCGGTATATGGACTCAGCGAGTTCACCCATTTCGTCCCATTTACTCCCAGAGAGCAGTAGAGAGCAACCCTAGCCCCCTTTTAGTGTTCTTGAGTGATTTTGATCTTCCAAAGAAGGTTCCAGAAGGGAAGATTGATCTGAAATCTACTCTGTAGAAGGCATCAAATCAGGTAATAAAACTCCCTACTTTCTTCATTAGCTTCTTAGCTTCCTCTTTGTCCCCAATGGGTGGTCTTCAAGACTTAAAACCCCCAGATTTCGTGTGTATATGTGATAACCAGACCCTAGGAACTGAGACCCACGAGTTGGATCCGTTGCATATCTCAAATTTGGCCTGTTCAGGAAGAAGGTTTGAAGGAACTCGGCGAGTTGGTCCAACAACTCGGCGAGTTCCATGAAGACGGCCTTAGACTCGATGAGTTGGATGAACAACTCGGCGAGTCCTATGAAGATTGCCTGGAACTCGATGAGTTGTTCTTCAAACTCGGTGAGTCGGGTCACGAGTCGGTCCAATCATCCCAGGTAATGAGTCAGGTTGACTCAGTGAGTGGGAACAGGGAGTTGATGAGTCAGAGTCAGACTAGACGTAGAAGGAATCCGAGAGTCCAATCAATCAGAGAGTTGATGTGGACCAAGAAGTTGAGTTTGACCAGTCATTTAACCTAAGGGGTATTTATGAGTACCTAATCCATGTTTACAAATTTATAGCCGGAGAGATTACCGGTGCGGCAGACAGCCGTATGTTGAGCAGCTTTTCAGCAGCTACTCTCGAGGTGAGTTACCTTCCAGTAGCGGTGGGTCTAAGGCCACAATGTCGGCCCACCAATAGGAGACGTATGATAGATGATTGTCTTTATGATATGATCTAGGTTTGCTATTACCTGATATGTTATATGTTAGCATGATATGTGGTATGTGATAGTAGTAGAGTTCGGTTGTTAGGACCGAAGGGTAGTTAGACACCCCAGATACGTTTGACCATATGTGATGATACGTTTCCACACTGGCTTGTTATGTTATATGCGATAGAGGTAGTAGGAGGGACTAAGATTGAAGGGTAGTTCAGGCACCCCAAATATGTCTAATAATATGTTATGTTATGATATATGTGATAGTAGCAGTAGGGGGTTAAATAGTCCTCGAGGATCGGTTGTTAGGGCCGATGGGTAGTCAGCACCCGAGAATGGCTTGACATGGGTAGTCAGCACCCCAGAACGGCTTGACACGGGTAGGTCAGCACCCCATAATGGTCGTACCGGGTAAGTCGGGCACCCCAGAATTGTCCGGCAGTATATATGATATGTGATTGTATGGTATGTGGTATTATGGGGGAACTCACTAAGCTTCGTGCTTACAGTTTTTAGTTTTGGTTTCAGGTACCCCTTCTTCGAAGGGGAAGGAAATGGCGTGGTAGCGACACATCACACACACACTTTCTATTCCGCACTAAGAGATCTTCCTGGGGATTTATACTCTTACATTGTTATGTTTTATTAAACTGGTTTCCAGACATGCACATCTTTTATGAAATATTATGATCGGTGAATGTTTTATTTCTAATGTTTTGCTAAGTATGTGTTTTAAAAATGAAATTTTTGGCTCGTATTTTTGGGATGTTACAAGTTGGAATCAGAGCCCTGGTTTGAGGGATTCGGACACACCTTCCGGGGTGTCTGAACTCGTATCAAGGGATTAAAAGATTTTGAAAAAAGAAAAAATGTTTTCTCAAAGGTTAAGTAAAGAATTTTAAGAAGGAACAAAGTGTGTTATGTGGGCGACCGGCCGAGCTCAAGTAAGTATTCCCCAATGTACCCATACAAGTTTATGTATGTTTATCAGTTTCAGTAGAACAACATGCTAGAATAGGACTAAGGATCTAGGAGTGATGCCTTATGTGCCTGCTTTATCTACTTCAGTATATGAAAATTGCATGCTATGATTGAGTAGACAGCAGTAGGAGAGCCTGTTAGGTTATGCCTGATAACATGAGCTTAGTATTGTATGCTAGTACAATTTCCCATTATGAGGATAGAATTGCTTGAGTAGTCTCTTATGTATGAATGTTGCTTTCTTTGTGCTTTGTGGGACTCTAAGTGATGGGAGTTAGCCATTAGGTGAATGCATCACATCACATGCGAACAAGGTTGAATAATCATAGAGTGTTAGACTTGGCCCTATTCCGCAGCTCTTGTCTGAGTCTAACCGTTGTAGGGACGAGGCTTTTACTTGAAGGATTATCTGAGCCTCGCCGCATGTCATAGTATTCAGGTAATAGCTAATTTGCATTATAAGGAGGCTTTTAGCAGCTAAGGACTGGATCGGGTATAGCCAGAAAACTCCTTAGGGCAAGCCTGCGATGAGTATAGTAGTGATTAACAGTAGTGTAAGGGATCTGGTGGAGTCAAGGCAGTCCTTGAAGAAGGTACGGATAGATGTGGAAGGTAGTATAGGCCCGTACTACTGGAAGCAGAGGATCCGTACCCGAACCAAGGAAGGCCAAGATAAGACCGGGGAACTTGTAGTAGGGGTGATCCCTCCAAAGGTATCAGTATCTCTAACGGGTGTAATTATGTGTTGCAAAATGGTGGTGCTACGTCCGAGGATGACAGTTGGAGGTTCAGGAGAAGGATCGGGTTCGGGATCAGGTTCCGAGCCAGTAGATGAGAGGCTACATGAATTCATCACGTCAGAGATCACCAGAGGCATACTTGAGTTGACCCCCATCATCTTCGGGTCGATCAATGAGAGGATAATTGAGTTGATGGAGGATCGCCTCAGGGCGTTCAGGAGTGACATGGCATCTAGCCAGTCGGGATCTCGCACATTGTCCTTTACGGACATCAAGGGCAGTGGTGCGCCAGATTTTCATGGGGCAAAAGACCCCATAGCTGCCAGGCGATGGATTGCAGACATTGAGTCTGAACAGTTGACTAGCTTCTGCCCTGAGGGGTCGAAGGTGATGTTTGCAGTAGGGTGTTTACGAGATCGAGCTAGGGATTGGTGGGATTCCGTTGGTGACTCATTGGGAGCCTCGATTGTCGAGGCTATTACCTGGTCAGACTTCCTGACCAGGTTCAAGGCAAAGATTTCACCAGCTGTCGACCTTCAGCAGCTGGCCAGGGAGTTTTTAGATATGAGGCAGACGATGGAGACCGTGGTGGAGATCACCGCCAAGTTCCAGGAGAGGGCATTGTTGGTGCCCCAGTACGCGGGTGAAGAGGGTATGAGGAGGACTCGCTATCATGATATGCTGCGAGCTGATATTCGGGAACATGTTTGTTTTTCTGCTTGTCCTACCCTGGACAATTGCCCTCAGTTGATAGTACCCGCGCCAGTGAAGGCGCCAGCCCCAGCGACACTGCGGATCACTGATGGCCGGTAGGGCAAGGCAGAGGCTCCAGTGGTGAGGAGCCGGGCATTTCAGCTGACTACCGAGGAGGCACGCGCCGCACCCGATGTGGTGACGGGTATGATTTTTTCCCCCTATTTCATTTCATGTTTTTATGTTATTGATACGTGCTCTGTGTATATGCTTTAGGATTGTTCCATGTGAACGGTATCCCTGTTCAGGTGTTGTTTGACTAGGGTGCTACATGATCGTTTGTTTCTATTGCGCTTAGCAAGAAATTTTCTAAGTCTTCAGGCATGTTGGATTGCCCTTTAGAGGTAGAGATCGCCGGTGATCGATCGGTGTGGGCATCAGCAGTGGTTAGAGATTGTGTTATGAGATTATTCTAGGAGCGGTACTTGGTGGACTTGGTTCCTATTCCGTTGTGAGGGAACAAGGTGATTATAGGTATGGATTCGTTGAGCCCTAATGGAGCGGTGATAGATTGCGCACAACAACTAGTGCGAATCAGGACCCCAAGTAGGGGAGAGTTGGTGATCCACGGCGAGAGGACACAACGTGGACCCACAGTATGTTCAGCAGCGAGAGCTAGGCGCTACCTTCAGCAGGGTTGCACGGGATATGTCGCATATATTATGGATACCCGGGAGGCGGGTAAGGCGACAGTGAACGAGGTTCCAGTGGTGCAAGACTACGCTGATGTGTTCCGGGAGGAGCTTCCTGGAATACCTCTGGAGCGTCAGGTAGAGTTCAGGATCGACCTAGTTCCTGGTGCGGCTCCGATAGCCAAGGCGCCCTATTGGTTAGCTCCTCTCGAGATGCAGGAGTTGTCTACGTACTTGAAAGAGCTGCTTGAAAAGGGATTTATTAGACCGAGCAGTTCACCCTGGGGATCCCCGATCCTGTGAAAAAGAAGGACGTGTCGCATCGGATGTGTATAGATTACCGGGAGCTGAACAAGGTGACGGTGAAGAACCATTACCCACTCCCAAGGATTAATGACCTCTTTGATCAGTTACAGGGAGCATCTTGGTTCTCCAAGATCGATTTCGATTCAGGCTATCATCAGATGAGGGTTAGAGAGGAGGATGTATAGAAGACCGCATTTCGGATGCGTTATGGTCATTACGAGTTTGTGGTGATGCCGTTCGGGCTCACCAATGCTCCTACACGTTCATGGAGCTCATGAATCGCGTGTGTAGACCAATGCTAGATCGGTCTATGATAGTTTTCATTGATGACATCTTGGTTTATTCCAAGATGCAGGAGGAGCACGAGGAGCATCTGAGAGAGATTTTGGAGACCATGAAGAGGGAGAGCTTGTACGCCAAGCTCTCCAAATGTGAGTTTTGGTTGCGCGAAGTGCAGTTTCTTGGGCACCTCATCAACCAGAACGGGATTTCAGTAGACCCGGCCAAGGTGGAGGTTGTGATGATATGGGAAGTTTTGAAGTCTCCATCCGAGATTTGGAGTTTCCTAGGATTAGTAGGCTCCCATCGGAGATTCATTCAGGATTTCTCCAAGATATCCATACCCCTGACACGGTTGACTAGGAAAGTCGTGGTCTTTTGATGGGGGCCTGAGCAGCAGGCAGTGTTCGAGATTCTGAGACGAAGATTGTGCGAGGCGCCAATCTTATCCCTGCCCGAGGGCGTAGAGGATTTTTCGGTTTACTGTGATGCATCTACCTCAGGTTTAGGCGCGATACTGATGCAGAGAGGGCATGTCATCGCCTAATCTTCGAGGCAGATGAAGCCTCACGAGGCGAACCACCCGACGCATGATTTAGAATTGGGGGCGGTGGTCTTCGCCCTCAAGATTTGGCGACATTATCTCTATGGAGTTCGGTGTACCATTTACACTGACCACAAGAGTTTGAGGTACCTTACAGACCAGCCGAATTTGAACATGAGGAAACGTTGGTGGCTTCATGTGGTGAAGGATTATAATTGTGAGATCCTTTACCACCTGGGGAAGGCTAATGTGGTGGCCGATGCACTTAGCCGCAATGCGGCGCCGATCAGGGATATTTCCCTGCTGATGACAGTAGTGACTCCGCTTATGGAGCGGATTCGGGAGGCCCAGCAGGAGGCCCTGAAGGAGGAACATCGGAAGAGTGAGCGCATAGTATGTCAGGTTTCCTCCTTCGACTATGATAGCAGGGGATTATTGACGTTACACCGCACGGTATGGGTGCCATACCTCGGAGGCATGCGCCAGATCTTGATGGAGGAGGCACATAAATCCCGATTCTCCATTCATCACGGGGCGACGAAGATGTATAGGGATCTTCGTCTGGACTATTGGGGGACCTGCATGAAGCAGGATGTGGGTTGGTACGTCGAACAGTGCTTGACCTGGATGAAGGTCAAGGCCGAGCACCAGAGACCGCACGACAAGATGCAGCCGTTGGATATCCCGTTGTGGAAATGGGAAGATATTAAAATGGATTTTATCACTAAGCTTCCCAGGACCACGCGGGGAGTGGACTCTATATGGGTCATCGTGGATCGATTGACCAATAGCGCCCATTTTATTCCGATTTAGGAGAGCATCTCGGCCGAGAAGTTGGCCGATATCTATATTAGGGAGATAGTGGCGCGGAACAGGGTGCCATTATAAGTGATTTCAGATAGGGATGTGCGTTTTACTTCCAGGTTTTGGAAGAAGTTTCATGATGAGTTGGGCACTCTTCTGCATTTTAGCACTGCCTTCCACCCGCAGACGGACCGTCAGAATGAGCAGACCATCCAGACTCTTCAGGATATGTTGCGAGCATACGTACTAGATTTCGGTGGTAGTTGGGATACCTACCTTCCTTTAGCTGAGTTCTCATACAACAACAGCTACCACACGAGTATTGACCGTCCTCCCTTCGAGATGTTGTACGGACGGATGTGCAGGACCACGATATGTTGTGGTGAGGTTGGATAGAGAGTCATCCGGAGTACCGAAGTAGTGCTCAAGACAACAGAGAAGATTCAGCAGGTCCGGAGCCGGCTTCAGACTACTCAGGGTCAACAGAAAAGTTATGCCGATAAGCGCCGATCAGACCTGGAGTTCTGGGTCGAGGATATGGTTCTCCTGAAAGTGTCTCCTTGGAAGGGCGTCATCCGATTCAGAAAGCGGGGCAAGCTAGGCCCCAGGTACATTGGACCATTCAAGGTGTTGAGCCGGGTGGGCAAGGTGGCGTATAGGTTGGATCTGCCAGCCGAACTTAGCCGGATCCACAACACTTTCCACGTCTCGCAGTTGCGGAAGTGTCTGGTGGACGACTCAGTAGTTGTGCCTTTAGAGGATATTCAGGTTGACGACAGCTTGAACTACATTGAGCGGCATGTGGCTATCCTAGACCAGAAGTCGAAGGAACTGAGGAACAAGAGGGTGGAGTTGGTGAAGGTGCAATGGCAACACCGGAAGGGCTCGGAATGGACTTGGGAGCCCGTGAATGAGATGATGGAGCATTACCCGGAGCTGTTCCAAGAGGGAGCAGCAGACTTCGAGTATGAAGTCTAAAATAAGTGGGGGAGATTTTTAACACCGGATTCCTGGTACGATTCTATTTAGATATATTTTTTTAACTTTTTCCATGAACTCGGCGAGTATGCGTCTCGTCTCGCCGAGTAGTAGTGTGGTGGACACGGGACTTAATGCAGGGAACTCGGCAAGTCGGTATATGGACTCGGTGAGTTCACCTGTCTGGATGAAACTCTACCTTAAGACGTTGCACTCCCATGCAAAACACCCATTTCGTCCGATTTACTCCCAGAGAGTAGTAGAGAGCAACCCTAGCCCCCCTTTAGTGTTCTTGAGTGATTTTGATCTTGCAAAGAAGGTTTTGGAGCTTAAGGAAGAAGGAAGAAGTTGGAGTGTTCCAGAAGGGAAGGTAGATCCGAAATGTACTCTGCGGAAGGCATCAAATAAGGTAATAAAACTCCCCACTTTGTTCATTAGCTTCTTAGGTCCCTTTTTGTCCCCAATGGGTGGTCTTCGAGTCTTAATAGCCCCATATTTCGTGTGTATATGTGATAACCAGACCCTACGAACTAAGACCCACGAATTGGATCCGTTGCATGTCTCAAATTTGGCCTCTTCAGGAAGAAGGTTTGAAGGAACTCGTCGAGTTGGTCGAACAACTCGGCGAGTTCCATGAAGATGGCCTTAGACTCGGCGAGTTGGATGAACAACTCGGCGAGTCCTATGAAGATTGCCTGGAACTTAGTGAGTGTTCTTCAAACTAGGTTAGTTGGGTCACGAGTCGGACCAATCGTCCCAAGTAATGAGCCAGGCTGACTCAGTGAGTGGGAACAAGAAGTTGATGAGTCAAATTCGGACTAGATGTAGAAGGACTCGGCGAGTCGCTATATGGACTCGGCGAGTCCAGTCAATCAGAGAGTTGACTTGGACCAAGAAGTTGACTTTGGCAAGTCATTTGACCTAAGGGGTATTTATGAGTACCTAATCCATGTTTACGGATTTATAGCCGGAGGGATTACCGGTGCGGCAGCCAGATATAGGTTGAGTAGGTTTTCAGCAGATACTCTCGAGGTGAGTTGCCTTCCAGTAGCGGTGGGTCTAAGACCACAATGTCGGCCCACCTATAGGAGACGTATGATAGATGATTGTCTTTGTGGTATCATCTAGGTTTGCTATTAACTGATATGTTATATGTTAGCATGATATGTGGTATGTGATAGTAGTAGACTTCGGTTGTTAGGACCGAAGGGTAGTCAGAGACCCCAGATACGTTTGACAATATGTGATGATATGTTTGCACGTTGGCTTGTTATGTTATATGTGATAGAGGTAGTAGGAGGGGACCAGTCCCCGAGTTAGGTTGATAAGACCAAAGGGTAGTTCAGGCACCCCGGATATGTATGATAATATGTTATGTTATGATATATGTGATAGTAGCAGTAGGGGATGAAATAGTCCCCGAGGATCAGCTGTTAGGGCCGATGGGTAGTCAGCACCCCAGAATGGCTTGACCTGGGTAGTCAGCACCCCAAAACGGCTTGACACGGGTAGGTGGGCACCACAGAATGGCCGTACTAGATAAGTCAGGCACCCCAGAATTGCCCGACAGTATGTATGATATGTGATTGTATGGTATGTGGTATGATGGAGGAAGTCACTAAGCTTCATGCTTGCAGTTTTCAGTTTTGGTTTAAGGTACGTCTTCTTCGAAGGTGAAGGAGCTGGTGCGGTAGCGGCACATCACACACACGCTTTGTATTCCGCAATAAGATATCTTCCTGGGGATTTGTGCTCTGACATTGTTATGTTTTATTAAACTGGTTTCCAGACATGCACATATTTTAAGAAATATTATGATCAGTGAATGCTTTATTTCTAATGTTTTGCTAAGTATGTGTTTTAAAAATGAAATTTTCGGCTCGTATTTTTGGGATGTTACACTTTGATCTCAAAAGGACATAAAATAAGCTCTAATGATGCATGGGACCTTAGATGGGTGCAAAAACAACCCCTAACTACCTTGTGACTCCCTTGATGACGTGATTCTGAAGCCTTAACCCCCAACCATGCTGGCAATCATGGTTGGTTACCAAAAATGGCTTATAAAAGCCCTAAATCTCCCCAAAAAACGATCTATGAAATGAGTTGTAGAAGATACACAAACTCAGTTTCCCCTGGTCTTCACTTGTTTCCTCAAGCATTTCCCTTCCTCCTTATGGTCACAACTAACAACATCCACCAAAAATGCTTTAGTTCTTCTTAAAAACGGATACAGTTTGCTTATGCGGTGTTCTGGAATCATTGGTACGAGAGGGAGGCTGAATAAGTGGTTTAAATAAGGTGCAAACCCTCATCTAGGGTTTTGTCCAGACGGCGCCTACTCGCCGAATTCGGACGCGGACTCGTCGTGTAGGTCATTAAACTTTTGCATCCAATACGCTCCAACTCAACAAATTGGACCTCAAATCATCGAGTCTAAGGCTAAAATGCAAAGTACTACAATAAAATACATACTAGGAACCAGGTGCTACACGAGATGACCTAGCTTGATTGAAAATAATAAATGATAAATAGGAAACAATGAAAAAAGGAATTAAGGAGATTTAAACTATTTAAGTGTTTATTGTTACTGGTTTGATATGTTTTTTTAAACATTTGAAGTAATATGCGTTTCACAAGCATTATATGTTATACACCATTTTTCATGTTATACTGTTAGACACCGCATATATTATGTATCACTTTAAAAGAACTGTAACACCCCGTTCTTTAAGTGTTAATTATGAGTCCCTGAGATTTAAGAGGAAAGGTAATTCTGGTCCCTTTCGAGAAATGAGTTTCATCTGAGAAGATTTCGGGCGGGTGTATGTGTAGAAGTAGTGGGCTTCTCGTCACCCTCGTATGAATGTAAAGTTATTTAAGAGTGGGTTTAGATAAGAGGAGTTGTGGTGCTTCGAAGTTGACCGTTGTTTATAGCTTTTTGTGGTGTAAGTGGAAAAAGGATCCCATGCATGCATGGCATGCATGTAATTTTTGGAAGGTGGCTGGCTATGCCCAGCGTAAGTTGGACGTACGCCCAACGTACGCTGGACGTACGCCCAGCGTAATGGGACGAAAGGTTACGGGTGGCCGGGTGAGTACGCCCAACTTATCAAGGAGGTACGCCTAACGTACTCTCAGAAACCCCAAACCCTCTTTTTAGGATCAGCCACTATATAACGAACATGTTGGTTCACCCTTCAGCCTCCTTATGCTCATCTTCAACCTCAGAGAAACCCTAGATCTCGTATTCTCTCATATTTGGGTGTGTTGGATCATTGGAAAGCTCTTGTTGGGAAAAGAAAGGATTGAAGGAGTAAAGGCAAGTTGTCAAAGAAGAAGAAGAACGTGTGGAGTTTGTAGATCTGAAGAAATATCACCCTTTGGAGCTGGTTTAAGGTATAAAGTTTCTTGCTTGACCTTCTTATGGCATAGATATATGTATTTTGAAGCTTTGTCTCCATTCTTGTCCCAAAAGTCCTCTCCTTGTTGTATAGTTCGATTTGGTCAAGATTATCTGTCCTTTCAGACCTTTGGAGAGATCTTGAGTGATAAAAATGAGATCCCAAGGGCTGTAGTTATTCCATGTATGAGTTATATAGGTCTTAATGGATTAAGACCTTGGATTAAGAGCTTAAGGACGTCACAAGTGATAAAGTCTGAGACTTTATGAATTCTAATCATATTTGACCTTTGGATATGAAGTTTGGACTTAAGAGCTTAAGCCATTAAGAGGTTAGAGAGGGTTAATGGATCTCGCAGTTACGCCCCGCGTAACCTTCGAGTACGCCCTGCGTAGCGGGCCAATCCCCCGTTTTCTTTTGGTGATCATTGTTGTACGCCCAGCGTACCATGGAGGATACGCCCAGCGTACTCCTCCTGTGGACTTTCTTTTGCGCTTTTGAGTTGGGTCAATTGTGGGCTGTTGGTGTTTGGGCCAAGTTTGGAAATTATGAATAGAGTATTTTGGGCCCAATTAATATTAGGGATATTGGATCTAGGCCCATTTGGTGAGGTGGGCCCAATTTGGTATATTGGGCCAATGTTGGACCTTGTATGAGATTTGGACTTTGGTCTTGGCCCGATCAGTGGAAGTATGTTTGACCTAATGCTTATGATTGTTATGTTGGTTAGTTCGGGATTTGCGGTGAGTTGGTGGTTCGGGAGTCTGCTTCTCCAGTTCAGAGTATCGACATTCGCGAGCTGAGTTATCCTCACTATATCGACAGGGTCTAAGGCACCAAGGTTGGCCCTTTATTTGGATTGAGATCCGGATATGGTTATTATGTTATTGTTTGATATGTCTGCATCCTGGTAGCTAGGATGGTATATGCTAGAGACCTGGTTAAGGTCGGTTTCCCGATATGAAGAGTGATGCTATGCTAGTTACCGGTTAGGGTAATGATATGTTATGTAATCTGCTTGATCGGTTTGTTGACTAGGACTGTTATATGATTGTATGTTATGTGCACATGGTTGTTTGGACTGGAGATGGGTTGAGGCGGGTCCTGCTTTGTGCTGTAGGCCAAGATACCCAGGGCGGACCGGTTGTTCCGAAGGCCCAGCGAGCGGTCCAGATAGGTTGTAGGCCCCACAAGGGCGGACCAGACCTGTCGAGGCTTGGAGAGTGGACCAGGCCGACTAAAGGCCCGATGCGGGCGTACCAGTCATACTGTAGACTCAGAGAGTGGACCAGGTGGGTTGAACGCCCGGTGCCGGTGGACCAACCACACTGTAGACTCGAAGGACATGACTAGACTCGGAGGGTGGATTCGGTGGACTGAAGGCCCGATACGACGGACCAGTCACACACAAAACCCGATATGCATGGCTGTTCTATGTTCTGATATGTCATGTATGCTATATATGTTATGGGCCGGAAAGCAATATGTTATGGACCGGAAGGTCGTAGCCTGGAAGGGCATATATGTGGTTGGTACTTTGGGGGTATCTCACTAGGCTTTCGGGCTTACAGTTATGGTTTAATGTTTTTCAGGTTCTTCAGGGGGCTGTGGCAAGGCAAAGGCGTGATCGTATCGTTCCTCGCATTTATGTTTTATGAAATGGACTTGGGAATACTCTGATAATAAATGTATTGAAAACCTTTTTGTAATAATGTGATTAAAATGGATTGTTTTGAAAAGATTAAATTATGTTGAAATTTTTGGTCGTTACAACAACCGAATATAATTTCATCCAAGACCGCACATAATCATCAGCCAAGATTACTTCAGATCATATTTTTGCAATAAAAAATTATTTTCAATTTATCCATATTATTTATAGAAAATATACATATAATATTCTGAAATTTAAACAAATCCAATCATAAATTTTTCCAATAAAATTTAAGTACAATTTCTCACATTATATATATATATATATATATATATATATATATATATATATATATATATATAAAATAAACAGTTGTATTTAATTGAAAAAACATTATTTTATGAAAATAATATTTTACCAACATTTTGTGAATTATTGTGTTTATAAATAATAATAAAAATAACTAAAGCTAGCCAATTTCATCTAGTGTTGTTTATATAACATTTTGGTCACTTAGAGTAACAATTTACTTACATCACAACTACCTAGACTCACTTTATGATGGGACCAAGAGCTGGTTTCGAAGTGTGCCAACTTAATAGTCTCAATGCGGCCAATAAGTGGATCTTGATGCTGTTGGATTAATGTCTAAGTCCATAACTATATTTGGTACGTACTTGACCCGACACGGCATGGTCCATTTGGGTTGCACTTCACCGACACATTTTATATGGATAATCTTTTGAGAATAGTATGTTTATGATTACATATTAATATATTATAAGTTCTAATATATTATTATGGAATCATATTATTTAATTAGTATTGATCAAGAATTAATTTATAATTAATTAAGTGATCAAAAGGAACTAATTAAATATGGACTCTTATATATATGGATTGGGCCAAGTTCATTTAGGTTGGGCTAAGCTTTCATGGATAGTCAATGGAGTGTTTAACCCATGGATCCTAGGAAATGAAAGGTCATGGGTATTAGGGTTTAACCCTAATCCTCCACACTATATAAATATGTCCTTTGTTGGTGAAATTGGGACTAGTGTGGTAAACTAAAAAGGGCTAGCCGATTTCACTAGAGAGAACCAAGTATCCATATTCTCTAAAGTCTTCCAAGGTGTTTTGGTGATTTGTGATTCCACTTGAGGCTTCCACACTATTGGGGCTAAGCTCTTAAAGCTTGAAGACATCAAGCTACATCAAAAGGTATGTCATCTAACTAGTACTGTGTAGTATGAGATCTTCATAATATGCTAGTTAGGATTAAAGCCTTGGAAAGTTCTTATTTGCATGTATAATAGAGAAAACATAGATCCAAGGTTTATAGGGTTGCATGTACACCATAGGAGTGTTAGAATGCTCATAACCCAACAGTGGTATCAGAGCCTAGGCCTGTTTTCTTGTTATACTTGCAAATGGAGCTGAAAAATCGAGTTTTGATGCTGTCTGCCCAGCAGACTCGCCGAGTCCATGAAGGGACTCGACGAGTCCAAGGCAAAAAGCATCCAACTCGCCGAGTTGGTTAGTGCACTCGACGAGTTGGACTCGCAGACAGCATAAATTCGACTTTTTTTTGGCTGGAATTGGACTAGGAACATTACCCTAAGAGGTTTTTTGAACTTATAAACTTGTTTTTGGTGTGGTAACGTTCATGCTAATCCAATTTCAAAGATAATTGTCAATAGATTCATGTTTAGTATTAGTTTAAGGGTTAGACTAATTACATGAAAAAGTTTGATTTGAATTATCTGGTTCTTATGAGTTGCTTAGATTAATAGAAAAGTTGAGTGAAATAGTTGTTTTCAATCCAAATTAATCTAAGAGTTGATTCTAAACTGTGTTTTTGTAACTTGTCCTTAAGTTATATGAAAAGTCACATTTAAGTTTCATAAAACTCATAACAGTTGGCAAAGGTTACAAAATGAAGAGTCCATTTCTAATTAATTGGAGTTATGACTCCATAATTTGTCCTCAAGTTATGGAGGACCAAGAGTCTCTTCATTAAATAATAAATTAAAAAAAAGTGTAACCTTAATTAATTCCATAAGTTATAAAATAAAGAAAAGTTAATTCTTTTATTAGTTTAAAGTCTTCCATAACTTGTCCTCAAGTTATGGAACTTGAAGAGTTTTTGGATTAAAACTACTTTAAACACATAAGTTATGGAATTAATTAGTTTTGAATAGTTTCAAAACAAGCCCTCAAGTTTTGGAATTTGTAAAGTTTTCTCTTATGAATACTTTAATTCCAAGTTAGCCCTTAGAATTTTAAGAGTTAAAATTCAACCCTTATACTTTATAATACTATAAGTTAATAATATATATATATATATATATATATATATATATATATATATATATATATATATATGTATAAGAGTAAAGTCAGTCTTACCACTAGTACGCTTCATTCACGAAGCCAGTCTATAAGGTGGGTATAAGGTTGTTGCCTATAAAATGGCAACTTAATGGGTGTCCACTCTCACCCACCGCTTGCTTGACTGGTGGAGGGTCGTTAGCCGAACGGGTTTGACAGGACTATAATTCTCCCTTCATTAAAAGTATTAATGATAAATACTAAGTAACTAAACTCTTAATTATACCCAATCTTAGTTACTTAGGAAAATGTGAATAAGGTGTTAATCCATGAAATTACACTTTGCACTTTGTTTAAGTCGGTTAGTGGAGCCTGTGTGGTTAACCGGCACACTAACTCGTATTTAACAAGGTAGGAAAAGGGTAACTTAATGTTTATCATAGTATCGATACAGCGTGTGTGGTTTACCGGCACATCGATTGAGAAGTAAACACTTAAGGGTACCAAGTAATTTGCATGGTTACTTCACACCTTGTTTTGTGATCCTCGGCATCCCAGTCACAAAACCTGAAGGGCACACTCGAGATTGAAACATGCCATTGAACAGTTCAATGAATCTCAAAGATCTAGAAGTTTCAAATCCAATTAAAACCTAATAATACATTTCGTTTATCTTGGTGGAAATTGGTGAATCGTCATTCACCTAACTTCAAATATTTTATAGCTTGGATTACGACATAGCTCTTCTAAGTTATAAAATAGTTTGTTGGGTCCTATCCTTAATATTTCATATTGGGTGTCATATTAAGGACTATAAATCAACTATCTTAAATATCTCCCATAACATGTCTTGTTTAGACATTTATGATCTTCCCAAATCTCTTGAAACAAGCTTTCCTAAATGAAGATGATGTCCCTTGGAAATCATACTTCTTTCACCTCCTCCGATTATTCTCCCTAACCCACAAGTTCTTGAAAAGTTTAAGGTCACTCAAGCCCTATTGGCAAGGCAAGGTCTAGGTGTGATCACATCCTGGAGATGTAGTCACATATTGACAAGTTGGGAGAGTTGGGTGTCAAAGTCTTGAGAAAGTTGTAGGTTTAACTACTTTCTAAGTCACATAGTGAGTTCTTTTGGAACACCTATGAAACAGACTATGACAAGACCCTTAATGATCTTATCTATTTGCTAAGATCAACTTCCTAAAACTTTATGGACATTGACAATGATGACATTGGATATCTAGTAAAGCTCTCTCTTCCCAGTGGAAAGGGATCGGCCATAGTCAACTTAGTTGACCAAACGGTAAAGAGAAAAGCTAAGTCTGTGATAGTCTCGTGTACCATTATCAAAAGGGTCCATATGTTTATATTGCCAAAGGAAGCGACATTGGTTGCGAAGTTGCCAAATTTACCTAAGGATGTTAAAGTCAATAAGTTTGACTCTACTTCAGGTAAAGTCCACTATCTAACTCTGTTAAGTTTCTATTTTGAGATTCTTGATACATGACGTGACTGGGTCACATGGTGATGTTTTAAGAATTAAAGAAAAATGAAGAAACTAAAAGAAAGAATATGCTGAATCTGATCGAGTAGATGGATTTCTATCGCGTAGTTTGAAGATCGGATTCTTGAGCTACTTCTTAAGAGTTATGAGATATTGCTTAGGAATAGAGAACAACAAGATTTCATATGGATTGTAAGGATAAGTTTTTCCGCAAAGTTTTAAAATAAAAGGAAATTTTTGATTTTATTTATTTTAAAATATCCTTACAATGGCATTTGAGGAAAAATTGGTGCTTATATGATTCCATTAAAAGCAAGAGTGGAAATATGAAATTGATTCTTTCATTTGTGGTAATGTCTAGATTTACCAAATAAGGAAAGATTCTCATCACCCAAGTTTCAATTGGACCAGAACTTGGAATCATGCAAGTTGTATAGTATGATGAACGAGAACCTTCAAGTATTGGAAAATTAAGACTAATTACTTGCTCACATGGATGTGTGAGTCAAGTAAAGGACTAAGGGATCGAGTGCACATCATAGTTTACTAAAGCTCAGTAAATATGATTATACTTATAAGCTTAAGTGTAATTCTGAGACATTGGAAAAAGGTTCCAATGTATGACAGAGCAAATAAGAAGAATCAAATTAGGCAGAAGGATAGAAGTTTCTCAAATCTGAAAAGATGGGAGAGTACTTTAGTATCAGTTTTGTTATCATCTTAACGATTAAGAAACCATAGCACAATTAGTTCTCTAAGGAAAATCTTAGTGCATTCTTATGACTAAGAAGAGAAACTTGAATTGTTGAAGTGGTTAAATCAAGAAGATGAGTTATACTTCGTTCCAAAACAATTGTTAGAGTTATACTCTAAGATTGTAACTTGAGTGACATGTCTCAAAGAAGGTTTAAAACACTTGTCAAATGTAAGAGTAAAAGTTTTCTACTCTTGTACATTTGAAATTGGTAAGTTGTGATGTTTTGGATAAAACAAAGACCAACTAAGGCTAATTATGTGAAGTGTTTGTCTTGATTAGAATCCACACTATCTCTTGGATGTTTGACAAGGGAGTCTTATATGTCAAGAGGATAGTGGGTGTCTTAAAGGTCTTGAGAGTCTCAAGAACTAATCAAGAATAAAACCTGAAGTTCTTCACTAGCACACGACTTGAGGTTTATAACCTATCGTGTTGACATATTCTATGCCCATTCCAGTTAAAGTTGGCTTTGCATATGAGTTCTTAGAATTCTCAATTTGTTGCACAACAACTTGGAAGCAATGGCAGGCCCTTGAGCTGCCAGGTGGCAAGAAATTAAGATTGAGTTCAGTCCATATGAGTTTGGATTTGTCATTATCCTTGTCTTGTGAGTATGGTTTTGACAATTCACATGGATAAGAACACATACACCATTAAATCTAAGTGTCATAAGGTTTCTCTCCGATTCATGAAAATGATGGTGAGGAAACACTTTCACTAAGTAGATTTTAGCTAGATAGCAATTGTGATATTTTCATTCTCAAAGTCGTTAGTGGAGCGTGTGTGGTTAACCGGCATACTAACCTGGACTTGTGAGAATTCGCAAAAAGGTCTAACCATTATGATTAAGGCATCCCTCTTCATAATTGTTTAGATACGCAAGTGTGCTATCTAAGGGAATGTGTATGATTTTGATAAAGTTTTATCAAAACAATCTAGTATCAGAAATCTGAACTTTGGTAAGAAAGTCAGTTGATTTCTGAGAACATGTCAAAGCGAGTGGGAGCATAAGTGTTATGCTAATAATCATCATGTTAGTGGGAGCATGATAATTATGATAAGTATTGCAAGCTAGCAATGTTAATTATAGAAAACGAAAGGTTTCAATTGGGAAAAGTTGTTTTGCTATAATTAAGGGAGAGGAAACTATACTTCATCTCAAATCTATAAGCTTAGATCATGAGGCTTTAATCATTTAGTCAAGGATATATATATGAATTTCATGTTGGAATGGTTCAAAACCCAAGGAAATTCTGTATATGGATCCATTATTTGCGTTCTAAAATTCGATTATGATTATGACATCCCTTTTCATCATCTGAATTATGAGAACCGTGTCCCATATGCTTCGGATATAGGATCGATTACACGTGCTATATTCATCCTTTCTAAAATTTTCCCAATGCCTAGGGCATTAAGAAGGGAAAAGGTTTAGAACTGGATATAACTAAAAGGATTAAACAATTGTCGAGGAAAATCTAAGGTTTACCAAAGATTGGTTGCTGAAGGATAGTTGGAAGTATAGTGATAATTCTGGAAGGACCATATTGACATAATCTGGAAGGAGGCAACTCTTGTTCAGAAGTGATAGTCAAAATGGAATGTGGAAATGTTTGAAAGTTAGAATTTTCAATCTGTTTAAGATTAGGAAACTTAATGCATGAAGGTTGTTTCCAAGGAGATGATCTCCTTTGGAATACTCTATAATGATTGTTGTCAAGTCTTTATGACTTTGTGCATAATCATTACAAGAGGAACAATGCATATAAGTTTAGAATCTAACAGATTTCAGTAAATGGCATGAATTTGGAATTCTTGCATTTGCAGTAAGGATTTGGGAGTGTGAAAAGAGAATCATTGAAGTTATGTTCAATTGATCTAGTTCACAAAGTAAAGATCATAGACAAACATAGTATGCATACATGGTGTATGGCATGACTAGTGTTTAGAAAACATAGTGTACATGCTTGGAGCATGGGACAACTATTGTTTTAAATTCAAGAATAAAGTTTATAGCTGAAACAGTATACAATGAATAATGTGTAATCATATGGTGATAAATAAAAGGTGTTTTATTTATGTTCATAGGTTTTGATACCATATTGGATACAATTATTATTGTGTTTCACTTTGCATGTTTTGACTTCTCGAATAAACTAGGTTATTCTTCCGGAATGACTAAGTTATTCAAACCATCCACAGTTAGTCATATGTTGGAAGCAGATACGAATTAAGATTGTCATGGGTTGGCTTGTAGAGGTCTAAGGTGTTGGACAAAGGGCTACAACACTCATGGGTGCTCATAAGTTCTGAGTATTGGATTCAACCCGCGCTCATTAGAATCACTTCATGGATTTTATCACGAGTGATCATGAGACGATAATATCTTATATTCTTCAAACCTAGAGATATGAGTTGTTACTATGAGTTGGTTGTACATTGATTGCACGAAAACGCATTTGGTAACTCGGTGCTATAAAACGTACCTTTGTGTATGATTCAACAAGTAGTAGAACAAGCCAAATGTGTCGAAGTTTATCCATTCCTTTTACCTATGGGATAAAAGCGTATATGTGGGCCCCTCGATGATTTGCTGATGACAAATGGAAGTGCTCGGCCGGGCCAGGACTAATTTGATTTGTTCAATTAGTCAGTCGTCATAAATCGGAAATCGGGAAACAACAAATGGACAGAGAGAATGATTATAGTCCATGTCTCAGTCCATATGATATCTAGAATGGAGGAATATATGATCCCTTATCTAATGGACAAGTTTGTTGACAAGATCAGAGTTCGACAGCGGCTTTAAGAGCTACGATTTCCAGTTAGGTTTGAAGTCATACACAATAATAGTTTTAGACTTATCCAAGTGGGAGACTGTTGGATTAATGTCTAAGTCCATAACTATATTTGGTATGTACTTGACCCGACCCGGCATGGTCCATTTGGGTTGCACTTCACTGACACAATTTATATGGATAATCTTTTGAGAATAGTATGTTTATGATTACATATTAATATATTATAAGTTCTAATATATTATTAGGGAATCATATTATTTAATTAGTATTGATCAAGAATTAATTTATAATTAATTAAGTGATCAAAAGGAACTAATTAAATATGGACTCTTATATATATGGAATGGGCCAAGTTCATTTAGGTTGGGCTAAGATTTCATGGATAGTCCATGGAGTGTTTAACCCATGGATCCTACGAAATGAAAGGTCATGGGTATTAGGGTTTAACCCTAATCCTCCACACTATATAAAGATGTCCTTGGTTGGTGAAATTGGGACTAGTGTGGTACACTAAAAAGGGCTAGCCGATTTCACTAGAGAGAACCAAGTATCCATATTCTCTAAAGTCTTCCAGGGTGTTTTGGTGATTTGTGATTCCACTTGAGGCTTCCACACTATTGGGGCTAAGCTCTTAAAGCTTGAAGACATCAAGCTACATCAAAAGGTATGTCATCTAACTAGTACTTTGTAGTATGAGATCTTCATAATATGCTAGTTAGGATTAAAGCCTTGGAAAGTTCTTATTTGCATGTATAATAAAGAAAACATAGATCCAAGGTTTATAGGGTTGCATGTACACCATACGAGTGTTAGAATGCTCATAACCCAACAGATGCATGGTCTTCACAGTTCAAAATAGGTCCTAGGTTGTTTACTCTACTCAAAGGTTTTATGTCCATGAATTTTCTCTCTTATCAATCTTAATCACTCAAGAAACCATGCAACAATTAAATCTTGAACTCCTGTTTTTCTATTTTTCTTTGAGTTCTTTGTGCTTTAGTGTATTATTTGAGGATGAAGAAGAAGATTGTTAATTTGGTTCAAGGAAGCAATATCTAGAGTTGTTTCATCCTTATAGTCATCTTCTTTACCTTTGTAAGTAATAAAGTTCAAACCTTTATGATTTTTATCTTATATCTAGTGTTTTGGTGCATTTGGTCCCCTTTATTTGATATTCCTTTGATTTTAGGAAACTCTAGATTAATAAATTTATTTGAAAACATTTTTGGACCTATTGAAGTGAAAAGAGAGCACACATGAGCTCTCTTTAAACCATGCAAGAAATCCTTAGTCATTATAGCTTTGTTTTAGATATAGGGTTGTTGATTAGAATGTTAGAGGCATATATATGGATAAAGTTTGGATTTTTATCTATTTATGAAAAGAACCTCCTTAGAAGGTTTCTGGAATATTATAGCCTCCTACTTAATGAATTAACCAATTAATAAGTAGTCGTTTTTTTGCCCAGGAAACACGACTCGGCCGTTGTTCGAATGTGGTGCAAGCTTTGTTCTGGTTTGCCACATTTTTGTATTTCAATGTTCAAAATATGATACAGGTTGGTTATCATGTGAGGTCGTGTTGAATATAGACCATTAAGTTTTTAACATTAACTATTGACTTTTTGACCAATTTGACTTTTGGTCAAATTTTGATGGATGTGAGTTTTGTTGTGAGGTTTGACTTATGATTGCTAAATTTAGGTCACTCGTGCTAACCGATTTCTTTGTGGAGTCTTGCAGGTGAGAGTTATACTTTTAGTATTTTGTTAAGATAATTTAAAGTCATAGGATGAGATCATATGTGGTGTGATGTGATGTTGGAATGGAGCCTTAGGCCCTATAAAAGAATTGATGGGAGCTTAAAGGTCCTTTGGGATGTTATCTCGAAGCCTACATTCCTAATAAGATGATGATTAGGAACCAACAAGTAATATGGGATTTTGGATAGGAGCTTACATGTCCATTAGGATGAGGACTAGAAGCCTAAAGGTCCTATCGGATGATCGCTTTAAGCCAACGAAAACAATACGAGGATGGATAGTAGTCTATAGTTAGTATGCATTGTATATTTGATGGAATATATGGTATACTTGGGAGCTCACTACACTTTGTGCTTACTCGGTTATGCTTAAATGTTTTCTCTTATTTATTTTTTTTTTGTAAAGAAGGAAGGGGTGCGACATGATTATACTCGTATCCATGTTATGCTTTGAGACTTCCATTAAACTCTATATTTTGTTTATGTTCTTTGAATTAAATAAATAATTATGATCCTTGTTATGAAAATGGAAAACAGATGAAGGAGTTATGGGATTTAAACGGACTTTTCCAGGCCCGGCATGTTAAAAATAATATAATAAAAATAATGTCAAAGTTAGCCGACGGAGTCTAAACGAGAGTTATAGAGCCTTTTGACACCTACGCGTGCATATAAAGAACGTCGAAATTGGAGCTCGTACGCGAAAGTTATGGATTTTACAAGTTCGGAACACAAAACTCGAGGTTGACTCAACCTCAGGACTTGAGGGAACCATGCTCACATGTTGGGATGCAAATTTCTTCATGAATGACTTTGTAAATGTTTGATTTTTGTAAAACCCAATTGCATGTGGTGCTTTAGCCTTTAGACCCATTTGTTAGTGAGAGTGAGAGAGAGACATGTAAACACCTGTATATAAGGTGGGTTTGTCCACTTGTAGAGGTGTGCTTGAGAGATGTAGTTCATAGTGATTAATGAGTGAGATATTTATGAAGCTCTAGACTAAATCCCTTTTTGTACTCATTTATTATGATCGAATATATCTTTTAGCACCCAAATCACCATGTTCAAAATTTTGCAAGCTTTAATTCAGCATGCCAAACCATGTTCTTTGTCACTACAATTGGTATCAGAGCGGGTCTTCAAGATCAAGGTGATATTTGAAGAACGATTCTCGGTTTGGCAAATTTTGTTACAATTTGAGCAATTTTGGTGAGTCTCTCTCTATGATCTCTCTTAATTTCATTGAATCGTGCGTTGCGTTTTTTATTTGTGATCGTTTGACTCGTTGGGTCAAATTTTTCTTGAAAAACCCATTTTTTGTGATCGAATAAATTTTTCATTAATCAAGCCTAATCCAATCTCAAATCCATTTGTTTGATTTAATTCTAAATTTGAATTTGTTGTGTTGAATCAAAACTGAGTCCAAAATGCATCTTGTATTTGATCCGAATATAAGGGTATGTTACTATTCATCGAGATTGATCATGTTTTCTATTCGTTTAGTCCAGAATAAGCCCAAGTTCAATTTGTATACTAATTCATACTTGAGCACAATTCGATCCAATTAATATCTTCATTTGATAAGCCTAAAAGTAGATCAATCCATCACTGTATACAAAATTAATTCCGAATCGTCAAATAAAGATAAACATATGTGATGTTTTTCACCTTATGATGTGTCATCTGATCATTCAAATAACTAAAGTCTTTCATTGATTTATGTATCACTTCTCATTAGTTCTGTAAATCGATGATTTTCAGGTATGATTCTAAGCATGTGAATCGATATTCTTCTATATTGATGATGATCACTTTATGATTTTGAAATTGAGAATTTTCGTTTAATATTCGATGATTTTTGTGATGAACAATCAAGAACAGATGAAGAACAACATTTTTTTATGGTCAAAGATGAAAGTGAACATTCTGTTTTAGATCAACATTGAACTGGTTTAATTTGGAATTAAGAAGTCCATTTGTTATGGGAGTTTAATGTGATTTGAAAATCTATTGAAAAGCGAAGAACGGATGTTTGGATTCGTGATAATTTTGGATTTTGATTTCTAAGGGCTGTTGATAACTGAGAAACGAAGATTGTGAAATTGTTTTGGGTATAAAATTGGAATTTTGGAGTCGATTTCAAAGGAGTAATTGTCGAGGTATTTAATCGATGGAACTCATTAGGTTAATCGACAAAGGTCTGTGATCAAATGAGTAGAAATCGAATTCTATTTGGGTCGTATGTGAAGGATGATTGATGTCTTAGGTTGGTGAATGAAAAACAACAATTCGATGATCAACGATTAATAATGAACAGATGGTCGATTTGTGATTTGCTTTTGAAGATTTTAGATACGAAGGGATAAAAAGAGTGAATGTATGAAGCTATCATGTCTTTTGGATTGATGATTTGGGGAAGAACTGTAAGGAACAAAGGGTTGATGATTGAACAAACGAAGAATGATTACTATTCATTACTGTTCATATATAAGGCTTCGTACGCTTCAAATTCGTATGTTTAGTTGAAAAATTTTCATGTGTTTCGTGCCTAATAATTTCGTACGAAGCGTTGCAAAAGCTCGTATGTTGGGGAAGAAAGTTGGAAAAGTTTGGCATATAGCCCTTATAGTTTCGAATGTTTGACAAAGGGAAAAAGCAAGGCTTCGTATGATTGGCAAAAAGCTTCGAATATTTTGATCCAAAAAGCAAAATTTTCGAAAATCACCCCTGAAACTTCGAATGGTTGTCAATTGTGAAAAGTGTTCGAATGTTTTGAAAAAGCCTTCGAATGTTTTGGTGAAAAAGTAGATTTTTCGAATTCAACCCTTAAAATTTCGAACATTTGGCCATCTCCACAATTAATTGAAGTTTAGAATATTTGATACTTTTCACCCAAATTCGAATTTTTTTTGGAAGCTTCATATATTTTAGGCATGCTTCGTATGATTTCAGCACAAGGGTAGAATTTTCGAAAATGGTCCCTGAGACTTCGAATTTTCGGTAGTTTTCACCCAAATTCGAAAAAGGACTATTTTTTTCTAAAAATTGAAGATTGTGCATTTCAAGCCCCTGCAGTTTGTGCAAATTGACGCTTTCTACCCAGCTTTGACGACGTGTGCTCATGTCTAATGGGTTCTAGAGTGTCAGACACGTCTACTCATCGAAGAGGATCATGATAACTAAGCCTCAGGACGTGAGCAATCGAAAACTCACGATGTGAGACCCCAAATCAGCCCCTATAAATAGAAGCTTAAGGGTGTCAGCTTTTGTGCTCATCTCTTTCCATCTAAGTGTCGTTACTCTGCGTGATTACCTCGATAAGCCTTCCTGAAGCCTCGGTTTTCCATACTTGAGTTCCGAAGGAAGTCCTACACTCCTGAGATCCCCGAGAATCCCAAGATTTCAACTCTCTCTAGTCGAAGTTCTGCTCGATTCTTCTCTCGACTACTTCAAAATAACCACTTCAATCAAGTGAGTTTGTACCCCTTTTATACATCTTCAAATACTTTATAATGTTCTTTAATACATTTCGGGGGAGAATACAAGTAAACACTCGGTTAATCCCGAGTGAAACCATGAAAACTCTTGTGATACCTTGCATGCATTAGATTTATACAAAATGCATAGTATCCAGAGTAGCCATCTTTGTTAAACCATTTTATGCACTCAAATAACTTATGATTTTATGCTTCGTCAAACATTGTGAAAGAGGATAAACATTGCATACAAAACTGTCTCTTTAAATACAGACTTAGTTGAGAATCCGTGAGACGATTACATCTTCAATGCTACCTTTTTGTTAAAAGGTACTACTTAAAAGTCATGTCTATTATAAACAGAGTCTCCCGTTGGGAGAGCGTGTCAAATGAATATAGATCTATACGAGAAGTCATGATCCCGCGCACTAACTGTTAGCTACAGTCCTTTGGGTGACAGTTTGTCGTAACGTTTCGACGCCTGAAGACGGTCGCCACATTCATATTATGTTTAGTATGGTTATAAAATTCACTGGATAGACAATTATTATGGTAGTCTGATTTTATGAACGAGTAGCTATTAAAACTATTCTTCATCTAACGAGTGCAATCTTCTTATAGCATTACTATATAAAACTATGCCTCAACCTTTGAGCATGTCAGTTGCTTTCCATTTTTGGTCTTGGACATTAGAGACTGCCGGTTACTTTAGGAAAATAAGGGATTTTCCTGTATCCAAAACAATCAACAAATAAGAAAATAAGGGATTTTCTTGAAAAACACAAGAACTTTGGAATGGCATACATTTTTTCTCAAAACGGATTATGAGCTCACCAACTTAATTGTTGACACTTTTTCTTTGAAATAACTTGTATTTTTAGGGAACCACTAAGTAGGTTTGGAAACCAACTTATAGGGATTAGCAGTTTTTCGTTGATTACTTCTTTTGAAATATGTTTACGTATCTATCTTTTGAACATGTAACAAATACAATTATGTAAACATTTTGAAACCTTTATATGTATGGTGGTGTGTACTTTCCTTACTATGAAATGTGTTGGGATTAAAACCCTAATTGAGATTTGATGAACAAGATGTGGAAAATAAGAACAAACACAAATATGAAGATTATGTCGAATGATCACTTGATTTATTGAATTGTGAGGAACAAATTACACTTAAGAAATAAGAATCTAACTCTACAAGAAACCTCACAACGTGGCGGCTACATTTTGCCTAACTCTTAACCCTAATAATGAATAATACATGACTATTTATAGGGAAAAGACAAGTCTTGGGCTTTTAACCTACACTTCATCAAGGGGCCCATTTTCATCATCCATGGAGTGCTTTGAAACCCTACAATCTCCCCATCAAAGTATGGAATGGATGACAATGCTGTAACTTCCAAAACAAGCATCTAGCAAATAAAAAGATCTTGCAACGAGGAATAGATGAAGCAATCCACGAATCTTGATTCTTCAATAGTCTTCAAACACGGGCTCTAGGATATATAAATCAAGCACTGAAGTAATGTCTTTAAACTTCATTTTCGAATGTAATCCCAAAAAATCTTCATGAAAACCAAACCCGCCATAAAAACCCATTGCAGAACAAAGAAACCGAATCACTTCTTGTTTTTGAAGAGCTCCCCCTCCAAGTCATAAAGATCTTCAAAGAAGCTAATGATATAAGCCATCAAAAAATATCATGTAACAACCCAAACTTTAAGATTCGTAATGCCGCTTGATCGAGAAAATACTAGAATTCGGAGATATAACAAGTCCTTAGCAGAGCTCGATAAAGAACTTCCGCTGTAAAGGATACTTCTTTGTAAAAACTTTAGCAGAGCTCGATGAAGAACTTCCACTGTAAAAGCTACTTTCATAATTCTACCACAAGCTTTATCAAAAATCTTCAAATTTGAAAAGTTACAAATCCAATTTCGAATGACCATACCAAATTCTCCCCCGATTTATAATCAAAAACATGATTATAAAGCCTTCAAATGGTCATGAGAATGATCTTGAATGGATAAAAATTTACTAAGCTACCCCGCGACAAAATGATATACACAATGAAGTATAAAACCCAAAAAAAAAAAGTCGTGAAAAAATTGACGTTATCACGAAAAATGACGTTCCGAACCACCAAGACTTGATGGAATCTTTAATTTTCTGTTCACAAAAAAAATATGTGCGTAAAAAAATCCAAAACTGTTCACCGGCCCTCAAATTTGTAAACTTTTCTAAATACAGGGCAGAAACTGTCACTTGCTGAAAGACAGGGGCTGGAATGGAAATTCTACATCAATACACCCCTTCATTTGTAACAAAAACAGGAAATGGTCCAAAAATACCAAACTATGAAAACAACAGGGACCAAAAGTGCCAATTTGCTGAAGTTTTAGGGACCATAAATGAAACATTAAGTCTTCTTCCCCATTTTAATCAACCAGATGCAAATCGCACGTGAACTGCGAATCAAAAAAAAATTAACTCCCATGAATCATTCTTTACGAGCACTGAGTTCATTTGTAAGATGCGAATTAAGTCCATCCTTATTTCCAATTGAGAGAGGAGAACTGACTTCGAGCCATTTCAACTGCGAAACCATACAAAATACCGACTGCGAGAACATGTTCGCTTTCATTCTCGATGTGAATCTTAGTCAACCCGGAATCCATAGATATCAAGCGAATCTCAATCTATACTACCTCAACAAAAATGAGTGCGAGCCTAGAAGGACGAGCTACAATAGTTCGCGTCGATTCTGTTCAATCCAAAACAACCATTTGAAGTGCCTGTGACTGGATGCGAGCATTACAAGCTTCAAATATACCAACAACAAACAGTTAAGTCTGAAATCGGTCTTCATTTTTCCTTTTGAGTGGATGAGTGCGAACCCAAAATCCAATTCCGAGTCCGAGTCGATCACAGGTGAAACAGTTCATACCCAAAAGATTCAAGACTTCAATTTTGACTTTTATTGTTTGACTTGCAACAACATCTGCTGATTCCGATAAAATCCAATCCCGATTTCATTGGTTCCGATCATCACCGTTCCAAAAAAAGTTTCACAATTTCGATTTGGTCTCCAAATCCCAAATAAAATCTGATTCCTTCATTGATCTCGAAAAACATTGACCATCAGAACCTAACGCTTGATTCAATCAATAATTATCACCATCTTTATTTTTTCTTGATGTTCGTCAAAAATATTACGTTCACTGATTTTTAGATCAAAAACATTATTTCCAATCATCCAAATTATCTAATTCAAACCTCAAAACATCCAAATCAATTTAGCAAATCGCACACAATCAATGATTTACGAATATGGATTCTCAAACAAATCAATTGAAATAGACGCAAGAAATAACAAGATCGATCAAATATCAGTTACGGTATGAATCGAAATAGGAAACAAGCAAAATCACAAACTCAATCTAGAACCCATCATTGAAAAGATTATATCGATTGAAAGAATCTGTTATCAAAATTATGAAAGGTGCGAACTCAATTTGGAATCGATCAGAATATAAGAACGCTTAATCAACATACTGTTGAACCCTTAATTTGATTATAGAATTTTGACTTGTGAATTGCGATTTCAACAACAATATAAGGGCTAAACGATGAACAATAGTAAAAAAATAATGGGCTCAAGAATAGTACAGGATCGAATCAATGGCTAAATCAAGGGAAATAGATCTGGAAAGCAATAGAATAATATTGGATTAAATAATTGATTAGATCCAACAGTGATTAACAATGAAATACGAGATGGATTAAAATAATACCCAGATGACCAGTAGAATACAACATAAATCTTCATTAACAGTCGCTTGAACAGAATTTTGATTCCAAGATGCCAAGACACCAATAATCTTCAATAACTTGTGCAGAAAATCATGAAACCAAAAACCGATACTTCAAAAATCAATAGATTTTCAAAGACCCGCTCTGATACCACTTGTTGGGATTAAAACCCTAATTGAGATTTGATGAACAAGATGCGGAAAATAAGAACAAACACAAATATGAAGATTATGTCGAATGATCACTCGATTTATTGAATTGTGAGGAACAAATTACACTTAAGAAATAAGAATCTAACTCTACAAGAAACCTCACAACGTGGCGGCTACATTTTGCCTAACTCTTAACCCTAATAATGAATAATACATGACTATTTATAGGGAAAAGACAAGTCTTGGGCTTTTAACCTACACTTCATCAAGGGGCCCATTGTCATCATCCATGGAGTGCTTTGAAACCCTACAAAATGTTATGATACTGAATATGATGTCCTCCGCCCCCGAACATTTCCACCGTTCTAGTTTGGGGCTGTGACATATAGCCATATTTTTTTTATGTAATTTATGAAATTGATAGATATGAATGCGAGAATGTAGGTGAAGTTTCATGCTAGACTGCATGCTTAAGTGACATGCCTTGAGTTCCTTAAGTGTTAGGTCATTGTTTGTTATTTGAAGTCTATTTTAATACCGATTACTTGTTGAGTGAATGCTTTAGGGTGTATACACTTAGAATCATATAGGCTTGTGATTCTCGATTTGGCCTTATTTGATTTTCCTTGTTTGGTTGTTTCCTTAGGGTTGGTTTAATTATTTCAATGTGCATCTGGATCTTGACTACTACGACTGTGCATTCAAAATGTGACTTGTTAATATTAGGAAAAATGCCATCTAATATGATACGAGTGTCGGATCCTAGAGAGTTTAATACGATTAGTGTTATGTTTTTATGCAATGATATACTTATAAGATAGGACTCACAATAGTGGATTTAAGGTGCAAGTTAGGAACTTTAGGGAAATTCTTTGAACACGTAAGGATAGGTGTGGAAGTAATATGGGTACCTACTATCAGAAGAATATGATACGTAGTTGGATCAGGAAGGGTCACAAGGGTTTTGAGGAGCTATTAGACAAGGGAATAAAGTGGGTATACAACTATGTATAGGTTGTAACCTTTTTCTCTTGTTCCTTTAGTATGGTGGCTGACAAACCGAGAGCGGTGACTTTGGGATAGGTCCGAGTGAATTAGACTTGCAAGAAATGATTGCATTGGAGGTGTCGCATGTTATACTCAATGTGATAACATATGTGGTTGCAAGTATGAAAGAGGAGCTAATTGTGATCTTCGATGAGATGTATGCGCACAAAAATGGGAATTTGATTTGTAGACCCCACATAGGAAGAGGGAGTAGGTGCAGTTTTGTGTACCATTGACATCAAATAAGATCTTCAATGTTTCCTATATCCTTACAAGACATCATATGAGCCACAATCATTATGGATAGTGTGGGAAGACTCACAACGGTGCATGTTGTGTGTTTAGCTACTTCAAGTGTAAAGAGGAAGGTCATTTTAGTCAAGATTATAAGCATGAGTTGAGGAGGTGCTTTCATGTCAAGATTGATTGACCTAGGCTAGTAGGAGGGGTATTGCAGGGTACAACACATGTGATTTTATGGTTGATTTATGCAACACACCAAAAATCATAGAAATTTAAATTTTTCAAAACCACAACCAATATCCATAATTATTTACAAAAAGAACCATTGTGTCAAAAGTAAAGTCATATAAGACTGTCCCAAAAACCAATATCATGATAACAGGAAGATGTGCATGATCAAGACTTCGTTTTCCCACGATCCTGTGAAGTACGTTAAACAATAAACTCAAATTGTAGGCCAAAGCTTACTATGTTCCCCCAAAGTACCATCACACAACATATAATATACATATATTAGCATGTCGGGTCCACAACCTCCCAGTTAGATTACCCTAGCCCACAACCTCCCGGTTGGATTGCTCTACATTCCACATACTGGGTCCACAACATCTAGGTTAGATTACTCTAGTCCACAACCTCCTGGTTCGAATACACCCTGATCTATTGACTGACATCACAAAGCAGTAGTCTCAACCCATATTACATGTAGACATATAATAAACGACAGATATACTCAACAAACAAATAATCATATAGCCAATAATCATAGGTGGTCCTACATGCCTACGATTCTAACACTTATCACCATCTACCATATAATCATATAGGTCTACCACGCTCTTAACATATCAACAACATTATGGAACAAGTTATCAACCATTGGGCCGACCTTGGTGGCTTCGAGCTGCAAGTACAGTGAGCAAAACTCACCTCTCAGTCTGAAAAGATCTCTAACAGGACAAATCTTCGAATGACAGCTTAATTGCTCATCTAAAAACCAAATAATGACTAATCTCAAATACTACCCAAATTATCTAAAATACCCTTAGGTTAAACTTGGTCAAATTCAAAAAGTCAAAAGTCAATCTTTTGTTAACACAGTTGAGTACAATGGGTGTAACCAGCCTGAACATAGGGTGTACTTAGCTCTTGACTAGAAACGCAAGGTTGACCTAGTAGGCTCAGCGTACCAATCTGTATGCTAGCGTACGAAGCCTTCCATTAGTTCTTCTATTAAGAGCTTTTTCCCTTAAGCATTTACGTCCATTTCTTAGATCTGGCGCTAAACTAATGTCCTTCACCATAAAGTTTCCAACTTTATAGTATTACATGGCTAGCAAATGCCCAAGAGTTAAAACCCTAACTTCTTAACCTATTAAGATCCCTCAACACTTGCATGAAATGAAAGGAAGGTCAAAGATCACATTTTATTACTCAAGCTACCCTAAACAGATATAAGAACAACTCATTGGGTCTAGGGTAGCACATACCCAAAAGAATCAAGAATATGGGGCTAATAAGCATAAAAGTTTAACATAAACAAGATCTAGTGATATTATCATCAAGTTCAGAAGTTTATACCTCAAAATGAAGATTGGAGGTGAGGTGCTCCTAGAACTATGTGCTCTTGATCTTCCAAGTTGTTACTTCTTTCTTCTGCTTTCTTTAAATCCCACCACAAATACACACTTTCAAGCTCAAACAAACACACACAAGAGATTATGGTTGTAATGGAAGAAATGAGGGTTAGAGGCTAGTGACGAAGTAAGCATTGGAGAGTTAATGATATTTATATAGGGTCCAAACCCTAAAAATTAGGATTTGTGGATCAGGAACGTGCACCCATCGTATGCTACGTACGCCCTGTTGGGTTGTGAGCATACTAAAACTCCTATGGTGTACATGCAACCCTAAATACCATAGATCTATGTTTTCTCTATTATACATGAAAATATCAATTTTTCCAAGGTATTATCCTAACTAGTATATCATGAAGTACAAGTAATATAAAACTAGTAGAATTACATACCTCTATGTTGGTGCTTGACTCCATGGAGCTCAAGAGCCTACTGCCCCAAGTGTGACACCTCAAATAGTTTAAACAACACCATGAACATTTGGAATAACCATGAGATAAGATATGAGTGCATAAAAATTGGCTTGCCCACTTTTGTATACACTAGTGCCTAATTCACGAACCAATGGGGTCTTTATATAGTGTGCACATTAGGGTTACACCATGTAACCCATGACATTACCCATTCCTTATGCTTCAAGGGTTTTAACCTCCATGGAGTATCCATGGGCCACCACATGGGTTAAATCAAACATAAGGAATCATGGATCATAAGCCCACATATATAAAAATCAATAATTTACACAATCAATCCCCATATATTTAATTAGTCTCTTTTTGATCACTAAATTAATTCAGAATTAATTCCTTATCAATACTAATTAAACAATATGATTTCATAATAATATATTAGAACTTATAATATATTAATATGTCACAAATATCTTCTTCTCATTAAAAGGTCTACCCAAATGTTCCGATGCCATGCAACCCAAATAGACCATACTGCGTCGGGTCAAGTATATACCAATTATAGTTATGGACTTAGACACTAATCTAATAGTCTACTACTTGGATAAGTCTAAAAACTATTATTGAAAGTATAACTTCAAGACCTGACCAGCAATCGTAGCTCTTAAAAGTTGCTACCGAACTCTAAACAAATCAATGATACATCCATTAGATAAGTGATCATATATTCCTCCATTCTAGATATCATACGGACTGAGACATGGATTATAATCATTCTCTGTCCAATTTGTTGTTTCCTTAGTTTTGATTTATGACGACCAACTAATTGAGCAAATTAAATCAGCCCAGGCTTAGCCAAGCACATATGGGTGTCATCACTAAATCATCAAGGGGCTCACATATATCTCTTTTATCCTGAAGGTAAAAGGAATGGAAAAACATCGACTCATATGCTTATACTGACTACCTGTGGAATCATACACAAAGGCACGTTTTATAACATCAAGTTACCAATGCGTTTTTGTGCAGTCAATGTATAACCAACTCATAGTCAACAACTCATATCTCTAGGTTTGAAGAATATAAGATATTATCGTCTCGTGATAAAATCCATGAAGTGATTCAAATGAGCATGGGTTTAATCCAATACTAAGAACTTATGAGCACTCATGAATGTTGTAGCAACCATTGCTCTGTATAATGCACATTAGACAAATCTTACAAGCCATATTCATGACAGTCTTAACTCAATACCCACTTCCAAAGTATGACTGACTGTGAAGAGTTTGAATAACTTAGTCATTCGGGAAGAATGACCTAGTTATCCTGGAAGTCAAAACATGCAAAGTGAAACACAAAAATAATACTTAATCCTATATGGTCCCAAACTCTTGAGTGTAAATAAAAACCCTTTTATCTAAGCACCATATTGATTACTCATTATTCATTGTTTCTATTTATCAACTTAATACTTGAATTGAAACAATAGCCATGCTATGCACCAAGCATGCATACTATGTTCGTCTAAAGAATAGCTATGGCAAAGTCTAAGTATGCACACTATGTTTACATATGGTCTTCTCTTTGTGAAATAGATCAATTGACAATATTTCAATGATGTTTGTTTCATAATTCCAATCCTTATTGTAAATGTATGAATACCAAACTCTTTCCATCTACTATAATCTGTTAGATTATAAACTTATATGCAATGATCCCTTTGTAATGACTATGCACAAAATTCACAAAGACTTGGCAATGGACATTACAGAGTATTCTAATGGAAACCAATTCCATGGAAATGAAGTCTCAAATTCAAAGCACATTCGTTTGAATATCCTTCTTTGCATTAACTTCATTAATCTTGCATAGATTCAGAGAATAACTTCCACTTATGGAAACAATTCATTGTTACCATTTTGACTATCACTTCTGAACAAGAGTTGCCTCTTTTCAAAATATGTCAATTTGGTCATTTCCGTAGTTTACATTATACTTCTGATTGTCCATGATCAACCAATCTTTGGTAAACCCTAGATTGTCCTCAACAATTGTTTAATCATTTTAGTCATGGCTGGTTCCATTCATTTTTATTTGCCATGTTCTCACAATTCGAACTATGAAGAGCGATGCCGTAGTCATAATCAAATTTTGAGAACGCGACATATATAGAATTTCCTTATGTTGAACCATTCCAACATAACATAATATATATCTTTGACTAATGTTGACTAAAATCTCAATTTAAGCTTGTAGAATTGGAGTGAAGTATAAAATCCTCTCCCTTAATTATAGCAAAAAAACTTTTCAAACCCGAATTGAAACTTTTGTTTTTTATAATTAACATTGATAACTTGCAATACTTAACATAATAATCATGCTCCCACTAACATGATTATGTGTTGGTTAACCACATGCACTCCACTAATGACTAGGAGAATGCAAATTTCAAATTGCAATCTACTTAAAATCTACTTAGTGAAAGTATTTCCTCACCATCATTTTCAAGAATTGGAAAGAAACCTTATGACACTTAGATTTTATGTGGTGTGAGTGTTCCTATCCATGTGAATTTTTCATAACCATAGTTACAAGACAAGGTCAGTGGCAAATCCAAACACATATGGACTAAAGGTCGTGGGCTAGTGATTAAGAATACTCTTGATTAGTTCTTGAAACTATTTCAGGATCTTTTAGACTCCCATTGTCCTCTTGACATATAAGACTCTTTTGCCAAATAATTAATAGATAGTGTGGATTCTAATCAAGAGAAATGCTTCACACAATTGCCTTAGTTGGTTTTATTTTATCCAAAACATCAGAACTGACCAGGTTTGTCGCCGTAGACTATAAGTGTTTCGTTAGACGGGAGGTTTAAACGGATTGCTTTTTCGAAGCACATGATGTCGACGCGATGAAGACTCAACCAATCCATGCCGATGATAACGTCGAAACTTTTTATTGAGACCGGCATGAGGTTGATTGGGAATGGATGGTTATCTAGCGTTAGGGTACATCCTAAGTATATACTACTGGTGTTTTCTGTTTTTCCATTAGCCATTTCTACTGTGAATTGTTCTTTAAGTGCGTGTGGTTGTTGTTTAAGCATGCAAGCAAATTTATGGTTCACGAAGCTTCGCTCCGCTCCACTATCGAACAGAATACATGCATAGGAGTTATCGAGGAGGATCGTACCAGTCACCACTGTCGGGTCAGCAACTGCTTCCCTGTGGCCTATAGCTAGTACCCTCCCTGCTCCTCCAGCATTTCTCGCTTTGGGGAAGTCCCTCTTATAGTGGCCTGTTTTGCCACATCCATAGCAAGTTGGGCTCGCGCCGGAGCCAGGGACTTGGGAGATCGGTTGTGCCGGGAACTTACAGAAATGGACAGTGTGTCCTTTCCTGTTGCAGTTAGAGCACTGCATTTCACGGCAGGAGCCATTGTGGTGGAAGTTGCATTTGTTGCACTTTGGCAAACTTCCAGCATACTGCTTCATCGGAGCAGTAGCAGTAGCAGGGGTTATCACGGCATGTACTGCCAGAATTTGCTGCTTCTTGGCAGCTCGCTGCTTCTTCTTGTCATCCCAGAACTTCCGCTTGGTGTCAGCGGGTTTGGAGGGTTCCGAGATGGCTAGGGTTGTTGTGGTTGCAGGGGTTTTGACACCATGGTCAATGAGTCGATGTGCCAGTCGCTTGGAACTGTCGAAGGTAGCGGGGTTTGATGATAGGACATTCCCCTGATACGGAGGTACTAGCCCCTATATGTACCTTTCGATCTTTTTCCCTTTAGTGGGAACCATATTAGGGCAGAGGGCCACCAGTTAGCTAAATCGGGCAGTGTAAGCAACAATGTTGGTGCCCTTCATGGTCAGGCTCCAAAGCTCCTGCTCTAGTTTCTGGATCTCACCCCTTGGGCAGTATTCCTCAATCATGAGGTATTTCATCATTTCCCAGCCTATGTCGTTGGCCACGACGAGTTTTAGAGCTTTAACGTGGCCGTTCCACCACGTTAGGGCTTTTCCTTCAAAGGTGCATGCGACATATTTGACTTTGCTCGCAGCAGGGCATGAACAAATTTTGAAGACTGATTCAGTCTTCTCGAACCATTGCGAGAGAGTAATGACTTCGCCGGTCCCATGAAAGGACTTCGGCTTGCAGTTGGTGAAATCCTTGTAAGAGCACTCTCTCGAGCGCACAGGAGTTTCAACCGGGATAGAGTTTACAGGGGTTCCACCTCTACTGGCATCAGTAGAGTGATATTGTGCCATGGCAGTTGCCACTACTGCAGGTATGGCAGCATTTAGGGCTGCTGTATCGATGACCGGAGGTGGAGGAGGCGGTGTAGGTGTAGGGTTATTCCGGGGAGATTTGCGAGGAGGCATCTTTCAGCTATAAGTTTATAAAGATTAGAAAAGTGGTAAGAATCAATTTGTAAGTAATGTGAGAATGACACATGGACTAACTAACCATAGCCCAACAATTGAATGAGTGTTTGAGATCATAACAAGAAAGATGTGTAGGAAAACCCAAGTGTAAAGATTCTTCCCACAGAGTAGGTAGTTGTCAATAATGCTGGTATCACTGATGTAACGAGTTCAATGAAAATTGACCTAATAGTAGGTCTTACATCATACCATACGGAAAGTTTGACAGTTTTTAGATTCCTAATTAGAGTACTGAAAGTTAGGAATATTTTACAGATAAGTGCTACTTAGAGCACATATGTCAAAGGCCAATCCTTCACCAAAAAAATAATGATGTATTAGACATCATCTAACGGCGATGAGTATTCCTCGGGAGAACCCTAAGGTCTCTCATTTGTCGGATCACCTCTTGAAGGTGTCGTTCATGAGTCCCTTGACGAGCTCGAAGTTCTGTGACTTCTGCTTGAGAGGCAACCAAATGTTGCTGTAGGGTTTCATTGATTCTCCGGGTCCGTTCCATGTCTTCTTCGAGACGGCGAACGAGGACTGTGTTGACACCCGAGTTGGCATCAATCTCCACGACCCGGTCGATGGCTGCTCGCTATTCTGCGGATAATGACAGGTAGAGCTCGGTCAGCAGAGCCACCATCGCTGACGTTGTAAAAGGTTCGGTCCCCAAAGTATGGTAAGGGTTGACCCTGTTCGTCACTCCAGCGATTCAATTTATCTACCCACAAGGGAGTGGGACCTGGAAAAGCTGGTCGAGGGTTGTTGTTCGGGGCTTGACCTACTGGAGGTAGGTTGTTGACTTCGGGCTCAGAGTCTGGTCCATCTGAGAAGCCTTCAGCTTGATGATCATCCAACGGAATTTGGTGTTCATCATTAGACTCTGCTTCGAGCCATCCTGCGTTGCCTTCATTTGGAAAGTACGGGTCGCCGTGATGGAATCCAGCCATTTAAATCTACGCGAGAAGAGAGGTATAAAGATACAGTATATATGTAGTTAGTAGTACAAAATACACCTATAGTATTTTAAGTTTAGGTTCTACTGATCTTCTTGTGGTATTGTTGGTAAGTTTTTAGACTTGTTAACACATCACAACTATTCTAAGGCATATGCTAATCACTCCTTGGACCAGCATAGTTGATCATGCTATGCCATTCGCAGGACTGCACATATATCCCCGAGCTTACCTGTTCTTGTCATTGTGACATTGATTTTAGTATGAATGCAAACTAGTATACTTAATTAAATATTTTAATATTTAAAGTATAGACTCTTGGTCAGAGTGTTTTAATCAATCTACACGACCCGGTCGATGGCTGCTCGACCTTGCTCGACATTACGTGCTATTCTGCGGATAATGATAGGTAGAGCTCGGTCAGTAGAGCCACCATCACTGACGTTGTAAAAGGTTCGGTCCCCAAAGTATGGTAAGGGTTGACCATGTTCGTCACTCCAGCGATTCAAGTTATCTACCCACAAGGGAGTGGGACCTGGAAAAGCTGGTCGAGGGTTGTCGTTCGGGGCTTGACCTACTGGAGGTAGGTTGTTGACTTCGGGCTCAGAGTCTGATCCATCTAAGAAGCCTTCAGC
The DNA here is from genome assembly GCF_052625555.1 of Lactuca saligna. NCBI lineage: Eukaryota > Viridiplantae > Streptophyta > Magnoliopsida > Asterales > Asteraceae > Lactuca > Lactuca saligna. The sequence continues at coordinate 215,864,993 of NC_136420.1, forward strand.
TTGATGATCATCCAACAGAATTTGGTGTTCATCATCAGACTCTGCTTCGAGCCATCTTGCGTTGCCTTCATTTGGAAAGTACGGGTCGCCGTGATGGAATCCAGCCATTTAAATCTACGCGAGAAGAGAGGTATAAAGATATAGTATATATGTAGTTAGTAGTACAAAATACACCTATAGTATTTTAAGTTTAGGTTCTACTGATCTTCTTGTGGTATTGTTGGTAAGTTTTTAGACTGGTTAACACATCACAACTATTCTAAGGCATATGCTAATCACTCCTTGGACCAACATAGTTGATCAGGCTATGCCATTCCCAGGACTGAACATATATCCCCGAGCTTACCTGTGATATTTAACAATCGTAATACTTTTGTTCTTGTCATTGTGACACTGATTTTAGTATGAATGCAGACTAGTATACTTAATTAAATATTTTAATATTTAAAGTATAGACCCTTAGTCAGAGTGTTTTAATCCCAAATGGGTTTATAGTTTAGTATATCTTTTATGGGTTGATATACTTGTATCACTATAAACAATGCTCTGATACCAATCTGTCACACCCCAAAACCAAGAACGGCGGAAACGTTCTAGGGCGGAGGACGTCATGTAAAGTATCACAACACAGTAAATGTAAATAAGCAAACAACATCATCCATTGCATTAAATATATAATTTTAATACAAGCGTGTTCTGTACAGTATAGACACCAAAAATAATGTATATCAAAATAATAAGATGAGTCTTGGATGCGCTCCATCTTCTTAAAAGTTGGCCTCGGTACCTGTCTACTGATGACCTGAGAATACAAGTTATTTTGAAAGAGTTTATCAGCATTAAGCTGGTGAGTTCATAAGTATTTTAGTGTCGGTAATTGTCATCTGAAAATGTTTGAACATGTATCAAGTATAAGTTTGTAAAATGTATGTAAAGGTTTGTAATTGTTTGTAAAAGTTTGAATCTTTTAGAAAAACCTATATTTTCTATTAAAGTAGCCTTCTACCAAGGCTTAACTAATTGGTATGCTCGTTTGATGTAAAAGTGTGTAATTTCCCAAGTGTAACTATCATTTAACAAAATATAGTTTGTACATTAATGTTTAAGTGAGGTTATCACTAAAATATGTAATAGGTAAATCATTGTAGTACTGTAGTTTTGTATTATAAGAACTACTGTTGTACTAACTACCTTAAACCGGATTTATATTAAGGTATAATGTGATAAATTGCACCATGCTATCGACTGGTAACAACGACATAATGAATGGTCGTAATAACGGAATGACGTTTGGCACCCGCAGACCTGCAGGTCCGGCTATAGCTAGCAGCAAGGTGTAGGATAGTCAACCAAGTATAGATCTATACGCAAACTCACGCTCTCCCTCCAAGAGAATTCTGGCTACAACACGGGTCATGACATTTAAGGCATGCTCCGACACAGTGGATCACAATTGTTAACGTGTTCATGTATTTGTAATGTTTCTCGTTCTAGTATAGTTGTATATGTCCTGTTTCTAGTATAGTTGTATATGTATTGTTTCTAGTATAGTTGTATATGTTCTGTTTCTAGTATAGTTGTATATGTACTGTTTCTAGTATAGTTGTATATGTACTATTTCTAGTATAGTTGTATATGTTCTGTGTTACCCCGATGGTAACTAGCTATTAATGTACTGATAAGTGTGAATATGGAAGTACTTTTATGTCTATACATGTATATATGATATATAACTAATATTGAAACGACCTTCGGATGGTTACCCGAAATCCTACTAGACCAAATCCAAATCGAGGAAAAGGAAATAGGGCGAATGGCCTTCCCAAGCCCTTTAAACATTACTTATATATCTATACATATATGGGCATGCAATTTATAAGAAGTAAAACAAAGTTTCATAAAATCATTTGATAAGTAAAAAGAGTTTGTAAAACATTTTGAAGTGAAATAGTTTGATAAACAGTTTGAACAGTGATAGAATCATTGGTTTTCTAGTTATTAATCACATGTGATTAATGTAATCACGTGTGATTGATGTAATAACTGTAAGTGTTTAACTTGTATCCCCCCCATAAAGTATTTAAAACATTTAAAAACATTTCAAAGGTTGATTAAAGGGGTATGAACTCACTTATGTTGAGTAGATTGAATTGATGTATCCGGTACTGTGCTACGTGGCAAACGGAGACTTGTTCACACGTACGAGCCTAGTTATCATATAATGAGCATATATATAACTAATTAGCCAAATAACAACTTAACAAAATAAGTTGAGACACTTAGGAACATGTAAACACTTTATATAAGTGTTATAGGTCCTAATGGTTGCATCTAAGTTGATACAGGACAAGGCTAAAGGGGTTTAATGCACCAATGACCTTGTGTGTGAGTTCACCACCCAACAAACCCCACCTATGGAGTTTACGATCATAAACTCCTTGAGTTTACGTCCGTGAACTCCACACTTGTTGGTTTTGGGTGTTTTGAAGTGCTATATTGATCCTAGAATAAGCCTAGCCTTGTTGGAATTATCCTTGAAGTAGTTTAAGGCCTTGGAATGCTCCTTTGGGGAGTTTACAGCCAAAGGACCATATCCCCTATAGTTTACAGCTGTAAACTCCTATGGGGTGTTGGTTTTAATTCATTTAAGGCACTTGCACATGTACGATAACTTCCATGTTTTTGCTTAAGGCTAAAGGGGACATTAGGCACACATTTATGCCATTACTTGGGGTTTACGGCCAAAGAGATGTTCCTTGGCCGTAAACTCCCTTTAAGGGATGATTTTGATGTCATTTTCTCCCCATTCAAGTTACAAGTATCCAAGGTTAATTGTCTTAAGGCCTTAGGGGTGTTTAGGGTACACATTGCCCTTGAAAAAGGGGTTTACGGCCCAAGAGCATATCCTTGGTCATAATCTCCTAAAACTCTATGATTTTGAAGTGTTTTGGTGTCCAAATTAGCTACAAGCATTAGAGGGTAAATGTCTTTAAGCTTTAGGGGTGATTTAGGGCACTTATAGCCCTTAAAAAGGGGTTTACGGTCCAAGAGATATCCTTGGCCGTAAACTCCTATAACTAGTGGTTCTTGATTGATTTCTAGCCTCTAATGTTTATACATTAAGTCCTTAACTAGTTGTCTAACAAGGAATCGGGACTAGGAAGCTTTTAGGCTTTGATTTGGAGTTTACACCCCAAGAACGTTCTTGGGCCGTAAGCTCCCGAATCTTGTATTTTGGACATATAACCAATGTTATGAAACATATAACAAGTATTAAAACACATTTAGGAAAGTAGACTCACAATCCGGGATGAAAACCCGAAGATCCGTCAGAGAGAAAATGGCTTTTCTCTAGTTGGAATTGTGAATAATGAATTAATTAAATTCAGAAATCTATTTATAGTCCTGAAATATTTTGACAGAAAATATTTTGATAGAAAATATTTTTATTCCGGAAGTTGGACTATAACATTATGAAACTTGGAATGTTCAAGTTTCACAAATCCAGGAGCATCCACTCTCCTGATATCTCCTGAAACGTAAATCCTAATGTACACAAACTTGTTCAGAAAAGTCTGAAAATCACTGAAACTGGACTGGCTTCTATTGAATAGATATCGTTCGTACAAATGGAAATTTTGGGTTGTCACATCATCCCCCCGTTAGAAGGAATTTCGTCCCAAAATTAGAATTTAAGCAAATAAGAAGTTACAAATAACTAAGCGAAAAGATGAGGGTATTTCAGTTTCATCTGATCCTCGCGTTCCCAAGTGAATTCCGGTCCTCGCTTGGCGTTCCAGCGAACCTTCACGATAGGGATACGACTTTGCTTCGTCTGCTTGACCTCACGGTCCATGATCTCTACTGGTTCTTCCACGAAGTTGAGGCTCTTGTTGATCTCGATCTCGTCGAGTGGGATTACGAGAGTCTCGTCGGACAGACACTTTTTCAAGTTAGATACATGGAATGTAGAATGTACATTACGAAGTGTGTCGGGTAGATCGAGTTTGTAATCTACGGGGCCGACTCTTGCAAGAATCTCGAAAGGCCCTATGTACCTAGGATTAAGCTTCCCACGCTTACCGAAGAGTATCAAGCCCTTCCAGGGTGAGACTTTGAGAAGGACTCGGTCTCCCACCTGAAATTCCAAAGGTTTTCTTCGTTTATCAGCGTAGCTCTTCTGTCGGTCTTTAGAGGCTTTCAATCGTTCACGAATCTGAACGATCTTCTCTGTCGTTTCCCAAATGATTTCCGGACCGGTGAGAGTACTGTCGGTAGCTTGCCCCCTAGCTAATTGGGTATCACCCACCTCAACCCAGCACAGAGGGGATCTGCACTTTCGGCCGTAGAGAGCTTCAAATGGAGCAGCCTTAATGCTCGTGTGATAACTGTTATTGTAGGAAAACTCGACAAGGGGTAAATGGGTATCCCACGCTTTTCCAAAGTCAATTACACAAGCCCGCAACATATCTTCTAAAGTCTGGATTGTCCTCTCACTCTGTCTGTCGGTCTGTGGATGGTAGGCTGTGCTCATGTCTAGCCTTGTTCCTAGGGAATGTTGCAATGATTGCCAGAATCTTAAGGTGAACCTACTATCTCTATCGGAGATAATGGATATAGGCACACCATGTAGCCGTACGATTTCCCTAATGTATGTTCTCGTATGTATCTCCATCTTGTCGTTTCTTTGATTGGCAGGAAGTGTGCAGACTTGGTCAATCTACCGACGATGACCCATATGGTATCTGTGACAACTGTCAATTCAGGTCATTCTTGGACTCATGCATCTTTATAATAACCATTCATGCACAACATGCCATGACCTAGTAGTATAAATTAGGTCAAAAATCTTGCATAAACTAGGATCCAACTAAGGTCTAGGACTAATATACTTGATACTTACAATTCTAGTAAGTTGCGTAGCTACAATAGGAAATGCCAATACTATAATTAGAATAAGCTTCAAACTTTGTTATAATTGAAATAGGGTATAAAACTCTAAAAATAAATTAAAACACTCTAATTATACTTCAACATGTTGTTGAATACCAAACAATGTTCCAAAAACCCTAAAGAGCCAAAAATCCAAAGTTATAAAATATAAAGCTTAAAAACTTTATAAAATTTGGCTATAAACTTCCTAGTATCAAATTATATTAATCAAATTATGGATTATACCAATGAACTAGAAATATAAATTACAAGTATTAATCATAAATTATTTGTTGAAAACAAGATTTTTAAATAAATCAAATTGCTTAATAAACATTTTATAAAAATGAATGTTTTTATATAAAATATGGGAGGGAAGTTTATAAAGTTTAAAATTTAGGAGAGAGGAGGCCAAAAGGCATGCAAAAACCGGCCATCACCTCTCCCCATGCCCTCTCTCTTCCCCAAAACACAATCATCAAGCCTAAACCCTTACTCCACCTCTTCCACTTCACTCTCTTCTTCCTTCTCTCTAAACTCACGAAAATCCTCTCAATCCTCTGCAAAATTTCCATATTTTGAATCCCTTGAAGTGTTCTTACTTCTCTCAAGATCAAAACCAAGGTAAACAACAACATCTTCTTCCATAGTTTCATGGTTAAACCTCTTTTTCTTCTTAGTCTTCTCTACTTTTCGGATTCTATGCCTTTCCATGGCTAGAAATCTTTATTCTCCCCTTGTGGTTTGTAGATTCTCACCATAACACAATGCATGTGTTAAAGATGGTGAAAATCCGGGATCAAACCCATGCAAGGAGTGGAAAAGAAGCACATATGATCATGTGACATCAAAACATAATATTTCATGTTCTTCTCCATTTCTTGTGTGTTCATGCATGAACGAAAGCATTAAACCATTTCTAGTACATCTTGGATGCTCATTCATTCCATGCATGTGTTAGAAATCGGGCCTTACCAAGGACATGCATGATGTTCTTATTGAAATACCCTAATAATGCACACAAGCAAACATGCAATCTGCCAGATTACTTTGTTCGACTTTGAACAGTCATAACTCAGTCATTTCTTAACCAAATCATGATATTCTTTTTGTATTGGTTAGTTCCACGAGTTAACTTTCAAACCCAACTGGTCTTACTGTAAAATATTAAATATCCGATTTTTGGCAGATTTTACAAAAAGGTTGCGCATACAGCTCTTTTTCTGTGATCACTATTTTTATCTTGCTTAAACAATGGTCTTAAACCCAACCATAAATCTTAGGAAAAATACCTTAGAAACTTAACATATCTAGTGAGTTATGGTTGAAATTTCGTGGCTTAAAACCTCACTGAATGGGCTACAAAAATTCATGAACCTCAGCCACATCTACACTTCATGCATTATTGCATGCAACTTTTCTTAAATTGTTTGGAATCATTACCCTCATTTCTCTTCTGAATATATTCTTAACATTTTTACTTTTGAAAGCCCTTGCATGCATGAGATAATCTGGAAAATTTCAAGAGCTTTTGTTATTTATTTGATTTATTAGAATTATTGCTAAAACCAAGGGCATAAATCATATAAAATACTTCCAGAGGTCAATAAATCCTAAATAAATTCATGGATGATACTTATGGGGAATAATGACCCCTCACCAAATTTCAGCAATTTTTGTTACTGTTTCATATGATTTCTAATTTTCTTTTATTTAGGACATGATAAATTACAAAACCACTTTTTAGGATGTGAAAATTTTATCTAACAATTTTCGCATACCTTACTTGTGATGGGTGACTCAAGAAAATAATTTCAAGATTTTTCATCATGTCTAGCTATTTTTCCCAATTTTTGGTAATTATAATGGCTTAAAAATGGGAAAAATAGTTCTGATTATCCAAAATTCATGAAAATTTGCCAGGATATCATATTATATAGTAGGAGGTTACATAAAAATTTTGAATATTTTTCTCCACTGTAAACTATTTTTCCCTTATTTTCTAAAGTTAATTGCACTAAAATTCACTTAAATATACATAAATACCCAAAACCAGTTTATACATTATGAAAACCACTTTTGATATTTTTCCCAAGATATTTATACTGTAAATGATGTTACAAAAATTTATGGTAATTTATTTTAACTGTTTAATAATATTTCTTTAATTAATGACTATTTAAAGAAATAAAACAAGGAAAAATACAAATAACCACTGAAAAATATATTTTATATTTTTCCCAGCCTATTTATGTATAATAACAATTAAATAAAAAGTTTGGGTAATTTTGGAAACTGTTTACTATTTATTTCAATTTTTATTGAAATAAATGCTCAAAAATTATAAAATATAATTAAACAGCTTGGAAATCCATTTTTATAATTTTCCCAGCTTAGTGTTGTGTATTAACAGTTAAATAAAAAGTTTGAGAATTTTTATCCCTCGAATACTATTTTTCGTGAATTTATGTTGTTATTGAGACTTAAAATTTGGAAAATTAACCTTCCAAGGTTGTAATTAATCGCACGACTTGTAAAATTTCAATACATCAGAAAAAGTGTAACAAAATGATATAAATCCAATACTAAAACATAAATTGGCATTTCCCTATATGTAGAGTTTAGTATATTAGCATTAGATATCGACATGGAAACTCACTAGTGCGTGTGTTTGGTGTCGTAGGATCCCGGTAGTAAGACGTTGGTGCATCCCGAAGTACCGCTTGTGTCTACACAAAACATCGTGAGTATTCACGCACTCCCCTATTTTCGTTTTTTATGTTTTGGGGTGGAAAAGCATGTCCAGAAAAACTATTGTTTGCATGTTGTACTTAAATTGAATTGTATCAAACATGATTGCTATTGTATTGCTATGTTTCTTTATGTATGTCTATGCAACACGGAACATGAGAACTTATCGTACAAAGGCCCTTCCCTTATCTCTAACCATTAACTCTTTGAGCCAATGGTCGTTATGGATAGCGCTATTAGGAATTGACAACTCCTCACTCGCCCGAATCGCTGGAGTGCATGATACCATATTCATCTATGGAACGATAAGCATAGATCTCGATAGGGCTTCAGTCATAGGTTTGGTTGAGACTCATTGTTTGCTCATACACATACAAACGCGTTTCTCGTTATAGCAATAAACTTGTATTCATTAATAGCAATCAACTTGTTTATCATTGAAGCAATGTACTTGTATTTACGAAAAGCCTTATTGTACGCTCGATTTTATAAACTTGTGATACTCACCAACTATTTTCATAGTTGACGCTCGTTTTACATGCTTTTTCAGGAAATAATTAGTAAGTGGATGTAAAGATTCATCATCATAGAGCATGCTGCATCGTGTTGAAGCTATTATGAAGCTATATTTTGAACAATGTTATTTTGAAAAACTTGTATTTTGTTCTTTTGAAGCTATGGGTTGTAAACTTTTAAATACTGCTATGGTGATGTATCTTTATCTTTTGCAATGAAACCGTTATCGCTGTCATACCTTGCGTTTCCGCTTTAGCGGGGTGTGACAGAAGTGGTATCAGAGCTAAAGTTATAGAGAACATCGGTTTTTCTTTAAGAAAACACAACCTATAACTAAAACTTACAAAGAAATTCCTTTTACATCAAACATATTACAAGTATAATTAGGTTGGGAGTTGTATTATTGGACCTTGATTAAACATAGCCTGATCACCTATGTTTAATTAAGAAAAGATTTATACAAAGCTTGAGCTAATTATAATGGGAATATGTTCAACAAAAATATTTGAGAAAACTTTATTTCAAAATTTCAAAAGGTTAATTTTGGTGTGTGTAAGCATTGCATATTATAGGCATGCATTGTCATTTATTTCATATCTCATTGAAACTATGTCACAGTCCACTATGTCAACATCGTCATCTTCCCGCGTTACCGCCTCAGCCGATGAATCCGGCTACGTCACTGTTATCCCTAGACGTAATCCCCCCGCCTTGGTAGAAGAAGACCCATCAGAGGATACAAAAGATATTGGGAACTCGGTGGAGATCAGCAATGACAACGCCCCGAGTCAACGACACGAGGCATCACCTACATCGGTGTTGCCACAACCACCGCTTTATGGACTTCGCATTCGGAGGACGGCGAGGAAGAGTGTTCCCATTCTAGGAAGGATACCCACCAGCACAGCAGGACATGGCAAGGTAGGACCCAGCGATGCAGGACCAAGAGCATCCTCACCTCAGCAAGTCATAGGGATACCTGTCCGACAGCCAGGTATGACCCCGGAGGAGTCCCGGAGATTGCAGTCGATAGCAGCGGGCCTACGTCACAGTCTCGCTGCGATAGCTGGGCATCGAGAAGTTTTGGATGAAGTTTTAGCAGGAATGGAAATCCTGTATCAGCATTCGATGGAGACTGCTAACACTGCTAGTGCTGCTAGACGAGAGGCAGGTCATGCGATGACAGCATATTATGTGTTTGGTGGGCTGTTCCTGATTGTGATGTGATAAGGATGGGAGCATTGACAAAGGAAAGCTCTAGTAGCAAGAGGAAGCCAGCAGATCAGGGAGAGAAGAAGTATGGAGGCAAGTCAGGGAGGAAGTAGAAAGTCTCAAGAAAATTTATGTTAAGAGCCCAGGAGCAAGAACCAGTGAAAACTCAAGGACAAGAAGTGCAGGAGCGAAAGCAGTACTCAGGGCCGCTTCCGAAGTGCAATAAGTGTAACTTCCATCACAAGGGAGCTTGCCCGGTGTGCCAAAACTGTAAGCAAACAGGCCATTACTCGAAGTATTGTAAGGTGAATAAGGAGGGAAAAAGGACATGTTACGAGTGCGGGAGTATTGATCATCTCCGTAGAGCATGTCCTAAACTGAACAATGGACCTGGTAACCATGGACAAGGCCAAGCCAGGCAAAACTTTCAAGGAAATCAAGTTAGACAACCAAGAGGTGTAGCCTTTGTGATTGGTGCAGAAGAAGCTCGTCAGAACCCTGAAGTGATAACAGGTACGTTCCTCCTGAACAACCACTTTGCATCAGTAATATTCGATGCGGGAGCAGATAGGAGTTTTGTTTCTTTAGCATTTAGACCGTTAATTGGCTTGAAATCGGTAAAGATGAGGATTGCATATGCTATTGAACTTGCTGATGGGTATGAAATTAGGGCTAGTGATATAATTCCTGGTTGTACTCTGAATTTAGCTGATAAACTCTTTAGCATTGACCTAATTCCTATAGAGCTAGGTAGTTTTGATGTGATAGTAGGGATGGATTGGTTATCCAAAAATAGAGCAGACATTGGTTGTTATGAGAAAGTCATCAGAGTGCCTCTCCCTAATGGAGAAACCCTTATCATACACGGTGAGAAGCCAGGAAGAAGTTTAAACATAGTATCAAGCGTGAAGGTTCACAAGTACCTGAAGAAGAATTGTATTGCATTCATGGCCCACGTGCTAGAAAGAGAACTAGAAGCTAAGCAACTCAAGGAGATTCCAGTGGTTCAAAACTATCCCGAAGTATTTCCGGAGGAATTGCCCGGTCTACCCCCTTATAGACAGGTCGAATTTCGGATAGACTTAGTTCCCGGAGCGGCACCGGTAGCAAAAGCACCATATCGCCTTGCACCATCCGAGATGCAAGAACTATCCGGACAACTTCAAGAACTTCTAGACAAAGGGTTTATTCGACCAAGTTCTTCACCTTGGGGAGCCCCAGTGTTATTCGTCAAAAAGAAAGATGGTTCGTTCCGAATGTGCATTGATTACAGAGAATTGAACAAGTTGACAATCAAGAATCGATATCCCCTCCCTAGAATAGATGACTTGTTCGATCAGTTGCAGGGCGCTTCCTACTTCTCAAAAATCGACCTTCGGTCAGGGTATCATCAGCTAAGAATTCACGAAGAGGACATTCACAAGACAGCGTTTAGAACCCGTTATGGACATTATGAATTCTTAGTCATGCCTTTTGGACTAACGAACGCACCCGCTGTATTCATGGATTTGATGAATAGGGTCTGTAGACCATACCTAGACAGGTTTATAATTGTCTTTATCGATGACATACTTGTTTACTCGCGGACCAAAGAAGATCACAATAGACATCTAAAGCTAGTGTTGGAGCTGTTGAAGGAACAAAAATTGTATGCCAAGTTCACTAAGTGTGAATTTTGGATTCGGGAAGTACATTTTCTTGGTCATGTGATCGGTGAAAGAGGAATCCATGTAGATCCAGCTAAGATAGAGGCAATCAAGAAATGGGAGGCCCCCAAACCCCCGACAGAAATACGACAATTCCTAGGATTAGCTGGGTACTACAGACGCTTCATTGAGAATTTCTCTAGGATTGCTCAACCATTAACATCTTTGACCCAAAAGGATAGAAAATTTCTCTGGGAAGAGAAACACGAAGAGGCGTTTCAAATCCTGAAAAACAAGTTGTGCAATGCACCAATTCTGGCTTTACCAGAAGGATTAGAGAACTTTGTGGTGTATTGTGATGCGCCTCATCAAGGATTAGGATGTGTGCTAATGCAAAAAGATAAGGTCATTGCATATGCTTCCAGACAACTCAAACCGCACGAGAAGAATTATACCACCCATGATCTAGAACTAGGAGCAATAGTTTTCGCCCTTAAGATATGGAGGCATTATTTGTACGGAACCAAATGCACCATTTATACCGATCACAAAAGCCTTCAGCATATCCTGGATCAGAAAATGTTAAACATGCGGCAGAGAAGATGGGTAGAGTTGTTTAGTGATTATGATTGTGAGATACGATACCACCCAGGAAAGGCTAACGTAGTAGCCGACGCTCTTAGTAGGAAAGTAAGAGTGAAACCTTCCCGTGTGAGAGCTTTGGGAATGGTAATTCAGACAAGCTTGAAATCTCAAATCATTAATGCCCAGGAGAAAGCGTTATGCAAGGAAAATCTTCCAGGCGAAACTTTACATGGTTTGGAAGAAAGATTTGAAACCAAACCTGATGGAGTTCGTTATTTTAAAGACAGGGTCTGGATTCCAAGGGTTAACAACCTGAGAGACATGGTATTAGAAGAGTCTCATCGATCTAAATACTCCATCCACCCTGGAGCAGATAAGATGTACAAGGATCTTAAAGAGTACTATTGGTGGCCTGGAATGAAAAAGGATATTGCCTTGTACGTCGGGAAGTGTTTGACATGCTCAATAGTCAAAGCTGAACATCAGAAACCTTCCGGGTTGTTGCAACAACCTGAAATTCCCCAATGGAAATGGGAGCAAATATCTATGGATTTCGTTACCAAACTCCCTAGAACTGCTAGAGGTCACGACTCAATTTGGGTCATAGTGGATCGACTGACGAAATCCGCTCACTTTCTCCCTATTCGAGAAGATTTCAAGATGGAAAAATTGGCCCAAATCTACATCGACAAAATTGTTTCTCTGCATGGTGTACCCCTATCTATCATTTCTGATAGAGATAGTCGTTTTACATCTCGATTTTGGTGGATGTTACAGAGGGCACTAGGAACCAAGATAGATTTGAGCACAGCTTACCACCCGCAGACAGATGGGCAAACAGAGAGAACAATACAAACATTGGAAGACATGCTACGAGCGTGTGTCATTGAGTTCAAAGGAAATTGGGATACTCATTTGCCCCTAATTGAGTTTTCCTACAATAACAGTTACCACACGAGTATCCAATGTGCTCCATATGAAGCATTGTATGGACGCAAGTGTCGTTCGCCCTTATGCTGGACAGAAATCAGAGACAGACAGTTGACTAGAGTCGAACTTATCCAGGAAACATCTGACAAGATTACTATCATCAAAGATAAGCTTAAAGTTGCTAGAGATCGTCAGAAAAGTTATGCGGATAATCGTCGAAAACCATTAGAATTCCAAGTAGGAGACAAGGTACTTTTAAAAGTGTCGCCTTGGAAAGGGCTTGTGCGTTTTGGTAAGAAAGGAAAACTAAGCCCGAGATATGTTGGACCCTTTGAAATCCTTGAAAGGATTGGTCCGGTAGCGTATAAACTCCAATTGCCCCAAGAGTTAAGCGCCATTCACGACACATTCCACGTCTCCAACCTTAAGAAATGTCTAGCCGACGAAACATTAATAGTACCCCTGGAGGAAATTAAGATCAATGATAAGCTGAGCTTCGTTGAGGAACCGATAGAAATCCTTGACAGGGAGGTAAAACAACTTAAGCAGAGTAAGATCCCGATTGTGAAAGTTCGATGGAACTCAAAACGCGGGCCGGAGTACACCTGGGAGCGCGAGGATTACATAAAGGAAAAGTATCCGCAACTATTCCCATGCGATGACAAGCGATGATATAGAATGAATTTCGGGACGAAATTCTTTTTAAGTGGGGGATACTGTGACAACTGTCAATTCAGGTCATTCTTGGACTCATGCATCTTTATAATAACCATTCATGCACAACATGCCATGACCTAGTAGTATAAATTAGGTCAAAAATCTTGCATAAACTAGGATCCAACTAAGGTCTAGGACTAATATACTTGATACTTACAATTCTAGTAAGTTGCTTAGCTACAATAGGAAATGCCAATACTATAATTAGAATAAGCTTCAAACTTTGTTATAATTGAAATAGGGTATAAAACTCTAAAAATAAATTAAAACACTCTAATTATACTTCAACATGTTGTTGAATACCAAACAATGTTCCAAAAACCCTAAAGAGCCAAAAATCCAAAGTTATAAAATATAAAGCTTAAAAACTTTATAAAATTTGGCTATAAACTTCCTAGTATCAAATTATATTAATCAAATTATGGATTATACCAATGAACTAGAAATATAAATTACAAGTATTAATCATAAATTATTTGTTGAAAACAAGATTTTTAAATAAATCAAATTGCTTAATAAACATTTTATAAAAATGAATGTTTTTATATAAAATATGGGAGGGAAGTCTATAAAGTTTAAAATTTAGGAGAGAGGAGGCCAAAAGGCATGCAAAAACCGGCCATCACCTCTCCCCATGCCCTCTCTCTTCCCCAAGGTTGTAATTAATCGCACGACTTGTAAAATTTCAATACATCAGAAAAAGTGTAACAAAATGATATAAATCCAATACTAAAACATAAATTGGCATTTCCCTATATGTAGAGTTTAGTATATTAGCATTAGATATCGACATGGAAACTCACTAGTGCGTGTGTTTGGTGTCGTAGGATCCCGGTAGTAAGACGTTGGTGCATCCCGAAGTACCGCTTGTGTCTACACAAAACATCGTGAGTATTCACGCACTCCCCTATTTTCGTTTTTTATGTTTTGGGGTGGAAAAGCATGTCCAGAAAAACTATTGTTTGCATGTTGTACTTAAATTGAATTGTATCAAACATGATTGCTATTGTATTGCTATGTTTCTTTATGTATGTCTATGCAACACGGAACATGAGAACTTATCGTACAAAGGCCCTTCCCTTATCTCTAACCATTAACTCTTTGAGCCAATGGTCGTTATGGATAGCGCTATTAGGAATTGACAACTCCTCACTCGCCCGAATCGCTGGAGTGCATGATACCATATTCATCTATGGAACGATAAGCATAGATCTCGATAGGGCTTCAGTCATAGGTTTGGTTGAGACTCATTGTTTGCTCATACACATACAAACGCGTTTCTCGTTATAGCAATAAACTTGTATTCATTAATAGCAATCAACTTGTTTATCATTGAAGCAATGTACTTGTATTTACGAAAAGCCTTATTGTACGCTCGATTTTATAAACTTGTGATACTCACCAACTATTTTCATAGTTGACGCTCGTTTTACATGCTTTTTCAGGAAATAATTAGTAAGTGGATGTAAAGATTCATCATCATAGAGCATGCTGCATCGTGTTGAAGCTATTATGAAGCTATATTTTGAACAATGTTATTTTGAAAAACTTGTATTTTGTTCTTTTGAAGCTATGGGTTGTAAACTTTTAAATACTGCTATGGTGATGTATCTTTATCTTTTGCAATGAAACCGTTATCGCTGTCATACCTTGCGTTTCCGCTTTAGCGGGGTGTGACAGTATCAATTCCACCCATTGTCTTGGGCAACTTGGTTATGAAATCCATAGTGATCCGCTCCCACTTCCATTCTGGAATCTCTGGTTGCTGCAGTAAACCGAAGGGCTTCTGGTACTCGACCTTAACCTTTGCGCAAGTAAGGCATCTACTTACAAAGGTAGCAAGCTCTGCTTTCATATTAGGCCACCAGTATAGCTTATTAAGATCCAGATACATCTTATCTGAACCTGGGTGGACGGAATACCGAGTGTTGTGCGCCTCGGTCATGACCAAGTCTCGGAAACCACCGTGTTTCGGTGTCCAGATCCGGTCCATGATGTATAAGGCTCCGTCACCCTTGGCTTCTCATTCTTGTCCATTCCTCTGAGGGATTCACTCGTCACATTTTCAGGCTTCATGGCCTCAAGTTGGGCCGCCTGAATTTGGTTAGACAAGTGTGAATGGATGGTTATTGACAATGACTTGACCCTGCGACCAGAATATTCCTTCCGACTTAGGGCGTCTGCTACTACGTTGGCTTTACCTGGATGATAATGAATATCGCATTTGTAATCACTGAGTAGCTCGACCCACCGTCGTTGTCTCATGTTGAGCTCCTTCTGATCGAATATGTGTTGTAAACACTTGTGGTCGGTAAAGATAGTGCTCTTCGTTCCATACAAGTAATGTCTCCAGATCTTCATAGCAAACACCACTGCTCCCAGTTCAAGATCGTGGGTCGTGTAGTTAACTTCGTGCGTCTTCAATTGTCTGGAGGCGTAGGCGATGACCTTACCTCGCGACATCAGAACACACACGAGCCCTTGGTTCGATGCATCGCAATAGACTACGAAGTCTTCTATCCCTTCAGGGAGAGATAGTATTGGCACGGTGCACAAGGCTCGCTTGAGTGTTTGGAATGCTCTCTCTTGTTTCTCTTCCCAGTCAAAGGTCACGCCTTTCTGGGTCAGGGTTGTAAGAGGTTTCGCTATTCGGGAGAAGTTCTGAATGAATCTGCTGTAGTAGCCAGCAAGACCTAGAAATTAATGAATTTTTGTCGGCGTCTTGGGTGTTGACCAGTTCTCAATGGCTTTAATTTTGGATGGGTCCACGTGGATTCCCTCTTCGCTTACCACGTGTCCTAAGAATTTCACTCTTTGGATCCAAAATTCACATTTCGAGAACTTCACATAAAGTTTCTCCATTCGTAGAGTTCCTAAAACTTGTGGTAGGTGATCGCCATGATCTTCCTTACTTCAAGAGTAGATCAGGATGTCATCAATGAAAACGATGACGAACTGATCCAAGTAAGGTCGGCATACTCTGTTCATCAGGTCCATGAAAACTGTGGGCGCATTGGTCAATCCGAATGGCATCAGCACGAACTCGTAGTGTCCATAACGAGTTTAGAAGGTTGTCTTTGGAACATCCTCCTCTAGTACCCGTAACTGGTGGTACCCAGATCTCAGATCAATTTTGGAGAAGTAATTCGCCCCTTGCAGTTAGTCAAATAGATCGTCTATGCGAGGCAGAGGGTAACGATTTTTGACCGTCATTTTGTTGAGTTCTCTGTAGTCGATACACATACGGAATGATCCGTCTTTCTTCTTAATGAACAAGACCGGTGCTCCCCAAGGTGAGAAACTTGGTCTTATGAAGCCCTTGCTGAGCAGTTCGTTAAGTTGACCAGATAATTGTTGCATCTCTGCTGGTGGTAAGCGGTAGGGCGACTTGGCTACTAGGGTAGCTCCTGGGACTTAGTCGATTCTGAACTCGACATGTCATTGCGGAGGTAATCCAGGTAGTTCTTCTGGGAAAATGTCGGGGAAGTCGCTCACAACTGGGATGTTCTTTAGTTCTTTCGTTTCAAGGCTCGTGTCGACGACGTGAGCAACGAATGCGTGGTATTCATTGCGCAGATATTTCAGTGCTTGAATACTTGATATAATGCGAAGACTCGCACCAGGTTTGTCGCCGTAGACTATAAGTGTTTCATTAGATGGGAGGTTTAAACGGACTGCTTTCTCGAAGCACATGATGTCGGCGCGATGAAGACTCAACCAATCCATGCCGATGATAACGTCGAAACTTTTTATTGAGACCGGCATGAGGTCGATTGGGAATGAATGGTTATCTAGTGTTAGGGTACATCCTAAGTATATACTACTGGTGTTTTCTGTTTTTCCATTAGCCATTTCTACTGTGAATTGTTCTTTAAGTGCGTGTGGTTGTTGTTTAAGCATGCAAGCAAATTTATGGTTCACGAAGCTTCGCTCCGCTCCACTATCGAACAGAATGCATGCATAGGAGTTATCGAGGAGGATCGTACCAGTCACCACTGACGGGTCAGCAACTGCTTCCCCGTGGCCTATAGCTAGTACCCTCACTGCTCCTCCAACATTTCTCGCTTTAGGGAAGTCCCTCTTATAGTGGCCTGTTTCGCCACATCCATAGCGAGTTGGGCTCGCGCCGGAGCCAGGGACTTGGGAGATCGGTTGTTCCGGGAACTTACAGAAACGAACGGTGTGTCCTTTCCTGTTGCAGTTAGAGCACTGCATTTCACGGCAGGAGCCATTGTGGTGGAAGTTGCATTTGTTGCACTTTGGCAAACTTCCAGCATACTGCGTCATCGGAGCAGTAGCAGTAGCAGGGGTTATCGCGGCATGTACTGCCAGAATTTGCTGCTTCTTGGCAGCTCACTGCTTCTTCTTGTCATCCCAGAACTTTCGCTTGGTTTCAGCGGGTTTGGAGGGTTCCGAGATGGCTAGGATTGTTGTGGTTGAAGGGGTTTTGACACCATGGTCAATGAGTCGTTGTGCCAGTTGCTTGGCACTGTCGAAGGTAGCGGGGTTTGATGATAGGACATTCCCCTGATACGGAGGCACTAGCCCCCATATGTACCTTTCGATCTTATTCCCTTCAGTGGGAACCATATTAGGCTAGAGGGCCACCAGTTTGCTAAATCGGGTAGTGTAAGCAACAATGTTGGTGCCCTTCATGGTCTGGCTCCAAAGCTCCTGCTCTAGTTTCTGGATCTCGCCCCTCGGGCAGTATTACTCAAACATGAGGTCTTTCATCGTTTACCAGCCTATGTCGTTGGCCACGACGAGTGTTAGAGCTTTAGCGTGGCCGTTCCACCACGTTAGGGCTTTTCCTTCAAAGGTGCATGCGGCATATTTGACTTTGCTCGCAGCAGGGCATGAACAAATTTTGAAGATTGATTCAGTCTTCTTGAAGCATTGCGAGAGAGCAATGACTCTGCCGGTGCCATGAAAGGACTTCGGCTGTAGTTGGTGAAATCGTTATAAGAGCACTCTCTCGAGCACACAGGAGTTTCAATCGGGATAGAGTTTACAGGGGTTCCACCTCTACTGGCATCAGTAGAGTGATACTGTGCCATGGCAGTTGCCACTGCTGCACCTATGGAAGCATTTAGGGATGTTGTATCGATGACCGGAGGTGGAGGAGGCGGTTTAGGTGTAGGGTTATTCCGGGGAGATTTGCGAGGAGGCATCTTTCAGCTATAAGTTTATAAAGATGAGAAAAGTGGTAAGAATCAATTTGTAAGTAATGTGAGAATGACACATGGACTAACTAACCATAGCCCAACAATTGAATGAGTGTTTGAGATCATAACAAGAAAGATGTGTAGGAAAACCCAAGTGTAAAGATTCTTCCCACAGAGTAGGTAGTTGTCAATAATACTGGTATCACTGATGTAACGAGTTTAATAAAAATTGACCTAATAGTAGGTCTTACATCATACCATACGGAAAGTTTGACAGTTCTTAGATTCCTAATTAGAGTACTGAAAGTTACGAATATTTTACAGATAAGTGCTACTCAGAGCACAGATGTTAAAGGCTAATCCTTCACCCAAAAGATAATGATGTATTAGACATCATCTAACGGCGATGAGTATTCCTCGGGAGAACCCTAAGGTCTCTCATTTGTCGGATCACCTCTTGAAGGTGTTGTTCGTGAGTCCCTTGACGAGCTCGAAGTTCCGTGACTTCTGCTTGAGAGGCAACCAGATGTTGCTGTAGGGTTTCATTGATTCTCCGGGTTCGTTCCATGTCTTCTTCGAGACGGCGAATGAGGACTGTGTTGACACCCTAGTTGGCATCAATCTACACGACCCGGTCGATGGCTGCTCGACCTTGCTCGACATTACGTGCTATTCTGCGGATAATGATAGGTAGAGCTCGGTCAGTAGAGCCACCATCACTGACGTTGTAAAAGGTTCGGTCCCCAAAGTATGGTAAGGGTTGACCATGTTCGTCACTCCAGCGATTCAAGTTATCTACCCACAAGGGAGTGGGACCTGGAAAAGCTGGTCGAGGGTTGTCGTTCGGGGCTTGACCTACTGGAGGTAGGTTGTTGACTTCGGGCTCAGAGTCTGATCCATCTAAGAAGCCTTCAGCTTGATGATCATCCAACAGAATTTGGTGTTCATCATCAGACTCTGCTTCGAGCCATCTTGCGTTGCCTTCATTTGGAAAGTACGGGTCGCCGTGATGGAATCCAGCCATTTAAATCTACGCGAGAAGAGAGGTATAAAGATATAGTATATATGTAGTTAGTAGTACAAAATACACCTATAGTATTTTAAGTTTAGGTTCTACTGATCTTCTTGTGGTATTGTTGGTAAGTTTTTAGACTGGTTAACACATCACAACTATTCTAAGGCATATGCTAATCACTCCTTGGACCAACATAGTTGATCAGGCTATGCCATTCCCAGGACTGAACATATATCCCCGAGCTTACCTGTGATATTTAACAATCGTAATACTTTTGTTCTTGTCATTGTGACACTGATTTTAGTATGAATGCAGACTAGTATACTTAATTAAATATTTTAATATTTAAAGTATAGACCCTTGGTCAGAGTGTTTTAATCCCAAATGGGTTTATAGTTTAGTATATCTTTTATGGGTTGATATACTTGATTCACTTTAAACAATGCTCTGATACCAATCTGTCACACCCCAAAACCAAGAACGGCGGAAACGTTCTAGGGCGGAGGACGTCATGTAAAGTATCACAACACAGTAAATGTAAATAAGCAAACAACATCATCCATTGCATTAAATATATAATTTTAATACAAGCGTGTTCTGTACAGTATAGACACCAAAAATAATGTATATCAAAATAATAAGATGAGTCTTGGATGCGCTCCATCTTCTCAAAAGCTGGCCTCGGTACCTGTCTACTGATGACCTGAGAATACAAGTTATTTTGAAAGAGTTTATCAGCATTAAGCTGGTGAGTTCATAAGTATTTTAGTGTCGGTAATTGTCATCCGAAAATGTTTGAACATGTATCAAGTATAAGTTTGTAAAATGTATGTAAAGGTTTGTAATTGTTTGTAAAAGTTTGAATCTTTTTGAAAAACCTATATTTTCTATTAAAGTAGCATTCTACCAACGCTTAACTGTTTGGTATGCTCGTTTGATGTAAAAGTGTGTAATTTCCCAAGTGTAACTATCATTTAACAAAATATAGTTTGTACATTAACGTTTAAGTGAGGTTATCACTAAAATATGTAATAGGTAAATCATTGTAGTACTGTAGTTTTGTATTATAAGAACTGCTGCTGTACTAACTACCTTAAACCGGATTTATATTAAGGTCTAATGTGATAAATTGCACCATGCTATCGACTGGTAACAACGACATAATGAATGGTCGTAATAACGGAATGACGTTTGGCACCCGCAGACCTGCAGGTCCGGCTGTAGCTAGCAACAAGGTGTAGGATAGTCAACCAAGTATAGATCTATACGCAAACTCACGCTCTCCCTCCAAGAGAATTCTGGTTACAACACGGGTCATGACATTTAAGGCATGCTCCGACACAGTGGATCACAATTGTTAACGTGTTCATGTATTTGTAATGTTTCTCGTTCTAGTATAGTTGTATATGTCCTGTTTCTAGTATAGTTGTATATGTACTGTTTCTAGTATAGTTGTATATGTTCTATTTCTAGTATAGTTGTATATGTACTGTTTCTAGTATAGTTGTATATGTACTGTTTCTTGTATAGTTGTATACGTTCTGTGTTACCCCGATGGTAAGTAGCTATTGATCTACTGATAAGCGTGAATATGGAAGTACTTTTATGTCTATACATGTATATATGATATATAACTAATATTGAAACGACCTTCGGATGGTCACCCGAAATCCCACCAGACCACATCCAAATCGAGGAAAAGGAAATAGGGCGAATGGCCTTCCTAAGCCCTTTAAACATTACTTATATATCTATACATATATGGGCATGCAATTTATAAGAAGTAAAACAAAGTTTCATAAAAGCATTTGATAAGTAAAAAGAGTTTGTAAAACATTTTGAAGTGAAACAGTTTGAACACTGATAGAATCATTGGTTTTCTAGTTATTAAGCACATGTGATTAATGTAATCACGTGTGATTGATGTAATAACTGTAAGTGTTTAAATTGTATCCCCCCCCATAAAGTATTTAAAACATTTAAAAACATTTCAAAGGTTGATTAAAGGGGTATGAACTCACTTGTGGTGAGTAGATTGGATTGATGTATCGGGTATTGTGCTAGGTGGCAAACGGAGACTTGTTCACACGTACGAGCCTAGTTATCATATAATGAGCATATATATAACTAATTAGCCAAATAACAACTTAACAAAATAATTTGAGACACTTAGGAACATGTAAACACTTTATATAAGTGTTATAGGTCCTAATGGTTGCATCTAAGTTGATACGGGACAAGGCTAAAGGGGTTTAATGCACCAATGACCTTGTGTATGAGTTCACCACCCAACAAACCGCACCTATGGAGTTTACGATCATAAACTCCTTGAGTTTACGTCCGTGAACTCCACACTTGTTGGTTTTGGGTGTTTTGAAGTGCTATATTGATCCTAGAATAAGCCTAGCCTTGTTGGAATTATCCTTGAAGTAGTTTAAGGCCTTGGAATGCTCCTTTGGGGAGTTTACAGCCAAAGGACCATATCCCCTAGAGTTTACAGCCGTAAACTCCTATGGGGTGTTGGTTTTAATTCATTTAAGGCACTTGCACATGTACGATAACTTCCATGTTTTTGCTTAAGGCTAAAGGCGACATTAGGCACACATTTATTCCTTTACGTGGGGTTTACGGCCCAAGAGATGTTCCTTGGCCGTAAACTCCCTTTAAGGGATGATTTTGATGTCATTTTCTCCCCATTCAAGTTACAAGTATCCAAGGTTAATTGTCTTAAGGCCTTAGGGGTGTTTAGGGTACACTTTACCCTTGAAAAAGGGGTTTACGGCCCAAGAGCATATCCTTGGTCATAATCTCCTAAAACTCTATGATTTTGAAGTGTTTTGGTGTCCAAATTAGCTACAAGCATTAGAGGGTAAATGTCTTTAAGCTTTAGGGGTGATTTAGGGCACTTATAGCCCTTAAAAAGGGGTTTACGACCCAAGAGATATCCTTGGCCGTAAACTCCTATAACTAGTGGTTCTTGATTGATTTCTAGCCTCTAATGTTTATACATTAAGTCCTTAACTAGTTGTCTAACAAGGAATCGGGACTAGGAAGCTTTTAGGCTTCGATTTGGAGTTTACACCCCAAGAACATTCTTGGGCCGTAAGCTCCCGGATCTTGTATTTTGGACATATAAACAATGTTATAAAGCATCTAACAAGTATTAAAACACATTTAGGAAAGTAGACTCACAATCCGGGATGAAAACCCGAAGATCCGTCAGAGAGAAAATGGCTTTTCTCTAGTCGGAATTGTGAATAATGAATTAATTAAATTCAGAAATCAATTTATAGTCCTGAAATATTTTGACAGAGAATATTTTTATTCCGGAAGTTGGACTATAACATTATGGAACTTGGAATGTTCAAGTTTCACAAATCCAGGAGCATCCACTCTCCTGATATCTCCTAAAACGTAAATCCTAATGTACACAAACTTGTTCGGAAAAGTGTGAAAATCACTGAAACTGGACTGGCTTCTATTGAATAGATATCGTTCGTACAAATGGAAATTTCGGGTTGTCACACAACAATTCATGATTCCTCTCCTTAGCCAAACAAATGAACTAAGGTGTCCTTAGAGGATCAATTGTGATAAGTTTTCATAATCACTAAGATAATCATAAAACAAGATGCTCGAGTACTCTCCAATCTCTTTAGATTGGAGAAACTTTTATCTTCCTGCCATATTTGGTTCTTCTTATCCATTCTGTCATACATTGAAACCTTTCCAATGTTTCAGAATTACTCTTAAACATTTAAGCATAATCATATTTTTTTAACTTTAGTAAACTATGATGAATAGTCTTTGTGGTGGACTTGATCAGCGCACACCCAAGTGTACCCGATCCCTTTGTCCTTCACTTGACTCACATATACATGTGAACAAGGAATAACTCTTAATTTCCCAAAGATGAAAATTTCCAATTCATCATACAATACAAGTTGCATGATTCCAAGTTTCTATCGAAATGAACCTTGGATGATGAGAATCGTACCTTATTTGGTAAATTATGACACTACCACAAATGAAAGAATCAAATCCATTTACCAATAGTGCTTATCAATGGAAACATATAAACAACAATTTTTTCACAAATGCCATTGTAAGGATACTTAAAATAAATAAAACAATACTTTTCTTTTATTTTAAAAAACTTGTGGAAAAACTTATCCTTTACAATGCAAGTACATATGAAAAACATTTTGTTGTCTATTCCTAAGCAATATATATCATAACTCTTATGCAACAGCTAAAAATTCTGATCATCGGACCATGCTATCGAAATCCATCTTCGCAAACAGAATCAACATAATCATACATTAAGCTTCCTTTGATTCTTCCAAAACATCAAAATGTAATTACATTACGTCATGTATTAACAATCTCAAAAAGAGACTTAAATAGAGTTAGATAATGGATTTTATCTAAAGCAAAGTCAAACTTTTTGACTTCACCTTCCTTATGAACTTTCCTGTAAATTGGGCAGCTTCGTAACCAATGTCCCTTTTACTGGCAAAAGAAATATATGGACTCTTTGGAAATGGTACATGGGACAATCACAAACTTAGAATTTCTCTTTACGATTGGATCAAACGACTTGACCATGGCCGATCCTTTTCATTTGGGAAGAAATTTTTTTTCTGGACTTCTAGTGTTATCATTGTTAATGTCCATGAAAGTTTGGTAGGTAGATCTTCCAATCAAATTTGCTTTTCCAGTGCTACAAATCATTGTCGATTTAGCAGCAACAAGTAAATAGGTAAGATCATTAAGGTTCATGTCGTGGTCTGTCATCAGGAAGTGACTAAAGAACCCAGTCAACAACCAACTTTACTCAATACTTTGACATCCTATTCTCCCAGCTTGTCAATATGTTACTTAAACTCTATGATGTAAGCACATATAGACATTGCTTGCCAATAGGGATTGAGTGACTTAGAACATATCAAGTCTTGAAACTTGTGGGATAGCGATATTTATTGGTGGAGGTGGAGGAAGTGAAGTATGATTTCCAGTCCTACTAATACAAAACAAATAGATTGATCTTTCACCTTGGTTGCCATTTAGGATATCATCTTCATTAGGACACTTGTTACTAAAGATTTGGGAAGACCATAGTTGTCTAAAGGAGACATCAATAAGGGAGAAATTCAAGTTAGTTGATTTAAATTCCTTAATATAACACCCAATATGAAATATTAAGGCTAAGACCCAACAACCTACTTATAACTGGAAGAGGGATGCCGTAATCCAAGTTATAAAATAGTTGAAGGTAGGTTAATGATGATTTACCAATTTCAACCATGAAAAATGAAATATAATTAAGTTTTAATTGGATTTGAGACTCCTAGATATTTGACATACATTGAACATTCAATGGCATGTTTGAATCTCAATTGTGCCCACTCAAGTTTGTGACTGGGATGATGAGGATCACAAATAAGGTGTGAATAACCATGTAAATATACTTGATACCCTTAATAGTTATCACCTAATCGATGTTCCGGTTAAGCACACATGCTCCACCGATCTATGATAAATTTAAGTTGCCGTTTGCCACACTTGGTCAGTCCCAGGTTAGTGTACCAGTTAACCACACATGCTTCACTAACGACTTTACAAGGTACAAAGTGCAATTTCATGGGTTATCACCTTTTCACATTTTCCTAAGTAACTAAGATTGGGAATTTATAAGTGTTTAGTTACTTAGTATTTATCATTATACTTTTAATGAAGGGAGAATAATAGTCATATCCTACCCGTTCGGCTAACGACCCTCCACCAGTCAAGGAAGCGGTGGGTGAGAGTGGACACCCATTAAACTGCCATTTTATAGGCAGTAACCTTATACCACCCTTAGAGACTGGCTTCGTGAATGAGGCCTACTAACGGTAAGATTGACTTTACTCTTATACATACATACATACATACATACATACAAACATATATATATATATATATATATATATATATATATATATATATATATATATATATATATATATATATTGTAACAATGTAATTTTTAAACCAATTTTTTTCATTTTTACAAACATCAAACATGGAGTAATAATTTAAGTTCCAATGTAAATAATATTGTCACGACCGATTACATAACAAAGATCACAAAATAGTTTTCCCCGAGTGTGTATATGATCACGCCGGCGCCTTCCCACTATCCTCGCTAGTACCTGAAACACATAACACAACAACTGTAAGCATAAATGCTTAGTGAGTTCCCCAAAATACAACCTACGCACATACGCCTTTCCAGGCCCTGACCTTCTGGTCCATGTGTCTTAGGGGACTTCCGTCCCGACTGGGTAAGCCTTCCGGTCCGACCCACGTCAACCTTACAGTCCATTTTACAATGCCTTCCGGCCCATAACATATTTACCTTCCGGCCCATAATATAATGCCTTCCGGCCCATATCAAGCATATCATACATGACACATATAACGATTAACTTATCACACATAATGTATATAACTCATATCATATTCGACCTTCCGGTCACACAATTAAACCATTCCGGGTACAGTATAGTGAGAAGACTCACCTCGTATGTCTCGATAACTCGTGAACCCTGGAAATCACTCGTGCTCAAACCCCCGAGCTGAAATCCTCCTATGACATCATATATTTATAATTATTACTTGTACCACTAAGGTTGACCATCCATATCAAGTCAACACTGGTCAACTTGGTCAACAGTCGTTGGTCAAATTGACCGGACTCGGTGAGTGCACTAGAGTGACTCGGCGAGTCTACACGTTTTCACCAACTCGCAAGGATTTTCCCTTTCACATGTCGAGTACTCTCCTAACTCGACGAGCTCCACCTGGTCATGAATCAAGGGGCCACCGCGACTCAAATCGCCGAGTCGCAAGGACAACTCGGCGAGTCCCAACTCGACTCAGTCCACCTGTCAAATAGCTTTCTAACTCTTTGTGACTCACTGAGTCACCCACAACTCGGCAGGACTACACATTGGGTATTTTTAAGGACAATCTTCAAGCTACTCGTCGAGTCTGTTCTTCAGACTCGGCGAGTCCATGCCATGCATCAGCTAAAACTTGCTTTTGCGGTCAGATCCGTTCCATACACACATAGATCTGGCCTTCCCAAGCTCATTTATCACGTAAAGTCTCAGTCTTGGCCGCCATGCAACACATACAAGGCTCTTTTTGGGGAAATAACCTCTAATATGGAAACCCTAGTTTCCAACTCAAAAGAATGGACATAAAGCATATCATTTGGGGCCTTCTGGACCTGCTAAGGTCCAGATCTAGGTTCCATATCTCCATGGGACCTTTCATACTTCAAATCCAAGTCAAATAAGGCAAGAAGAAACCCTAGATTTGACATATTAACCAAAACACAAAGTTTAGCTCTGAAAGTTACCTCAAGAAGGCTCCCTTCATGAAATAGAAGCAGATCCAAGCTCCCCAACTCTTCAAGCTTGATCTTCTCCTTCCTTTCTTGAAATAACACACAATTTGATGAACAAATAGCATCTTATCTCACTCACAAGGACTCTCAACTGCTTTGGTGCACTGAAAGCTCAAGGTGGCTGCAATGAAGGGCCATAAGGTCCTTTAAATAGGGCTTAGGACCGGGACATTAGGGTTTCATTAAACAGCGTGGACTCGCCGCGTCCATCCCTTGGACTCGCCGAGTCCAGACGCGAACCTCCGTCCAAAACCGCGACCCGACACAGCGAGTACGACCTCCAACTCGCCGAGTCCCCTCACAAAATACCAAAAATATGAAAGTAAAGATACCTGGAGATCCGGGCTGTTACAATTCTCCCCCACTAGAACAAGACTTCGCCCTCGTAGTCTCGCTATGCAAATAGCTCCGGATGCTGCTCACGCATCTCATGCTCCGACTCCCAGGTCATCTCTGAACCCTTCCGATGCTGCTACTTTACCAACACCATGGGTACCTCCTTGTTCCTCAACACCTTGATCTTTCGATCTCTAATAGCTACTGGTCTCTCAGCATAATTCAGTCTCGCATCGACCAGAATAACCCCTAATGGAACCACTACCGATTCGTCGGCTATACTGTTGGGGTGCAAAGTTATTCATTCATGACTTTGTAAATGTTTGACTTTTGTAAAACCCACTTGCAAGTGGTGTTTTAGCCTTTAGACCCATTTGTTAGTTAGAGTGAGAGAGAGACATGTAAACACCTCTATAAATAGTGAGTGCATACCACTTGTAGAGGTGTGCTTGAGAGATGTAAATGTGAGTGTGTAAGTGTGTGTTAATTATGTAGTCTAGATCTAGATCCTTTTTGTGTAACACCATATACATTCAATATATCTCTTAAACACCCAAATCACCATGTTCAATTGTGCAAGCTTTAATTCCGCATGCCAAACCATGTTCTTTGTCACAACAATTGGTATCAGAGCGGGTCTTCAAGATCAAGGTGATATTTGAAGAACGATTCTCGGTTTGGCGAATTTTATCGCAATTTGATCAATTTGGGTGAGTCTCTCTCTATGATCTCTCGTAATTTTTGATTCGTGCGTTAAGTTCTTGTTTTTTTTTGATCGTTTTGATTCATTGGATCTAATTCATTTCAAATCTTATTGTTGATCCAATTAATTTTTGTTTAGATCAAAATTCCAAACATCAAAAACAATTCTCAAATTTATTTTACTGTTGGTAAAATCAAAATGAGAATCTAATTCATTTTTTTCTTTACGATTTCATAACCAAATCAAATGAACTCGTTACTGTTCATCATTTCTTGAGTCCATAATAAGCCCAAAATTCATTTGGTTCAGATCTGAGGTCCTTTACTGTTCACAATTCATGGAGTCCAATACATTTGTTTTTTATCCGATTTCATTATGTGAGTCCAATGATTTAATAAATGTTTTCAATATATCTCACTGTTGTTCTTCTTCATGTTACACTTAATGACTTGTACTTTGACTGTTCTTGAATTGCTTTTCTTCAACTTGTTCTTGCGTCTTCATTTTCTTCTCATCACACTTTGGAATCGATTAATCTTGTATGTAATTCCAACTTTGTGAATCGGTTTTGTTATATGTGTTTCAAAATCGATAATGATCAAAATATGACTAAGAAATCGATTTAGTTCAAACTGTAAAGTCGAAAATTAATTTTTGAGATTAATAAAATTGTTCAAGAAATCTTAACTTTTTGTGAAGAACATAGTTTGAACAGTTGTTTAAACCTAGTTTGATCTACGATTTGGCATTGGAATCTTTGATTTCGTGTTTATGGTTCATTGACTCTAAAAAGTCAAACTGTGAAATCAAATGATATGATCGTGATTTTGGAGTCGTGAATCATAGCTAAGGACGGAACTGGAATCAATATTGAGTTGGAATCGATTTCAAAGGAGTAATAATCGAATTGCTTTAAGATTGCGTGATGATGTTCGCAAGTTCAAATTCTGAAAATTTCGAACGGATGGTCACAGATTGCGGTTATTAGGATCGATATTTCAAAGTCGATGGTATCAATTAATGAATGGATTCGCTTTTGGATGTCTAGTTGGAATGATCGAGAATGAAGAACTGATTCAGAAAACTCAATTTTGGAGTTGTTTACGTTGATTTTGTGAATGTATAACAATCGAGTGTTTGCATCTTTCAGCAATGGTTTCGTTAATAGGAATGTTATCGAGTAATTTGAATGATAAATGCGAACTATGAAGATTGAATGAATGATATTGATGGTTTGATTTCGCAACTCTGGAGTCGATACTGGTATCAGATGATTGAGACTGGGTTTTCGCATATGAGTGAATATCAAAATCGAGTGTGCATCCATGACTTATGTTTGATGGATTCGCATTTGTGTGAATCAGTTTAAAGATCAAAGTTGAGTTTGCATCTGGGTTAATTGAATTAAAATGTGAATTTGTTTAATGCGAAGGAATGAAGAAGAAAACAAAATTTTTTCGCATTTGGTACCTGCTCTTTTCAAGAAATAATATAAGTGGTCCAACTTCGCAAAATGGGGTAATAAAAAGATAAAAGTGCAGAATTTTCATTTCGCATCCCTGTAGTCTTCGAAAGATGGAAAATTTTACCCATTTTCGCATTTGGGGTATAAATTTTGAGAAATGGGAATATTTTCGAATCAGGTCCTTGCAGTTTGTGCAAATTGACACTTTTTACCCAGCTTTGGAAAAGCGGGAGAGTTTTGCATATTTTACTGTTTTGGGTGCAACGGGTCACTGCAGAATTTTGAAATTGACAATTTCTACCAATTTTTGAGAAATTTTGTCAAAGGCGATCCGTGAACGGCAATAAAAATTGATTATTTTTTGGGTTTTCCGGATTGAAGCACAAAGTTTATGCCACATGTTAAGGGGGAGTTTTGACACGAAAATTTCCGAATAGAGCACGTTCTCTTTCCTTTGGAGTTTTATAATCAAATTTTGATTATAAAAAGGGGGAGAAGTTTTATATGGAAATTCGAACTTGAATTTTTCATATTACGCGGATTTGAAGACCGAGGTGATCTTGAAGTTTTGAAGATTACGAGATGATGGAATTGGAAGTTCGGAAGTGATGTGTTCGAAATGGGTTTGGAATTATTGAAGATTTTTGGGGTGTGTTTTTATGTGCAACTTTGGGTGATTATTTGGAGTTTGGAATACTCTTAATCATTCATTGCTGCTCGGATTGTAATGTCTCACATCCTAGAGCCCAAATTGAAGAGTCATGGAAGAATTGCAGATTGAAGTTCATTTCGACATGTGTCACCTTTGAGGCTCGAACCGCGTAGTGCTTGATTTTGGAAGATTTGAAGTCGGTCATTCATTCCTAACTTTGAGGGGGAGAATGTTGGGGTGCAAAGTTATTCATTCATGACTTTGTAAATGTTTGACTTTTGTAAAACCCACTTGCATGTGGTGCTTTATCCTTTAGACCCATTTGTTAGTTAGAGTGAGAGAGAGACATGTAAACACCTCTATAAATAGTGGGTTCATACCACTTGTAGAGGTGTGCTTAAGAGATGTAAATGTGAGTGTGTAAGTGTGTGTTAATTATGTAGTCTAGATCTAGATCCTTTTGTGTAACACCATATACATTCAATATATCTCTTAAACACCCAAATCACCATGTTCAATTGTACAAGCTTTAATTCCGCATGCCAAACCATGTTCTTTGTCACAACATATACACATCCTCAAGTGTGACACATGGAAAGTGTCGTGAATCTGCCCCAACTCTGCTTGCAAGTCTAAACGGTAGGCTACCCGGCCCACCCTCGCAATCACACGGAAAGGACCAATATATCGAGGCCCCTACTTGCCCTTCTTCCTGAATCAAATCACTCCTTTCCAAGGAGAGACCTTCAGGAGTACAAGATCACCGACCTGAAACTCAAGCTCGGACCGACGTCTGTCTGCATAACTCTTCTGTCGACTCTGAGCGGTGAACAACCTCTGCCTAACCAGCTGAATCTGCTCGGTCGTCTGGACTACGATCTCCGTGCTACCCATAACCCGCTGTCCTACCTCACGCCAACAGATGGGGGTGCGACACCTCTGCCCATACAACAGCTCAGAGGGTGGCATACCAATGCTCGAATGATGGTTGTTGTTGTAGGAAAACTCTACCAAGGGTAAATATGCATCCCAACTACCCCCGAAATCCAACACACATGCCCGGAGCATGTCCTCGAGCGTCTGAATCGTCCGCTCACTCTGACTGTTTGTCTGGCGATGATATGCGGTACTAAAATGTAACCTAGTACCCAACTCCTCATGAAACTTCTTCCAGAACCTGGAAGTGAAACGCACATCACGGTCCGAAATAATCGAGATCACCACTCCATGCCGCAATACTACCACCCTCATATATAACTCTACCAACTTCTCCGCAGAAGAGCTCTCGTTGATGGCTAGAAAATGAGAATCACCCAAATCGCATCGACTCCCCTCGCAGTCCACGGTAACTTGGTGATGAAATCCATAGTGATTTGTTCCCACTTCCATTCGGGAATATCTAACGGTTGCAGCTTACCATGCGATCGCTGGTGCTCGGCCTTGACCTGCTGACAAATCAAGCACCTCTCGACAAACCAAGCGACATCCCTTTTCATACAGGGCCACCAGTACTCCTTCCTTAGATCCAAATACACTTTCGTAGCACCGGGATGAATCGAGAATTTCGATCGATGTGCTTCCTCCATCAATAAAGTACGCGCACCGCCCACAAACGGTACCCAAATCCAACCCTGAAAAGTCATAAGCCCTTGACCATCCGTGACGAATCCTGATACCTTACCTACAACCGGCTCCTTCTTCTGATGTTCTGGCTTCGCAGCCTCTACCTGAGCTCCTCGAATAATATCCAAAATCGGGGTCACTACCGTCAATCTCATACAAATATCTCGGATCGGGGCGCTTTCCGCCCTACGGCTCAACGCGTCGGCTACCACATTAGCCTTGCCCGGGTGGTACAGGATCTCACAATCGTAATCCTTCACCACATCCAACCACCTCCTCTGTCGCATATTCAGATTTGGCTGATCCATCAAGTACTTCAAGCTCTTATGGTCCGTGTATATTGTACACCAAACCCCATAATAGTGTCGTCAGATCTTGAGGGCAAACACCACAGCCCCCAATTCCAGGTCGTGGGTGGGATATCTCGACTCGTGAGGCTTCAACTGCCTCGAAGCATACGCTATCACATGACCCCTCTGCATAAGCACCGCCCCCAAACCCGATATACAGGCATCACAGTACACCAAAAAATCCTCCATCCCTTCCGGGAGTGCAAGCACAGGAGCCTCGCACAGTTTCTGACGAAGCGTCTTGAATGAGGACTGCTGCTCCGGTCCCCATGAAAACGTAACACCCTTCCGGGTCATCCTAGTAAGTGGCACAGTGATCTTGGAGAAGTCCTTGATAAACCTGCGATAATATCCAGCCAAACCAAGAAAACTCCTGATCTCGGTGGGCAATCTCGGCACCTCCCACCTCAACACCGCCTCAATCTTGGCCGGGTCGACCAATATCCCTTTCTAGTTAACAAGATGCCCGAGGAACTGGACCTCTCATAACTAGAAATCACACTTGGAGAACTTGGCATACAGTCTCTCCGATCTCAAAACCCCAAGAATCTCTCTCAAATGTTCCTCATGCTGATCCCTTGACCTCGAATACACCAGAATATCATCGATGAATACGATAACCGACCGATCCAGCATCGGCCGGCACACCCGGTTCATAAGATCCATGAACGCGGCTGGGGCATTGGTGAGCCCAAAAAGCATCACCACAAACTCATAATGTCCATAACGAGTTCTGAAAGCAGTCTTCTGGATATCTTCCTCTCAAACCCTCATCTGATGATACCCCGACCTCAAGTCAATCTTGGAGAACCAAGATGCCCCCTGCAACTGATCGAACAGATCGTCGATCCTAGGTAACGGATACCGGTTCTTAACTGTCAACTTGTTCAACTCCCGGTAATCGATACACATCCGGTGTCAACCATCCTTTTTCTTGACGAACAAAATCGGCGCTCCCCAAGGTGAGCTACTCGGTCGAATGAATCCCTTTCCCAACAGTTCCTGAAGCTGCGAGGATAACTCCTGCATATCCAGTGGAGCGAGATGATAAGGCGCCTTGGCAATGGGCGCCGCTCCCAGAACCAAATCGATACGAAACTCCACTTGCCTCTCCGGAGGCACACCCGGTAACTCTTCGGGGAACACATCCGAAAACTCGCATACAACCGGAACGTCATCAATCAAATGGGGCCTCCCTGCAGCCACTCGAGTATCCATCACGTAGGCTATGAATCCATTACAGCCCTGCTGCAAACTCTGCCTTGCCCTGGCAGCCGAACAAAACGCCAACCCACACCGAGTCCCCTCGCCATAAACCGTAAGCACTCCCCCACTAGGGTCTCGAATCATCACCAGCTGTCTCTCGCAGTCAATGACTGCTCCAAACTTACTCAACCAGTCCATGCTCACGATAACGCAGACATCTCCCATAGCTATAGGAACCAAGTCTATATGGAACTCACCCCCAAAAATCTCGAGCACGCATCCTCGAATCACCTCAGTGGCGTATACCGCTCTCTCATTTGCTATAGCAACTTGCAGGGGTCGACTCATCACCTCCCGATCTTGTTAGAGGTCTTGTTAACCAGTTCCTTAGAGATCTTGTTAACCAGGAAGGGATATTGGTCGACCTGGCCAAAGTTGAGGCGGTGATGAGTTTGGAGGTGCCTAGGTCACCCTCCGAGATCAGGAGTTTTCAAGGGTTGGCCGGTTATTATCAGATATTTATCAGGCATTTCTCTAAGATCGTAGTGCCACTCACGAGGTTGACCCGGAAGGGTGTCGCTTTTTCATGGGGCCTCGATCCGCAGGCCTCCTATGAGATGCTTCGCCAAAGGTTATGTGAGGCCCCGGTGTTAGCCCTCCCGGAGGGAATGGAGGACTTTGTTGTATACTGTGATGCATCGATCTTGGGGTTGGGAGCGGTGCTGATGCAGAGAGGGCATGTGATAGCATATGCATCGAGGCAGTTGAAGCCTCATGAGACGAGGTATCCCACCCATGACCTAGAGTTGGGGGCACTGGGGTTTGCCCTCAAGATTTGGCGTCACTATTTTTATGGGGTTCGGTGTACGATATACACGGACGATAAGAGTCTGAAGTATTTGATGGATCAGCCCAACCTAAATATGCGGTAGAGGAGGTGGTTGGATGTGGTTAAGGATTATGATTGTGAGATCCTGTACTATCCGGGCAAGGCTAATGTGGTAGCCAACGCCCTGAGTCGCGGAGCGGAGAGCGCCCCATTACGAGAAGTATGTTTGCGATTGACCGTCACAACTCCGGTGTTGGACACCATTCGAGGAGCACAGGCTGAGGCAGTGAGGTCGGAGAACCAGAAGAGAGAGCGAGTTGTTGGCTTGGTATCGGAGTTTGTTACCAATGGTCGGGGGCTTATGACTTTTCTAATGGGTTTTGAGCATTCTAACACTTCCTAAGTTTACATGCAACCCTAATAACCTTGGATCTATGTTTGTCTAATTTGTCATGCAAAGTTGAATTCCAAGGTTATATCCTATCTAGCATACATGGGGAACAATTTTAACATAAAGTATAGATAGAATAACTTACCTTGTTGTTGCTTGTGTTCCTTGAAACCTTGTGAGCCTAGCACCTCAAGTGGTGATGCCTCAAATGCTTCACACAACACCAAATACTCTTGGAAGAACTTATGAGAGAATACTCACTTCTCCAAATCGGCCAAGCCCTCTTTTTCACTTAGTGTAACCGATTTGGGAGGAGATCATATTCCTTATATAGTGTTGACACATCTAGGGTTAAACCCGAATGTGTCATGACTCTTCATTTCCATGACCCATGGGTTTGTAACTCCCATGGAGCATCCATGGAGCATCCTATGGGTGGAACCCAACTTGATGATCCATGGAGCCTTTTAGCCCACTATACAAGATATGGATGATTTACTTAATCAACCCATATATTTAATTAGTTATCTTTTGATCACTTAATTAATTCTAAATTAATTCTTGATCAAACTAATCAAATAATATTATTAATATATTAGAACTTATAATATATTAATAATCTCCAAGCGTTATTTCTCTCATTTAGTTTATCCAATTGCATGGTGCCATGCAACCCAAATGGACCATGCCGGGTCGGGTCAAGTACATACCAGAAATAGTTATGGACTTAGACACCTTATCCAACAGTCTCCCACTTGGATAAGTCTAGTAACTATTACTGCAAGTATGACTTCAGGAACCGATCGGCAATCGTAGCTCTTTACAAGGTTTCTCGAAACTTGAGAAGATGATGGTACGCCATTTAAGATAAGTGATCATATAATCCTCTGTTCTAGATATCAGTCGGACAAATACATGGAACAATGTCTTACTTATTGTCCAACATTTGTTTCCCGAATTCCGATTTGTTTGACAAAGAACTTTATTGAACACATCAATCTAGTTCTGACCGGGCCCGGTACATAGGTCAAAACAAAATCATCGAGGGGCCCAGATATCAGCTTCTAATCCAAGAAGGAACAGATAAACTTCGACTCATATGTTTGTTCTACTACTCATTGAATTACACATAAAAGCACGATTTTATAACATCGAGTTACCAATGCGTTTTTCGTACAATTAAAGCACAACCAACTCGTAAGTAACAAATCATATCTCTAGGTTTAAAGACTTATATGATATTACCGTCTCACGATCACTCGAGATAGAATTCCATGAAGTGATTCCAGTGAGCGTGGGTTGAGTCCAATGCTCAGAACTTATGAGCACTCATGATTGTTGTAGCCTTGTCCCAGACCTCTACAACCAATCATGACAGTCTTGATTCATACCTACTTCCGACATATGACCGACTGTGGAGGTTTGAATAATATGTTATACCAAACAAAATTATTCTGGAAGTCAAAACATGCAAAAGAAATATAGTAAACGATCGACAAGAGATAGCAACACTTTACTCATAAATAAACACTTTTATTCATCATCAAATGTCAATTACACTTTACAAATTTCAAGATTATCTAACTACTAAATCTAATATCATCCTTCAGCCCTATGCTCCGAGCATGCTGGAGATGCTTAACCCGAGTCAGTCCCTTCGTGAGGGGATCTGGCGGATTCTCATCTGATGATACCCTCTTTGCCACGAGGAGTCCTTCTTCGATCCGATGTCTGATGAAATGGTATTTTCTGTCGATGTGTCTGGATCTCCCGTGATCCCTTGGTTCCTTGGCTAAGGCAACTGCACTTTCACTATCACAGAAAATTTCCATCGGCTCTTTAATAGCTGGTACAACTCCAAGGTCTCCAATGAAGTTTCTCAGCCATAACGCCTCCTTTGCCGCTTTGCTAGCTGCAATATACTCTGATTCACAAGTAGAATCTGCCACTGTCTCTTGCTTGGAACTCTTCCAAGAAATTGCTCCTCCATTTAGGGTAAAGACCCAGCCCGACTGAGAGCGGAAGTTATCCCTATCAGTCTGGAAGCTAGCATCACTATACCCTACAACTCTCAAGTCATCACTCCCACCGAAGGTAAGGACCCAGTCCTTAGTCCTTCGCAGGTACTTGAGAATATTCTTTACCGCAGTCCAGTGTGCCTTGCCAGGATTCCCCTGAAACCTGCTAACCATGCTCAAGGTAAAGGCTACATCATGTCGAGTACACGTCATAGCATACATGATCGAACCTACAGCCGAAGCATAAGGTAATCGACTCATTTCTGCTATCTTAGCCTCAGTGCTAGGGCTTTGTGTCTTACTCAGCTTGGCGCTACTCTGGATGGGCAACTCTCCTTTCTTGGAGTTTTGCATTCTGAATCTCTTCAGAATCTTCTCCAAGTAGGTACTTTGACTAAGTCCAATTAGTCTTTTACTCCGATCTCTCAAAATCCTTATCCCCAGAATATAGGCAGCTTCACCAAGGTCCTTCATAGCGAAACACTTTCCAAGCCAGGACTTTACTTCCTGCAACGTTGGAATGTCGTTTCCTATGAGTAGTATGTCATCCACATACAATACCAAAAAGCTAACTATACTCCCACTAGCCTTGACATATACACAAGATTCATCTTCACTCCTAGAAAAGCCAAATTCCTTGACCTTTTCATCAAAGCAAAGATTCCATCTGCGAGGTGCTTGCTTTAATCCATAAATGGATTTCTCAAGCTTACACACTCTATTAGGGTACTCATTACTGACAAAACCCTCTGGCTGACTCATGTAAACATCTTCAGCCAACTTTCCATTAAGGAAAGCGGTTTTGACATCCATTTGCCAAATTTCATAGTCATGAAATGCGGCTATGGCTAACAGAACCCGAATAGACTTAATCTTGGCTACCGGAGAAAAGGTCTCATCATAGTCCACTCCAGGAATTTGAGAGAAGCCCTTTGCAACCAGCCTAGCCTTATAAGTGTGTACTTTACCATCCATGTCGGTCTTCTTTTTGAAGACCCATTTGCACCCTACAGTCTTTCGACCTGGTACATTCTCAACCAAGTTCCAAACTTGATTGTCATACATGGATTGTATCTCGCTATCCATAGCCTCTTTCCATTTGGCAGACTCGGGGCCCGCCATGGCTTCCTCGTAGCTGTTAGGGTCATCATGACTTACTAGTGTCTCATCACTAATAAGTGTCTCACCTTCTGCAGTAATATGGAATCCATAGTAATGCTCAGGTGCACTCCTAACTCTCGTGGAACGCCTCAGAGGTACAGATTCGTCAATTGGCTCAACAGGAGTTTCCTCCTCAAGTTGAGGGCTAGAGTTTGAAGTTCCTTCACCACTTGATTCTTGAATTTCTTCAAGATCAACTTGCCTCCCACTGTCTCCTTGGCTTATAAACTCTCTCTCTCGAAAGACTCCTCTTCTTGCTACAAAGACCACGTTGTCACTAGGTCTGTAGAAGAGGTAACCAAAGGAATGTTGTGGGTAGCCGATGAAAATACACCTCTCACTTCGGGGTTCGAGCTTATCATGAGTCTCGCGTCTCACGAAAGCCTCGCAGCCCCAAATCTTGATGTGGTCTAGTTTAGGTACTTTACCAGTCCACATCTCGTGAGGAGTTTTGGCAACTTTCTTTGTAGGGACTAGATTAAGAATATGGGCGGCAGTCTCTAAGGCATACCCCCAGAATGATATTGGTAGCGAAGATCGACTCATCATGGAACGAACCATGTCCAACAAGGTTCGATTACGCCTCTCAGCCACACCATTCAACTGCGGTGTCCTGGGAGGTGTCAATTGTGAGACAATCCCACATGCCTTTAGATAGTCGAGGAACTCTGAACTAAGATACTCACCACCTCGATCGGATCGAAGCATCTTAATGTTCCTGCCCAATTGGTTCTCGACTTCCTGTTTAAATTCCTTAAACTTCTCGAAAGTCTCTGACTTATGCTTGATTAAGTAGACATATCCATATCTACTGTAATCATCGGTAAAAGTCAAATAATAACGATTAGCATCTCTAGTGGCATGTTTGAATGGTCCACACACATCCGTGTGTATAAGGTCCAACAAACCTTCACCCCTTTCACATGAGCCTGTGAAGGGTGACTTTGTCATTTTTCCAAGTAAGCATGATTCGCAACTATCATTTGACTTTAGGTCAAACGACTCCAAGACTCCATCCTTTTGGAGTTGGCATATGCGTTTCTTGCTTATATGTCCAAGACGACAATTCCATAATGATGCTTTATCCAAGTTATTATTATTAGTAGAATCAATACACAAAACATTATTTCCTAAGTTATCTACAATAGATACAGCTTCATACACACCATCACAAGGTAATGCTTTAAAATAAAGAACATTATTAAAGAAAGCATTAATCGAACCAACTTCATTATCAAACGAAAAGGTGAAACCTTGTTTGTACAATGCATGAAAGGAAATAATATTTCTTGCCATTTCTGGCGAATAACAACACTTATTCAAATCTAAATTTAACCCACTACTTAGCGATAAAGTATAAACTCCAATCTTGGTGACAGGTGTAACTTTCCTATTCCCCATGATTAAGTTTATTCTTCCTTGCTCCACATTCTCACTTCTTCCTAGTCCCTGCAAGTCACAGCAAATATGAATTCCGCAACCTGTATCGAGGACCCAAGATTTCGAATGGGGTGAGTTATTAGAAATGATAGTGTAAATACCTGCATGGTTGGGTTTGACTTTCCCATCCTTTACATCTTGCTGGTACTTTGGGCAGTTCCTCTTCCAATGAGCTTTTTCGTGGCAATAGAAGCATTCCGCCTCTTTTGGGTCAGAAGAAGGAGTAATGAAACCTTTCTTGGTTCCATTTGAAGAAGAGCCATCAAGGGTCCGAGCCTTGGTACCCTTTGAAGATCTCTTTCTCTTCCTCCCTCGACTCTGCCCGATTGCCAAGACCGGAGTTGTTTCTGGAGTAGGAGTGATAGCAACCGACTTCCCCTTAAGACCTGTTTCTGCGGTCTTGAGAAGTCCCTGAAGTTTGCTGAGAGTGACCTCTTCCTTGTTCATGTGATATGTCATGCGGAATTGATCATAGCACGATGGTAAGGAGTGCAAAATGATATCTATTGCAAGCTCCTCAGGAAAGTTCACATTGAGCTTCAGCAACCGATCCACATACCTTTGCATTTTCTGCATGTGGCTCGTGACGGACTCTCCGTCCTTCATCATGGTTGTTATCATGGAGCAGATGACTTCGTACCTCTCTTGTCGTGCACTTTGATGGTATCTTTCCATCAAATCTTGGTGCATTTCATAAGGGTAGAAGTCTTCGTAAGACTTTTGGAGTTCAGCTGTCATGGTGGCTAACATGATGCAAGCCACCTTGGTTGCATCTCTTTCATGAGTATGAAAGTCAGCGATCTCCTGGGGAGTTGCAGTGGACTCGTCAATTTCCTTAAGCTCCTTGTCAAGGACATATTCTTTGTCCTCGTAGCGGGTAATCATCCTGATGTTTCTGATCCACTTATTGAAGTTGGATCCATCAAAGGTGACTTTCCCGCATAGACTCATAAGAGTAAAGGAGCCATTAGGATTCGAGCCAGAAGCATTAGTTGAAGACATCTGAAGAAGAAGAACGAGTTTAGTTTAGATTTAAGAGAGTCCTTAATAAAACACCCAAATGTAATATTATGGCTAGGATCCAATCACAATATAATATAACTTAGAAGAGGTATGTCGTAATCTAAGCTATACCATATTTGAAAGGTAGGTGAATGACGATTCACCAATTTCCACCACGAAAACCGAAATAATAAATATTTAGTTTTTATTGGTTTTAGAAATTCCTATATTCTTTGAGATCCAATGAACTTTTCAAAGGCATGTTTCGATCTCGGGAGTGCCCTCCAGGTTTTGTGACTGGGATGCCGAGGATCACAAAACGAGGTGTGAAGTAACCATGCAAATTACTTGGTACCTTTAAAGTTTATCACTCAATCGATGTGCCGGTAAACCACACACGCTCCACCGATACTATAATAAACTTTTAAGTCACCCTTTACCTACCTTGTTAAGTCCAAGTTAGTGTGCCGGTTAACCACACACGCTCCACCAACGACTCAGACAAAGTGTAAAGTGTAATTTCATGGATTAGCACCTTATT
Source organism: Lactuca saligna (assembly GCF_052625555.1). Taxonomy (NCBI): domain Eukaryota; kingdom Viridiplantae; phylum Streptophyta; class Magnoliopsida; order Asterales; family Asteraceae; genus Lactuca; species Lactuca saligna. Next base: position 215,905,635 of record NC_136420.1, read on the forward strand.
CACATTTTTCCTAAAGTAACTAAGATTGGGAATTTAATAAACATTTAGTTACTTTATATATTCATCATACTTTGAATGAGAATTTATAAGTCCTTGTCTTACCCGTTCGGCTAACGACCCTCCACCAGTCAAGCAAGCGGTGGGTGAGAATATTCACCCATTAAGTCACCATTTTATAGGCAACAACCTTATACCCACCTTATAGACCAGCTTCGTGAATGAGGCGTACTAGCGGTAAGACGACTTGTTCTTATACATATATATATAATTAATAAATTATCATAATATAAGTATAAGGGTTGAATTTTAACTTTTAAAATTCTAGGGGTTGGAACTAAAGTTTTATCTTAACTTTACTTGTTCCAAAACTTGAGGGCAAGTTTTGTAACTTTCAAAACTTTTCATTTCTTGTAACTTATGAGTTTAATAGAGTCATAAAATGAAGACTCTTCATTTTTATAACTCTTGTGTTTTCTTAATGGTTTTTAACTCAAGTGACTCTTGGTTTTCCATAACTTAAGGATAAGTTATGGACTCCATTAAAACACATTATGATCAAGAATTAAACTACCAAATAGGTTACAAATAATTCCTATGATCATCTAAAACTTCATAAGAACAAGAACATGAATATGAACATAATCAAAAAATTACATAAAACTTTGTAATTTTGATAACTAGTTGTTGTAAATGAATTAGCAAAATATTACACCACCAAAAACAAGTTTATATTTACTAAAACAGTTTAGGGTAATGTTTCTAATTCATTTTCCAGCAACTGAATCGAAATTCTGCACTCATTCGACCCTACTCGCCGAGTGCATGAACATGACTCGCCGAGTTGGTTGAAGATACACATGGACTCGGCGAGTCCCCCCTATGGACTCGGCGAGTCCGATCGCAGACAGCAAATTTTCGATTCTGTTTTCAACTTTTAAGAACAAATAAGAACAAACAAGCCTAGGCTCTGATACCACTGATGGGTTTTGAGCATTCTAACACTTCCTAAGTGTACATGCAACCCTAATAACCTTGGATCTATGTTTGTCTAATTTGTCATGCAAAGTTGAATTCCAAGGTTATATCCTATCTAGCATACATGGGGAACAATTTTAACATAAAGTATAGATAGAATAACTTACCTTGTTGTTGCTTGTGTTCCTTGAAACCTTGTGAGCCTAGCACCTCAAGTGGTGATGCCTCAAATGCTTCACACAACACCAAATACTCTTGGAAGAACTTATGAGAGAATACTCACTTCTCCAAATCGGCCAAGCCCTCTTTTTCACTTAGTGTAACCGATTTGGGAGGAGATCATATTCCTTATATAGTGTTGACACATCTAGGGTTAAACGCTAATGTGTCATGACTCTTCATTTCCATGACCCATGGGTTTGTAACTCCCATGGAGCATCCATGGAGCATCCTATGGGTGGAACCCAACTTGATGATCCATGGAGCCTTTTAGCCCACTATACAAGATATGGATGATTTACTTAATCAACCCATATATTTAATTAGTTATCTTTTGATCACTTAATTAATTCTAAATTAATTCTTGATCAAACTAATCAAATAATATTATTAATATATTAGAACTTATAATATATTAATAATCTCCAAGCGTTATTTCTCTCATTTAGTTTATCCAATTGCATGGTGCCATGCAACCCAAATGGACCATGCCGGGTCGGGTCAAGTACATACCAGAAATAGTTATGGACTTAGACACCTTATCCAACATTTTCAGGGGCATATATGGGTACCGTTTGTGGGAGGAACGCGTACCATTTTGATGGAAGAGGCTCATAAGTCGAAATTCTCAATCCATCCTAGGGCCACTAAGATGCATTTGGACTTGAGGAAGGAGTATTGGTGGCCCTGTATGAAGAGGGATGTTGTGTGGTTTGTTGAGAGGTGCTTAACCTGTCGTAGGGTTAAGGCCGAACACCAGAGACCGCATGGTAAATTGCAGCCGTTGGAGGTTCCTGAATGGAAGTGGGAATAGATCACCATGGATTTCATCACCAAATTGCCAAGGACTGCTAGGGGAGTAGATGCAATTTGGGTGATTGTGGACAGGTTGACGAAGAGCGCTCACTTCCTTGCTATCAGTGAGAGTTCATCTGCAGAAAAGTTAGCAGAGATTTACGTGAGGGAAGTGGTATCTCGACATAGGGTGCCGATCTCGATTGTCTCAGACCGGGATGTACGTTTCACTTCCAAATTCTTGATGAAGTTCCATGAGGAGCTGGGTACTAGGCTGCATTTTAGTACCGCATATCACCCCCAGACAGACGGACAGAGTGAGCGGACGATTCAGACGCTCAAGGACATGCTCCGGGCATGTGTATTGGATTTCCGGGGAAGTTGGGATACGTATTTGCCCTTGGCCGAGTTTTCTTACAACAACGACCATCATTCGAGCATCGGTATGCCACCCTTTGAGCTATTGTATGGGAGGAGGTGTTGGACCCCCATTTGCTGTGGAGAAGTCGGACAACGTGGTATGGGCAACACCGAGATTGTACTTCAGATGACAGAGCAGATCCAGCAGGTCAGACAGAGGTTATTGACTTCTCAGAGTCGACAGAAGAGCTATGCGGACAAACACCGGTCCGAACTTGAGTTCCAGGTCGGCGACCTTGTGCTCCTGAAGGTCTCTCCTTGGAAAGGAGTGATTCGATTCAGGAAGAGGGGCAAGTTGGGTCACCAATATGTTGGACCATTTCGAGTAGTCACGAGGGTAGGCAGGGTAGCCTATCGTTTGGATTTTCCAGCAGAGTTGGGGCAGATTCACGACACTTTCCATGTGTTGCAATTGTGAAAGTGTATAGCCGATGAGTCCGTAGTGGTTCCATTAGAGGATACTTAGGTGGATGCGAGCCAAAATTATGCTCAGAGACCAGTGGCAATCAGAGATCAAAAAATCAAAGTTCTGAGGAACAAGGAGGTACCTTTGGTTTTGGATCAGTGGCAGTATCGGAAGGGGTCCAAGATGACTTGGGAACCGGAGCGTGAGATGCGCGAGTAGCATCCGGAGTTATTTGCAGAGCGAGACTTCGTGGGTGAAGTCTAGTTCTAGTGGGGGAGAATTGTAACAGCCCGGAATTTCCAGGTATTTATTATTACTGTATTTTCGGAGAATTGTGAGGGGACTCGGCGAGTTGGAGCTCAAACTCGCCGAGTAGGATCGCAATTTTGGACGCGGGTTCGCGTGTGGACTCGGCGAGTCCAAGAGTGGAGTCGACGAGTCCACGTTGTTTAATGAAACCCTGATTTCCAGGGTTTAAGACCTATTTAAAGGGGCTTATGGCCGTCATTTGCGGCCACCAACCCCTAGAGAGAACCCCTAAAGAGTTTTGAGTGTTTTGGGAGAGAAAAGAGGCCATTATTGACCTTTGAAGCTTGGTATGGCAAGGCAAAGGAGATTCTAGCTAAGAGAAGGCAAGGGAAGTGGACATTCTTTGATTTTGGAGCTCAGAGCATCATCTTGGAGGTATATATTGGCTTCCTTTTTCGGTTTTTATGATGAACATGGGGGTTTAGGGTTTCTTGACCCCTTTTTTGGTTAGATTTGATGTCCATTTTGTCCCTATTCATGATAAGGCTTGAGATGAGATCCATAGAGGTCCAGAAGAGTTGTATTCCTTAAGCTTTATGAGGGTTCATGAGAGTATTGGCCTAGAATTATGAGATATGGGGCTAAAACATAATTTATGATAAAATAGTTGTTGATTGAGCCCCAAGGTTTGGACTTTACGTGATTATCATGCTTGGGGAGGCCAGATCTATGAATGTATGGAACAGATCTAACCTCAGGAATGAGTTTGAGTTGATGCATGGCATGGACTTGCCGAGTCTGAATAACAGACTCAGCGAGTAGCATGTAGATTGCCCAGCACCACTCAACGAGTGGTCTTGCCGAGTTAAGGGATTGACTCAGTGAGTCAGGGAGAGTCATAATGGGTTGACAGGTGGACTGAGTCAAGCTAGAACTCGCCGAGTTGTTCTTGAGACTCAGCGAGTTGAGTCGTGGAGGCCCCACAACTCATGCCAGGTGGACCTCGTCGAGTTAGGAGAACACTCGTCGTGTCAAGTGAGGATCCCAGGAAATCAGTGTATGCGCATAGACTCGCCGAGTCGCTGTAGTGCACTTGCCGAGTTCAGTCAAAGTTAATCATTAACCATTGACTAGTGTTGACCTATGTTGACTTGTTAAGGGATCATCAACCTTAGTTGTGAATTGTTATTTAGAGGCGTATTGTGTTATAGGAGGACTATAGATCGGGAGATCGAGCACGAGTGATTTTAGGGACTTGCGAGTTACCGAGATACGCGAGGTGAGTCTTCTCACTATACTTTACCTTGGGTAGGTAACTAGAGTTATGTGATACAGTTTTTGTATGCTATATATGTGTTATTTGTTGCGCTGCATTATTCTATGTGATTTATGATGTGCATGTTTACAGAGTTAGAACCTAAGGGTTCACAGTGTTTGGGTGCACGGACCCACAGAGTTATAGCCTCGAGTGGCAAATATGTGTTATATGTGGTATTTTGGGGAACTCACTAAGCTTTGTGCTTACAGTGTTTGGTGTTATTTGTTTCAGGTACTAGTGACGATCGTGGGAAGACGCCGGCTTCATTAGTACACACGCATGGGATTTTTATGATTTGGATATCTTGGGATTTTTGTATTACTTCGATTAAATTTCAAACATGGTTGTTTAAGAATATTAAGTGAATTATGTTTTTATATAAAAATGAAAATTTTGTTTCCAAATTTACGGTGTTACAGAAAATTAGCCAAAATCATCCAAAACGAGTTCTGAATCGCTAATGTAACTTCCCTAACTCATGAATTAGCATCTTAGACCTTCAAATTCGGAATTTTTATGAGGAATGAGACCATGAACAAGTGTTTACGGTCTAGGAACCACCTTAGGCCGTGAACACCTCATATGAGGGTTTTGAAGCCTCAAAACTCCTCCAAGACACTTCTAGGGCTTAGATTTGGCCTAGAAACATGCATGCATGAGCTTAGGACCCCAAAATCGTATCATATGATGTATGGACATGAGTTTACGGCCCAATCATGTTCTTGGACCATAAACCCTCATTCATGGACCATAAACTCATGTTAATGAGTCAAAATGCCCTTAAACACCTTCGAAATGCTTCCATGGGAGTGTAGAACCTCATAAACCTTCATGTGATGCACCAAATCATCATCAAATGGGATAAACTTGAGTTTACAGCCCAAGAACATTCTCGGACGGTAATCCCACATCCTTAGGCTGTAAACACCCCTCAAAGGGTGTTCAGGTGCCTTTAACCCCTTGAATAGCTTGGATTTGGACCTAGAATCACATGTAATTAACCTACAACCAACAAAGCCCTTGATTCATGGAGAAACATGAGTTTACGGTTGAAAACTCATGATTTTAAGGTAGTAAATTCCCCAAGAGCATCTCCTTAAACCGTAAACTCATTTCCAAGGCCATTCCAAGTCCCGATCACTTCGTAAGCCATGAAATCGACCCTAGAACCTTCCCGTGAGCATTGTATGGCCATTTGGCATCCAAGAACCCACCACCCATGAGTTTACGGTCGAAACCTCATGGGGATATGTTCAATAGGCCATAAACTCCTCATAGAGTTTATTTTTGAAGAGTAAACTCCATATCTAGGTCCTACACATCCATAGATGTCACCCGGGTCACTCCGAACACTTGTATTGAAGTGTTTTCACATCTTGGAGTGCATATTCATGTCTAATTAGTGGTTCAAAGTCTAATTAGATGCAATTTCATATAATTTCATATTACATAGGAACCTTGCGCGTTATCAAGCCTCGAACTGACACATAGCATCCAAACCGACACGTTTTCTCATCTAGTGAGTTCATACCCCTACCCATTTTCACTGTTTTCACTGTTTTCAGGGGGAGTACAAGCAAAGTACAAGTGATACTTGTACTCAAAACTTGTTTTATACACGTTGTGTTTCATACTACATATGCATTTAACACTGACACTCGTAACAAACAACCATTTGAACTTACAGGACACATTATCATGTTATTTGTGAATTACATTATAAATTGTTGTATTTATATTTTCACAAATGTTTTCCCACTTTATAATAGTCAAAAGCATAACATTGGAACATGGTTTTATCCTCGGTAACACTCCACAGAGATACGCGGGTGGAGGAGAGTCATTTGATCTTTCAGTATTATTACTAGTAAATTTGTTAGTCCTATAATTGGAGACACGTCCTCGGTGAACACTCCACAGAGATACACGACTGGATGACTCCCCCCCGTAACCACAATCTCTTAGATAGGGAGCCTGATTTGAGTGTAATGATCTATACGGGGCTGACTACCCCGCACCTGGCTACTAGCTAAAACCGAACCGAAAGGTTCAAGGGTGATGAAAGTCATATAGGGTGATGGACTATTTATTGCCCTAATTAGTCTATTGTATGGTTATGGAACTCGCAATTTGGATAACAAAGATTTACATAATAGTAATAATGGGTTAAGTAACTAGTTTACTTGATATTTATTAGTTTTATGAATGTGTTAAAGCCAATACATTTCAGTATACATCTTTTACATTACATTTCGGGTTGGTAAACTAACACGTACTTTACAAGGATAACCAGGTTTTCAGTATACATTTTTCACATTAGGAAAATATGGGATTTTCCTAGGATAACAGTTAAACATAACAAGAACCATGTAACCTAACAGTTAATCAAACATTACTTTTAAGATAATATGGGATTTTCTTGGGTTGTAACATTTTCAGAAACCAAAAGGAAACTCGTACATTTTCACAAAACAAAACCTCTTATGAACTCACCAGCTTTATGCTGATTTTTAAAATTCTTGTATTCTCAGGTCCACATTAGACAGGTACCCGATGATCCATTTTGGTGAAGACGGAGTTCAAAGAAGACACGTCTTGTTTTGTTCGTAAATACTATGTAATACAATTGTACAACTTTACTTTTGAAACAAATGTAAATTTCTATATGTAATGTAATGGTTGTTTACTTTACTTACTATGTGCATTGGATTTTATACTCAACGTGAACTCCGCCCCGGTAATGTTTCGGCCTTCGGTTTTCGGGGTGTGACAGATTGGTATCAGAGCCCTTGTTTATAGTGAATGAAGTATACCAAACCTTACATGGTATAAAACTATAAACACTAAGGGGCCTAAGTGCTCTGAACTAAAGGTATACTTCAAAGTATAAGTATTTTCAAAAGTATAAAGGTATACCTAACCGTCGAGATACGTAACTACAAGTAGAACAAAGCATAAGTAAATGGGTGTTGTATGTTGCGGTTAAACCTGGGCAGTTATGTAGTCATGTCTAGGATCAATATAGCCTGGCCAACTATATTCATTCGAGACACGGCCAACATGTGCTTGGGAGTGACTGTGGTGTTTGGAATGCCAAAAACTTACCCTAATATCCCAAACATCGAACCATGGTCAACCATGGTCGCAGTGAATCATGAAATACTATGGGAGTATTTCTCGAACCAATCCTTTGTAGAGGTCCTCTTTCAAGCGGTATTCCCTGATCATTCCTTTAGCGATAATTTATCTGTTTTGATAACTCATTCTTGCTTTATCGCTTATTCGGAATATCTAACTGCCATATCTCTTGATTCAATTCAGAGGACTTATCGTCCTCTCTTTCATGATCTTATGAGATCAAGATGCCTCCAAGAAAGAGACCCAACTCAAAGACCAACAACCCTCCGCCACCACCTTCTCCTCAAATTGACTTGTAACACTTCAAACAACCATCACTACTGCAGTGATAGCCGCCATGTCACAAATGAACCCTGGTAGTACAGGAAGTGGTCCCCAGCCCCAAAACTTAGAAGATATCCAAGGACACCGAAAAGGGGGTTCTTATAAAGACTTCATGAATGCGAAACCCACTTCCTTTGATGAAACTGGAGGTGTCATTTCCCTCACTCGATGGTTCGAGAAAATCAAATCTAAATTCGAAATTTGTGCTTGTTCGGAGTCCGATAAAGTAAAGTTCGCAACATGTACCTTCAACAACAAAGCCCTGACTTGGTGGAACGACTTAGTCAAATCCCTGACCTAACCTGTAGCTAATGCTATGGGCTGGGAAGCCATGAAAGAACTTCTTCTGGCTGAGTACTGCCCTCGGGGCGAAATACAGAAGTTAGAGCACGAGCTTTGGAACCTAAAGATGAAGGGTTCTGATCTTGCAGCGTACACCTCGAGGTTCGATGACCTGGCACTGCTCTGTCCGAGAATGGTTACCCCGAAGAGTAAGAAAATAGAAAGATTTATTTGGGGGTTGACCCAGGCAACCAAGGGACACGTTTTATCTGCACGGTCGGATACTTATGATAATGCCAAAAGTCTAGCCCAGATCCTGATTGATCACATCGAAGAAGTTGAGGAAACAACCGCGACTCCCGAACCGACCAAGACTAGTGGTGAAAAGAGAAAGCTCTGGAAAAAAAAAGGCCAAACTTCCCAAGGATCCGCAAAGAAACAACAGACTGTAGCAGTCCATGCTGCTACTACCCTCATTGCTGCTTCTTCTGTTGTGGGATCTACAGCTCAGACCCCTACTAGTAGGTATGCTGGTAACCTTCTCCAATGTGAAAAGTGCAAATACCACCACAACCCCGGCACCTGCCGCGAGCTAACATGCACCAACTGTGGGAAAAAGGGGCACACGGTTCGATTTTGCAAGGCACCAGCCCAATCTGCAAATCAATCTTCTGGAGCAAGTGTTGGTCAAACCTGCTATAATTGTGGAGAAGTTGGGCACTACAAGAGGAACTGCCCCAAGAAGGCGACAGCTGATAATACCGGGAGAGTCCTAGCCATGGGATGGGAGGACGCAGTCGCCGATCCCACTGTTGTTTCGAGTACGTTCCTTCTCGACAACTCTTATGCTAGTATTCTTTTCGATTCGGGTGCTGAAAGAAGTTTTGTTACTCATTCGTTCCAACATAATCTAAAACCTAATCCCCAACCATTAACCGAAACTTTTACCATCGAGATGGCTAATGGTGAGAAAGAAAGCGCTGGTGATGTATTGATAGGTTGTAGCCTTACCCTGAACGATCATTCATTTCCCATCGATCTTATGCCAGTCTCCATTAAGAGCCTTGATGTTATCATTGGCATGGATTGGTTGAGTCCCAATCATGCTAATATCCTTTGCTATGAAAAATCCATCCGTCTCAATCTTCCTCTGGGTCAAACTCTCATAATCTATGGCGATAAACTCAGCTCCAACCTTCGCATCATTTCCTGCATCAAAGCTCAGAAACTCTTGCGAAAGGAATGCCAAGCATTCCTAGCCCATGTCATTAACGAGAAACAGGAAGTTAAAGACCTCGCGAGCATCCCCGAAGTCTGTAACTTTCCTGATGTCTTTCCGGAAGAGCTTCCAGGAATTCCTCCCGAACGTCAGGTCGAATTTCGCATTGACCTAATTCCTGGAGCTACCCCTATAGCCAAGTCTCCATATCGTTTAGTTCCAGCAGAAATGCAGGAGTTGTCTAGCCAACTCAATGAGTTACTCAACGAAGGGTTCATTAGACCGAGTTGCTCACCCTGGGGAGCTCCGGTATTATTTGTAAAGAAGAAAGATGGATCCTTCCGGATGTGTATCGACTACCGTGAGCTGAACAAGTTGACCATAAAGAACCGATATCCTCTTCCGCGAATAGATGACCTCTTCGATCAACTTCAAGGAGCCAGCTACTTCTCAAAGATAGACCTTCGGTCAGGGTACCATCAGCTACGAGTTCAGGAGAGTGATGTTTCCAAAACAGCTTTCAGGACTCGATATGGACACTACGAGTTCGTAGTGATGCCCTTCGGTCTAACCAATGCACCGGCAGTGTTCATGGACCTGATGAACCGGGTGTGTCGTGCTTTCTAAGACAAATTTGTCATCGTGTTCATTGATGACATCCTTGTCTACTCCAGAAGTGAAGAAGACCACAAGCAACACTTGAGGTTAGTGTTGGAAACCCTTAGATCTGAGAAGTTGTACGCAAAATTTTCCAAGTGTAAATTCTGTATCCGGAAGGTAACTTTCCTCGGTTACGTGGTAAGTAAGGAGGTAATTTATGTGGATCCTTCCAAGATTAAAGCGATAGAGAATTGGTCGGCACCAAAGACACCCATAGAAATCCGTCGATTCTTGGGTCTCGCTGGCTATTATTGGAGATTCATCCAGAATTTTTCCAAAATTGCCAAACCCCTAACCACTCTAACATATAAAGGTGTACCCTTTTGTTGGAGTAAAAAGCAAGAATCTGCGTTCCAGACGTTAAAGCAAGCCTTGTGTAGTGCACCTGTTTTGTCCCTACCCGAAGCGACAGAAGACTTCGTTGTCTATTGTGATGTGTCTAATCGGGGTTTAGGTTGTGTGCTTATGCAAAGAGGAAAAGTGATTGCTTATGCCTCAAGACAGCTGAAGACACATGAGGTCAACTACACCACACACGACTTGGAGTTAGGAGCTGTAGTCTTTGCACTTAAGATTTGGAGACATTATATCTACGGAACCAAGTGTATGATCTTCACTGACCATAAGAGCCTGCATCACATCCTCAATCAGAAAGACCTAAACATGAGGCAACGGCAATGGGTAGAGTTACTCAGTGATTATGAGTGTGAGATTCGCTACCATCCTGGCAAGGCCAATGTGGTAGCAGGTTCCCTTAGCCGAAAGGAAGCTTCAAGTCGTAAAGTGAGGACACTGACAATGACTATCCATTCCCGATTATCCATGCAAATCCGAGACACCCAAATAGAAGCCCTCAAACCCGAGAACAAATCAAGTGAAGCCTTAAGGGGAATGGATAAGAAACTTGAGATCAGAGGTGATGGAGTCTAGTATTTTATGGACCGAATGTTGATTCCAAAGTCCAGAGGCACACAAGACCAGATACTCTGTTCACCCAGGTTCGGACAAGATGTACCAAGATCTCAAGAAACAATACTGGTAGCCGAACATGAAAGTTGAGATCGCTACATTCGTGGGCAAGAGCTTGACTTGCGCCAAAGTGAAAGTCGAATACCTGAAACCCTTGGGTCTGCTCCAGCAACCCGAGATACCCAAGTGTAAATGAGAGATGATTACCATGGATTTCATCACCAAGTTACCCAAGTGTCCGAGTGGGTACGATGCCATTTGGGTAATTATCGATCGTTTGACCAAATCCGCTTAATTCATTCTGATCAAATAATCATTCAAAATGTAAAGACTCACACGAATCTACATCTAAGAGGTAGTTCGACTGCACGGTGTACCTGCATCCATTATCTCCGATCGAGATAGCAGGTTTACCTTTAGATTTTGGCAGTCTCTTCAGAAGTCTCTTGGAACCAAACTAGACATCAGCACGGCCTATCACCCTCAGACCGACGGACAGAGTGAGAGAACTATCCAAACCCTGGAATACATGCTTACGGAATGTCTCATTGATTTTGGACAGGCGTGGGACACACATTTTCCATTGATCGAGTTCTCATACAACAACAGTTACCACACCAGTATCAAGGCTGCTCCGTTTGAAGCCCTCTACGGTCGCAAGTGCAGATACCCTCTGTGCTAGGTCGAGGTAGGGGACACGCAGCTAGCCAAGATTTGATTCCCGGACAGTGCTCTCACTGGTCCTGAAACTATCCGCGAAACCACCGAAAAGATCATCCAAATCCGAGAACGACTGAAAGCTTCACGACATCGCCAAAAGAATTATGTTGATAACCAACGGAAACCTCTGGAGTTCCAGATTGGAGACCATGTCCTGTTGAAGGTCTCACCCTAGAAAGGCATGGTACGCTTTCGAAAGCATGGGAAACTAAATCCGAGGTATATTAGACCCTTCGAGATCCTCGCTAGGATCTATCTGGTAGCCTATAAACTTCGATTACCTCACGAGCTTAGAAACATACATCCCGTCTTCCATGTCTCAAATCTCAAGAAGTATCTATCTGATGAAACCCTCTTGATTCCTCTTGAAGAGATCGATACCAATGAGAACTTAAACTTCATGGCGGAGCCCATCGAAATCATGGATCGAGAAATCAAACGTATGAAACAAAGTCGCATCCCGATAGTGAAGGTTCGCTGGAATGCCAAGAGGGGACTGGAATTTCACTTGGGAGCGTGAAGACTCAATGAAACAGAAGTATCCACATCTCTTTCCAAATCCATGATTTGTATCTTAATTTTGAATTTCGGGACGAAATTCCCTCTAACGGGGGGATAATGTGACAACCCGAAGTTCGTTCCATTATTTGTAACCCGTTTTCGTTAATAAAGTTGTTAAGTTCCAAAATTTTCCGTTAACTTCGTTTTAAATAAATTATTGCGACTTCTATTAATGTTTTAATAAGGTGTTGCAATACATTTTAAAACATTAAAATATTTTCTATTTCATTTAGAAAATATTTAGTTTTATTTAAGTCGTAATTACGATAACTTTATCGGGTGCGACCAAAAGCACCGTCTAACGGCAGTATCGGGTAGAATTCCACCGGTAACAAACTCAACCCCTATATAAGGGATTGAGTGACATCATTTTGAGGCATTTACTCTCTCTCTAAAAACTTTCTCTCACTACTCTCTCTCTAAAATCCGAAAATTAGCCAAAATCATCCAAAACGAGCTTCGAATCACTAAGGTAACTTCCCTAACTCATGAATTAGCATCTTAGACCTTCAAATTCGGAATTTTTGTGAGGAATGAGACCATAAACAAGTGTGTACGGTCTAGGAACCTCCTTAGGCCATGAAGACCTCATATGAGGGTTTTGAAGCCTTAAAACCCCTCCAAGACACTTCTAGGGCTTAGATTTGGCCTAGAAACTTGCATGCAGGAGCTTAGGACCCCAAAATAGTATCATATGATGTATGGACATGAGTTTACGGCCCAAGAAAGTTCTTGGACTATAAACCCTCATTCATGGACCATAAACTCATGTTAATGAGTCAAAATACCCTTAAACACCTTCACAATGCTTCCATGGGAGTGTAGAAACTCATAAACCTTCATGTGATGCACCAAATCATCATCAAATGGGATAAACTTGAGTTTACAGCCCAAGAACATTCTTGGACCGTAAGCCCACCTCCTTAGGCCGTAAACACCCCTCAAAGAGTGTTCAGGTGCCTTTAACCCCTTGAATAGCTTGGATTTGGACCTAGAATCACATGTGATTAACCAACAACCAACAAAGCCCTTGATTCATGGACAAACATGATTTTACGGTTGTAAACTCATGAGTTTAAGGTATTAAATTCCCCAAGAGCATCTCCTTAGACCGTAAACTCATTTCCAAGGCCATTCCAAGTCCCGATCACTTCCTAGGCCATGAAATCGACCCTAGAACCTTCCCGTGAGCATTGTATGACCATTTGGCATCCAAGAACCCACCACCCATGAGTTTACGGTCGTAAACTCACAGGGATATGTTCAATAGGCCATAAAATCCTCATAGAGTTTATTTTTGAAGATTAAACTCCATATCTAGGTCCTACACATCCATAGATGTCACCCGGGTCACTCCGAACACTTGTATTGAAGTGTTTTCACATCTTGGAGTGCATATTCATGTCTAATTAGTGGTTCAAAGTCTAATTAGATACAATTGCATATCATTTCATATTACATAGAAACCGACACGTTTTCTCATCTGGTGAGTTCATACCCCTACCCATTTTCACTGTTTTCACTGTTTTCAGGGGGAATACAAGCAAAGTTCAAGTGATACTTGTACTCAAAACTTGTTTTATACACATTGTGTTTCATACTACATATGCTTTTAACACTGACACTCGTAACAAACAACCGTTTGAACTTACAGGACACATTATCATGTAATTTGTGAATTACATTATAAATTGTTGTATTTATATTTTCACAAATGTTTTCCCACTTTATAACAGTTAGAAGCATAACATTTGAACATGTTTATGTCCTCGGTAACACTCCACAGAGATACGCGAGTGGAGGATAATCATTTCATCTTTCAGTATTATTACTAGTAAATTTGTTAGTCCTATAATTGGAGACACGTCCTCGGTGAACACTCCACAGGGATACGAGAGTGGATGATTGCCCCCGTAACCACAATCTCTTAGATAGGGAGCCTGATTTGAGTGTATACATCTATACGGGGCTGACTACCCCGCACCTAGCTGCTAGCTACAACCGAACCGAAAGGTTCAAGGGTGACGAAAGTCATATAGGGTGATGGACTATTTATTGCCCTAATTAGTCTATTGTATGGTTATGGAACTCGCAATTTGGATAACAGAGATTTACATAATAGTAATAATGGATGAAGTAACTAGTTTACTTGATATTTATTAGTTCTATGAACGTGTTAAAACTAATACATTTCAGTATGCATCTTTTACATTACATTTCTGGTTGGCAAACTAACACGTACTTTACAAGGAAAACCAGGTTTTCAGTATACATCTTTCACATTAGGAAAATATGAGATTTTCCTGGGATAACAGTTAAACATAACCAGAACCGTGTAACTTAACAGTTAATCAAACATTACTTTTAAGAAAATATGGGATTTTCTTGGGTTGTAACATTTCAGAAACCAAAAGGAAACTCGTACATTTTTAAAAAACAAATCCTCTTATGAACTCACCAGCTTTATGCTGATTTTTAAAATGCTTGTATTCTCAGGTCCACATTAGATAGGTACCTAATGATCCATTTTGGCGAAGACGGAGTGCGTAGAAGACACGTCTTGTTATTGTTTGTAAATACTATGTAATACAATTGTACAAGTTTACTTTTGAAACAAATTTAAATTTCTATATGTAATGTAATGGTTGTTTACCTTACTTACTATGTGCATTGGATTTGATACTCAACGTGGAGTCCACCCCGATAATGTTTCCGCCTTCAGTTTTCGGGGTGTGACACAACGCTTGTCGGCAAACTCTTCTGTTGACTCTGACCTGTCTAAAGTCTATTCCTGATATGTTGAATGAGCTTTGTCATCTAAACAACTACCTTATTCCTTCCCATGAATCTATGACCAAAATCTCCCCAACACATTGGGGTGTGACACTTTTTCCCATAGAGGAGCTCAAAAGGCGGCACACGGATATTGGAGTGGTAGTTGTTGTACAAAAAACTCAGCTAAGGGAAGGTAGGAGTCCCAACTCCCACCAACATCAATGACACAAGCTCTTGGCATGTTCTCAAGTGTTTACATGGTCAGCTCACTCTGAACGCCCATTTGAGGATGATAAACAATGCTGAGATGCAACCTCATACCCAGTTTCTCGTGGTACTTCTATCAGAAAACGAGATCTGAACCTAACGTCTTAATCAGATACAATGGAGACTGGAATACCATGTTGAGCCATGCTCTCGTGCACATATAAATTGGCCAAATTCACGGTCGACGAGCTCTCCTGGATAACTAAGAAATGGGCACCCTTGGTTAAGTGGTCCACAATAACCCATATTACGTTGAATCCATTAGCTATCCAAGGTAACTTGGTGTTGAAATCCATCAAACACCTGAAAGACTTCCGATTAAAAGTCAAAAGGATGATAGTGATGAAGAAGTGAGCATTTGTCACAACTGCAAAGGAACAAATCACTATGCCATAGAATGTCGAGCCAAAAACAAAACCAAAATCAAAGACTCAGCATACTATGCTCAAAGAGTCGATGAATTGAAGAAACTGGAAAACCAAGAAAAGCAAAGAGCATTAATGGCAATCCATGAACCAAGCATGGAATATTAGCCAACATCTGATGACGAAGCTAACAATGAACAAGCACAATCAAACTTTTTCTTCGTAGCTGGTGTTGAAATACCATCAAGAGCTCCCAACGTCATAGAACAGGTATGGTCTATGATCTCTGAACTTGGTTTTTCCAAAACAATTTTTGAGTCCCACATAACCAAAATTGAGACTAGTCTGGAAGTTGATCTCAAAATATATCATGACACAATGGTCAATTATGATATTTGCAAATCTGAGTTACAAACCTTGCAACTCAAATTTGGAGAATCAACAAGAACGAAAAGCAAATTGGAAAGACACGTTGAAAGAAAATCAGAAGATTATAGTCACGTCTTGGAACAATTAAATCAGACCCTAATTCAGAAAAGGGATTTGGAACTAAAAAATCAGTCAGTCATTTCTTCTGAAATAAAAGATGTTTTAGAAATGGAAATCCTTCAGTTGAAACAAGACTTTCAAGAATCAACTGACAAATACAATGTTTTAAATGAAAAATTGACTGATTCTTTAAAACAAATCAATTCTCTTGAAACCGAGAATAAAAGACTGATATGGAATATGGATTCTATCAAAGTTGCCAGAAAACTAAGTGATGATATTTTCACCAAGGCAAACACCTTAGGAACTAGCGAAATTGATACGAATTATAGACCAGGAATTGGAAGAGAATCCATTGAAATTGAACAAGCAAAACAGGAAAACATGACGAATTGTGACAACTCTGAATCTACTCTACCTAATCTTCTCACATCTGTTAATGAGGAAAATTCAGATGACGAAACAATTATCAATTGTAGTCCAAATGATATTGCTTTCAGTGTTTTCAAAAAGTCTTTCAAAAGAGTTGTAAATTCTGAAACAGACTCTGCAAGTTCTTTAACTCACCAAATCAAACATACCGATGGAACCACTAAACTCAAAAACTTTTTGAATGGAGAAAATTCCACTTATGAGGATGGTATTACTTCTATACCAACTGCTTTTCCTACAATGACTTCATCAATTGTTGGAAAAACTAGTCTGGGACAAACTACTCCAAGAAACAACAAACAAGCAAAAAATCCTTTCAAGTCACCAAAACCCCACTAATCAAGCCAAACATTTTTGAAAAACAACCAAAGAAACCAGTTAAACCCTACATCATACCTCATAAACAGGTTTCTAAACAAAAACCAAAATCTTTTCAAAAACCTTTTGAAAACCGCTTTCAATATATTACTTTTAATCATTCAAGGAACTTTCAAAAACCATCACATCAGAAAGTTTCAAACCATCATCATCAAAAAGCGTTTCAAAATCGCCCATCACATCCCGGATATGAAGAAAACTTTTCAAACAAACCTTCACATCTAGGATATCTTTCACCAAATCACAGATCTTATCAACCCACAGGTTTTCAAAAACAAATCGCATTTTGGGTAAAATTTATAGATCAAATCAAACCTCAACCATTCCATCTTTATAAACCAAACCATTACAATAATGTGAAGTCAAATGATAAAAGAAATTCATTAAGAAAAGCACCCAAAATAACAACTGACAAACCAGGACCCATTCAGATTTGGGTACCTAAACTTTTTGTCTGATTGCAGGTACTTAATGCTGGAGAACCCAATGGTGATACATGGTATATTGATAGTGGTTGCTCCAAGCATATGACAGGAAACTGGAACTACTTACGTGACTTCAAACCTATACAAACCAATCAAGATGTTACCTTCGGCAACAACATGAAAGCAAAAATCAAAGGTTATGGAAATATAACAAATGGTAATTTTACCATAAAGAAAGTTGCCTTCGTCGATGACCTGAAACACAACCTCATCAGTGTTTCTCAACTGTGTGATAACAATCTTGAAGTTCTTTTCACCAAACAACGAAGCTTGATCATGGACGCCAAAACCAAAGATGTTATAGTTGATTCTGACCATGCCGGAAATATGTATCCACTTGACATGGATCTTATCTATGGTAAACCCGATATATGTCTGCTATCTAAAGCCCCAGCAGATATTAGTTGGTTATGGCACCGCCGCCTTTCCCATCTAAACTTTGGGTATATCAACAAATTAATCGGCGATGATCTTGTTCGAGGGCTACCACTTCTGAAGCTTGATAACGAAACTCTTTGTGTTGCATGTGAAAAAGGAAAACTTTCCAAATCCACTCACAAAAGCATCTCAGAATCTAGTGTATCCGAACCACTAGAGTTGTTGCACATAGACCTTTGTGGCCCTGCCAAAACCCAAACCATACAAGGGAAAAAGTACATTCTTGTTGTCGTTGATGGTTTCTCACGCTTTACTTGGGTCTTTTTCTTAAGACTAAAATCAGAAGCACCTGAAGAGATGATCAACTTCATTAAACAAATCGAGTTGAAGCTGAAACAATCTGTTCGAAGAATCCGAAGTGATAATGGTTTAGAGTTCAAAAACAATACTCTAGATTCATTTCTCAAAGACAAAGGAATTGAACACAACTTCTCAGCCCCATACACTCCACAACAGAACGGTGTTGTCGAAAGAAGGAACTGAACTCTATGTGAAGCTGCAAGATCAATGCTTATCTTCGCTGATCTGCCACAATACTTCTAGGAAGAAGCAATAGCCACAGCTTGCTATACTCAAAATCGTTCCTTAATCCATAAACATCTTCATAAAACACCATATGAAGTCATTAACAACCGAAAACCAAACATCAAATTTTTTCATATTTTCGGTTGTTGATGCTTCGTAAAGAATAATAAAGATCACCTTTTAAAATTTGAATCAAGGTCGGACGAAGGAATTTTCCTTGGTTACTCGTTTTCTTCAGCTGCATATCGAGTAATGAATAAACGTACTAGAGTAATTGAAGAAAGTACCGATGTTCATTTCAATGAATTTTATATTAGGAAATTGGATCGTGAACATTTTGGTTCAAAAATGATTGAAAATATTTTTCAAAATCCAATTCAACAAACACCTTCTCCTGACATAGACATTGAAATCGATCTTGATTTGCTTTTTGAACAACCAAAAACCGCTTACAATTCTGAACTTCTAACTACTTTAATTGACCTTACAGGAACACCCAGTGAAGTAATTCCACAAACAAACCAAAATGATGCAAATCAATTCGAGGGGGAACCACCAACACATACTTCCTCTTTGGAACAAACACCAAATCCTCCTTTAAACACCCCATCCCCAAATAGCCAAAACAATCCCGATGCATCATTTATGGGGGAACCTTCAAATCTATTCCAAGATGAAACACCCGAAGAAGAACAATGGGATACTGAAACTCCAATTATTATAGCAGAAGAGAATCGCTTAATAAAGTGGACCAGAAATCATCCAACAGACCAAATCATCGGAGATCCCAACTTAGGCATTCAGACTAGAGGCGCATCCACAAATGAATGTTTATTTGGAGCCTTCTTATCCACGAATGAACCCAAAACCATACATTCTGCTATAAAAGATCCAAATTGGGTAAAAGCTATGCAAGAAGAGCTAGCAAAATTTGAAAGAAACGACGTATGGAATCTTGTTCCTACTCCACCCGATGTTACTGTTATAGGTTCAAGATGGGTATACAGAAACAAGACTGACGATCAAGGAATCATTTGTCGAAACAAGGCACATCTTGTAGTCAAAGGATATTCACAATAAGAAGGAATCGACTACGATGAAACATATGCTCCAGTTGCCCGAATTGAAGCAATTCGCATCTTTCTTGCATATGTTGCACATAAGAATTTCAAAGTATTCCAAATGGATGTTAAATGTGCATTCCTACATGGAGAGATAGATCACGAAGTATACATCCAACAACCACCAGGTTTCGAAGATCCCAAATTTCCAAATCACAAATTTAAATTGCAGAAAGCTGTCTACGGCTTGAAACAAGCACCTCGATCTTGGTATGCCACGTTGTCAACCTTTCTCGAAGAATCAGGTTTTAAAAGAGGTTCAATTGATCAAACCCTCTTTCGTAAAATCTTTAATAAACATCTGTTAATCGTACAAATATATGTTGATGACATTATTTTCGGTTGTACTGATGAATCTTTAAGTGTTAAGTTTGCAGATCTAATGAAGAGCAAATTTCAAATGAGCATGATTGGGGAGATGACTACTTTTCTTGGACTTCAAATTAAACAGTCAACTGATGGCATTTTCTTCAACCAAGAGAATTATGTCAAAAACCTACTCACTCATTTTTCAATGGAAAAATCCAATACCGCAAAAACCCCAATGGCTTTTGGATACAAAATTGATGCAGACTTAAATGGCAAACCCGTTGACCAGAAAAGATATCATGGAATGATCGGATCACTCTTGTACCTCATTGCCAGCAGACCTGACATCATGTTTTCTACATGTGTTTGTGCTAGATACCAATCAAATCCTATGGAATCCCATGTAGTTGCTGTGAAACGCATCTTCAAATACCTTAAAGATACTCCCAAACTTGGCCTTTGGTATCCAGCTAAATCTGATTTTCATCTGAACGCTTTCACCGACTCAGACTACGGAGGATGCAAGCTAGATAAGAAGAGTACATCTGGTAGCTGTCAATTCCTAGGAGGTAGACTAGTGAGTTGGACTTCAAAGAAACAGACTTGTGTGTCCACATCAACAGCAGAACCTGAATACGTCGCGGCCGCCAGTTGTTGTTCACAAGTCATATGGATGCAAACTCAACTGCGTGACTATGGCTACAAAATCTCACAAATTCCCATATTTTGTGACTCAACGAGTGCAATTGCCATTTCTCACAATCCCGTTCACCATTCCATGACAAAGCACATCGACATTCGATATCACTTTATCAAAGACAACATTCAAAAGGGTCATATCGAACTACACTTCATCAACTCCGAAGATCAAATTGCCGATGTCTTCACTAAGGCTCTCGATGAAACAAAGTTTCAATACTTCCTAGGCCGTCTAGGAATGTTAAATCCAGATAACATCCAACCTTAAACTTTTACTTTTTGTTTGTACAAAACTGTGTTTACTTTCACTCAAAAAGAAAATTCAAAAACATTTGAAAACTACTTTCTTTTCAAAAAAACCAAAAACATTGAAATAACCAATATTTCCAAAAACATTCAGAAAAACAAATCTTCAAAAATATAATAAAAGACTTGCCGTAATAAGCTTTTATAGAACCTTGTGATTAATCGTCTTTTGACTTAATTTTCAGATGCTTATGCTCGATGAAGATTTTAAGTCATATTGATTCTCAATTGGAGTGAAGATTCAAATCTTCTACTTTTCATAATGTACATAACTTTATTTCCTTCAATTTTATTTCATTATTGATGATTTTAAAAAGGGACATAAGGTTAGGAGGTTCAGATGAAAACAAAAACCCATGTGAGAATTTGTGCCTCATCAATCTGAATCATTGTGGAATTCATTTCTTGTGAGCTTAGGTGTGTCACTATTGCTTATAAGGTATATCCGATTATACCTTGTCACGGTCTCATTTTTGCTTAGATATCAAAATGACCAGGGACGATACATTCATTTCTTACATACTAGACAAACTGTCTTTTATGCCACTAATCCCTACCTAGATATAAGCCAACCAAAAATGATGTCTTAAGATCCCGTGATCCATCAACAAGAAAAGACGAAACAATATAAAGAAAAATCAACAAGAAAGCTAAATCATTCACCGAAGAAATACCAAACAAAAAAAACAAAAAAAAAAAAAAAAAAAAAAAAAAAAAAAAAAAAACTCTACATTTGGTATTTTCAAACAAAGTTCAACCAAATGGTTATTTCAAAGAAAACATCAAAAGATCTCGTGATCTGTTTTTAACCATTTTTCACAAAAAGGGATATCTTAATCCCGCAAGATAGATACTCTCAAAAATCCCAATTTTCTCAAATGTAGCAAATTCTCGATGCTAAAACAAAATATCCTTTTACAACAAATAGATATTGATCAACAAAAAGGATACCATCAAAGAAAAAGCTGCAACAACAATGGATTTCCCGGGATACTGTAGCCTTCATCACTGAAGATTCTTAGTTGCAAACTGCACTATGAAAATTGCTAAACCCCTCTACATGTATTTCCCAACGGAGAGAGAGTGAACTTAAATGGTATGAATGAAGAAACCCGCTGAGTAATGCCGAAACCAGTCTTATGTGATTGATTATATAATAATGAGACTAAGTGACCTTTCGGGAAAAGCATAGTTGAACACCTCCAATATGAGTGTGAATCGTCAGAGAGAGATATCACTCGTTTTTAGTGATCATTAACTTGTTCTGCTGCCAGAACAACCAAACACCCAAGTGAAGTGTGAGCTATACCTATGAGCGTTCATCTGAATCGACCTGTTAAACCATTTGTCATCATTAATAATGCTATAAAATCTTAAGAAATTTCTTTAGATACATATATGGCTACCCTTTGATAACCAAACCCGAGACTTTGATTCGGAAACAAATTTCTGAAAATCTTTTACATAAGATATGTTAAAACCAAGTCACAAACTTTCAAATCAATTGCTATGGTTTTATATATATATCTTATCTATTAACAAATCTTTTATCTCAAATCTTCAAAAGTTAAACTGTCAATATGATTATATCATACCTGTCCTTATTTCAGCAATGATCACATAGGGAAAATTGTTGAAAAATGTTCTTATGTAACCTTGAATGTGACCATAACTGAAATAAGATGAACTGATTTTATACAATCTAACAAATATTATCAGTTATTTCAGGTTGCATGAATGCGTGATAAAACGGAAAATACGAAAACACGTGAATGACAAAAACACATATGTGTGACTAAACAATTTCAACAATATATATATATATATATATATATATATATATATTATATACATATGTATGTATTATATATGTACATATGTATTATAAGTTTACCTTGAATCACTTGTTTGATCTTCTTATCCTTGGAGCTTTAGAGTCACAACTATCACTCCTCTAATGGCTTACAAACACCAACTAGCAAGAGGATGATTTGAGAGAGTGGGGAGGGACTTAGAAATCGGCCAGGGTTCCTTTAGTAACAAGGGTACCGATTTCCATGACCCCTAGGGTCTATTATACTTGTAAGGCTCCTAGGGTTTCACCTTTAAGCCCTAATTGGATAACTTAAGCCCTAAGCAATCCTAATCCCTTTCATGATAAGCCTTGGATGGAATTTAGGTCTATCCTAAGCCCCTAAAATCGTCCACCCATTATCTGTAAGGGATTATAGCCTAACGTATAACTATCATACACTTGACAGTTTATGCCCTTCTATTTAATTAATCTCCTTAAGTCACCAAATTAATTCCTAATTAATTTATGACTTATATTAATCAAATAACAATATTATTATTCCTTATAATATTTCAACTCTCGTTGTAAATCATCCTATCAAGTTTCTATAATGAAGGCAATCCAAAAGGACCATGCTTAATCGGGTCAAGTACTTACCAAATATAGTTGCAGCCTTAGACACTATTCCAACAGTCTCCCACTTGGATAAGTCTAGTAACTATACACACCGATTAGCAATTGTTGCTCTCAACGACGTTGTCAAACTCTGAGCTAATCAATTTTGTCCTTTAGATAAGGGATCGTACAGTCCTCTGTATAGATATCATGTTGAAAATCAGATGGAACCATTTGTCTAGCATTTGGTTTCTCGATCTCAGATTTATTCGACATAGAACTTAATCGAACACATCAATTTAGTTCTGACCGGGCATGGCACACAAGTCAAATCAAATCATCGAGCGGCCGAGATATCACTTTTACCCTCTAAGGATAAAAGTACCACATAAACTTCGACTTATATGCATTTATTTATTCATTAATCAACTATACACAACAATGTGTTTTATAACATCAAGTTACTGATGCGGTTTCACACCATCAATGTACAACCAATTAAAAAATAACAAATCATATATCTAGGTTTTAAGACCATATGATATTATTGTCTTGCGGTCACCCTTTTATCACATTCCATAAGGTGATTCTAGCAAGCGCGGGTTTGTTCCAATGCTCAAAACTAGTTCATAAGCACTCATGCACGTGCATCAAACTTTTGCTATGTCTAATACCATTTAGACAATCTACACACCAATTCATGACAGTCTTCATTCATACCTACTTCCAACATATGAACGATTGTGGAAAATTTGAATAATTCGATTATTCTTAATAAACTCAATTATTCTGGAAGTCAAAACATGCAAAGTGAAACAATAGTTAAACAATTAACATAAGATAGTAACATTACTCATAAATAATACTCTTTTATTTAACCATCAAATGTCAATTACATTTATCTATCACGCGTTTCTAACACTATCTAATCTATACTAATATCATCCTTCAGCCCAATGCTCCTAGCATGCTGCAAGTGCTTAACCCTGCTGAGTCCCTTCGTAAGCGGATCTGCTGGGTTATCTTCTAATGATATCCTCTTCACCACGAGTTGTCCTTCTTCTACACGATGTCTTATAAAATGATATTTTCTGTCGAGATGTCGAGATCTACCATGATCCCTTGGTTCCTTGGTCAAGGCAACCGCTCCTTCATTATCACAGAAAATCTCCATAGGCTCGTTTATGGTAGGTACAACTCCAAGATCACCAATGAAGTTCTTTAACCATATTGCCTCTTTCGACGCTTCGCTTGCTGCGATGTACTCTGATTCGCACGTTGAATCAACTACGGTTTCTTGTTTGGAACTTTTCCAAGTTACTGCTCCTCCATTCAGGGTAAAGACCCAGCCCGACTGCAATGGTATTTAAGGATATTCTTCACCGCAATCAAATGGGCTCTACCGGGGTTCCCTTGATATCTACTAACCATGCTCAAAGCAAAGGCTACATCAGGGAGAGTACAAGTCATAGCATACATGATTGAGCCAACTAAGGAAGCGTATGGTACTCAGCTCATTTCTGCTATTTCGGCTTCGGTACTCGGACTTTGAGTCTTACTCAACTTCGCATTATATTGTACCGGTAATTCTCCCTTCTTCGAGTTTTCCATACTAAAACGTTTTAGTACTTTATCTAAGTAAGTGTTTTGACTAAGTCCTATTAGTCTCTTACTTCGTTCTCTCACTATCCTTTTTCCTAGAATATAGGAAGCCTCTCCGAGGTCCTTCATAGCGAAGCACTTCCCGAGCCACGACTTAATCTCCTACAGTGCCGGGATGTCGTTTCCTATGAGCAGTATGTCATCGACATACAAAACGAGAAAGCTAACTATACTCCCACTGGCTTTGACATATACACATGATTCATATTCATTTCGTACAAATCCAAACTTTTTGACTTTCTCATCGAAGCAAAGATTCCATCTGCGAGACGCTTGCTTAAATCCATAAATGGCGTTTTCAAGCTTACACACTCTATTTGGATGCTTCGGATCGACAAAACCCTCTGGCTGAGCCATGTAAACATCCTCAGCCAATTTCCCATTAAGGAAAGCGATTTTGACATCCATTTGCCAAATCTCATAATCATGAAATGCAGCAATCGCTAGCATCACTCTAATAGATTTTATCTTCGCAACTGGTGAGAAGGTCTCATCATAGTCAACTCCGGGAGTTTGAGTAAAGCCCTTCGCAACCAATCGCGCCTTATATGTGTGTACATTTCCATCCACGTGGGTCTTCTTCTTGAAGATCCATTTTCACCCAACGGTCTTATGTCCGGGCACGTTATCAACCAAATTCCAAACATGGTTGTCATACATCGACTGGATCTCGCTGTCCATTGCCTCTTTCCATTTCGCAGACTCCGAGCCTGCCATGGCTTCCTTATAGCTATTAGGTTCATCTAGATTTATTAGTGTACCATCACTAATGTACGTGTCCCCTTCGGTAGTAACATGAAAACCATATAACTGGGGTTGAACTCTAACTCTTTCGGATCGTCAATCGGTTCAACCAGAGTTTCCTCCTCGGGTTGAGGGCCAACGGTAGAGGTTCCTTCATCTATCGACTCTTGAATCTCTTCACGCTCGATTTGCCTCCCACTATCTCCTTGGCTTATGAGTTCTCGCTCTCGGAAAACTCCTCTCCTCGCAACAAAGACAACATTGTCCTTTGGTATATAGAAGAGATATCCAAAGGATTTTTGCGGGTAGCCGATAAAAATACATCGCTCACTACGATGTTCGAGTTTGTCGTGAGTATCTCGTCTTACGAAAGCCTCGCAACCCTAAACCTTGATATGTGCTAACGAGGGAGCTTTCCCTGTCCACATCTCGTGAGGTGTTTTGGCAACCTTCTTAGTAGGGACTTGGTTAAGGATATGGGCGGCAGTCTCTAAGGCATACCCCCAAAATGAGATAGATAGTGAAGCACGACTCACCATAGAGCGAACCATGTCCAACCAGGTTCGATTAAGCCTTTTTGCCACACCATTCAATTGTTGTGTCCTAGGTGGCGTCAATTGTGAAACTATTCCACACTCCTTGAGATAGTCGTGGAATTCAAGACTTAGGTACTCCCTTCCTTGATCGGATCGAAGCATCTTGATTTTCCTGCCCAATTGATTCTCCACTTCATTCTTGAACTCTTTGAACTTTTCAAATGTTTCTGACTTTTGCTTGATTAAGTAGATATACCCATGTCTACTATAGTCATCGGTAAAAGTCGCATAGAAGCGGTTCCCATCCTTTGTGGTTGATCTAAATGATCCACATACATCGGTATGTATTAGGTCCAATAAACCCTCACCCCTTTCACATGTGCTAGTGAAGGGTGACTTAGTCATCTTTCCAAGTAAACAAGATTCACACATGTCATCTTCCCTAAGGTCGAATGACTCCCACACTCCATCCTTTTGGAGTTGGGCTATGCGCTTCTTGTTGACTTGTCAAAGACGACAATGCCACAAGGATGCTCTATCCATACTATTGGAAGAATCCATGCATAAAACATCATTTCCTAGGTTATCTACAATCATAACAGTTTCATAAATTCCATTACATTTTATTACTTCAAAATATAAGACACCATTTAGATATTCACAAATAGAACCATTCTCATTATTAAAAGAAAATCTAAATCCTTGTCTAAACAAACCATGAAATGAAATGATGTTTCTTGCCATTTCTGGAAAATAGCAACAATTGTTCAAATCTAAACATAAACCATTCCTAAGCACTAGAGAATACACTCCAATCTTGGTCACAGGCGACGATCTTCTGTTCCCCATGATTAGATTTATTCTACCATGCTCCACATCCCTATTTCTTCTTAGTCCCTACAATTCAGAACAAATGTGGTAACCACACCCGGTATCGAGGACCCAAGAAATAGCAAGAGATGAATCATTAGATTTAATTGTATATATACCTGTGAAAGACGGCTTGATCTTTCCTTCCTTGATAGCTTGCAGGAACTCTGGGCAACTTCTCTTCCAATGCCCTATTTTGTGGCAATGGTGGCACTCTGCCTCCTTTAGGTTAGAGTTAGGCTTGGCGGGATCAACTTTGGTCCCACTAGAGGAGGAACCATCTCGGGACTTTCCCTTGCGGTGGCTTTTAGATGGAGCCTTCCTCTTCTTGCCTCTTCCTTGCCCAATGGCCAAAACAGGAGCAACGGGTGGATTGGGAGTGGGTGCAATAGACTTGTCCTTGATATTGCTCTCAGCAACCCTAAGGAGACCTTGGAGCTTACTTAGGGTGACCTCTTCTTTGTTCATGTGGTAGGTCATCCTAAATTGGTTGTAACATAGAGGCAAGGAGTGAAGCACCATGTCGATCGCTAAGACTTCCCCAAAGTCAACATTTAACTTGCGAAGATGATCGACATACCTTTGCAGCTTTTGCAGGTGCACGGTTAGAGATTCACCATGACCCATCTTAGCGGAGATCATGTTAGTGAAGATCTCGTAACGTTCTTGCCTCGCGTTTTGGTGGTATCCCTCCAACAAGTCTTGGTGCATTTCGTACGGATACATGTCGTCGTAGGACTTTTGGAATTCGGAGTTCATAGTGGCTATCATCATGCAATGAACCTTCGTTGCATCACGCACATGAGTTTCAAAAGCAGTGATTTCAGCCGGAGTAGTGATTTCAGGATTTATCTTCTTGAGCTTCTCATCGAGGACATACGCCTTGTCCTCGTAGCGAGCAATCGTGCAAATGTATCTTATCCATTCGCTAAAGTTCGTTCCATCGAAAGTCACCTTTTGGCAAAGGCTCATTAATGTGAACGAGCTAGCAGCAACGTTGTTCGCGTTCAACATCTACAAATAGAAAGGACAACGATAGATTAGAATTTGGATCCCTAATTATCACCCAATAAGAAAATTAGGGCTAGGATCCAACAACAATATTTACATATTAGAAAAGGAATGCCGTAATCTAACATGCAAATAATTTGAAGGTAAGTGAATGACGATTCACTAATTCTCCACCATGAAAACATAACTTTAAGTTCTAAATGTATTGAGAATTCCTAGGTTTGTATGAGATTCATTGAAACTTTTCAATGGCATGTTTAAATCTCGATATTCCCCTCTCGTTTGTGACTGGGATACCGAGGGTCACAAAGTGGGTGTGAATTACCATGCAAATTCACATGGTGCCTTCATTGTAACAATCACCTATTCGATGTGCCGGTAAACCACACACGCTCCATCGAACTATGATAAACAATGAATCACCCTTTGCCACCTTTGCTTAGAACCAATTAGTGTGCCGGTAAACCACACATGCTCCACTAACTTCTTAGCAAGGGTGCAAAGTGTAATTTCATGGGATTGCATCAATTCACTTTTCCTAAAGTAACTAGGATTGGGAATTTTGAAAAACATGTAGTTACTTTGTATTTCATATTATACTTTTAATGAGGAGATGAGGTTGCCCTATCCTACCCGTTCGGCTAACGACCCTCCACCGATCAAGCAAGCGGTGGGTGTGAGTGTACACCCATTAAGCGTCATTTTATAGGCAGCAACCTTATACCCACCTTATAGACCGACTTCATGAATGAGGCCTACTAATGGTAACAATAGCATTTAAATTATACATATATATATATATATATATATATATATATATATATATATATATATATTAATCTTGTAATATTATATTAGTATAGGGTTGAATTTTAAACTTGTAAAATTCTAGGGTTTGAAATTTAAATTGTCTAAATTAAACTTTTAATCACAAAACATAAATTTCAAAACTTGAGGGTTGGTTTTAAACTTTTCAAAACATAGAGGATCAAATAAAAAATAATCTAAATTAACATTCAATCACATAATTATCCATATTTGATTTAGTTAATTATTTATTGCAAAATAATTTACCAATTTAATTAAAATAATTAATCAATTATCACATAAGGAAACTAATATTTAACTAATTCATAAATATCTTCAATTAGGTCAATGATATACTCAATTATATCTTAAAATCGGATTTATATTGACCTAATATGATTAATGTAAGTATCCAAAGGATAAATAGCAAGAAATCCCGAAATTAGCTCTTTCTGACGCTCGAACTCGCCGAGTACCACAATGGACTCGCCGAGTCCACTATGGGACTCACCGAGTTCATCAGGCAGGAACACAAAATTCGAATTTTGCAAGCATCAAACAAGCAACCAATGCATCAATTCAATAGAAACCAATCTAGGCTCTGATACCACTGATGGGTTTGGCCATATGAACATTCCTATGTGCACATACAAACCCTAATGCTTGGATCTAGGTTTCTCTAACTGAATATGCATGAATCCAAGACTTCTAATGATCATTCTATCATAATAGCATTGAGAAATCAGAGTTATAAGTTTACCTTGACTCACTTGTTTGATCTTCTGGTCCTTGGAGCTTTAGAGTCACAATTGTCACTCCTCTAATGGCTTACAAACACCAACTAGCAAGAGGATGATTTGAGAGAGTGGGGAGGGACTTAGAAATCGGCCATGGTTCCTTTAGTAACAAGGGTGACGATTTCCATGACCCCCAGGGTCTATTTATACTTGTAAGGCTCCTACGGTTTCACCTTTAAACCCTAATTGGATAACTTAATCCCTAAGCAATCCTAATCCCTTTCATGATAAGCCTTGGACGGATTTTAGGTCTATCCAAAGCCCCTAAAATCATTCACCCATTATCCATAAGGGATTATAGCCTAAAGTATAACTATCATACACTTGACAGTTTATGTCCTTCTATTTAATTAATCTCCTTAAGTCACCAAATTAATTCCTAATTAATTTATGACTTATATTAATCAAATAACAATATTATTATTCCTTATAATATTTCAACTCTCATTGTAAATCATCCTATCAAGTTGCTATGGTGAAGGCAACCCAAAAGGACCATGCTCAATCAGGTCAAGTACTTACCAAATATAGTTGCAGCCTTAGACACTATTCCAACAAAAAGATCTCCAATGGTTGTTTGATGCTTGGTACAACTCCAAGATAAATGATGAAATTCTTCAACCATGTAGGCTCCATTTCAACTTCACTAGCCATAATGTACTCAAATTCGCATGTCAAATCGGCTACAACCTTTAGCTTGGAGCTCATCCACGTTATAACTCCTCCATTTAACAATAATAGTTACCTGATTATGAGCACATATTTTCTCTATCATTATGGAAACTTGCATTAGTGGAACCTGTAACTCACAACTCTTCTCTACTACCATAGACTAAAAGCATATCCTTAGTTCTTCTTAGATACTTGAGGATACTATTTATGGCCTTTCAATAATTATCTTCAGTACTCTCTTGATATCGACTCACCAAGTTAATATCATATGAGATATTAGGTGTAGTATGTGTTATAGCATGCATGATTGATCTTATAATATACACATATGGAACTCCACTCATTCTATCTAGTTCTTCTTATGTTCAAGCTAATTGATCTTTAATAAATGTTATGATATGTTTCATGGGTATATACCTTTTCTTACAATCTTTCATTTTCAATATTTTCAAAACTTTAGCGAAGTATGTACTTTGGCTTAGTAAAACTATATGTTTATATCTATTTCTATATATTCTAATGCCCAATATATAAGCTGCTTCTCTTAGATCCTTCATAGCGAAACAATTATCAAGCCAAGTTTTACCACTCTAAAAGGTTGGAATTGAATTTCCTATAAGGGGTATGTCATCAAAATACAATGCTAGGAAGACCACACTACTCACACTAGATTTGACATATACGCAACAATCATCCTTACTTCTAGCAAATCCAAATTCTTTGACCTTTTTTATGGAAGAAAAGATTCCAGCTATATGTTGCTTGTTTCAGTCTCTAAATGGACCTCTCAGTATTGGACACTCTATTAGGGTGTTTTAGATGAATGAAGCCTTCAGGTTGTCTCATGTAGACATCCATTTCTAAGTTCCTATTAATGAAAGCATTCCTCACATCCATTTACTATATTTCATAATCATAGAAAGCATCTATGGCAAGTAATATTCTAATAGACTTAATCTTAGCTACTGGTGAGAAGGTTTCCTCATAATCAATTCCTTGAGTTTGAGTATAACCCTTTGCAACCAGGCTAGCTTTGTATGTTTTCACATTCCCATCCATGGTGATCTTCCTCCTGAAGATCCACTTGTACCCAACGATTTTAGTGTCACACACAGGATCAACAAAATTCCAAATTTGGTTATCATACATCGATTGAAGTTCACTTTCATTATTCTCCCTCCATTTAGCATCTTTGGTGCATGCCATCACTTCCTTGTAGCTAAATGGTTCATCAATACTAGATAGTGTGTGATCATTCATTAGTATGTCTACTTCGGTTTCTATATGAAATACCATAAAACTTAGGAGGGAATACAAGACTATTAAATCTATGAGCTGGAGGAGTTGGAAGTATGTCGGTATGCTCAACAGGTTCATTAACCTTTGGTTGAGTGGTAGTTTCAAGTAGTGGTCATTCTTTATTTGACTCACGAATTTCTTCAAGATCAATTGGGCTCCCACTTGATTCTTTGGATATAAGCCCCCTCTCAAAGAAGAAGCCTCTTCGAGCAAAAAAACACTTTTTTTCAAAAGCATTGTAGAATATATATATCCAAAACAATTTGAGGACATCCCACGAAGTAACACTTTTCCCATCTAGGTTCTAGTTTATCGTTTACCTCACAAAACACAAAAAACTTTGCAATCCTAGATTTTCAAATTTGCAACACTGTGAGGTTATCTATTCCACATTCAGGATGGTATCTTAACAACCTTCTTAGTTGGTAGGAGTTTCAATATATTACCAGCTATTTCTATGGTGTAACCCTAAAAGTTATTGAAAGTGTAGCTCGGGTCATCATAGATCAAACCATATCAAGTAGCATTCAATTTATTTTCTAGTCAACACAATTTAGTTTTGCCATTCTAGGAGGAGAAAATTATGAGATAATCCCACAATCCTTTAGATTATCGATGAGTTCAAGACACAAGTATTGTCCACCAAATTGAATTGAAGCATCTTGATCTTTTTGCCTAGTTGATTTTCAACTTCCTTTTGGAACTCTTTAAACAATTCAAAAGTTTCTGACTTATTATTAATTAAGTACATATATCCATATCTACCGAAGTCATCAGTAAAAGTCAAAAAGTAACGTTCACCATGCGTTGTGGAAGATTTCTATGGTCCACATACATCAGTGGGGATTAGTTCCATCAGATCATTGCCTCATTCATAGTTTCATGTGAAATGTACTTTTTTCATCTTACCTATTAAACAAGAATCGCATACATCATTTGACCCCAAGTCAAATGATTCCAAGATCCCATCCTTTTGGAGCTTAACGATGTGATTTTTGTTTATATGCAGAAGATGATAATGCCATAAGCATGATTTTTCCTGTACATTAGTATTAGAGAAACAACATTCAACATTAGATTATTAGTAGCTCATACACAAACAACAGTTTTACAAAGACTAGATTTAAATATAAAGGAATCATTTTATACACCAAAATGTCACAATTATTATTATCACAAGCAAATTGAAACCATTTTTACACAATGCCTGAAATGAAATGTCGTTTTGTTCCATATTTTGCGAATATAAATGATTAAATAAAATAAAAGACACTTTATTACTCAAGTCGAGCTTGTATTATTTGATCCTTGTAATAGGTGTAGTTCCTCAGTTACCCATGATCTGGTTCAACTCCCCATGATTTAGTATTCTACTTTCCTTTAGGACATGCAACTCGCAATAAATGTAAGTACCACATCTCATATCAAGAACCCAAAAATTAGAAGTTCACGTACTATGAAGTTCAATCATAAAAATACATGATGAACCAACACCATTGGCTTTGTTCTTCTTCAATTCTTCAAGGTACTTTGGGCGGCTAACTCTCAAGTGACTCTTCTCTTAGCAGTAAAAACAAATGACCTATTTTGGGTCGATATTACGTGTTATATCAAAATCAAATTTTCTCTTAAGGCCTTGATTGGAAGATCCAACTGTGGCTTTATCATTAACATGAGAAAACATATACTTCTTGTTAGCATCTCCATGCTAAATGGACAAAAATGGAGCAACAAGGTAAGAGCTTTTGGTCTTAGCGAAATTACCTTCGGTAGTTTTCAATATTCCATGAAACTTCATGAGGATCTTGCTGAGAGTATTCATATTATAGGTCATGACGAACTGATGATATAAACGAGAAAGCGAGTTAAAGACAATGTCAATGGCTAACTCCTTTAGAAAGTCGACACCCAGATTCTCTACTGTTGCAATGCACAACTTCATCTTTTGACCATGCACACACACATAATTTACATCTTAACATTATTGATCTATCAAGGATTTTACGATCTTGAGTCTTTTTTGCCGATCTTGTGCTTGGAACATTTCTTTAAGTTGCTTATTAATTTCATATGTCCCAAGACTTACGAAACTCTTTTGAAGCTCATGAGAGATGGTCACCAACATGACGCAAGCAAATTCTATAGATTTATCATCACATTTGTTGTAAGTAGCTATATCTTCTTCAAAAGATTCATCACCATATAATGGGGATTCTCATCAACGACATACTATTTTCCCTCATACCTCAAGCAAATCCTCAGGTGCGAATCTAGTCAAAATAGTTTTGACTGGGGAGTTTCTCCTTATGTGGGATTGATATGAGAGAGAAGTTTTAGTTTGAAGAGGGGGGGAGGAGGGAGAGGATAAGGATTGTTGTTTTCGTTCTTCATCTACAAGATGAAAGGAAGTTTAGTTACTAAGAATTTATCTTTCCGTTAGGACTCTTGTAAGTTCACTTGTCGAGATCCTCGCCTTCATAATAGAACCGTAGTGACCCTCGACCGAGAGGTCAAGCGGACAAAGCAACGCTGGTGCCAGTTAGTGAAGGTTGGTTGGGGAAGTTTCCTCCTCACGACTCGATCATTCATACCTACTTCCTTATCTAAATTCTAATTTCGGGACGAAATTCCCTTTAACACGGGGATGATGTAACAACCCGAAATTTCCATTCTGAACAAACCATATCAAGCCAATAGAAGTTGGAACAGTTACAGTGAAATTTTAGACTTTGGGTATATGTTTGAGTATTCAGGTTTAGCACTTAAGGAGATATCAGGAGAGTGGATGCACTAGGGTTTTGTGCAACACTGTTATTCCAATACTCTATGCTATTAGTGTTCATTCCAGGAATAAAATATTTTCTACCAAAAATCTCAGGACTATATATAGAAATCTGAACCATATTCATTCATTAGTTGCATTTCCAACTAGAGAAAAGCCGAATTATCTCTCACAGATCTTCGGGTTTTTATCCCAAATCATTAGTACTTCTATCTAGTTATACTATATAGCTTAGATTGTGTTTTATAACATCAAAATCGGATCAAAACCCCAAGATTTGGAAGTTTACCGCCCAAGAACACTTGGAGAGTAAACTCCTTTTTAAGGGCCCAAAGAGTTCCCAATGTCCCACAAAGCCTTGGAACTCAA
The DNA here is from genome assembly GCF_052625555.1 of Lactuca saligna. NCBI lineage: Eukaryota > Viridiplantae > Streptophyta > Magnoliopsida > Asterales > Asteraceae > Lactuca > Lactuca saligna. Next base: position 215,940,438 of record NC_136420.1, read on the forward strand.
ACTAGAAGACACCATTACATGTTTAGACCATAAAACCAATTAGAAACAATGGCTAGAAGTGAGTTCATAGCCAAGGAAGTTCTTGGGACATGAACTCCATTTTAGGTTGCCAAAATGCCCTAAATGCCTTCATTGAGCCAAGAGACTAGCATAGCACATTACCTTGACGTGTCCAGGACCCAAAACAATCAAAATAGCAACACCTATGGGTGTTCACGGCCGCAAACTCATGACCAAATGGTTCATGGGCCGAAAACTCAAGTTAGGGGTGTTTTGATGCCACAAACACTTCCTAAGGCTTAGGCTTGAATTTAGACATGTACCCTAATGAGTTTAGGACTAGCAAACACCATTAGAACACCAAGAGTAAGGTGTTCACGGCCCAAGAAGTACCAGGGCTGTGAATTCCAAACAATAGTGCCAAATGGTGCTATAAACTATTCTAAAGTCTTGTACACTAGCATTTAGTTCCTAGTTAAATTAGGGACTTGAAAACACCACAAACACACTCCCAAGGGAGATTACAGCTGTAATCTCCAAGGGATATGGTCCCAGGGGCGTGAACTCCTCAAAGGAGTTAAAAAGGAAGCCCTAACACTTGTTTAAGCCTAGAAGCACTTCACCACTTAAGTAGTAATAAATTTAAGCTTCATTTAGAGACCTAGTTGAGAGTTTACGGCCAGGAGTTTACTCCCCTGGGCCGTAAACTCCAACACACATGGTCATTTGACCATAAACTTCCATATGAGGTCTTGCACTCCTTTGTTGCAACCCATCAACCTCCTAGCACTTGACTAAAAGTCTTTTCCTCGCATTCGGATGTTTATACATATTTAATTAGTGTTATAATCACTAATTGTTTATATACATATGTCTTCATATGTAATTACGACCATTGTGTGTGTCTAAAGTCTTCACTTGACACCTAACAGTCCTACCTCTTTAGTTCATCCGTATCACCCACAACAGGTGAGTTCATACCCCTTAATCAATGTTTTAACTACTTTCAAATGTTTTAGGGGGGGGGGGTACAAGTAGAATCATGTTAGTTACTATATCAATCACATGTGATTAGTAAATAGCATTCAAATGATTGGCTACTCATTAGCCGTTTTACCAAACAGTTTCCTTCAAATGTTTTTCATAAGCACTTTATGTGTTTTAAAACTCCTTATTAAACTGTACATTTTACTCTGTATGTTTCATTTCAAACCCATTTATAATTGTGTTTCAAAAAATGTTCCTTTATACTTAAACTGTTTTATCAAACCCACGCTTTTAAAACGTTTTATAGATTAACAACAAGTCAATCGTTTAAATATTAGTTATATATCATATGTACATATATAGTCATAAAGGCCCTTCTAGTACATCCAATGCCCTTGGGTAGCAAGGGTATACATCCATATCCATACGTACCAGTTAGATTACTAGTAAACTATCATAGGGGTAGTTTAGGAAGATACTAGAACTATTACTAGAACACGATATCATACAATAAGTCAGTTCATTCATGAGTCAATACTTGCTGGATATAGAGAATATACATTACAACTAGAACATTTCAGTACATTCCTATTCTTGCTAGATAGAGAGAGAACACACATTACAGCTAGCACACGTAGAACATTTCAGTACATTACATATACATGAATACATTGACATAATTGTGATCCACTGTATCGGAGCATGCCTTCAATGGAATGGCCCGAGTTGTAGCTAGAGTCTCTTGGAGGGAGAGCGTGAGTTTATGTATAGATCACTGGATTGACTATCCTAGACCTTGTTGCTACCTATAGCTGGACCTGCAGGTCTGCGGGTGCCAAACGTCATACCTTTTTACGACCTACATTTGTCGTTGTTAACTGGTCAATAGTATGGTACAATAAATCACAAGATGCCTTAATATAAATCTGGTTTAAGGTAGTTAGTACATCAGTAGTTCTTATAGCACTACATTATAGTACTACATTAATTTTCCTTTTACATATATCTACTACTTCTTTTCACTTAAACATTAAATGTAAAAACTATATTTTGCTAATGATGGTTATACTTGGGAAAATTACACACTTTTACAAGAAACAAACATTTAGAATAGTTAAGTCTTGGTAGAAGGCTACATTCAGAGCAGTTAGGTCTTGGTAGAAGACACCCTTATATAGTAGTAGGAATCATAGGGATTTCTAGGGTTTCTCAAACATTTACAGTTGTTTTACAAAACATTTTCAAAACTTACAGTTCATATACATTTTCAATACTTACAGTTCATATACATACAAATACTTATATACAAATTAAGACACTAAAATACCTATAATCTCACCAGCTTCAAAGCTGATACTCTCTTTCAAAATAACTTGCATCCTCAGGTCAAACATAGACAGGTACCGATGCAAGGTTTAAAGAAGATGGAGCTCGTTCAAGACTCATCTTTCATTTTGTTTATACTTTAGTGTCTATTATAATTTGACAAAACACACTTGTATTAAAATTATATTATTAATGCAATAGATAATGTTGTTGCTTGTTTACTACTTTTCAGTGTTATGATACTGTACATGACGTCCTTCGCCCCAGAATGTTTCCGCCGTTCTTGGTTTTGGGGTGTGACAAAAGGGATGTTGTAAACACATAACAAAATTATTTAGGCATACAATGCAACTTAACACTTTCAAAATTTAAAAACTTCTAGATAAGTTAAGATTCATTTACGTTCAATGGCACAATAATCTCGATTGTGCTTATCTCAAATTTAATGGTGGGGAAACCTCAAACAATTAACTATATGGTTAATCAACCATGCAAAACTGTTTAATACTCGACATAAAAATATTCTCATATTAGCATACTGGTTAACAACACATGCTCCATCAACATAATAATTTCATGAGCGACTCATTATTTTGACTTATATTCTCGCAATGACGTGTCAGTTAACCACACATGCTCCATCATCAGAATATAACTAAAATGTATGTTTTCATGGGTAGCACATGACTGACTTTATATATATATATATATATATATATATATATATATATATATATATATATATATATATATATATATATATATATATATAAACCAACAATTTCTAATTCGAACAAAAAAAGTTGATTACCAATATATTCTGATAGTCAACATATTTGATTGATAGTAGGGTACCAATTAAATAAACTTGGTAACAAAGTTTGTTGTTTTATTAAAAAGTTTCTTCAAATTTAGTTAATAAAAATCTTTAGATAACTTTACCAAATTATATTTTAGATGATAAATTGTCCCTTGTCGTTAACTTTTAAATATTACCAATTAAAAATTACAAAGAAGTTAATAACATAAAATTATTAATTTGTAGGAAGTAAATTTGTTGATAACCAAACAAGTTAATACAAAATATATATATATATATATATATATATATATATATATATATATATATATATATATATATATATATATATAGTACCACAGTCAACCATAAATTGATTATATAATTTGCGCTATGGGGTATGGTAGTGTTTTCACCGTCGGTAATCCTATGTTGCAGTTTTACCGGCGGCCCTCATCCCTTGTTTTACTGACGGTATAATACCGACAGTTGTAGAGACAATGTCAGATGTTTCTTTACAGGTAAATTTCTTACAGGTGAATTTTGAAATTTAAAGAGCTATAATACTAAAAAAACTGAAGTGACTATTTAAATCAAAATGTAAATGAAAATGAAAAGTTTATGGATGAACACCAACATTAACCCAAAAAAACATTTGAAAAGTAATTAATAATTAATTTATTAACTATTAAAATAAATATTAATTAATATATATAGTAGCTACAATGATTTTGGATAATTCTAAATGATGGAAATGTCAAATGCCAATACCAATACCATAGACTTAAAATAAAGATTTTATGCGCAAACATTTGTATACGATTTACCGATTTACTTTAAAAGTTAAAAATAAAAAAGTAAAAAAACTGAAATAAAAAAATAAAAAATTGACATTTATAAAAATATAAACTAATATTTAAAAAATATAATAGAAAAGATAGTAAAAAAAATCAAATAAAAGAAAACGTATAAAATTAATATTTAAAATAAAAAGTAATAATAATAAAAGCTTAAAAACAAAGGAAAAATAAAGAAAATACTAATTTGGTAAATATTTTTTAAACCATACTAAATTGGAAAATACGTTTTCAATAACCTTATTTTAATCAAAAACTCGTGTATGTCTACCTATCTGACCGTAAAAACGATATAACATTGTTTAGCCTTAATCGATTTATGTTGAAAAACAAAAAAAAAAGTATCACCTAACACCGTTTACCCAAAACCCAAAAAATCTAACCATCTAATGAAACCATTTCAATTTTCTTCTCATTTTTTTTTCTTTTCTTTAAAACAACATACATAATTTTATTAAGCTAGCAAGAAGTTAAAACAAAATTTACATGGGAATAGAAGACGTTCGACACTAATTGACGAAGAGAAGTAAGTTATGTCGATGGTAATGCAAGTGGCTTTGGCTTTTGGTTGCGAATGGATCAAATCTCATCTGCCTTGAAGAGCGTTCCCAATCATGATTATAATAAGAGTCTTTCAGGATAATTTTATCTTTTTCATAATAACATATATTATAATCTTGAGAGTCTGGCCCCACTTCTATCAAGTGGCTTATCTCCACGTGTTAAAACCATCAATGAATAATTCCGGCACCGGATTCGCTCACCGCCGACCGGTCCCCTACATTGATTTACTTTAAAGTTTAAACATCTGTGCAGTTTCATGTGAGTGGGGTTCTCAGACGTTTTTTTTTTTTTCCTATAAAATGGTTATCTTATTTTTCTAATACCAAAATTTAAAAAACAACATATCTCTATATATTAGCTTCTATCTTATTGATAAATCATGTTTTCAAACAAATAAATAAATAACTTACATTTGTCGCTAAAAATTATTTCTTTTACATACCCAAATTTGAACCCAAATTTGCAGATCATGTAAAATATAAAGGGAATACAATGTACTTTGTTTTTTCTTTAAGAAAACAAAACAACTTTTTCTATCGTTTCGGTCAGACATTTGGTCACTATATATGTTTATATATAGTAATTATATTTTATTAATAATTATTTCCTTGCGTGAATGTTTGGTCTCTCGTAAGTTCTTTTGCTTTATCATAACCCTCACGTTCAATCAGAACCGGTCTACAGATATATTGGGATCAGTACGAAAAGAAAAAATAGGTCTCTAATATATATATATATATATATATATATATATATATATATATATATATATATATATATATATATATATATATATATATACCATTACAAAAACAACTAATTTATAGAAAAATATTTTTTTTAGCATTTATAGATAAGTTGCTTATCTTCTCTCTATATATGTTATATATTCTACGAATTTTGTACGTTGTAAAGACATGAACCCTGGACGACCGCTTAGGTTGTCCACCGTCTGTATCGAGCTAGCGTTCAACCATTACAATGGCTACTTGAGTTATGGTTCTAATTACAACATTCCGCTAATGACAAAGGCAAATCCATGGACACCCTAACTTTGAGAAAAATTTTAGAAATTAAAGGAAATTCTGAAATGTTTTCACTCTTTTTATGAAGGTTTGAATAAAGGTCACTATAAGTTGAAAACCTAATTCTTGCAACCTTACATCATTTTACGCCTAGTTCTTGAGTTTTAGGAAAAAGGTAATGAGAGAAATGCAGAGAAAAGTTAGAAAAAAAATTGTCTTTTTGTTCTCAAGTTGTAAAGAAGTAAAAGGAAAATTAAACTTGTTCTTTCATTCCAAATATTTTCAAATTGGAAGGAAAGTTAAGAGGAAAAATGAACATCCTATATTCTTCCACTTCTTACCTTTAATAAAACGCAAGAATACTAATTTGTTTTATTTTATTCTCTCTTCCCTTAATTTCCTTTATTTTCTTTCGTTAAATTGAACTCAAGAACAAATATATTGCTTTCTTAAATTGTTTTACAAATTAGTCCGAAGAACAATGAGAATTACTTGGTAACAGGGTCTAAGTAGTTTTCAAACTTTATTTTGTATTGAATGATTATTATATTTAATCAAAATATTGCATCCATATAACTTTTAGGCACTTATGTTTAAACATATCTTTTGTTTTGGTTATGATTATATATATATATATATATATATATATATATATATATATATATATATATATATATATATATATATATATAGGGTTAGGTTCATGTGAGACGGTCTAATTTTGTGAGACCGTGAGACGCATATATATATATATATATATATATATATATATATATATATATTAATTTCTTTTAAGTTTTTTTTAGTTAATTCAAGTTCTGAAAATAATATTTAAAAAACAAAAATTTTCATTGTTCCATTTGTTTTGCATTTTAAAATTATTTTTAGAATATGTACAGTGTAATATTTTATTTAGAATATTTCATGTATTTAAAAAAAAAAAATAAGATTTTTTTTTAGTTAATTCAAGTTCCGAAAATAATATTTAAAAAAAGAATTTTTAAATTTTTCCATTTATTTTGCATTAAAAAAAATTTAGAATATGTCAGTGTAATATTCTATTTATTATATTTCAAAAAAAAAAAAACAAAATTTTTTATTTTATTTTTTTAGTTAATTCAAGTTTCGAAAATAATATTTAACAAAAGAATTTTTGGATTTTTCCATTTATTTTGCATTTTAAAATTATTTTTAGATTTGGTCTCATGGTCTCACAAAATTAGAATGGTCACAAATGAACCTGAACATATATATATATATATATATATATATATATATATATATATATATATATATATATATATATACCATTTCATATATAAACCGTACTATTTACATACCTTCTAACAATGATGAATTTTTACCAATTTTGATTATGATGATTGAGAGTTAATCTCAACATTCTTTAATGTTGTGCAGAACATAGTCAATGAAGATCTTACAAATACGAATAATACAAGATTGGTTGTCAATCGAGATCAACAAGTCGCACATGAAATTTTGGTACATGAATATTTTGTCGATAAATATCTTTATAATGATGCAACATTTGAACATCATTTCTATCTTAATAGGGAATAATTTTTATGTATTAGTAACATTTAAATGTAACATAAGATCATTTCTAAAAAAAAAATGCTTGAAGTAGATTGGCTTTAGTACTATACAAAAAATGGTGGTCGAACTTAGTTAGATAGGATATGATATAGGCTATGATGCATCAGATGAGTATTTTAAAGTATCTGAGAGAATCGTAAATAAGCATGTAGATTATTTTTGTGCATGTGTTTATGAGATTTTTCACAAAGAATATTTGTGCGAATCTACTATACATGATATTGAGAAATTGTATTTTACACATGAAGAGAGGCATTGATTACCAGGAATGATCACTAGTCTTGATTGTACGCAATAGGTATGTGAAAAATGTACAAGTGTGTTGCACGGTCAATATACCCGATGTGATACAGGTGAACCTACTATAATACTAGAGCTTGTTGCATCTCAAGATTTATGGATCTGGCATGGGTTCTTTGGGGTTGTAGGGTCTGATAATAACTATAATGTACTTGGCCAATTCCCATTTTTTAAAGATATATTGGTTAGGAAAACACCTAGTATATCCTTCTCGGTGAACAAGCCTGAATACAAACATGGATACTACGTTTTGTGATGGAATATACCCAAATTACCCCACATTTGTGAGGAATATATGGTACCTGAAACTTAAAAAAAAAAAAAAAGATGTTCAGAAAAAAAAAAAAAAAAAAAAAAAAAACATGAATCTGCAAGAAATGATGTAATGAATATATTTAGAGTCCTCAAGCAGAAATGATATGTAGTGAAACACGTTGGACGACTTTGAATTAATTAAAGGTTACAAAATGTAATGTATTCATGTATTATAATGCACTATGTAGTGATCGCATTGAAAAATATAATAGCGGTCACCGAACGTATTTGACATCGTGATTCTCGTGGTGGTATAGCGGAGATATAATATTTTTTATATTATGTATAGTTATATATATATATATATATATATATATATATATATATATATATATATATATATATATATATATATATATATATATATATATATTATAGCATTATTCATTAAATCATACTTCAGAGTTAAACTCAATCCAATTAATTAGTTAATCAGTAAACCATTCTTCACATATCATAATTAGTTAATCATACTTCACAGGCTGGTTAACAATATCACAACTAATCATATTTTAGCACAATCAACAAAAAAACATAAGTAATACTTAGCATCTTATCATACTTCACCACAATCACAGTTAGCAAATAAAATGATTATGCAATTTGACAGTTAATCATAATACATTACTGTAAGTATTCAACACGAGTAGCATGACAACACATGCATGGCTTCAAATGAAGTCATCACAGTCACAAAATCATAATTTTATTCAATGGAATTGCACAAAAGTTTTGGGTTGGGCTAAGAAAAAACAATTTTATTCAATTGAATGATATAATTTTTTTTAAAATATCAAATAGCCCAAATATGGAATTTATTCAAATAGCAGTATAACAACGCTATAGCAGTGACCATAATCGCAGTAAATCGCGACGCAAATAGTGTCACCGCTATTCCAAACTACTATTTTGAAAATCATGATTTTTTACCTCCGCTAACCGCTAGAGCATCGATATAGCTCCATGATTGACTGGATATATATGCATAATATGATTATTAAACATGAAGGTATATCGATTTACACATACGATGAGAATGAAATAGTTAACCCAGATCAACAATTCATTCTTGGTTCAGTTGAATTCTTAATAAGAGTAGCTGAAATTCAAAATGATGAAACATGTCAAGATCTTCGACAAGACCAAGCAGAGCATCTATACCAAAACAGTATGAACAAAGACTACTAATATAATTGAATTATGTTTTTATGGAACTTTTTTTATGTAATTTTAGGATTATTTTTTAATGTTTTGTATTTTTTTCAGTGTTTTTTTTTTAAATTTATTTGGTTGGTGTTTTTTTAGCTTATGTATTGTAATGTTTTTATGTTCATTAAAAATCTAGCATTTTCATTACATTTTTTATTTAATTTTAGTTACAAATGATGATGTGTAGCGGTGGACACTGGTAAGTTTACCAACCTAATGTATATGTGTGTGTTGATAAGGTGGTGGTGATGTAGCACCAACCACATTTATTGTTAGTGGTAGGCACAGAGAAAACCTAAAGAAAAATCAAATATAAATAAATTGTTAAAAATGGAAAATCAATTTTCAACCCAACCAAGTAACACATTTTGGATCATTATATTTTACTATTTATATCTAATTAGACACACATACATTTAAATCTAGGATAATGAAAGAAATAAAGTGAATGAGACTCATAAGAGAGCAATATGAAATAAATGAGAGAAATATAAAATAAATGGGACCAAATTAAACCAAAACACTCCAAAAGTTTATATCTAGGATAAACACTCATAAAGGTTTGAACTTTATTACTTTACAAAGGTTGAAAAGATGACTAGAGGGCCGAAACTTCTCTAGTTCGTGCTTTATTTCACTAAAACAACAATTTTTTTTTCTTCAAGTAACAAACTAAAGAAATAAGAACACAAGGAAACAAAGGATGGAAGCTAGTGTTTTCTTAATCCGAGGTCTCTAGAGTGATGGAGGCGGAGACTAGAGGAAACGCTAGAGTTAGAGCCTTTTATTAGGTCTAAAACTCAAGACCAAGGGGTTTGAATTATGGTGTCCATGCATAGGAATCTACACAATGGTTTTTTCGTAACTAATAAATATGGCATGCACTGCAACCAGCTCTTAGTTGCGTTGAGAAATCAAGTCCTTCCAAAATTGTCTTTCAAGTAATCCATCAAATAAATAAATATATCAGTGAAATAGGTGTTATAACTTTCCCCTACTTAATTAGGGTTCGTCCCAAAATCCACCTCTACAAAACAAACTTTGGATAATGCCTACACATCTCATCCTTGGGATACATAATCCACTCGAAACCCCATATGTGCCACCACTAAATCTTCACAAACCAAATCACCTTGTTGCATAAGGTTTTTTTTTCTTTCTCTCTAATACTACAACTGGCTTCGCCACATAGTGTAATCGCTTACCAACATGGATATCAACGATAATCAAGTCCATGGTAATATACTCCCACTTCCATACTGGAATCTCTAATGATTGAAGGATGTCTATGGCTTTTGATGCATAGTCTTGACTTTTCAATAAGTCAAACACTTCTCTATAAATCACACCACATTCTGCTTCACACATGGCTTCCAATAATAATCTCATAATTCCTGTACATCTTAGTCTCACCAGGATAAATAGAAAACTTGGACTTTTTTTCCTTGTCCATCAATATTTATTAGGTCCCACCAATGTACAAAACCCAAATCCATCCATAAAAATTCAACAAATCTTGACTATCTTTGGAAATAATGGAAACATGACCCTTAATCAGCTTTCTTCTAGTTATCAACCTTGATTGGCTCGGTATTTGTCTAGCCAATCATCTCTAATAAAGATGTAACCATTTTCATCCTTAACAAAGCCCACATAGAAGTACACTAGTTTTCTTCCAACAAAATGCATTGGCCACAACACTAGATTTACTAAGGTGGTAAAGTATCTCACAGTCATAATACTTCACCACGTTCAATTATCTATGGTGCCTCTTTGTCACAACTAGAAAATTTTATGCCTTGTAACTACAACACTTATGTCAACTATGAATCAAAAACATGAAAGCATGCATGATGCTTACTCTATGACAACATAATTTCAATCAAACACCTCATACAAGCATTGCAAATAGTCAACAAGCAATTGGAAACCCTAGAAGTTCTTGTTTAAGTCTATTTTGGACTAGGACTTCCTTATTCGGCCCAATGGACCAATAAGCATCCAATTTGACTATTTTGGGCTTAGAACTCTTAAATGGGCTCTAATTGGACCCAATTCTATTTATTTTAATATTTTGGGTCATATTGGGCCTAGAATGAAATAAATTATTTAAATGAACCATATTAGGCCATAATTAACCTAATTTAGCCCTAATAGGTCATAAAAATCACATTTATATTTATTTGAACCAATCATCACTTAACATAACCATGAAATAGGCTTAAGCATACAAGGCCCAAACCTTTTCTTTTTCCCTCTCCAAATCTCGGCCCAAGCCTAACCCAAAGAATGAAGAGTTGACTTGTGAGATTGCCTCCTAATTTATACATCACATACCTCCATGCATGGACCAACATGCATCTAAGTTAGTCATCTCAACTCTCTCTCTCTCTCTCTCTCTCTCTCTCTTCTTCTTGATTCTCGGCCGAGAGCTCCCAAACATACACACTTCATCCAATTTTTATTAAACAAACTCTCTCAAAGAACATCCTCACCTTCCTTCATCAAATTTTCGAGAATCAAGAGCTTTTCAAAGAGACTTTCCACAAACATCATCATTCAAGGTAAGTTTATAATTAGATTTATGATCTAGACTCTTAGTTTATCAAACATCTCATCTTAACTCAAGCAAATTCATGATCTAACTCCCTAGAATCATCTAAGTTCGAAAACTTCCTCAAAAGGTTTCTAGGGCCGAAATCTTCTCTCGAATCTTCATCAAAACCAAATCCAAACCACAAAGTGAGTTTCATACCCCTTCTTTTAGATTTTTATGAGTTTTATGGGGGAGAATACAAGTAAATGTGTAGATCTATGTGTAAATGTATGCTATGTGTGATTTGATGCATGTATGTGTGTGATATCTTATGTTTGTGATGAATATGTTATTCAACAAGTGTGTAAAACTGAGATCTAAAACATGGGAAAGGAAATAAACCTAACCTAAACCATTTTACACTAATCAAGTCAAGAAAAATAGTTCATTTGGTTAGGATGAACATATTTGGACATAAAACCCATTTTTGGGCTTAAATTGTAAAAAATACAAAATTAAGGGCCCAAACCGACAAATTATAATTTCTGGAGGTTCAAAAGGGTCCAAACAGTTTACTTGTATCAAATCACACATAGCAATAATGAAACCCCCTGTTTGAGGGGCTTAAAATGTAAATTTTGAATATAATGGGCTAAATTTAGGCTTTTCGGCCCAATGAGCCCAAATTGCGAGATTTCTAAGATGGAGGGGCTGAAAAGGAAGTTTTTTGTAAAACAGGGGGTTTAAAGTATATTAAAACCATTTCAAAGGTCAAAAATGTTTTTCAAATTCAAAAAGGATAAAAAATGTAAAAATTTTCTATTTTGGGCCAAAATTGACAAAGTTGCGAAATTGAGGGTTCTAACCGAAAAACTTCATTTTGGAAGGACATAAGCTGTTTACAAAACAAATTTGGGCTAAAGGCATCTTCTCAACATGTTATGATACTAAAGTGTCAAGAAAAATGGTTTAAGGACTAAAATGGAAATTCTTTTATATAAAGGACTAAAAGTGTTAACTTTATAAAAGAATGGTTGTAAAAAGATAAAAATCTTACTTTTAAACAAAAAAATCCCTTAAGACAACAGACGAGATCCACGACTACCGGTGAAACGTAATAACGAAACACATTCAACAACCAATATCGTTACCAAACGAATTGATTCGGTCTCGAATCAAAAACAAAACAAAAATCAATAAACCATAGTACTTCAATAAAGACGCGATAACTACGAGGAGTCAATTTTCAATCTTTAGGCTTGAACGTTTCAAATCGTGCTTGTTGGGCCTTGCTAGCCCAATAGCATGATCTTTGGGCCCGAAGGGGACGTGCTTACATGTTAATTGGCCTTCTATGACCTAATTCCATGTAAAAGGACTTTTAATATTTCTATCGTGCTGTTGGGCCCCAAGGGCCCATTAGTACTGCTAGCAAATTCTAGAAGTCAAATGCGAGTCGGGCCAAGTACCTTTCGCATTCCCGATAGCCTTGAATGACTTATGGAAATAAAGGAGGCTTCTTACCCTCCTTTCTTCTCGGTTGTGGGGCTATGAGAAACCGAGTAAGCAGATTTGTGATGTTAAACAAGAGAAGTCAGGGTGGTTGGATTATGTGAGTAGTATGGACGACGGCCTCAAGGATCGTTCATAATTTGTAGTTATAAACTAGTCATTTTCAATAATGCGTGATTGTAACAACTCACAACCCTTAATTAATCCAATGTCACATGGGTAATCAAAAACAATCATCGTATCAGTATAACAATAAACAAGTCATGTAATTTACGCATTGGGAAAACATCGGGTTTTCCTTGGGAGTTCAACATTTTAACCTATGTGATGTATACAAAGTTCAACAATTATTCATGTTTTCAAAATCGACAAGCATATTTACGGATCTTCACACTTTTTTTACAAATACTCTTATCAGAAAATATCGGATTTTCTGGGTTTGCAATCTTCACAAAAATCATTTTTCCATAACATTACTTATGAACTCACCAACATTTCATATGTTGACCGTTTTCAAAATAACTTGTATTCTCAGGTAACAGGTAAACAGAAGAATATGTATCAAGTTATATCATGGTCTTTTGCTTAGATTAATGATCAAACGGTTTATGTTATGGAATTGTAATGTTTAAAACAATGTACTGAATCTAAACAATATCAATTTTAATATTTCAATGCATGGTGATGAATGATGTTATGATTCATGTATAATCATTGTGATGGTATTCAGTTAAGTCACAAGAGCCCTCGGACGTTTCCGCCGTCTGGTTCGGGGGTGTGACAGGTTGGTATCAGAGCTCTATTTATAGTGAACTAGCATATCTAACCACACATTGATATGCAACTATAAACCAAAAAGAGGGACTAACACAACTCTGAACAAAACAAGTGAAACATAACAATAAAAACATCCTTGCTTGTATTAGGGAAAGAACATAATACCGAACCAAACAAGATAATGCTAGTATCTCCGTTAAGCCAGGACTGTTCTTAGTCATATTAAGGAGTGGATGCAGCTTGATCAACTACATTCCATCCAAGGTATAACTATCACACGTCCTGAGGAGATCGTGATAGCTAGGGAACCTAAAAACATACCCCTTTATCTCCAAGAAGAGAACATCCGTTTAGTCTATACAATAGTTGTAGAGTCATAGGATAACGAGAGTTTATTCGTATACCTTCTCCCAGCCTTCATGGAAGGAGAGCTGCAGGGCATTCAGTGTCATCAAGTCCCAGTGGCTCACGGGATGCTTGAAGATGAACCTGAAGGGAATCAAGAGGAAGCACACGACGTCGGACCTGACGAGTACACGAACACTGACTACGAGTTTGAGGAGACCGATGATGACATTGGGGAAGGACAAGACTCAGGAAAAGATAACACCACATCATTTGTCGACGAGGCGCAACCGGACCACCCCGCCCCACCAGTGAACCCCACAAGGGAGAATCGCTCTCCCGAAGCTGAGATTGCCGCCCTGCGGCAACAACTATTCGCCATGGAAGCACGTGAAGTGTAAGCTGAGCATGAGAGGGATGAGGTCATTGGGGAGATGACTGAGATGGCTCAGTTGTTGGCTCAACACTTCGGCATATGATCTCTTCACTATCTTAGGACACACCATGGAGTGTTAGGGATAGACTTATCTTACTAGGTCATAAGGATCTATGCTATGTACACCAACTCTATGTTTAAGTGACTACACTACTCATAGAGTCGTTATGCTGTCGAACTAATATCACTTATTATGCTCTTACGAGCAAAATTTTCATGTATCAAATTCGGAAAATAATAGTAAAAAAAATTTATATGTTTTATTATGACGTTATAATCTGCTATGTGTTACGAATCCATGATTGTATGATAAATTGTAGAAGTACTTAAGTTTGTGCCACGCACCTAGTTTACAGGATCACACCCTCACAAAAACCACATTCACTCAACATCTTTCCGTTCTATGATAGAAAGATGCCTCCACGACCTGCTCGCGGAAACCCTGGACAAACCCCACCCGAAGTCAACTCAGCTGCATTCCAGGCAGCTGTATCTACTGCGGTCACCGCATCAATGGCACAAATTCACCAAGGGAACAATCGAGGAGTCAACAGACAAGGGGTCGGAAGTTCGAACAACAGGATGAATCAAGGACCCACCAAAAAATGTTCCTACAAAGACTTCACAAATGCCAAACCACGAACCTTTAACGACACTGGAGGAATGATCACCCTGAAACGATGGATCGAGAGGGTGGAATCGGTGTTCAAGATATGCGATTGCCCTTAAGAGATGAAGGTGAAGTTTTCCGCATGCACTTTCGTTGACCAAACGCTCACTTGGTGGAACGGACACGTGGAAGCCATGACACTCCCCGTAGCCAATTCCATGCCATGGGCAAAAATGAAAGAAATGCTGATGGCCGAATACTGCCGTCATGGTGAAATTTAGAAAATGGAACAAGAGCTGTGGAATCTCACTGTTCAAAATGTTGATATAGATTCCTACATATCAAGGCTTAGCGAACTGTCTCTGTTATGCCCTGGTATGATTACCTCAGAGGGTAAGAAGATCGAGCAATTCATCTGGGGACTAACCTCCCCGATCCAAGGAAACGTGATAGCTACAAATCCCGAAACTTTCGACAGTGCCAAGAGATTGGCCAAGAAGCTGTATGACCACAACAACAAGAAGGGTGAGAAGCCAGTAGAGACGAAAGTTAAGAAGGAAAATGATAGCAGGAAAGGGAAGAACAACAAGAGGAGGGGACGTCAAGACTCCGAATCATCCAAGAAGCAGCAAACAGTGGCAGTTAATGCTGCAACCGCTCAAGTTCCGTCCACACCACATGCTCCAGCCTCAGTTGCTCCAAGTGCTCCTAGACCTTATTCCGGTAATCTTCCCAAGTGCATCAAGTACGGTCCCCATCACAATGGGGAATGCAGAGAGATGCAGTGCACCAGTTGCAAACGGAAGGGGCACATGGAAAAGTACTGCAGGACTTATCTGTTGGATAAGGTGTCTAAGTCCATAACTATTTCTGGTATGTACTTGACCCGACCCGACATGGTCCATTTGGGTTGCATGGCACCATGCAATTGGATAGACTAAATGAGAGAAATAACACTTGGAGATTATTAATATATTATAAGTTCTAATATATTAATAATATTATTTGATTAGTTTGATCAAGAATTAATTTATAATTAATTAAGTGATCAAAAGATAACTAATTAAATATATGGGTTGATTATGTAAATCATCCATATCTTGTATAGTGGGCTAAGAGGCTCCATGGATTATCAAGTTGGGTTTCACCCATAGGATGCTCCATTGATGCTCCATGGGAGTTATAAACCCATGGGTCATGGAAATGAAGAGTCATGACACATTAGGGTTTACATGGTGTAACCCTAGATGTGTCAACACTATATAAGAATCATATTCTCCACTAAAATTGGTTACACATGTGAAACAAGAGGGCTAGGCTGATTTCAAGTAGTGTGCATTCTCTCAAAAGTCTTTCCAAGAGCATTTGGTGTTGTGTGAAGCATTTGAGGCATCACACTTGGGGTGCTAGGCTCATATGGTTTCAAGGAACATAAGCATCATCAAAGTAAGTTATTCTATCTATCAT
Organism: Lactuca saligna; assembly: GCF_052625555.1. NCBI lineage: Eukaryota > Viridiplantae > Streptophyta > Magnoliopsida > Asterales > Asteraceae > Lactuca > Lactuca saligna. The sequence goes on from NC_136420.1 coordinate 215,957,120, forward strand.
TCAAGTTAAAATTGTTCCCCATGTATGCTAGATAGGAATATAGCCTTGGAATTCAACTTTGCATGATAATTAGACAAACATAGATCCAAGGTTATTAGGGTTGCATGTACACATAGGAAGTGTTAGAATGCTCAAAACCCAACAGTGGTAGTAGAGCCTAGGCTTGTTTGTTTGTTATTTGTGCTAAAAAGTTGAAGAAAGTCGAAAAACTTGTTTTCTGACTGCTGGACTCATCGAGTCCATGGGGGGACTCGTCGAGTTCACTTGTATTTTCAACGTACTCGTCGAGTAGGTGAATGCACTCGGCGAGTAGAGTCGACAGAGTGCAAATTTTCGACTTTAGTTGCTGGAAATGGATTAGAAACATTACCGTAAACTGTTTTGGTACTTGAAAACTTGTTTTAGATGGTGTAATGTCTTTGCTAATTCATTTACAACAACTAGTTATCAAAATTACAATGTTTTAAGTGTAATTTTGATTTATGAAAGTGTTCATATTCATGTTCTTGTTCTTATGATGTTTTAGATGATCATAGGAATTATTTGTAACCTATGTGGTAGATTAATTCTTGATCATAATGTGTTTTAATGGAGTCCATAACTTGTCCTCAAGTTATGGAAAACCAAGAGTCACACTTGAATTAAAACCATTAAAAGAACACAAGAGTTAGAAAAATGAAGAGTCTTCATTTTACTACTCTATTAATCTCATAAGTTACAAGAAATGAAAAGTTTTGAAAGTTACAAAACTTGCCCTCAAGTTTTGGAACAAGTAAAGTCTTATTAAAACTTTAGTTCCAACCCTTAGAATTTTAAAAGTTAAAATTCAACCCTTATACTTATATTATTATAATTTAATAATTATATATATATATATATATATATATATATATATATATATATATATATATATGTGTGTGCGTGTGTGTGTGTGTGTGTGTGTATAAGAACAAAGTTGTCTTACCGCTAGTACACCTCATTCACGAAGCCGGTCTATAAGGTGGGTATAAGGTTGTTGCCTATAAAATGGCAACTTAATGGGTGTCCATTCTCACCCACCGCTCGCTTGACTAGTGGAGGGTCGTTAGCCGAACGGGTAGGACAAGGACTTATAAATTCTCATTAAAAGTATGATGAATATTATAAAGTAACTAAATGTTTTATTAAATACCCAATCTTAGTTACTTTAGGAAAATGTGAATAAGGTGCTAATCCATGAAATTACACTTTACACTTTGTCTAAGTCGTTGGTGGAGCGTGTGTGGTTAACCGGCACACTAACTTGGACTTAACAAGGTAGGTAAAGCGTGACTTAAGGTTTATTATAGTATCGATGGAGCATGTGTGGTTTACCGGCACATCGATTGAGTGATAAACTTTAAGGGTACCAATTGATTTGCATGGTTACTTCAGACCTCGTTTTGTGATCCTCGGTATCCCAGTCACAAAACTTGGAGGGCACACTCGAGATTGAAACTTGCCTTTGAAAATTTTACTGAATCTCAAAGAATCTAGGAATTTCTAAGAACCAATAAAAAACCTAATATCTAATATTTCGGTTTTCGTGGTGGAAATTGGTGAATCGTCATTCACCTACCTTTCAAATATGTTATAACTTGGATTACGACATACCTCTTCTAAGTTATAATATATTGTGATTGGATCCTAACCTTAATATTACATTTGGGTGTTTTATTAAGGACTTTCTTAATATCAAAACTAATCTTGTCCTCTTCCTTCAGATGTCTTCAAACAATGCTGCTGCTGGCTCTAATCCTAATGGCTCCTTTACCCTTATGAACTTGTGTGGGAAAGTCACTTTTGATGGATCCAACTTCAATGAGTGGATCAGAAACATCAGGATGATTACCCGCTATAAGGACAAAGAATATGTCCTTGACAAGGAGCTTAAGGAGATTGATGAGATCACTGCAACTCCTCAGGAGATTGCTGACTTTCAGGCACATGAAAGGGATGCTACGAAAGTAGCATGTATCATGATGGCCACGATGACAGCGAAACTCCAAAGGTCCTATGAGGATTTCTACCCTTATGAAATGCACCAAGATTTGATGGAAAGCTACCATCAAAGTGCACGACAAGAGAGGTACGAAATCATCAGCTCCATGATAACAACCATGATGAAGGACGGGGATTCCGTCACGAGCCACATGCAGAAAATGCAAAGGTATGTAGATCGATTGCTAAAGCTTAATGTGAAGTTCCTTGAGGAGCTTGCAATAGATATAACTTTGCGCTCCTTACCATCGTGCTATGATCAATTCTGCATGACATATCACATGAATAAGGAAGGTCACACTCAGCAAACTTCAGGGACTTCTCAAGAGCGCAGAATCAAGTCTTAAGGGGAAGTCGGTTGTTAACACTCCTACTCCAACTCCACTCCGGTTTTGGCAATCGGGAAAAGTCGAGGGAAGAAGAGAAAGAGTTCTTCGAAGGGTACCAAGGTTAGGACCCTTGATGGCTCTTCTTCAAGTGGAACCAAGAAAGGTTTCGTCACTCCTTCTTCTGACCCAAAAGAGGCTGAATGCTTCTATTGCCATGAAAAATCACATTGGAAGCGGAACTGCCCAAAATACCAGCAAGATGTGAAGGATGGGAAAGTTAAACCCAACCATGCAGGTATTTACACTATCATTTCTAATAACTCACCCCATTCTAAATCTTGTGTCCTTGATACCGGTTGTGGTATTCACATTTGTTGTGACTTACAGGGACTAAGAAGAAGTGAGAATGTGGAGCAAGGAAGAATAAACTTAATCACGGGGAATAGGAAGGTTACACCTATCACCAAGATTGAAGTTTATACTTTATCGCTAAGTAGTGGGTTAAATTTAGATTTGAATAATTGTTGTTATTCGCCAGAAATGGCAAGAAAGATTATTTCCTTTCATGCATTGTATAAAAATGGTTTCACCTTTTCATTTGATAATGAAGTTGGTTCGATTAATGCTTTCTTTAATAATGTTCTTTATTTTAAAGCATTACCTTGTGATGGTGTGTATGAAGCTGTATCTGTTGTAGATAACTTAGGAAATAATGTTTTGTGTATTGATTCTCTTAATAATAATAACTTGGATAAAGCATCATTATGGCATTGTCGTCTTGGACATGTACGCGAGAAACGCATAGGCCAACTGCAAAAGGATGGAGTCTTGGAGTCGTTTGACCTAAAGTCAAATGATAGTTGTGAATCATGCTTACTTGGAAAAATGACGAAGTCAACCTTCACAGGCTCGTGTGAGAGGGGTGAAGGTTTGTTGGACCTTGTACACACGGATGTGTGTGGACCATTCAAACATGCCACAAGGGATGCTAATCATTATTATTTGACTTTTACTGATGATTACAGTAGATATGAATATGTCTACTTAATCAAGCATAAGTCAGAGACTTTCAAAAGGTTTAAGGAATTTAAACAGGATGTCGAGAATCAATTGGGCAGGAACATTAAGATGCTTCGATCCGATCGAGGTGGTGAGTATCTTAGTTCAGAGTTCCTCGACTATCTAAGGGAATGTGGGATTGTCTCACAATTGACACCTCCCAGGACACCACAGTTGAATGGTGTGGCTAAGAGGTGTAATCGAACCTTGTTAGACATGGTTCGTTCCATGATGAGTCGAGCTTCGCTACAAATCTCATTTTGGGGGTATGCCTTAGAGACTGCTGCCCATATCCTTAATCTAGTCCCTACAATGAAAGTTGCCAAAACTCCTCACGAGATGTGGACTGGTAAAGTACCCAAACTTGACCAAATCAGGATTTGGGGTTGCGAGGCTTTCGTGAGATGTGAGACTCATGATAAGCTCGAACCTCGAAGCGAGAGGTGTATTTTCATTGGCTACCCACATCAATCCTTTGGTTACCTCTTCTACAGACCTAGTGATAATGTGGTCTTTGTAGCAAGAAGAGGAGTATTTCGAGAAAGAGAGTTTATAAGCCAAGGAGACAGTGGGAGGCAAATTGATCTTGAAGAAATTCAAGAGTCAAGTGGTGAAGGAACTTCAAACTCTAGCCCTCAACTTGAGGAGGAAACTCCTGTTGTACCAATTGACGAATCTGTACCTCTGAGGCATTCCACAAGAGTTAGGAGTGCACCTGAGCATCACTATGGATTCCATATTACTGTAGAAGGTGAAACCTTTATTAGTGATGGGACACTAGTAAGTCAAGATGACCCTAACGACTACGAGGAATCCATGGCAGTCCCCGAGTCTGCTAAATGGTAAGAGGCTATGGATAGCGAGATACAATCCATGTATGACAATCAAGTTTGGAACTTGGTTGAGAATGTACCAGGTCGAAAGACAGTAGGGTGCAAATGGATCTTCAAGAAGAAGACCAACATGGCTGGCAATGTACACACTTATAAGGCTCGACTGGTCGCAAAGGGCTTCTCTCAAATTCCTGGAGTGGATTATGATGATACCTTTTCTCCAGTAGCCAAGATTAAGTCTATTAGGGTTATGTTAGCCATAGCCGCATTTCGTGACTATGAAATTTGGCAAATGGATGTCAAAACAGCTTTCCTTAATGGAAAGTTGGCTGAAGATGCTTACATGAGTCAGCCAGAAGGTTTTGTCAGCAGCGAGTACCCTAATAGAGTGTGTAAGCTTGAGAAATCCATCTATGGATTAAAGCAAGCACCTCACAGATGGAATGTTTTCTTTGATGAAAAGGTCAAGGAATTTGGCTTTTCTAGGAGTGAAGATGAATCTTGTGTGTATGTCAAGGCTAGGGGGAGTATAGTTAGCTTTTTGGTATTGTATGTGGATGACATACTACTCATAGGAAACGACATTCCAACCCTTCAAGAAGTAAAGTCCTGACTTGGGAAGTGTTTCGCTATGAAGGACCTTGGTGAAGCTGCCTATATTTTAGGGATAACGATCTTGAGAGATCGGAGTAAAAGACTAAATGGACTTAGTCAGAGTACTTACTTGGATAAGGTGCTGAAGAGATTCAGCATGCAGGACTCCAAGAAAGGAGAGTTACCCATCCAGAGTAACGCCAAATTGAGTAAGACACAAAGCCCTAGCACTGAGGCTGAGATAGCAGAAATGAGTCGAATACCTTATGCTTCGGCTGTAGGATCGATCATGTATGCTATGACGTGTACTCGACCTGATGTAGCCTTTGCTTTGAGCATGGTTAGTAGGTTTCAGGGGAACCCTGGCATGGCACACTGGATTGCGGTAAAGAATATTCTCAAGTACCTACGAAGGACTAAGGACTGGGTCCTTACCCTCGGTGGGAGTGATGAATTGGGAGTTGTAGGGTATAGTGATGCTAGCTTCCAGACTAATAGGGACAATTTCCGCTCTCAGTCGGGCTGGGTCTTTACCCTAAACGGAGGGGCAATTTCTTGGAAGAGTTCCAAGCAAGAGACAGTGGCTGATTCAACTTGCGAATCAGAGTATATTGCAGCGAGCGAGGCGGCAAAGGAGGCTATATGGCTAAAGAACTTCATTGGAGACCTTGGAGTTGTACTAGCTATTAAAGAGCCAATGGAAATTTTCTGTGATAATGAAAGCGCTGTTGCCTTAGCCAAGGAACCAAGGGATCACGGGAGATCTAGTCACATCGACAGAGAATACCATTTTATTAGACATCAAATAGAAGGACTCCTCGTGGCAAAGAGGGTATCATCGGATGAGAACCCAGCAGATCCCCTCACGAAGGGTCTGACTCGGGTTAAGCATCTCCAGCATGCTTGGAGCATAGGGCTGAAGGATGATATTAGATTTAGTAGTTAGATAACCTCGAAATTTGTAAAGTGTAATTGACATTCGATGATGAATAAAAGGTGTTTTATTTATGAGTAAAGTGTTGCTATCTCTTGTCAATCGTTTACTATATTTCTTTTGCATGTTTTGACTTCTAGAATAATTTTGTTTGGTATAACATATTATTCAAACCTCCACAGTCGGTCATATGTCGGAAGTAGGTATGAATCAAGACTGTCATGATTGGTTGCAGAGGTCTAAGGTGTTAGACAAGGCTACAAAAATCATGAGTGCTCATAAGTTCTGAGCGTTGGACTCAACCCACGCTCACTGGAATCACTTCATGGAATTCTATCTCGAGTGATCGTGAGACGGTAATATCATATAAATCTTCAAACCTAGAGATATGATTTGTTACTTACAAGTTGGTTATGCATTGATTGTACGAAAACGCATTGGTAACTCGATGTTATAAATCATGCTTTTGTGTGTAACTCAATGAGTGGTAGAACAAACATATGAGTCAATGTTTATCTGTTCCTTCTTGGATTAGAAGCTGATATCTGGGCCCCTCAATGATTTGTTTTGACCTATGTACCGGGCCCGGTCAGAACTAAGTTGATGTGTTCAATTAAGTTCTTTGTCAAAAAAATCGGAAATCGGGAAACAAACTGTTGGACAATAGGTAAGACATTGTTCCATGTATTTGTCCGACTGATATCTAGAACAGAGGATTATATGATCACTTATCTTAAATGGCGTACCATCATCTTCTCAGTTCCGAGAAACCTTAAAAAGAGCTACGATTGCCGATCGGTTCCTGAAGTCATACTTGCAGTAATAGTTATTACACTTATCCAAGTGGGAGACTGTTGGATAAGGTGTCTAAGTCCATAACTATTTCTGGTATGTACTTGACCCGACCCGACATGGTCCATTTAATAATATTATTTGATTAGTTTGATAAAGAATTAATCTATAATTAATTAAGTGATCAAAAGATAACTAATTAAATATATGGGTTGATTATGTAAATCATCCATATCTTGTATAGTGGGCTAAGAGGCTCCATGGATTATCAAGTTGGGTTTCACCCATAGGATGCTCCATGGGAGTTACAAACCCATGGGTCATGGAAATGAAGAGTCATGACACATTAGGGTTTACATGGTCTAACGCTAGATGTGTCAACACTATATAAGAATCATATTCTCCACCAAAATCGGTTACACATGTGAAACAAGAGGGCTAGGCCGATTTCAAGTAGTGTGCATTCTCTCAAAAGTCTTTCCAAGAGCATTTGGTGTTGTGTGAAGCATTTAAGGCATCACACTTGGGGTGCTAGGTTCATAAGGTTTCAAGGAACATAAGCAACAACAAGGTAAGTTATTCTATCTATCATTCAAGTTAAAATTGTTCTCCATGTATGCTAGATAGGAATATAGCCTTGGAATTCAACTTTGCATGATAATTAGACAAACATAGATTCAAGGTTATTAGGGTTGCATGTACACTTAGGAAGTGTTAGAATGCTCAAAACCCAACATTATCCTCCTCAGAATCAACAACAGGTAAGCAACAACAACAATAACCGTAACAACAACATCACCAACACCAGCGGCAACAATGCAAGACCTAGCCCCACCTGTTATGGATGTGGAAGATCAGGGCATTTCCGTCGAAATTGCCCTAACAAAAACAATCCCATAAATAGAGGAACAGGAAGGGTGCTGACCATGGGTCATGGGGAGGCGATTCAGGATCCCGCTGTTGTTACCGGTACGTTTCCCTAAACCACACTTATGCATGCATCGTATTTGACACCAGAGCGGAGTGAAGTTTTATGAGCAATAAGTTTAAACATTTGTTAAAACAACAATCCCATAAGCTCAATGAAACCTTTACAGTGGAAATGGCGATTGGGAAAACCGAATCCACTAGGGAAATCTACATCGGATGTACCCTAACTCTAAATCAACACGTATTTCGAATAGACTTAATGCTTGTTTCCATTAGGAGTTTCGATGTGATTATTGGCATGGATCGGTTACGCCCCCACCATGCTGAAATTATGTGTCGCGAGAAGGTCGTTCGCCTTCACCTTCCCAATCACGAAACCCTAGTCATTTACGGAGACACACCTAGCACGAACCTTCACCTCATCTCGTGCATCCAGGCACAGAAGCATCTGCGAAAGAACGATTTGACGTTCCTCGATCACATAGTGGATAAAACCAAGGACGAGGTTAGCATTCAAGACATTCCAGTAGCACGTGAATTCCCAAACGTATTTCCTGAAGATCTTCCTGGAGTACCCCAGAGAGACAAGTTGAATTCCGAATTGATTTTGTTCCAGGAGCAACTCCCCTCGCTAAATCGCCTTACCAACTAGCTCTTGCTGAGATGCAGGAATTGTCCAACCAACTCAGCGAACTCCTGGGTAAAGGATTCATCCGACCTAGCTACTCCCCATGGGGAGCTCCGATCCTCTTTGTCAAAAAGAAGGACGGATCTTTTAGGATGTGCATCGATTATAGGGAGCTAAACAAACTCACTGTCAAAAATCGCTATCCACTCCCACGAATCGACGATCTATTTGACCAACTTCAATGAGCTAGTTACTTCTCTAAGATAGATCTAAGATCTGGATACCATCAACTCAAGGTCCAGGAAGAGGATATACCCAAAACCGCTTTCCAAACTCGTTACAAACATTATGAATTTGTCGTAATGCCCTTCGGTCTAACGAATGCCCCTGTCGCATTTATCGACCTAATGAACCGAATCTGTCGACCATTCCTCGGCAAAGAAGAGCATGGCCAACATCTCCGAAAAAATCCTGAAGCAAAGAAGAGCATGGCCAACATCTCCGAAAAATCCTGGAAACCCTGCGGACGGAGAAGCTATACGCAAAATTCTCCAAGTGTGAGTTCTGGCTCCGTAGCGTGAACTTCTTAGATCATGTTGTTAGTCGGGAAGGATGGGCCGTTCCGACGACACCCACATAAATTCGCCAATTCTTAGGCCTAGCAGGCTACTATAGGAGGTTCATTCAGAACTTCTCTAAGATCGCTAAGCCACTTACCTCGCATACACAAAAGGGCATACCATTCAAATGGACGGACAAAGAAGAAGTTGCATTCCGAACTCTGAAGCAAGCACTCTGCAGTGCCCCAGTACTATCTCTACCATAGGAACGGAAGATTTCGTGCTCTACTGCGACGCGTCAAATCAAGGTTTAGGTTGCGTTCTCATGCAGCACGGAAATGTGATTGCCTACGCCTCCCGCCAACTAAAGACACACGAAGTGAACTATACAACCCACAATCTAGAATTGGGAGCAGTGGTCTTCACTCTGAAGATTTGGAGGCATTATCTCTATGGTACGAAGTGCACCATCTTCACGGACCACAAGAGTCTCCAACACATCCTGAATCAAAAAGAGTTGAATATGAGACAAAGAAGATGGGTTGAACTATTAAACTATTATGAGTGCGAAATCAAGTACCACCCAGGAAAGGCTAATGTGGTAGCCGATGCCTTGAGCCGAAAGAGTACTCTAATCGTCGTGTGAAAACTCTCTCAATAACCATCCAATCTCACCTAACCAATCAGATCAGGGTAACCCAGTAAGATGCCATGAAGGCGGAAAATAGAGCAAGCGAAGCATTACGCGGAATGGAGAAGAATCTAGAGGTAAAAGAGGACGGAGTATACTATTTCATGAACCGTATTTTGGTCCATAAACTTGGAGGATTTAGGGAGGTAGTCATGAATGAAGCTCACAAGAACCGATACTCCATCCATCCTGGTTCGGACAAAATGTACTTGGATATTAAACAACATTAGTGGTGGCCTAACATAAAGGAAGAAATTGCTACATGTGTCAGCAAGTGCCTTACTTGCGCCAAAGTAATGGTGGAATACCAGAAGCCCTCAGGGTTATTACAACAACCAGTAATCCCCGAGTGGAAAGGGGAAGGGATTTCTATGGACTTTGTGACCAAGCTACCCAAGACGTCAGATGGATTAGACACTATATGGGTAATAGTTGACCGAATGACGAAATCCGCCCATTTCCTGCCAATAAAAGAATCCTACAAGATGGAGAGACTGACACGAATATACATCCGAGAAATCATGAGGCTTCACGGAGTACCAATGTCTATCATCTCAGATAGAGACAGTAGGTTCACTTCACATTTTTGGCAATCACTTCAGAAAGCACTTGGAATCCATCTCGACATGAGCACTGCTTATCACCCACAAACAGACGGTCAAAGCGAACGAACCATCCAGACACTCGAAGACATGCTTCGTGCATGTGTGATAGACTTTGGGAAGTCTTGGGATACCCACTTAGCCTTGGTTGAGTTCTCATATAACAACAGTTATCATTCAAGCGTCAAGGTTGCCCCTTTCGAAGCGCTATATGGACGTAAGTGTAGATCACCATTGTGTTGGGCTGAGGTGGGCAACACCTAGCTAGCAAAGGAACTAGCATCGGACAAGGCGTTAACGGGACCGGAGATCATACGTGAAACAACAGAAATGATAGTTCAAATCAGAGATCGACTACAAGCCTCGCGCGACCGACAAAAGAGCTACGCTGATAAACGGCGAAAGCCCTTAGAGTTTCAGGTCGGGGATCCAATACTGTTAAAAGTTTCACCCTAGAAAGGGGTCATTTGTTTCGGAAACCAGGGAAAACCAAACCCACGATACGTTGGACCTTTTGAGATCGTTTCCCGCATAGGTCCAGTAGCGTACAAACTGAGCTACCCGCTGAGCTAAGCAGTGTACACCCCGTGTTCCATGTTTCCAGTATAAAGAAGTGCCTATCAGATGAAACTCTCATCATTCCCCTTGATGAAAGTGAAATCAATGAGAATCTCCTGTTCATGGATGAACCAATCGAAATCATGGACAGGGAGGTGAAGTGTACTAAGCAAAGCCGCATCTCGATCGTGAAAGTATGGTGGAACGCCAAGCGTGGGCCAGAATTCATGTGGGAATGCGAAGACCAAATGAAGCCAAAGTACCATCATCTATTCTAGCATTCTCAGATCTAGCCTTCAAAAGATTTCGGGACGAAATTCCCTCTAACGGGGGGATGGTGTCACAACTAGAAAATTTTGTGCCTTGTAACTACAACACTTATGTCAACTATGAATCAAAAACGCGAAGCATGCATGATGCTTACTCTATGACAACATAATTTCAATCAAACACCTCATACAAGCATTGCAAATATTCAAAAAGCAATTGGAAACCCTAGAACTTCTTGTTTAAGTCCATTTTGGACTAGGACTTCCTTATTGGGCCCAATGGTCCAATAAGCTTCCAATTTGACTATCTTGGGCTTAGAACTCTTAAATGGGCTTTATTTGGACCCACTTCCATTTATTTCAATATTTTGGGCCATATCCTAGAATGAAATAAATTATTTAAATGAACCATATTGGGCCATAATTAACCTAATATAGCCCTAATGGGTCATAAAAATCACATTTATATTTATTTGAACCAATCATCACTTAACATAACCATGAAATAGGCTTAAGGATACAAGGCCCAATCCTTTTCTTTTTCCCTCTCCAAATCTCGGCCCAAGCCTAACCCAAAGAATGAAGAGTTGACTTGTGAGATTGCCACCTAATTTATACATCACATACCTCCATGCATGGACCAATATGCATATAAGTTAGTCATCTCAACTCTCTCTCTCTCTCTCTCTCTCTCCTTCTTGATTCTCGGCCGAGAGCTCCCAAACATACACACTTCATCCAATTTTTATTAAACAAACTCTCTCAAAGAACATCCTCACCTTTCTTCATCAAATTTTCAAGAATCAAGAGCTTTTCAAAGAGACTTTCCACAAAAATCATCATCCAAGGTAATTTTATAATTAGATTTAAGATCTAGACTCTTAGTTTATCAAACATCTCATCTTAACTCAAGCAATTTCATGATCTGACTCCCTAGAATCATCTAAGTTCGAAAACTTCCTCAAAAGGTTGCTAGGGCCGAAATCTTCTCTCAAATCTTCATCAAAACCAAATCCAAACCACAAGGTGAGTTTCATACCCCTTCTTTTCGGTTTTTATGAGTTTTTATGGGGGAGAATATAAGTAAATGTGTAGATCTATATGTAAATGTATGCTATGTGTGATTTGATGCATGTATGTGTGTGATATCTTGTGTTTGTGATGAATATGTTATTCAACAAGTATGTAAAACCGAGATCTAAAACATGGGAAAGGAAATAAACCTAACCTAAACCATTTTACACTAATCAAGTCAAGAAAAATAGTTCATTTGGTTAGGATGAACATATTTGGACATAAAACCCATTTTTGGGCTTAAATTGTCAAAAATACAAAACTAAGGGCCTAAACCGACAAATTATAATTTCTAGAGGTTCAAAAGGGTCCAAGCAGTTTCTATAACAATTTTTCTGAATGTCAACATTTTTGAGGGGCTTAGAATGTAAAATTTGAATTTAATGGGCTAAATTTGGGCTTTTCGGCCCAATGAGCCCAAATTGTGAGATTTCTAAGATGGAGGGGCTGAAAAGGAAGATTTCTGTAAAATAGGGGATTTAAAGTGTATTGAAACCATTTCAAAGGTCAAAAATGTTTTTCAAATTCAAAAAGGATCAAAAATGTAAAAAATTTCTATTTTGGGCCAAAATTGACAAAGTTGTGATATTGAGGATTCTAACCGAGAAACTTCATTTTGGAAGGACTTAAGCTGTTTACAAAACAAATTTCGGCTAAAAACGTCTTCTCAACATGTTATGATACTAAAGTGTCAAGAAAAATTGTTTAACGACTAAAATGGAAATTCTTTTCTATAAAGGACTAAAAGTGTTAACTTTATAAAACAAGGGTTGTAAAAAGATAAAAATCATACTTTTAAACAAACAAATCCCTTAAGACAAAATACGAGATCCACGACTACCGGCGAAACATAATAACAAATACACATTCAACGACCAATATCGTTATCAAACGAATTGATTCGGTCTCGAATCAAAAACAAAACAAAAATCAATAAACCATAGTACTTCAATAAAGACGCGATAACTACGAGGAGTCAATTTTCAATCTTTGGGCTTGAAAGTTTCAAATCGTGCTTGTTGGGCCTTGCTAGCCCAATAGCATGATCTTTGGGCCCGAAGGGGACGTGCTTACATGTTAATGGGCCTTCTATGACCTAATTCCATGTAAAAGGACTTTTAATATTTCTACCGTGCTGTTGGGCCCCAAGGGCCCATTAGTACTGCTAGCGAATTCTAGAAGTCAAATGCGAGTCGGGCCAAGTGCCTTTCGCATTCCCGATAGCCTTGAATGACTTATGGAAATAAAGGAGGCTTCTTACCCTCCTTTCTCCTCGGTTGTGGGGCTATGAGAAACCGAGTAAGCAGATTTGTGATGTTAAACAAGAGAAGTCAGGGTGGTTGGATTATGTGAGTAGTATGGACGACGGCCTCAAGGATCGTTCATAATTTGTAGTTATAAACTAGTCATTTTCAATAATGCGTGATTGTAACAACTCACAACCCTTAATTAATCCAATGTCACCTAGGTAATAAAAAACAATCGTCGTATCGGTATAACAATAAACAAGTCATGTAATTTACGCATTGGGAAAACATCGGGTATTCCCGGGGAGTTCAGCATTTTAACCTATGTGATGTATACAAACTTCAACAATTATTCATGTTTTCCAAATTGACAAACATATTTACGGATCTTCACACTTTTTTTTACAAATACTCCTTTCAGAAAATATTGGAGTTTCTGCGTTTGCAATCTTCACAAAAATCATTTTTCCATAACATTATTTATGAACTCACCAACATTGTATATGTTGACCGTTTTCAAAATAACTTGTATTTTCAGGTAACAGGTAAACAGAAGAATATGTATCAACTTATGTCACGGTGTTTTGCTTAGATTAATGATCAAACGGTTTATGTTATGGAATTGTAATGTTTAAAACAATGTACTGAATGTAAACAAGATCAGTTGTAATATTTCAATGCATGGTGATGAATGATGTTATGATTCATGTATAATCATTGTGATGGTATTCAATTAAGTCACAAGAGCCCTCAGATGTTTCCGACGTCTGGTTCGGGGGTGTGACACTCTTATCCAAATTATGTTGATCCATAAGTTACATCAAAATTTGATGATCTTTGTAGATGGTACACCTAACCCGATATAGATAATGCCTCCAAATCATGTATCAGATAATTATCCTCGTCAGTCTTCAATTGCCTTTAGGCATACACAATCATTTGGCCTCGCTGCACCAAAAATGCATCCAATTCTTGAAGGGGCATATCGCAGTACACAACCATATCACCAATACCTTATGGTAAAGTCAATACTCGAGCCTCACATAATTTATGTCTCAGGATTTCAAAAGTATTTTGATGATCCTCGGCCCATGTAAAAGCATCATTATTCTTAGTCAACTGACTCAAAGGTACCGAAACCTTGGAGAAATCCTGAATAAATCTCTGATAATACTCGATCAAACGAAGAAACCTCCTAATCTCATAGGGATTCTTGAAAACCTCCCACTGCATCACCACATCAACCTTGGCCAGATCAAATAGAATACTATTCTTGTCAGTGAGATCTCATAAAAATTGAACCTTCCATAACCAAAAAAAACACACTTGCAAAACTTGGAATAGAGGCTGTAACTCCTTAATATCTCTATTCCCTTCTATAAATGATTTCTTTTGTATCTCCTTCGCCTTCAAATAGATCAAGATGTCATCAATAAATGAAATGACAGACGGATCCAACATTGTCCTATAAACATGATTCATCAAATTTATGAATGTTGGTGGTGCATTAGTGAGCCCAAACGACATCACAAAAAACTCATAATTGTTACATCTTATCTTGTAGGTTGTCTTCTATGTTGGAAATAGTGCCCAAGGTCATTAATTCTTTATGTAATATTTCTAATAATAGCAGGGTCCTTTGGGTTACCCTTATGACCCAAATAACATTAGGAAATGGAGAATATTAATTATTTTGATAATTAATTAAACGGTTTTAATTAATTAAAGAAGATGAATATTAATTAATCAAACCGATTAACTGGAATACCTCAAAAGCACCCAAAGAGCCTCATATGGACGATTTTAATATATCCATGGATAGGGATATGACATTTTTGAGTCACATATGGATAAAAATTAAGAGTTTGTATCTTTCTAGAATTCTATTTGTAGCCTATAAATAGATTGCTATGAGTAAAACCCTGACTTTAATTATTCCTCCTAGAAATTCATCCATACTTTCTCTCTCTCTCTCTCTCTCTCTCTCTCTCTCTCTCTCTCTCCCCTTGAACGTAGTCTTAACTTTTCTACTAAGGTTTAGAGAATTTCATATAAAGCCTAATATAGGTTTCATCCTTTTATTTTTGGTGTTGTGGGTCTGATTCATTATAGAGGTTCTACTTTGGATCCTACATCCTTTGCATCGAGCTAACATATACAAGATGACAATGAAGAAATCTAAAGGTTGGTAATTCTTTGTTTTGTTGGTTTTTCTATACGTTCCTATAAAAAGTAAAACCTATATTATTAGATGCATGTGCACAAGGAAATCTTTTGATTTGTTTCTGCTACCTTTAGATAGTGTACTTGATGTTAATAATGCCCAAAGAATAATATTAGAGCCTAATGGGTCTTAGTAAATAGAATAAATTTTGAGGAAATCCATGAAAGAAAAAAGAAATATGCTTGTCCCAGGCGTGACACAGCCTCTTCTAGATGCGGACGCATCTTGCAATTTTGCAGGTTTTCAAATTTTACATTTTTTTCGATAATCTGGGAATAAGCCTTGAATTTGAAATATAATTTTAACTATTTAAATATGAATATTCAAAAATTTTAATAATTTTAAATATTATTTAATTAGAATTAAATCTAAATATTTAATTAATTGAATTTGAATATTATTTAAACTTGAATTAAATTCGAATATTTATCATGAACTTTATTTAATAAGAGAATTACATTAGAAAGAAAAGAACATGAATTTCAACGGTTTAAATATACTATATGGTATAATTCACTATATGTATAATGTTTCTATCACATGTGTCCTCACATGTTTATAAAGACTATCTCATTGAATCAATACTAGGCCCACCCACTCTAATATTAGTTTAAGGTCTCTCTAATTTATAATAAGGTTGGCTTTTAAAATGATTCGTACTTACCACCCTCACTAGAGTTATGTTTAAAAAATGATTTGTGATTACCACCAACATTGGATTTTATATTTTGAGAGTGGTGTTACTGACAGGTTTATATCGGATTTTGGTTTTCCAGGTTAAAAGTATTAATCAAGTAATAAAAGAAAGTTATATATATATATATATATATATATATATATATATATATATATATATATATATATATATATATATATATATATATATATATATATATGGTTAGTATTAAATATGAACTAAAATATAGTGTGAATGTATGACTACTTTTGGTCCATTAGATTAAAAATAATGAAAGGTTAAGATCTTAAGGTACATGTTAATAATATAGGATAACATGTATTATATAATTATATTTAATTAATTATAAGGGTAAATTAGTCAAAGTGGTTAATAATAATTTATGGAAAGTGAAGATATTAAGAAATACAATTAAATTAGCTTTCAAAAAATAAAACTATTATTTCGCATTTAAAATTAATTATCGTATCTAGAGTTTTTTTTAAAGGTGATTATTATACGTACATTCTATAAGAATATGGTATAACAAATTATGCATATTGTAAATTCTTTAAGAATTCATCTTTTCATATCGTTATCATTCTTGAAAAATAAGTTGTTATTGAAGTTTGCTTTGAACGTCTCCAATGATGCAATTCAATTTTGATTAGTAATAAATTATAAGTTTATATATGATATTCTTTAACAATAATAGTTACATTTTGGAAAAAATAAAAGACAATAAAAGACTTTCTTGAAGAATAAAAAATTAAATATAATTGGACAACTAACATTATTGAAGAATAATATAACATTTTTGAAATAATAAAATACATTCGTAAAGAATAATACAACAAAGAATACAATAAATTTTAAAGAAGAATATAACCCTTCTCTAATAAACATGCATATGATCTTTTGTTCTTGCACCTCGTGACATCAAGTATAAGTTTTAGAGTAGGTTTTGTACTTCCAACATCAAGACCTTGATAGACCTGTCATGAGGAAGGTCATCAAAATCCAATTGAAAGTAGACAATATGCATTATAAATGAATCAATAATATAGAGTTAGCACAGAAAAGCAAAATATGATACTAACATTAGATTGAGCACAAAGTGTGAAAAACAAAATGAGATTATAATACCTTGAAAATATTGCCAACGGAAGACAAGCAAAAATAACAAAAATAATGGAAGAACATGGTAAATCCACATGTAGAAATATATTAAGACAAAAAGGTGAGAGGTTTATGCAAGATAAGATCCCTGGTAACTATCATCCGTGATTCAAAAAAAAAAAACTCATCATACAAATGAGGATGAATGTTGAAAATTAAATTCAACTACAATATGAAAGCATATAAGACAAATTACTCAATTATAGCAATCAAATAAAAAGCGATTTAAAACAACTTTTATGTTTGGAAAAGTGTAATTTCATATTGTTTTTCAACCTTTTGATAAATAAACACATTGATAGAAAACACAAGATCAATGTAACCAACAATGAAATAAAGAGCATACATAACCTGAAATCTAAAAACACTTTATCCAAAATAAGAAAAAAATACAGATGCATTATGACATTTCAAGTTGGTAAAAAATAGATTGTGTTTTTTTGTTTTTTTTTTAACTAATACAGGGTGTGCATTCTTATTTTTTTTACTTTACTAAAATTTAAAAAAAAAAAAACAAAAACAAAATGGATGAAATTTACATATTTCTTACAGAATGGAAGTGCCAAATTTTACCAAATGAAAAACACATTCATTCTTCGTGAATATTACTTCATCAATCATTTTGACATTTACCTAATAAACCACACATTCTATAAGAATATAGGGCTAAAAGCCACGATCTATAAGAATGCGTCACCAGATAACAGTGTTTATTTTTTACCTAATGAATACCACACTCATTCTTCTAGAATATTTCTTCAACAACTAGTTTTACATGTACCAAATACACAACATTCTATAAGAATATGTGGCTACAAACCGTTACAAATTGAAAGTCACGATGCTAGAAACATGGAAACAAAATATTAAATCTTAAATCTGCATAATTCTTAACAGAACATGAAAAGTATTACTTTAACCAAATTGAATCTCATAGATTCTACAAGAATATCTATTATACAGTGGGTTATTCTTTACCAAAACTTGTTTTTAAGAGAAAAAACCCAAGAGAAAAGCTAAGAAAATGCATCATAAAAAAATATTATCTTTTTTTGTTTTACAAACAAATTTAGAAATTATGTAATCACAGTTATGAAATCTTATATGGAACTATCCTTCAAATTAACTCAATAAATACACGATTCAAACTGAATTAACTAAAACCTGTAATCGATAAAATTACTTTTAGTGTTCTATTATTTAAGAATATAAAGATCAATGAACCTGGTGAGGGAGAAACAAATTCATCATCGTCCTCTTATGTGAAAAAGATTTTATGCTCTATAAAACTTTTTTTTTTGTCTCCATACACCAGACAGTTCATGTAGTGTTGATTAAATGGTAGAAAAAGCTCCATTGACCAAATGATCAAGAAACATAGAAGAATATCGACATCAAAAGATTTACAAAGGGTGTACATCGGGACATCAAAATAGACATTAATTTTTGGAGAAGAGAAACTTACAGATGAGGGAGGCGCTGGTAGAGGAGGGCAAGCTTGAGGATGGAATAGGTCGACGTTGGAGGTGGTAGTGTGGGAGAAACCGAAATGAAAGACGGAATATGTCATGGTTAAGCAAGAACAACTCATACTCATCCAAATTCATTGACTGTAAAACCCTAGCAATTTCATTTTAGGGAGGACGAAGGAAATGGGGAAAGGGTGAAAAGGGAGCTTTCGACGGAATGGTTTTATGTTTCTAAAAGGGAGCTTCCGATTGAGGACTTTTGCTGCTAGATATGAGCATTCGATGACTTATGTTGCCGGAGGGGAGTCTTTAGATGGAGGAGGAAATACTGGGTGAAAAAAAGGGTTGGATAAATACGGGTAATACAATATATTAGGGAAATTATTAAGGAATTAATTAGTTTACCATAATTAAATATAATTAAATTACTTTTATACCCTTCTCAAGTGATTGGTTGAAATTTAGCTATACATTCACACAATAGTTATGGTTTATATATGAACCTATCTCTCTCTCTCTATATATATATATATATATCTCTCTCTCTCTCTCTCTCTCTCTCTCTATATATATATATATATATATATATATATATATATATATATATATATCATAGTATCTAAAATTTAATACCATTACAGTATCAAGTAGTGGCGGACGCAGAACATTTTCATAGGGGTGACACTAAAAAAAATTCCAAATAAATCTATATTAGTAGTGTCACTCGTGTTTTAAGTCGGTGCACCCAATAGAAAAAACATTAAAAAAACATTTAAAAAAAATTTACACTACGTGCCAGCGTCGGAGCAGTGGCTGGGGACCCTGGGCACCACTAAGGTCCGCCACTGGTATCAAGTTTACTTAATTTGTACAATACCACAAACCAAATATATTGGCTATCAAACATATTGATAACCAACTATATTGGTTCGGTTGGTAGCATGTTGGTTAGTTCTTCATGATATATATTTGACAACCTAGTATTCATTATGTTTAACCAAAAAAATATTTTTGGACTGAATTTTGCTTCATTTGGCCAGATTTAGTTTTCTTTTTATCTGGTTTTTATTTACGGTTCATCCCTTTTTGCCTGTTGAATTGATAGTATTATTATGTAAAATTTATATTTCGTTAAATACAAAAGAATTTCAAATTTGTTTCATCGCATTATAAAAACTCTCAAAACAAAAGCATATCATTGAAACGATATATTTAGAGGAAAATTCTATAATTTATTAATGTCGTCAATATATAAGTAATATCGGGCTTTGGCCGGGGTGTTATATTCTTTGTTTGAGCACTTTTAGACAACATGGTTGATGCTAGTTAGAGTCTGGTTTTTGAGTATCTGTCATGAAGGATGAATCAATTATTTTAACATCAATATTAGTATATTAACTAGTAAGTTACGAGGGAAAATGACACTTTAGCCCTATAATATATTCCATATTTTCCTTTTCAAATCATTTATGTTATTTTCGTGCTTTTTAAGGGAATATACTTGTTTTTTTGGGTCTATTTAGCCAATTTCGAAGAAATGAAGGGGTTAGTTGGTAACTTCTAGGCCACCTCATTTAACCTCATTTAAAATGTCTAGGTTTACATGTTGAATGTGTCTCCTTAGGGTTTTTATTGACGTACAGACAACACTTTCTTCATCTCTCCATCTACTGCATTGATTTCATTCCTCCATTTTCTTGGTTTCTACGATGACTATGTATATCCTTGTTGATGTGCACTTCCAAGGAATCATCTCAAGGTACTCCATATGATACACCGACAGAACTAATCAGAGGCTAGAAAACACTGATTTCATAGGAATGGATGTTGGGATTATTATGTTGCGTCATGGGCTCGGTCCTTAGCCCAGTTTTGATTGACGGTATTGGGCCTGTGCATCCATGCATATTTTGTTCTAGGGTTTAGTATATAAGTTGCATGCATGCAGTCTTGGTAGTTAACGCTTTCATAAATTTTCTCTTTGAGTTTTGTAAACCCTAGCTCGCCTCTATAGTGGAAGTTCTTCATCGAGCTCTGCTGAGGCGTGACTTTATTAAATCATAAGCTCATATTTTATTATGTTCTATGTTCATTCTCTTACTGTATTTGTCTTGTTTGATTTTCATATTCATACCTGTGAAAGATCTAATCGATCTAGAGTTTTATTCTAATCAATTGGTATCAGAGCAGGAGACTATGTAATTCATACACATCTCTTCCATCGAAGAAGTTATTAGGGTTTTAATTCCGCATTGATAGATATTAATTGAGCCGTCATTCCATATTGACGTATCTCGTTAATCGTTGATCTAACTCTAACGATATATTACAAGTTTGATCTTTTACAGGTAATCGATCAAAAGTCATTACAATGTCCATGGATGATTCACAAACCAATCCAATCAACATCTCCAACAACATTGGTTCGACGACAAGGATACCAATCTTCTATACACAAGACTATGAAGTTTGGACGCATCACTTTGAAGATTATGTGATTGGATAGGAGGATAATGGATACTTGATCTGGGAAGCGATCACTGTTGGCTTATTTGCTCACTCAAGCACCTCTAAGATTGTCAAAACTCATAAGGAGTACAATCAGCTTGTTAACGATGTCAAAGATATTCCTCAAGATGAGAAGGAAAAGTTTCAATGCAACATCAATGCATTGAGGATGATACGGTTTTCCTTGCAGTCAGATACGTTTCGTTTGGTAAGTTCTTGCACCACTGCTAAAGAGATTTGGGACAGATTAAAAGAATTGTACTCCACTGACGAAGACTTGGAACATTCAATTCAAACTCTCTTGCTATCTGAATTTGGACACTTTAAGCAGAAGCCTGAAGAGAAACTTGTTCAAACCTTTGATCGCTTCAATCATCTTTTAAGCAAGATGAAAAAACATGGGATTGAAAGGAAAGTCATCGAACAAAAGGTTGCTTTCATGAACGGTCTCAGATCCGAATGGATGGCTGTTATATCTACAGTTAAAGCTCATGAACAGTTCAAGTCATATTCTCTGGCGAAACTAGTGGGTATTTTGGAATCCCATGAAAGTGCACTGTCTAAGGAAATAAATGTGGTTTCTAGTTTGGGTTCTTTAGCTCTTGTCTTTAAAGGAAAAAGCTCGGTTGAAGAAGAAGAGGAATTGGATCTTGCTGACTATGATCAAACTGGTGAGGAATATGCCATGATGGTATGTAATCCAAGAAAATTAATCAAAAGGAAGTTCCCAGCCAACAAGAACCGAAACTAGCAGGGAAGTTACAGCGCCGAAAGGATCAAGGAGGAACTAAAAATGGGGTCAAAGTCTGAAGACTCAAAGAAAGAAGGGAAAGTTGGTGTAGACTCAGGATTTGATTGCCATTACTGTGGAGGCAAGAACCATATTACGAAAGATTGTATGCTGAAAAAGAATGAAGAAAAGATAAATGATGAAGATGAGGAAGCAAGCCTCCTGAGAAGACTGGAGGAAATCAAGAAAAGAAAGTATGCTTCTAACAATACTACTATGAATGCTTTAATTATGCAGGATACAGACAACCATGATGAATTTAGTGGTGTGGAAGTTTGGTCCACAGATTCGGAGGATGAAGAAGTCAGGAAGCCCACTCATGGGAAGGCTATGCTGGTAAAAGAAGAACCTGTAACAGGAAGGTGCGTTGTGGTAACGGAAGGTGTGTCTCAAATGAGAGGATATACAACCAATGGGGGAATAGAAGGCGAAAAGGAGCAAGAGGACAAGGTTTTTCTGCCAAACCTGTCAGTGCATAGGTCAACGAATGTGATGAGTTGATCAAGAAGGTACAAAATATTCTTGCTTTTCTAAAAATACCTGTCACTAACTATGAAAAGGAATTAAATAACTTAAAATCTAAATTTTCAAGCATAAGTAGCAGTCTCACCCAAACCAGTGTCACAAACTCTAACCTAACTGATCAAATTAGCAGGATTTCATCAAAGAGTGAGGAAAGGAGGATGTGGATCGAGTAGAAGGAGAAAGAGTTGATTAGGTCTATGGATGATTCGATTTATTTACAAAGAGACAATCTTAAACTGTTAAAACAATGAAATATGTTTTGTTTAGTTGCTAAAAGACTTTATTTCAATATCACTCAGTTGCATCTTGATTGTGAAATAGGAAAGAAGATACATCGCATGATTTTACCCTTCCTTGAGTTAAAGAAGGATGAAATCGATGCTGAAGCCTACAACTATGAAAGAGTTGTATCTTCTGACGAAGTCTCTCTTTCATATAAAATTGGTCTTGACAAAATTGAGTCCTACATAAAGTCCAAGGACCACAAGCACATGCTTACAAATCTGTTAGATGAGAATGATAGATTGAAGTTAAGAACCGAAATTGTACAAAAATTTGACTCCTTGAATGCCAAATTAAGTTCAGAAAATATACTTGATGTTGAAAATGCATCTGAACTTAACGAGGATGATGATTTGAGTGAAATCTCTGTAGAAGATTTGGTGGACTGTTCTGAATTTGTCGAGAGCGAACCTGAAACAAGTAAAAATTTGATTTCTGAAAACTCAGTGGAGTTCACTCGCTCGTCAACAGACAAGGCGAAAACTTTTAAAGAAAAAGTTGTTGTGTATCAAAAGGTACAAACCACTCCAAATCAAATCTACACAGTCCTTGGTGTCACTCCACAACAAACTGTAGAATTGACAGCTATGGTGGAAGAAGATAATGCTGGCGGTTGTGACGAGTATTTCTGGTCAGCACCAATAGATAATGCTGATGAGAGGAAGGGTCTATTTCAAAAGACCTCATGGAGAGTAAAAGGTAGATATGTACCCGAACCCTTAAATGAACCTGTAAGATATGATGTGCCAAGCACAAGTGGAACCAAAACCTCATTGGGGGAACCTACGCCAACCACAAAGAGTGATAACTAGGCTCCTGCTTCAAGGAAAAAGGCTAACATCCACTGGAATCTCTTAGAAAGGAAACAATTTTGGAGATCGCAAAATCCTCACTATGTAAGGATTGAAAAGAAGCACAAATCTCAAGAGGAATCAAGGAAACGAAAGGGTAGTTTCGGGCCCTCGACTAAAAGGAACCGAAAGGGTGGTTTTGGTCCTTGGACCGAAAGGAGCAGAAAGTGTAGTTTCGGTCCCCCGACCGAAAGGAAGCGAAAGGATAGTTTCGATTCCTCGACCGAATGGAACCGAAAGAGTGGTTTCGGTCCTCCATCCAATAGCAACCGAAAGAGCGGTTTCGGTCCTACACCCAATAGCAACCGAAAGAGCAGTTTCGGTCCTACATCCAATAACAACCGAAAGAGCGGTTTCGATCCTACACCCAATAGCAACCGAAAGAGCAGTTTCGGTCCTACACCAAAGAGCAGCCGAAATACTAGTTTCAGTCCTCATCCCTTCAAGCTCAGTGAAACACACAAAATATCCTATGAAACTTCTAAACCCAACACCTATAATTCCAATTCTCTTTCGTCAAAAGATTTAAAGGGAAAAGGAAAGCTCTTTCCAGAAAATAACAAACATCCAAAGGAGATCCAAAAGAATGCTGATGTTAACACCACTAATCCCAATCCTACTGCATCTAAACCAAATAAAATTAGAGTTTTCACAATAAAAAGAAAAGATGAAACAACTTTAATTAAATGTACTTACATGGTTGATATTTCTCTTACTATTCCCTGTTCTGTAAAAGTTCACAAGGATCTAAGAAACTTTGGGTTCCTAAATCTACTTTAAATTTTGTAGGTTATTCGTGATGAGCAGTTTGACGAAGAATGGTATATTGATAGTGGCTGCTCTCATCACATGACAGGGAGGAAGGAAGAATTGAGGGAATTTCGGTCTCTCAAGGATGGTAGTATTGTGAAGTACAGCAACAACTCATTTGGTACTATCAAAGTCTATGGAATGATCACTAATGGCGAGTTCTCTATAAGAAAAGTGGCTTATGTTGAAGGGCTCCGACACAACCATATCAGTGTATCACAGCTGGTAGTTGGCACTGGATTGAAAGTATCATTTGACGATGAAGGCTCAGAGATTGTCGAGAAGAAATCTAATAACGTTATGTTGAAGTCAAAGTGAAAGGGGGAAATTTATCCTTTGAACCTCAACCGAATTCAAGGTAAACCTGCAATTTCCTTACTCACGAAGGCTCACTCAGATGAAAAGCTAGTTATGGCATCAATGATTCTCATTTGAATTTCAAGGATATCAACAAGTTGGTTTTGGGCGATCATGTTCGAGGTCTTTCAGTTCTTAAATTTGATAAAGAACATCTTTGTGCAGCATGTGAAATGGGAAAGCAGAGTAGGCAAAGTCACCCTTCTATTATCAATACTAAGGTCATAGAACCGTTAGAGCTGCTACATATTGACTTGTGTGGTCCCTCGTCCATTGAAAGCATTGGGGGAAACAAATACATTCTGGTTATAGTGGACGATTTCTATCGATTTACATGGGTATTCTTCTTGAAGAAAAAGTAAGAAACTACTCCAAAGCTTAAGCTCTTTATAAAACAGATAGAGACTCAACTAAGGAAAGTTGTTCGTAACGTGAGAAGCGACAATGGTTTGGAATTCAAGAACAAGTATTTTGAAGACTTTCTTGCTGAAAAGGGAACGACTCATAATTTCTCATCCCCATACACTCCTCAACAAAATGGTATCGTTGAAAGACGAAACCGGTCTCTGTGTAAAGCAGCACAATCGATGCTCTGCTTTGCATCCTTGCCTTTATATTTCTGGGCTGATGCAATTGTTGCTGCTTGTTATACTCAAAATAGATCATATTTAAAGAAGCGATTCTCCATCACTCCCTACGAGATCTAGAACAATCGTAAACCGAATGTGAAATTATTTCATGTGTTTGGTTCAAGATGATTCGTGTTCAACTCCAGAGAGAATCGAAAAAAGTTTGATGCTAAGGCTGATGAAGGAATATTCTTAGGTTATTCCCTGAATTCCAAGGCGTATAGTGTTCTCAATAAGTGCTCAAAGAAGATTGAAGAAACATACTGTGTCACCTTTGATGATAGTTATGTTAAGAAGATGAAATCAATAGAAGGTGCAATGCAAGAAATCTTTCCAAAGAATGGCCAAGTTACAACCTCTACTTCAAATCTTTTTGAGTAATATTTGCTTCCATTTGATGAGCCTCAAAAGGTGATTGACTCTGAATCAACTGCAAAAGGCAATAAAGGTTATAATCTAAAACAAAATATCGGCGAGGCTGCTCAAAAGATAGCTGATGAACAATCCAAAAGAAACCGATAGGCCAGAAGCAAGGGAACTTTCAAGTGACTGTCCTAATGTCCAGGGGGATGGTCCATCTCTTCATCATGATCAAGGTACACCGTTCCAGGCGGAGAATCTATCATATCATTCTTCAAGCTCTTCTAATAATCCAATCGAAGGAGGTGATACCAACCCAAATTCTGAATAGTCTTCATCCTTCGAGGGGGAGAACACCAATGTCAATGATGATGACATTCTGTCTGAGTTAGAAGAAGAAATAAATGCAGAATTGGATCCCACTTATCATCCAAATTACCCACCACTTATCAAATGGACCAAAGATCACCCTCAAAGTCAAATTATTGGGGAATCTTCAGAAAAGGTGTGAACTCGATCTCAAATCAAAGCGAAACAAGCTGCACTCTTTTCACAAGTAGAGTTTTGCATGTTCAACTCCTTTGTCTCCAAAGTTGAACCGAAGATAGTTAAATCTGCACTTGATCATTCAGACTGGGTTCAAGCCATGCAAGATGAGTTAAATGAGTTTGAAAGAAACAAAGTATGACGTCTTATTCCAATTCCAAAGGATGCTTCGGTTGTCGGTCTCAAATGGGTATTCAGAAACAAGATGGATAAGGAGGGGAATGACATTTGTAACAAAGCACGACTGGTGGTCAAAGGCTACTGTCAGGAAGAAGGCATCAATTATGAAGAGACCTTCACTCCAGTTACAAGATTAGAGTCTGTTCGTATCTTTCTTGCCTATGCAGATCACAAGAATTTTATTAATCAGGAGGCTTACACCAAGACTCTTTTGGCTAAGTTTGGTATGATGGGAGTATCCAAAGTTAAAGTGCCAATGGCCTTTGGTACAAAGCTAGCACCCTCTCTGGAAAACCAGCTGCAGATATGACGCTTTACCGTCAAATGATCGGGTCTTTGATGTATCTCACAACTAGTAGACCTGAGATCATGTTTTCAGTATGTTATTGTGCCAGATTTCAAGCTAACCCACGCGATCCTCATTTGCAAGCCGTGAAAAACATCTTTCGCTATCTGAAGCGAACCTCCTCTCTCAGTCTATGGTATCCAGCCAACTCTGGTTTCTTTGTTCAAGCATTCTCTAATGCTGATTTAGGTGGCTGTGGTTTAGATTGTAAAAGCACCACTGGAGGATGCCAATTTCTAGATGGCAAATTGGTTAGCTGGCAATCAAAGAAACAAACTTGTGTCACTCTCTCCACTGTAGAAGCTGAATATATTGTTGCAACATCATGCACATCTCAAGTGGTATGGATACAAAGTCGGCTTAAGGATTACGGGCTAAACATGAAGAAAATCCCACTATATTGCGACTCTAAAAGCGCAATTAGGATTTGTCACAACCCAGTGCAACGCTCGAAGACCGAGCATATAGCACTGAGGTATCACTTTATCAAAGATCACGTCGAAGATGGCATCATAGAAATCCATTTTGTCAGAACGACTGATCAACTGGCTGATATATTCACTAAGGCTTTACCTAAAGCAAGCTTCAAGAAGATTCTACAAGGCCTAGGAATGACGGAAGCAGAATCAGTGCCCAAATCGCCTTCGCTTCAATAAAGGTTAGAAGTGAAATAAAGCGAACTGAAATGAACCGATAATTCGGTCTATTTTGGGTTTGGCTCGACCATGAACCAAAATGAACCGAATGCACGGTTTATTTCGGGTTCGGTCCTTCTGAACTCATTCGCTTCTTTTTGCTTCCAAGGCATTTTGGTTGTATTCTTTTGTACAACCCTTTTAATACTTCTTTTAATTCATAAAATCCAAAATATTTTTCTCTTTCGTTCATTTAAACAACTCTCACAAAATACAAAAATATATTTTTTATTTTTTTATCTAGTATTTTTCTTTGTATAAGTGTAATTCTCGATGGTGGAGCTACAACAGGTATATTTCTTTTATTTTATCAAATTAGTTAGGCGTCCCTAGAAGCATGTTGTTGTATGTTGACTAAAGCCTCGAATGATTTTGTGTGAAGCCTTAATAACATGATATATACAAATCCTGTTTTCCCAATCTAGGTTGTACTATTCACTCTAATCATGAGCTACCTTACTCTACTCACATTGATTTGTCACTCTTTTTCTTTAGAGCAGAGGTACATTCGGTTTTTATACCATCTCTACAATTTCTCTCCATTATACTTCGTTTCACCAATATAACCCTTGAGACTCTCAACATTTACCACTGAGGTTTATGGTTATCCCAAATCTGTGTTAATGATCTTAGTTTCATGCCACTATGTGCTAAGTGAAACCCACAATTCAACACCCATAATGAATTGATGGTGAATTATTATATTCAAGATCTTAATTGTTACCTACTGAAATCTGTTTTTATTTTTAAGTGATCTTTTATGAATTTGTCTAAAACCAAATCTTTTCTTCCTCTAAAGATCCAGTTTAATTTTGATTTTGAGATTTCTATACTTTCTTTTGTCACCATAAAAGATATCTTACCTACTTGTTCAACAGATCACAATGATCTCACAAATACTTCATTTAGTTTCGGACATATGTCAAGTATCGAAATTATGAATTGAAGCAAAAGCCACCCTTTATAACTGTGACAACCCAAAGTTTATTCCATTACATTACCCCATAACAGTTAACGGAATATTCCATTCTATAACAGTTCGTTAAGTCGAGGTCGTAAAATAAATAAATGTTTTATCTATTTATATTTTTATGTCGTTATAGTCATAATAAAGTAAATAAAAACACTTAAATTACATTTCCATGTTAATTTGGAAAAAACTTCAATTCTATTACGACCACTAAATCGGGTGCGACGAAAAGCCCCGTATAACGGCAGTATCGGGTAGAATTCCACTGAGCCCCAACTCAAACCCCTATATAAGGGGGAGTGGACTTCATTCCACTCTTTTCCCACTCCCATATCACCCTCTCTCTATACCCTCTCGCATAAATCACATTTTCGACATAAATCCGCAACGAAACGCTTCCAAATCGTAAGTCCCCTTACCCTAGCTTGTTCTAGACATCTTAGTTTGTGATTATACCCCAAAAATCGACCATATAAACTGATGAAAAGGAGTTTACGGCCTAAGAGCCTCCTTAGGCCGTAAACCCCCAAAAAGTGGCCAAAAGTCCCGATTCTTCCTTATTTGAGCTTGGATACCAATTAAGGAATTTATCTAGGAGTGTTTAAATATGAAAACACAAAGATTTAGGGCCTAAAGGAGAGTTTACGGCCCAAGCATAGGCTTAGGCCGTAAACACCTCTTACGCTTGTATAAATGCCCAAAAAACACTCCCAAACCACCCTTAGGCTTAATTCATAAATTAAGGGCTTGCTATTTCAGGTTTAGAACATTCAAACACAAGGAAATGTGGGGTAAATTGGAGTTTACAGCCCAATCAAGTGTCTAGGCCGTAAACACCCCCAAACTATGTCAAAAGATGGTTTTGTCCCCCAAATGGCCTTAGACCTTTATTTCAAATTACTGGAAGTGAATTAGGGACTTTAAAATTCCATAAAATCAAAGGGTAGGAGTTCACGGCCGTGAACTCCCATAGGGGTGGTTCATGGCCCATAAACTCCCATATTGTCCCTTTAAAAGCCTTAAATCCCTTCATACCATTTAGTTTTAGACCTAGCAAAATTCCACGATCGATAATAAGCCTTTAAACATCCTAGAACACTCTCACCATCAGTTTACGGCCGTAAACTCATGGGGAGTTGTCCCATGGCCGTAAAAACCATATGGAGAGTTTACTCTTTGAGAGTAAACTCCATTCCTAAGCCATTCAAGCGCTTAGATGTTACCCGGGACACCCCAAACACTTAACCAAAGTGTTTTCTGCTCTTTAGGGTGCGTATATTTGTTTAATTAGTATATAATATACTAATTGTATGTGAACATATGTTATCATATGTTAAATAGGTCACAAAGTGTGTCCAAGTCTTTACTTGACACCGACCACCCAACCGACACCTTCGTCGGATCCACTTACACCAGGTGAGTTCATACCCCTGAATGAACGTTTTAAATGTTTTTACATGTTTTATAGTGGGGGAATACAAGTTAAACATGCCAGTTATCATATCAATCACATGTGATTGATAACCCCCATGCACAAGAATTTACCACATTGTAAACTATTTTACCGAGTAGGATACCATAAATGGTTTTTCTAAAATGTTTCCTCTTGTTCATAACTCTTACTCGTACTGTTTTATCAAAGTTCATTTTAAACTGGTTTATGAAAGGTTTCCAAAGAATTTCTAAAGGTTTTCAAACTTATTTTACAACAGAATACCCTGTCGTGACTTCCTCAAGAATAAAGGTTTTCTTCCATGTTTTGATACTCCTCCTTAGTTAAAGTTCTAACTTGATAACGCTTTCACTTCGTGATACACTTATACTGTTATCACTTTTACTTTGCTTATATTTATTACACTTGTACTTCACTTATACTTGTTATTGCTTCTACTTCACTTATACTGGTTAACACTCCTACTTCACGATTCGATTATTCCACACTATATGTTTACACTTTACGATTTGGTTATTCCACACTATTCGTTCACACTTTATGATTCGGTTATTCCACACTGTACGTTATACATCACAATTCGGTCATTCCACACTATTCTTTCACACTTTATGATTCGGTTATTCCACACTGTACATTATACATCACAACTCGGTTATTCCACACTTTACGTTATACATCACAATTCGGTTATTCCACACTGTACATTATACATCACAATTCGGTTATTCCACACTATTCGTTCACACTTTATGATTCGGTTATTCCACACTGTATCCCAGGTTGCCTTATAATTCATGGCCTTAAGGTAACGGTATTTCACCAGCAACTTACACTGTATGCTGGAAACCCATTCTTGGAGTCACACCGTTTTTAGACCTTACTAGCTGTATCTTTCATTTGATACTGTCTGGGGTCTGTATCCTTTGTTTTAGACCTTACTAACTGTATCTTTCATTTGGTACCGTCTGGGGTCTATATCTCCTTTTGTTAGACTGAGCCACGCATGTCATTCGTTCGATACTCTCTTGGAGTCCATGATTCCTTTTGCCTTAGTTAGTAGTCCTCACTACTGAGGCATATGTTATTTCCCTGATTTCTCTTGCTTTCTTTAATAATCAAATTATGTTTTTTGATAATGCTAGTGATTAAGGGAAAACTACTTTTTACCACATAACTCCGTCCATTCTCGGTAGAGGACTGCTTTTATTAAAGAAAATATAGGATTTTCTGGAAAAGACACTAATGTAATGGATACCCTAAAACTACCACTTTTATTAAAGTTATTTGATTAAAATGACACTAAATACTTATGAACTCACCAGCATTTGTAAAAATTCTGATACTCGCTTTTCAAATAATTTGTATTCTCAGGTCAGCATTAGGCAGGTACATCCCCGCAGCTGTTGATGAAGATAGATTAGTACCATACTGTATTTATTATATTTACTTGTATTACTCTGATATATTGTAATGTAAACAATGTAAAACTATTACTATTAATGCAATGTTTTGTTGTACTTTGATTACTATAATGCATGTGTTGTGATACTTGACATGACGTCATCCACCCCAGAACGTTTCCGCCGTTCCGGTTTTGGGGTGTGACAATAACCTTCAAAAAGATGCCTTTCAACACTTCTTAACAAGTTATTGATCGTTATTTAATGGGAAACCAAGCAAGCACTTTAATGTCTCTCTTGACTTTGAAGGAAGTGATTCATGCCTAGAATCCATTGTTTTATGTCTATTTAAGGCATCACAGATTATCCCAACACGGTTGCTTTATTTCTTTCTCCTTTACACCCTATGCATGAAAATTTTGAATTTTCCACTCTCTAGTTTTTTTTAAGGCTATTCAATAAAGCATAACAAGCAACGACAATTCAAATGAATTTTGGAGTGACGATTAGGATAAAGTGGAAGCTGACTCAACGGCTATCCAATCGGTTTGGCGATTTGAAAAAGCGAATTTTATGGAATGGTATGTAAAAAGGAAATGTCCTTTCTCTTTCCTACGTCATCCTTGGTATGCCAGCTGTTCATCCGTCAAGTCAGGCGCTATTTTTGAAATAATCCAAGATCTCAGCCGGATTTTTCTCTCTCCTCCATGTAGGTATAAAAGGAATTAGAACGGTACTCTTTAACCTTTTATCACTTACTAAACTCTCTCAAACAACAACTGTGATTTCTCTTACTATTCATCATCTTCTCCAAGCTTCTACAATGGCAGACTCTTCGTTCGTTCATGATACTTCTGTTCGTCAACCACTTCTCACAATCAAACCCCAACAGAACCTGATCATTGATCTCACTCCGTTTTTCTATGAACCTTATATGCTATATGTTATTGAGTGTCTCAAATACTCACCTCTTGTCGAAGCGCTGACCAAAATCGAAGTCCTACCAAGGTCATGTATTTCTCTTGTCTACTCCATTGCCTACTACGACAAGGTTCATGAAAAGATTCACTTCAAGATCCACAATGAGAAGACCTCTATCTCTAAGCAACGCTTATGTGCCCTAATTGGTCTTTCTCAAGAAAAATATCTGGTACATCCTGAATCCATCACCACTAGTCAATTAATTTCCATGTTTTATCAGATGGGGTATACTGAAGTCCTCACTACTCTAACCAAGGTCAAGAAGTCCTGCCTTCCTCCTTAATGGAATGGCCTGTTTACTTTGTTGTTCAAAGGACTATCTGGACGCAGTGCCGGATTAGATGGGGCGAGCAAGTCTTTTATGACTGTGCTATATGGGCTGTATCATGGGATTGATTTGGATTTTGGAACAATCATCTGGCAACAACTGGTACAAAGCTTGGTCTCTGCATCCAGGCATTTTGAGATTTCTTGTGGGCGATTTTGGTCAATCATCACCAACTGGGCAATGGATTGACTACATGTTCCACTCATGGCAGATTCTCTTCTCTGCTCCATTGCTACTTTTCACACAACCCAAATCATTGTCACAGATCCCACCAAATTCTCCTTTATTGGATCTGTTCCTAAAGCGATGCTTCCTCGTGTCTCACTAGCGAGTCACGTCTTGCAACAATATAGGAAAACTCCATCCTTAGGTCCAACAGATCTTCCCCTAGCCATGGTTCGCTCCATTGAAGAGGCTGACAAACCAGCGAAAAGGGGCAAGAAAACTGAAACCCAGAAAGAGGCACAATTTTCCAAACTAACCAAAGGGAAAACCCTTAAGAAGCGAAAGTCTGATAAGGCTGTTACATCACTTGCTCAACCGAAGAAGCAAAAGAAGCCCACTAGGAGGCTTATACTACAATCCTCTAGTGATTCAAATTTAGAGTATGTTCCTCCCCAACATAAGAATGCTCCTCCTTCAGAATCTGAGAGCAAAACCTCTGATGATGAGGCTTCAGGCCGAGGTGATACTCCGCCTTGCTCCCCTACCCCAGAACTTCCAATTGGCTCTCACCCTCCGTCACCTCCACCTGTAACCATCCCAGTATCCATCCCTCCTGTTTTCCCTATCCCCTCTACATAACCTTTCGCCTTTATACCCATCCCTACTCCCATATTCACAGAAACTACTACCACATGTGCTCATTCTACCGCCCCCACTCCACCTGTTACAACCAAACCTCTAACCACTACCAAACCCTTATCTCCTACTCAATCAACAAAAAGAACCCTGTTCTAGGCGGTGAGGACTTGGGATTTGATTCCACGTATTTTAGTGCTTACCGTGTACAAAGTGACGATGATGATGATGAGCCTGTTACAAAGCGTCATCTCAAGGCAGTGAATGAAAAACTTGATCAACTGCTCTCATCCTCTTCCTTTGGATCTTACTCTGAAGCTGCTTTAAAGGCCTTGTTCTCATCTGTTGTTATAGAACACAGTGCCTCACTCTCTGCTGCAGTGAAAACCATTGAAAACTCTACTTCACAGTGTCAACAAGCCTCACTTGTTGTTGATGCTTCTACTAAGGAGTGCAAGGAAGCGACCGCAAAAGTCAATAAACTAGTTTTTGAAGCTCACCTATTTCTAGATTCCTTGCAGGCTACTACTAAGAAGAATGCTCAAACCGTAAACGCTTCGGTCGATAATCTTCAACGGTCCCTTCAGTCTGAAAGATCCAATGTTGAAGCTGCATGCTGTGACAACCTGATATTTTAACTCTTTGTAATGGCCTAATAGGTCAAGTATTGTAAACATTTTTGAGTTAATAAAATTAACTTTGATAATAAAATGTCCAAAAAGTTTCTATTTAAATTCTTCTATGTTTAAATATCATTAAACCATGATCGTACGTAGAAAGAACGCCCAAATCCGACTTAGTATATTGAAGTTATGATTTTTCCAAGTTCAGCTTAGCAACAGACAGCTAAAAACTCGAAACGAAGATCGAGCGACATTTGGCCGGAATGACCTAAACGAGAATCGAAGGTCTCGACAATGGTATTTCAACGGTAAAAAGTCTAGCAAAAACCGACGTCAGATAAAGAAGTTATGAATTTTTAAAGAAATTCCTTAATCACGTCATTTTAATAAATAAATAATAAAAATAATTTCCGAATTTGCCAACGGAATCTAAACGAAAGTTGTAGATCGTAGTCTCACCTTCGCGGGGATATAAAGAACGTCGAAAACGGAGTTCGTATGAAGGAGATATGAATTTTTGAAGTTTGATAAATAATTTATATATAATTTTTATTAAAAATTCGGTATTATCCGAAGAGGAGTCAGCCTAGGGCCGAGGTACACGCCGTGTACCCTCGTACGCCCTGCGTACTCGAGGCCACGGCCTTGGATCGTCCACGTCGCCCTATGCGAAGCTACCCGACCCGCCTTCCCATCCGACCCGCCCCATCCGAAATACGTAAGCGATGATGTCGCGTACGCGCTGCGTACACCAGTACGCTCCGCGTACGGAGGCGGTTCAGCGCCCCTATAAAAGGGGTGCGAGGGGTTCCGGAAAATTGCTCATTCACTCTCCTTTTTCTTGCGTTTTACCTCGTTTTCCGTGCTCGCACTACCCCGAAGCCCTGGTCATTTTTGCTCAAGTCCCGAGAGTTGATTTTACTCCCGAGATTCCCGAGAATCCAGAGAAAAATCCGTTTCCCGAGACGAAACTCTGCCCGGTTTTCGATCTCGCTATCTTCAAGCTTCCAAGTGAGTTCATACCCCTTTATTCAACCTTTGAAATGCTTTTAAATGTTTTAAATACTTAATGGGGGGAATACAAGTTAAACACTTATAGTTATTGCTTCGATCACATGTGATTGCATTAATCACATGTGATTAATAACTAGGAAACCAATGATTTTATCACTGTTCAAACTGTTTTACTTCAAAATGTTTCACAAACTCTTTTACTTATCAAATGCTTTTATTTAAACTTTGTTTTACTACTTATAAATTGCATGCCCATATATGTATAGATATATAAGTAATGTCTAAAGGGCTTAGGAAGGCCATCCGCCCTATTTCCTTTTCGCGCACTGAGATGTGGTCTGGTGGGATTTCGGGTGACCATCCGAGGGTCGTTACAATATTAGTTATATATCATATATACATGTATAGACATAAAAGTACTTCCATATTCATACTTATCAGCACATCATTAGTAAGTTACCATCGGGGTAACATAGGATCATACTACTACGATTTCTAGATCAACGAGTCAGTTCATTCAGGAGTCAATACTTATTACTAAGAGAACATATACAATGATACTAGAATAAGTAACATTATATTGCATATACACGAATACGTTAACAGTTGTGATCCACTCTATGGGAGCATGTCTTAATTGTCATGACCCGAGTTGTAGCCAGAGTCTCTTGGAGGGAGAGCGTGAGTTTGCGTATAGATCTATACTGGATTGACTATCCTACACCTCGCTGCTAGCTACAGCGGGACCGACAGGTCTGCGGGTGCCAAACGTCATACCTTATTTTTCGACTATACGTTGTCGTTGTTACCAGTCGATAGTATGGTGCAATTTATCACATGATACCTTAATATAAATCCGGTTTAAGGTAGTTAGTACAGCAGTAGTTCCTATAAAACAAAACTACCGTACTACAATAATTTACCCATTACATTTTGGTGTTAACCTCACTTAAACTTTAATGTACAAACTATATTTTGTTAAATGATAGTTACACTTGGGAAATTACACACTTTTACATCAAACGAGCATACAAAACAGTTAAGCCTTGGTAGAGGGCTACTTTAACAGAAAATATAGGTTTTTCTGAGAGATTCAAACTTTTACAAACACTTACATACATCTACAACTCATACTTGCGACAGGTTCAAACGTTTTGATAATAAACCTCGACACTAAAATACTTATGAATTCACCAGCTTGTATTCTCTTTCAAAATAACTTGTATTCTCAGGTCATCAGTAGACAGGTACCGATGCTAGCTTTTGAGAAGATGGAGCGCATTCAAGACTCATCATACTATTTTGATTTACATTATATTTTTGGTGTCTAAAACTGTACGGAACACGCTTGTATTAAAATTTTATATTTAATGCAATGGATGATGTTGTTTGCTTATTTACATTTACTGTGTTGTGATACTTTACATGACGTCCTCCGCCCTAGAACGTTTTCGCCATTGTTGGTTTTGGGGTGTGACAGATTGGTATCAGAGCATTGTTTATAGTGAAGCACGTATATCAACCCATAAAAGATATACTAAACTATAAACCCATTTGGGATTAAAACACTTTGACCAAGAGTCTATACTTTAAATACTAAAATAGTTAATTAAGTATACTAGTCTGCATTCATACTAAAACCAGTGTCACAACGACAAGAACAAAAGTATTGCGATTGTTAAATATCACAGGTAAGCTAGGGGATGTATGGTCAGTCCTGGGAATGGCATAGCCTGATCAACTATCCTGGTCCGAGGAGTGATTAGCATACGCCCTAGAATGGTTGTGATAGGTTAACAAGTCTAAAAACTTACCAAAAATACCACAGGAAGATTAATAGAACTTAAACTTTAAAATACTATAGGTGTATTTTGTACTACTAGTTACACGTATACTATATTCCTATACCTCTCTTCTCGCGTAGATTTAAATGGCTGGATTCCATCACAACGACCCGTAATTTCCAAATGAAGGCAACATAGGAATGGTCGAAGCAGAGTTTGACGATGAACACCAAATTCCGTTGGATGATCATCAAGCTGAAGGCTTCTCAGATGGATCAGACTCTGAGCCTGAAGTCAACAACCTACCGCTCGTAGGTCAACCCCCGAACAACAACCCTCGACCAGCTTTTCCAGGTCCTACTCCCTTATGGGCAAACAACTTGAGTCGTTGGATTGATGAACAGGGTCAACCCTTACCATACTTTGGGGACCGAAGCTTTTACAACGTCAGCAATGGTGGTTCTGCTGACCGAGCCCTGCCTGTCATTATCCGAAGAATAGCTCGTAATGTCGAGCAAGGTCGAGCAGCCATCGACCGGGTCATGGAGATTGATGCCAACTCAGGTGTCAACACAGTCCGCATCCGCCGTCTTGAAGAAGACATGGAACGGACCCGTAGAACCAATGAAACCCTACAACAACATCTGGTTTCCTGTCAAGCTGAAGTCATGGAACTCCGAGCTCGTCAAAGTGCTCATGAGCAACATCTTCAAGAGGTGGTCCGTCAAATGAGAGACCTTAGGGTTCTCCCGAGAAATATTCATCGCCGTTAGATGATGTCTAGTACATCATTATTTTTAGGGTTAAGGAGTAGCCTTTAACATCTGTGCTCTAAGTAGCACTTGTCTGTAAAATATTCCTAACTTTCAGTACTCTAATTAGGAATCTAAGAACTGTCAAACTTTTCTATATGGTATGATGTAAGACCTACTGTTAGGTCGATTTTTCCTTGAACTTATTACATCAGTAATACCAGTATTATTGAAATCTATCTAAATTGTGGGAAAAATCTATACACTTGTGTTTTCCTACTAATATTTCTTGTTGTGATTTCAAACACTCATTCAACTGTTGGGCTATGGTTAGTTAGTCCATGTATCACTCTCACGTTGCTTACAAGATGATTCTTACCATTTTTTTCTTACCTTTATAAACTTATAGCTGAAAGATGCCTCCTCATAAATGTCCAATGAATAATCCTGCACCACCACCTCCTCCGCCTCCGGTCATCGATACTGTAGCACTGAATGCTACTGTAGCTGCAGTAGTGGCAACTGCCAAGGCACAGTATCACTCTTCTGATGCCAGCAGAGGTGGAACCCCTGTGGAATCAATCCCGGTTGAAACCCCTGTGCGCTCGAGAGAGTGCTCTTACAAGGATTTCACCAACTGCAAGCCGAAGTCCTTTCATGGGACCGGCGGAGTCATTGCCCTCTCGCAATGGTTCGAGAAGACCGAAGCGGTCTTCAAAATTTGTTCATGCCCTGCTGCAAGCAAAGTGAAATATGCCGCATGCACCTTTGAAGGAAAGGCCCTGACGTGGTGGAACGGCCACGTTAAATCTCTAACTCTCGTCGTAGCCAACGACATAGGCTGGGAAACGATGAAAGACCTCATGATTGAGGAATACTGCCTGAGGGGCGGGATCCAGAAACTAGAGCAGGAGCTTTGATGCCTGACCATGAAGGGCACCAACATTGTCGCTTACACCGCCAGATTCAGCGAACTGGTGGCCCTCTGCCCTAATATGGTTCCCACTGAAGGGAAAAAGATCGAAAGGTACATATGGGGGCTAGTGCCTCCATATCAGGGGAACGTCCTATCATCAAACCCCGCTACCTTCGACAGTGCCAAACGACTGGCACAACGACTCATTGACCATGGGGACAAACCCCCCACAACAACGACAACACTAGCCATTTCAGAACCCTCCAAACCCGCTGACACAAAGCGGAAACTCTGGGAGGAAAGGAAGAAGACGAATCGAGCTTCCAAAAAGCAGCAAATTGTGGCGGTACTTGCTGCAATAACCCCTGTTGTTGCTGCTACTACTGCTCCGATAGGACAGTATGCTGGAGGTTTGCCCAAGTGCAACAAATGCAACTACCACCACAATGGCCCGTGCCATGAAATGCAGTGCTCTAACTGCCACAGGAGAGGACACACAGTCCGTTTCTGTAAATCTCCGGCGAGACCGATCGCCCAAGTCCCCGGCTCTGGCGCGAGCCCGACCTGCTATGGATGTGGCGAAACAGGCCACTATAAGAGGGACTGCCCCAAGGCGAAAAATGCTGGCGGAGCAGGGAGGGTACTAGCGATAGGCCATGGGGAAGCAGTTGCTGACCCGACAGTGGTGACTGGTACGTTCCTGCTCTATAACTCCAATGCATGCATTCTATTCGATAGTGGAGCGGAGCGAAGCTTCGTAAACCATAAATTTGCTCGTATGCTTAATCAACCACCACATGCACTCAAAGAACTATTCACAGTAGAAATGGCTAATGGAAAAACTGAAAGTACGAGTAACATATATTTTGGTTGTACCCTAACTCTAGATAACCATTCTTTCCCAATCGACCTCATGCCAGTCTCAATAAAAAGTTTTGATGTTATCGTTGGCATGGATTGGTTAAGTCTTCACCGCGACGACATCATGTGCTACGAGAAAGCAGTCCGTCTAAACCTTCCGTCTAACGAAACTCTTATAGTCTATGGCGACAAACCCGGTGAAAGTCTTCGCATCATATCAAGTATTCAAGCACAAAAGTATCTGCGTAAGGAATACCATGCATTCCTTGCTCATGTCGTCGACACGAGCCTCAAAACGAAAGAACTAAAGAACATCCCTGTAGTGAGCGACTTCCCCGACATTTTTCCAAAAGAACTACCTGGGTTACCTCCGCAACGACAGGTCGAGTTCAGAATCGACTTAGTTCCAGGAGCTACCCCAGTAGCCAAGTCGCCCTACCGTTTAGCACCAGCTGAGATGCAGGAACTCTCTGGTCAACTTAACGAACTGCTCAGCAAGGGCTTTATAAGACCGAGTTTCTCACCTTGGGGAGCACCGGTCTTGTTCGTTAAGAAGAAAGACGGATCATTCCGTATGTGTATTGACTACAGAGAACTCAACAAACTGACGGTCAAGAATCGTTACCCTCTGCCTCGCATAGATGATCTATTCGACCAACTACAAGGGGCGAACTACTTTTCTAAGATTGATCTGAGATCCGGATATCACCAGTTACAGGTACTAGAGGAGGATGTTCCAAAGATAGCCTTCTGAACTCGTTACGGACACTACGAGTTCGTGGTGATGCCATTCGGATTGACCAATGCGCCAGCAGTCTTCATGGATCTGATGAATAGAGTATGCCGACCTTATTTGGATCAGTTCGTCATCGTTTTCATTGACGACATCCTGATCTACTCCCGAAGTAAGAAAGAGCATGGCGATCACCTGCGACAAGTTCTAGAGACATTACGAAAAGAGAAGCTTTATGCGAAGTTCAAGAAATGTGAATTTTGGATCTGGAGAGTCGAATTCTTAAGACACGTGGTAAGCGAAGAGGGAATCCACGTGGACCCATCCAAAATTAAAGCCATTGAGAACTGGTCAGCACCTAAGACGCCTACAGAAATTCGCCAATTTCTAGGTCTCGCTGGCTACTACGACAGATTCATTCAGAACTTTTCTCGAATAGCGAAACCTCATACAACCCTAACCCAGAAAGGCATGGTCTTTGACTGGGAAGAGAAACAAGAAAGAGCGTTCCAAACACTCAAACGAGCCTTGTGCACCGCACCAATACTATCCCTTCCCGAAGGAATAGAAGACTTCGTAGTCTATTGCGATGCATCAAACCAAGGGCTCGGGTGTGTTCTGATGCAGCGAGGTAAGGTCATCGCCTACGCCTCAAGATAGTTGAAGACACACGAGGTTAACTACACGAACCACGATCTTGAACTAGGAGCAGTGGTGTTTGCTCTGAAGATCTGGAGACATTACTTGTATGGAACGAAGAGCACTATCTTTATCGACCACAAGAGTTTACAACACATTTTCGATCAAAAGGAGCTCAACATGAGACAACGACGGTGGGTCGAGCTACTCAGTGATTACGAATGCGATATTCCTTATCATCCGGGTAAAGCCAACGTAGTAGCAGACGCTCTAAGTCGGAAGGAATATTCTGGTCGCAAAATCAAGTCATTGTCAATAACCATCCATTCACGCTTGTCTAATCAAATTCAGGCGGCCCAACTTGAAGCCATGAAACCTGAAAAGGTGACAAGTGAATCCCTCAGAGGAATGGCCAAGAATTTAGAAGCCAAGGGTGACGGAGCCTTATATTTCATGGATCGGATCTGGACACGGAAACACGGTGGTTTCCAAGACTTGGTCATGACCGAGGCGCACAACTCTCGGTATTCCGTCCACCCACGTTCAGATAAGATGTATCTGTATCTTAAAAAGCTATACTGGTGGCCTAATATGAAAGCAGAGATTGCAACCTTCGTGAGTAAATGTCTTACTTGCACAAAGGTTAAGGTCGAGTACCAGAAGCCCTCTGGTTTATTGCAACAACCAGAGATCCCGGAATGGAAGTGGGAGCGGATCACTATGGATTTCATAACCAAGTTTCCTAAGACAACGGGTGGACTTGACACCATATGGGTCATCGTTGATAGATTAACCAAGTCTGCACACTTCCTACCTATCAAAGAAACCGACAAGATGGAGAAACTTACGAGAACATACATTAGGGAAATCGTATGGCTACATGGTGTACCTATGTCCATTATCTCCGATAGAGATAGTAGGTTTACCTCAAGATTTTGGCAATCACTACAACATTCCCTAGGAACAAGGCTAGACATGAGCACAGCCTACCATCCTCAGACCGACGGACAGAGTGAGAGGACCATCCAAACACTGGAAGATATGTTGCGAGCCTGCGTGATTGACTCTGGGAAGGCATGGGATACTCATTTACCCCTTGTCGAGTTTTCCTATAATAACAGTTATCACACAAGCATCAAGGCTGCTCCATTTGAAGCCCTCTACGGCCGAAAGTGCAGATCCCCTCTGTGCTGGGCTGAGGTGGGTGATACCCAACTAGCAAGGTGGCAAGCTTCCGACAGTACTCTTACCGGTCCGGAAATCATCCGAGAAACGACAGAGAAGATCATTCAGATCTGTGAACGATTGAAAGCCTCTAGAGACCGACAGAAGAGCTACGCAGATAAACGAAGGAAACCTTTGGAATTTCAGGTGGGAGACCAAGTCCTTCTCAAAGTCTCACCCTGGAAGGGCTTGACACGCTTCGGCAAGCGTGGGAAGCTTAATCCGAGGTACATAGGGCCTTTCGAAATTCTTGCAAGAGTCGGCCCCGTAGCTTACAAACTCGATCTACCAGGCGCACTTCGTAACGTACATTCTCCATTCCACGTATCTAACTTGAAAAAGTGTCTATCCGACGAGACTCTCGTAATCCCACTCGATGAGATCGAGATCAATGAGAGCCTCAATTTTGTGGAAGAACCAGTAGAAATCATGGACCGAGAGGTCAAGCAAACAAAACAAAGTCGCATACCCATCGTCAAGGTTCGCTAGAACGCTAAGCGGGAACCTGAATTCACATGGGAACGCGAAGATCATATACAACGCAAGTACCCACATCTGTTTCCCTAATCCACGAGTGTTCTCTTACTTTGAATTTCGAGACGAAATTCCCTCTAACGGGGGGATGATGTGACAACCCGATATTTCAACTCTTTGTAATGGCCTAATAGGTCAAGTATTGTAAACATTTTTGAGTTAATAAAATTAACTTTGATAATAAAATGTCCAAAAAGTTTCTATTTAAATTCTTCTATGTTTAAATATCATTAAACCATGATCGTACGTAAAAAGAACGCCCAAATCCAACTTCGTATATTGAAGTTATGATTTTTTCAAGTTCAGCTTAGCAACAGACAGCTAAAAACTTGAAACGAAGATCGAGCGACATTTGGCCGGAATGACCTAAATGAGAATCGAAGGTCTCGACAATGGTATTTCAAAGGTAAAAAGTATGGCAAAAACTGACGTCAGATAAAGAAGTTATGAATTTTTAAAAAAATTCCTTAATCACGTCATTTTAATAAATAAATAATAAAAATAATTTCGGAATTTGCCAACAGAATCTAAACGAAAGTTGTAGACCGTAGTCTCACCTTCGCGGGGATATAAAGAACGTCGAAAACGGAGTTCGTATGAAGGAGATATGAATTTTTGAAGTTTGATAAATAATTTATATATAATTTTTATTAAAAATTCAGTATTATCCGAAGAGGAGTCAGCCTAGGGCCGAGGTACACGCCGCGTACCCTCGTACGCCCTGCGTACTCGAGGCCACGGCCTCGGATCGTCCACGTCGCCCTATGTGAAGCTACCCGACCCGCCCCATCCAAAATACGTAACCGATGACGTCACGTACGCGCTGCATACGCCAGTACGCCCCGCGTACGGAGGCGGTTCGGCGCCCCTATAAAAGGGGTGCGAGGGGTTCCGGAAAAATTGCTCATTCACTCTCCTTTTTCTTGCGTTTACCTCGTTTTCCGTGCTCGCACTACCCCGAAGCCCTGGTCATTTTTGCTCAAGTCCCGAGAGTTGATGTTACTCCCGAGATTCCCAAGAATCCCGAGAAAAATCCGTTTCCCGAGACGAAACTCTACCCGGTTTTCGATCTCGCTATCTTCAAGCTTCCAAGTGAGTTCATACCCCTTTATTCAACCTTTGAAATGCTTTTAAATGTTTTAAATACTTAATGGGGGGGGGGGGGGGGGAATACAAGTTAAACACTTATAGTTATTACTTCGATCACATGTGATTGCATTAATCACATGTGATTAATAACTAGGAAACCAATGATTTTATCACTGTTCAAACTGTTTTACTTCAAAATGTTTCACAAACTCTTTTACTTATCAAATGCTTTTATTTAAACTTTGTTTTACTACTTATAAATTGCATGCCCATATATGTATAGATATATAAGTAATGTCTAAAGGGCTTAGGAAGGCCATCCGCCCTATTTCCTTTTCGCGCACTAAGATGTGGTCTGGTGGGATTTCGGGTGACCATCCGAGGGTCGTTACAATATTAGTTATATATCATATATACATGTATAGACATAAAAGTACTTCCATATTCATACTTATCAGCACATCATTAGTAAGTTACCATCGGGGTAACACAGGATCATTCTACTACGATTTCTAGATCAACGAGTTAGTTCATTCAGGGGTCAATACTTATTACTAAGAGAACATATACAACGATACTTGAACAAGTAACATTATATTGCATATACACGAATACGTTAACATTTGTGATCCACTGTATGGGAGCATGTCTTAATTGTCATGACCCGAGTTGTAGCCAGAGTCTCTTGGAGGGAGAGCGTGAGTTTGCGTATAGATCTATACTGGATTGACTATCCTACACCTCGCTGCTAGCTACAGTGGGACCGACAGGTCTGCGGGTGCCAAACGTCGTACCTTATTTTTCGACTATACATTGTCGTTGTTTCCAGTCGATAGTATGGTGCAATTTATCACATGATACCTTAATATAAATCTGGTTTAAGGTAGTTAGTACAGCAGTAGTTCCTATAAAACAAAACTACCGTACTACAATAATTTACCCATTACATTTTGGTGTTAACCTCACTTA
This sequence comes from Lactuca saligna, assembly GCF_052625555.1. Taxonomy (NCBI): domain Eukaryota; kingdom Viridiplantae; phylum Streptophyta; class Magnoliopsida; order Asterales; family Asteraceae; genus Lactuca; species Lactuca saligna. The sequence goes on from NC_136420.1 coordinate 216,001,740, forward strand.
AACTTTAATGCACAAACTATATTTTGTTAAATGATAGTTACACTTGGGAAATTACACACTTTTACACCAAACGAGCATACAAAACAGTTAAGCCTTGGTAGAGGGCTACTTTAACAGAAAATATAGGTTTTTCTGAGAGATTCAAACTTTTACAAACACTTACATACATCTACAACTCATACTTGCGACAGGTTCAAACGTTTTGATAATAAACCTCGACACTAAAATACTTATGAATTCACCAGCTTAATGCTGATAAACTCTTTCAAAATAACTTGTATTCTCAGGTCATCAGTAGACAGGTACCGATGCTAGCTTTTGAGAAGATGGAGCGCATTCAAGACTCATCATACTATTTTGATTTACGTTATATTTTTGGTGTCTAAAACTGTACAGAACACGCTTGTATTAAAATTTTATATTTAATGCAATGGATGATGTTGTTTGCTTATTTACATTTACTATGTTGTGATACTTTACATGACGTCCTCCGCCCTAGAACGTTTCCGCCATTCTTGGTTTTGGGGTGTGACACATGCCAAGTGATTGAAGCTGCAAATGAGTCTCTACATGCTAATGTTAATGATCCTCTGACTCAACTTGAGGTAGAATTAGCTGTAGAGAATCGCATCATGGATGAGCTTGACATGCGAACCTCACAACTGAAAATGCAAAATTACAAGCTGCAAACTGCTAATGCAGAGCAAAATGATATGAAGTCAGAAAGGGAGGTCATTCGGAGTTCTGTTGCTGATGGTCACTCAAACATCCTTCATCTCCTTGAAGCGCACAATCCAATCATCACCATTACGATCAGACGACATTTGGTTGATAAAATTAGGCCAGCATTGGCCATCCTTAGTCGTATTGAGGGTGTTTCGGTGGCTGGTGTCCAGTCAAAATAAGGGGGATAGAAAGTAACAATTGAACCTCCTCCTGGACTGAAACCATCTACTGAACCGAAGGGTAATGAAGCTTCGGTCAGTAACAAGGGGAAAAAAGAAGAAGAAGATTGGGGAAGATGACACAGACGATGAGGATGATGTGTATGCTGAGAAAAACCCTTTTCAGAAGGTAAAGCTCTCTGAAAAAGAGCTAAAAGAAAAATGAAAGAAACAACAGGCTGAACTCGAGCAAAAGTCAAAGGAGATGGAGCTCCTAGAAAAGAAGAAGTCCATGTTTCATGTCTAGACTATAGATTCGCTTCAAAGATGTGTTACTGATGAGCCCAGTATACTACGGCTTGAGCCTCTAATGTCATTTGGCCTCAAAAACTCCAAGGATGCACAGTTTGACATGCCGATCACACGAAAGGCATTCATCTTTCACTGCTTTAATTCAACTGCTGCTATTCCTTCCCCAGACCCAAAGGTAGATAAGGATTTGCTGGAGTTCTACTTGGCGTTTGCTCAACCCCAGTACTGACCTGGAGTTTGAAGAAGTTTACTAATGTCAAGGTTTTCAAACCTTACTCAGCGGGGAAGTTTATTAACGTTAAATTCAAAATGACTCAAGGCACCAAAGGCTCAGTTCACAACTTCACCCTTGCTGATCTACCGAACCTTAATCCCCATGACTGGATACTCCTCAGCAATATTCTATAGTAAAATCCACAGGAGTACCAGCCCATAACTGACCATGTCAAGCGAATGCTTGTGCGCTACATTCATGAGGTAGCGAATATGGACCAACATATTGCCTCTGCTATTCACAAGTGAACCACGATCAAGACTATGGGAAAAGCAGGCAATATCAACACAATGGTCAAGGGGAAAATTGATACGAAGTACAACACTGTTATGTTCATCAGAGGAGAAGGTCAGAAATGCCTTTTTGCTCTTGTTGACAAACACCTCTTCTCAACTTCTTGCCTGGAGCATATATTGGAGATCATTCAGAGGTGTGATCATAACAGTGCAACTGAAGAAGTTGTTCACTGATATGCTGAGGTGGTATATCCAATTTCGGCAGACACTTCTTGCAATAATTCCTTGACTGTTCAAAGTAATAAAGACAGTGAAGCCAACACAGATGAAATAATCTCTCGCCTCATTTGACACAAAGGGGGAGATTGTTGGGATTATTATGCTGCGTCATGGGCTCGGTCCTTAGCCGAGTTTTGATTTCCGGTAATGGGCCTGTCCATCCATGCATATTTTGTTCTAGGGTTTAGTATATAAGTTGCATGCATGCAGTCTTGGTAGTCAACGCTTTCATCAATTTTCTCTTTGAGTTTTGTAAACCCTAGCTTGCCTCTACAGTGGAAATTCTTCATCAAGCTCTGCTGAGGTGTGACTTTATTGAATCATAAGCTCATATTTGATTATGTTCTGTGTTCATTCTATTACTGTATTTTTCTTGTTTGATTTTCATATTCATACCTGTGAAAGATCTAAATGATCTAGAGTTTTATTCTCATCAATGAACAATAACGACTGCTACATGTTTATCGAATGATTCACATGAGAAAAACGTGAGAAACTCTACTATTGCCTTCCTAATATAAATTTTCCAAAAGCTTTGAGGTTAATTAGGAATGAACTTGACTATGGTGATTTTATATCAATTACGTATGAATGTGGTGTTGAACTAGCAATGTATGTAGACCATTTTGGTACTAGTAACATACATGAGTGGTTAGATGAGGAAAGAGAAAAAGTAGTTAGTAATTTATGATGTCGAGGGTGATGGTGAAACATATGAGTCAGGTGTCACACCCCCAAACCGGAACGACGGAAACGTTCGGGGGCGGATGACTTGATGTGGTAACGTAACAAATGAATGCATAGTAAAGAAAGCAATACAACCATCTTATATATAATTGAAAGTTTACATTGTTTAAAAGTGTACGTGTTCAAAATCAATTACAATATGATGTCAAAATATGAAATTAAACTGGCGCCGCAGCGTCCCTTCTCCAAAATCCGTTTGTTACCTGTAATTACTGAATCCCTAGGACATACAAGTAGTTTTTGAAAGAGTAGATCAGCATTTAAGTTGGTGAGTTTCATAAGTATTTAATTACAATGTTTGTATGAAATGAAATGTTTTTGTTCCTTGTTTGCTTGTTCCTAGAAAATCCTATATTTTTTACTAGTATAAATGTAGCCTTCTTTCAAGACCAATGTTTGTTTCTAGTAAATGTACGTGCGCATAAAATTTCCAATACTTCTGAAAAACCCCGTAAATCATTGTGTTTAATACTCTATGTGAGTTTTATAACCATACTATTGACAAGGAATGCCTATACACAACATTCTTCAGGCGTTGGAATGTTCTGACGTTTGTCACCACAAATGATGGACTGTAGCTAACAGTCAGGGCGTAGGTTGTCAAGCCCGTATAGATTAATACACAAACACCATGCTCCCCCTCTTAGGGATTCTGGTATATAATACAGGACTTGAAATGTGTACTCGAACGTACGTGAAGTTAATGTCTCACAAAACTTAGTATAAAACAGATTTACGTGTGAAAACGTTCGTTCGTTATTTTATATGAAAGTAGCTTCTTGAAATAGTATTTCCATGTATGTAAAAGTTCGTAGTATTCTCGTAAAACTATACCTATTATAGTTTCCTAAAAGTGTGTTTCGTTTGTATAATAAACCCTTAGTGAAAATGTTCACTTGTTATGAAAAGTGTAGTTTTTGTAGTGCCAAAACCGACACACAGAAATTTAGTATAAGCAAGTATCTGATTTATATAAATACATAAATCGTTTCTCATTTCAAAAGATGAAATGTTGTCGTGGTATAATTTGCATATGAAAGTTTCCCTTTGATAGTTTCAAATCACATATGATTCCTTTGATAAAACGCGTAAAGTGAAAGTTTATATAACACACGATAATAATCGAGTGTTTTACTTGTATTCCCCCACTTAAAAGCATGTAAAAGTACTCATAAAACATTTAAAAGTGTGAATTATTTGGTATGAACTCAATTGTAAGATCGGAGGTTGCAGGATGAAAACCGGACATAATTTCGTCTTGAGAAAGTGGATTTCCTCGGGATTCTCGGGAATCTGTAACAACCTGAAATTTCCGTATCATTTCTTGTAACTCTTTCGTACTACAATTCACGCAACCAATCGTCGTTTCCAAATTCGATTTTCGATCTTCTGTTTAATTAAGTCATTAACTTGTACATATTTAAAATGACTTAATGGGTGTCTTAATACATTTAGAAATCATTTTAACACCCAACTTTAGTGATCGGAATATTTCTAGAAATTACCGTATCGGGTTACGGCAACTCAATCAGGTACGACCAAAAGCCTCGCCTAACGCCAGTATCGGGTAGAATTCCACCGTGTCCAAAACTTAAACACTATATAAACATGTTTAAGCCTCCATTTGAAGCCTTTGGCAAATTTCTCATTTAATTCTTCCAACCTCTCTCCTCATCTAAATTCAAAGGTCCAAAACTAAGATTTAAGGCTTCCAATCAAAGAGGTAACACCCCTAACTTGTTATTCAACCTCATTAGCCTTCAAATTGATGTTTAATTTGTGTTTTGGGACCAAGAACATGAGTTTACGGCCAAGGAACAAGCTTGGGCCGTAAACTCCTAAAGATGGGGTTTTTAAGCCCTAAACCCCCTCCTAAGCAATGTTGGACATTAGATATGGCTTAATGACTTAATGGAAAGGACTTATAACATTTAAAACATTGATTTTGAGCCATTTGAAGGAGTTTATGGCCAAGACATATTCTTGGGCTGTAAACTCATATTCATGGGGTTTTTGAGCCAAATAACCCTTCCAAATCATAGTTGGGACTTAGATATGACCTTAAGGCTTGCTAATCTAGACTTGGAACACTTTAAACTTGATTGTTGGGGGACAAAAGTGAGTTTATGGCCAAGTCATATTCTTGGGCCGTAAACTCCACTTAAATGGGGATTTAGTGCCTTAAAACATGTCCAAATGCCTTGAAACTCAACCAATGGCCTTGTGGTAAAATCTAGATGCATCTAAAAATAGTTTAAGGGCTTTAAACACATCAAAAATGTCATTTATAGGAGTTTACGGCCTAGGAACATACCCTTGGCCGTAAACTCATAAAACTTGTTAAATGATGCGTCAAATACACTCAAATGGCTTGCATAAATTTCTAGAATCACATGTGATTGTTTTAAGCATCGAAAAATAACTTTTTCATGGGTATAAGAGAGTTTACGGCCTTAGAACATACCTCTAGGCCGTAAACTCCAAAAAGTGTGTTAAATGATGTTCTAAATTCATAACAAGGCTTGGAAAATTAACAAGAATCACATGTGATTATCCTTTGTAGCTCAAATCAACTTATCTTGGCCATAGGTGAGTTTACGGCTGTAAAATCTTATGTGGTGGCCATAAACTCCCATTTAAGTGTTAAAATTTCATACAATCCATTCCAAGGCATTTTAGAAATCCATTCCAACAATCCCCATGTCCATTTAAGCCATTAAACACTCAAAATCACACCCACATGAGTTTACGGCCGTAAACTCATGTATGTGTGTGTTCAATGGCTGTAAACTCCTTAAAATGTTTACTCTTGGGGAGTAAACTCAAGTCCCAAGTCCCTAGTGTCATTACACGTCCGAAGATGTCACCCGGGTCACTCCAAACGCTCGTTTTGAGGTGTTTAAGCTCATTGAAGTGTAATGTTCCATATGATTAGTGAATGTATCCCTAATTATATATATATGGACATTATTTCATTTTACATAGGGACATCGCGAGTAATCAAACCCCGAACCAACGTCTAGTATCCAAAACCGACACTTTTCCGAGTCCGGTGAGTTCATACCGCTACCCTTTTTCACTGTTTTCACTATTTTCAGGGGGGGGGGGACACAAGCAAAGTACAAGGGAATTCTTGTACTCAAAACATGTTTTCAAATGTGTGTTTCATATTTCATATGCTTTTATAACTGATTACCGCAACTGATAATCATTTGAACATACAGATCACGTAACATATATTTGTGAAATAGGTCTTTAAACTGTTATGTTTTACATATATTTCACAAATGATTTTTTCACAATTTATTAGTTAAAAGAATGACATTAGACATTTGAAGATAATACCTGTACAGTATTTTGTCCTCGGTAACACTCCACACATATACGCGAGTGGAGGACTATTATATTATTACTAGTAAATTTGTTAATCCTGTATGATTGGAGACACGTCCTCGACGAACACTCCACCAAGATACGCGAGTGGAGGACTACACCAATAACCAGAATCTCTGGTATTTACAGAGTGTGACTTGAGTGTATAGATCTATACGGGGCTGACTACCCCACACATGGATGCTAGCTACAGCCGAACCGGAATGGTTCAAGGGTGACGGAAGTCATAAGTATGTGGACTACTTATTGCCACAAGTTTTCAGTCTATTGTATGGTTATGGAACTCGCAATTAGGATAACAGAGATTTACTTATAGTAACAATGAACCACTTTATACATCTTTTACATCATTTACGTATTGTAACTAACATTCAGGAAAGTACGAGACTTTCCTAGGAAAGACATAGAACCTAATCACGTTTACATCTTTTACATCTTTAACATCGTTCACATTAGAAACCAACATGCAGGAAAGCATGGGGCTTTCCTGGGTAATACTTACATGTCAAAAAGAGTAACAAACTGGATAACATTACATCTTTTACAATTAGTAACATACAATAAGGAAAGTATGGGACTTTCCTGGTAACACATGATAAGTAAACAAAATAGTTTAACAAGTCAGATAACCAACTATACATTTTCACATGAGCAGACATGTTTTCAGTGTACAAACTTACTATACTTTACATTGGTGAAACAACAACCAACTTTTAAGAAAATATAGGATTTTCTTGGTGAACATAACATTTCAGAAACAGAAAGGAAACTTGAAACATTTTCACAAACAAAAACCACTTATGAACTCACTAGCTTTATGCTTATTTTCAAACCGCTTGTGTTCTCAGGTCAGCATTAGAACAGGTACCCGAAGATCCTTTTTGCTTGAAGACGGTGTACATGAAGATCCGTTTCTTTTTGTTTATATATATTATGTATCACAACTGTACAAACTTTACTTTTGAAACAACTGTAAACCTTCTTATGTAATGTAATGGTTGCTTTAATTTACTTACTATGTGCATTGGATTTGATACTCAACGTGGAGTCAACCCCGGAAATGTTTCCGCCTTTGGTTTTCGGGGTGTGATAGAATCTCTGGAGCACAAACGACCTTCGGGACTCGAGCAAAGTGATCGGGGCTTTGGGGTAGTACGGGCACGGAAAACGAGGCAAGATCGTAAGAGAAATGGTGTGATTTTCCTGGAACCCTCTCATCCCTTTTATAGGGGGCTGAGAGACGTCGGTACGCGGGGCGTACGAGCTTACGCGGGGCGTACTCGTACGTCATGCGTGACCGAGTCCTCGATTGCCTCGACTTCGGATGTGACGGGACGGGTAGGCTCGCATAGGGGCGACGTGGACGAACCGAGGCCAAGGCCTCGAGTACGCGGGGCGTACGCCTGTACGCGGCGCGTAACTCGGATGGACCCGGTGACTCACCCTTCGGATAATACCGATTTTTGAATTAAATTTATATATTAATTATTTAGCAAACTTCAAAAATTCATATCTTCTTCATACGAACTTCGTGTTCGACGTTCTTTATATCCACGCGAAGGTGAGACCATACTCTACAAATTTCGTTTAGATTCTGTTGGCATATTCCGAAATTATTTTTATTATTTATTTTTAAAAGGTCGCGGTAAGAAAATTTCTTTATAAATTCATAACTTCTTTATCTGACGTCGGTTTTTGCTAGAATTTTTACCGCTGAAATACCATTGTTGAGACCTTCGATTCTCGTTTAGGTCATTCCGGTCAAAAGTCGCTCGATCTCTAATTCGAGTTTTTAGCCGTCTGTCGTTAAGCCGAACTTTAAAAATTCCTAACTTTCTTATACGAAGTCGGATTTGGGCATTCTTTTTACGTAAGATCACGGTTTAATGACTTCTAACATAATAGGTAATTTAATTAGTGATTTTTGGATATTTTATTTTCAAAGTTAATTTTATTACAACTAACGTGGTTACAATACATGACTTTTTAGGTCGTTTACATGTAGTTGAAATATCGGGTTGTCACATCATCCCCCGATTAGAGGGAATTTCATCCCGAAATTTAAAGCAAGAAAGATACAAGTGAATCAGAGAAAAAGATGCGAGTACTTTTGTTTCATCTGATCTTCGCGTTCCCATGTGAATTCAGGTCCTCGCTTGGCGTTCCAGCGGACTTTCACGATGGGTATGCGATTTTGTTTCGTTTGTTTGACCTCTCGGTCCATGATTTCTACCGGTTCTTCCACGAAGTTAAGGCTCTCATTGATCTCGATCTCGTCGAGTGGGATAACAAGAGTCTAAACGGACAGACACTTTTTCAAATTCGATACGTGGAAGGTTGGGTGTATGTTACTAAGTTCACGTGGTTGATTAAGTTTGTAAGCTATAGGGCTAATTCTAGCGAGAATCTCGAAAGGCCCTATGTACCTTGGGTTTAACTTTCCACGCTTTCCAAAGCGTATCAAGCCTTTCCATGGAGAGACTTTCAATAGAACACGGTCTCCTACTTGGAATTCCAAAGGTTTTCTCTGTTGGTCAGCGTAGCTTTTCTGTCGGTCTCTAGATGCTTTCAACCGTTCACGAATCTGAACGATCTTCTCTGTCATTTCTCATATGATTTCCAGACCGTTGAGAGTGCTTTCAGTATCTCGTCCTTTAGCTAGTTGTGTGTCGCCAACTTCGGTCCAGCACAGAGGGGATCTGCACTTGCGGCCATAGAGGGCTTCGAATGGAGCAGCCTTTATGCTCGTATGATAACTATTGTTGTATGAAAATTCGACAAGAGGTAAGTGGATATCCCATGCCTTTCCAAAGTCAATCACACAGGCTCTCAGCATATCCTCCAAAGTTTGTATCGTTCTCTCACTTTGCCCGTCTGTTTGTGGATGGTAGGCTGTACTCATGTCTAATCTAGTCCCTAGGGAACTTTGTAGTGACTGCCAGAACCTTGATGTAAATCTACTATCTCTATCGGAGATAATGGACATCGGAACCTCATGGAACCGTACTATTTCCCTTATGTAAGTTCTTTTAAGCCTTTCCATCTTGTCAGTCTCCTTGATTGACAGGAAATGTGCGGATTTGGTCACTCTATCGAAGATGACCCATATAGTATGAAGTCCACCTGTTGTCTTGTGCAACTTGGTTATGAAATCCATAGTGATCCGTTCCCATTTCCATTCCGATATCTCTGGTTGTTGTAGTAATCCTGAAGGTTTCTAGTACTCGACCTTAACCTTAGCGCAAGTAAGACATTTACATACAAAGGTAGCAATATCAGCTATCATGTTAGGCCACCAATACAGTTTCTTAAGATCCAAATACATTTTATTTGAACCTGGGTGAACGGAATACCTCGTGTTGTGCGCTTTAGTCATGACCACATCCATGAAACCACCATGTCTTGGTGTCCAGATACGGTCCATGAGATAATAGGCTCCGTCACCCTTGATTTCTAGATTCTTTTCCATTCCTCTCAGAGATTCACCCGTCACATGTTCGGGTTGTAAAGCTTCCAGTTGAGCCTCTTTAATTTGTGTGGATAAATGGGAATGGATGGTCATATTCAAATATTTGACTCTCCGACCAGTATATTCTTTTCGACTGAGGGCATCAGCTACTACATTGGCCTTGCCAGGATGATAACGAATCTCGCATTCGTAATCATTGAGTAACTCGACCCATCGTCATTGTCGCATGTTGAGCTCCTTCTGATCAAAAATGTGTTGAAGGCTCTAGTGGTCGGTGTAAATACTACTCTTCGTTCCGTACAGGTAGTGTCTCCAGATCTGTAAAGCAAATACCACTGCTCCTAGCTCGAGATCGTGTGTCATATAGTTTACTTCATGTGTCTTAAGCTGACGGGAGGCATAAGCAATAACCTTTCCTCGTTGCATAAGAACACAACCAAGCCCTTGATTCGACGCATCGCAATACACTACAAAATCTTCTATCCCTTCGGGGAGGGATAGTATTGGTGCGGTGCATAAGGCTTGTTTCAGAGTTTGGAACGCCTTGTCTTGTTTTGCTTCCCAGTCAAAAACCATGCCTTTCTGGGTTAATGTAGTAAGATGTCACGCCCCGAAAACCGAAGGCGGAAATATTTCCGGGGGTAACTCCACGTTAAGTATCAAATCCAATGCACATAGTAAGTAAGTAAACAACCATTACATTACATATAGAATTTACATTTGTTTCAAAAGTAAAGTTATACAAGTGATATACATATGAATCATAATAACAAAAGTAAGGACGAGATCTTCAGTATGCTCCGTCTTCTCCAAAAGGATCGCTGGGTACCTATCTATCGTTGACCTGAGAATACAAGCGGTTTGAAAATCAGCATAAAGCTGGTGAGTTCATAAGATGTTTATTTTTCTGAAAATGTACCAATTTCCTTTAGTTTTCCAAAAAAGGTTTGTTTTCCAAGAAAATCCCATATTTTCTTATGTAAAGTTAGTTTGGTTATCATTTGTTACCAATTCGATTACGTGTTGTATTTTATCCTAGGGAAATCCCATATTTTCCTAATAGTTTAGTTACCCATTCTTTTCTAAAATTTGTTTATGAGTTTTTATGTTATCCCAGGAAAATCCCATATTTTCCTAAATGTAAGTTCGGTTGAATATCACAAAGTATAGTTTAATACACAAAACTATATATCGAAAATCATGGGATCACTATCCCGAACGAGATATAAGATAGGTTGATACATATAAAAATACAGATTGAAGACCATGGGACTACCATCCCGGACTAGATACAAGATAATTTGATATATATGAAAATATAGATTGGAAACCATGGGATTACTACCCCGGACAAGATATAGATTTAAACCATGGGATTATCATCCCGTACTTGATATAGATCGAAATCATGGGATTACTATCCCGAAATAGATATAGATTGAAATCATGGGATCACTATCCCTGACAAGATATAAGTGTAAACCATGGGATTACTATCCCGTAATAGATATAGATCCAAAACCATGGGATTACTATCCCGTATAAGAAATATTTAAAAACTGTGGGACTAACATCCCGTACAAGTTATAGATACATTATAAAAAGTAGATATGGAATCGAAACAAAGTCAAAACCAAACCCAAAACGATACTGTGAATAAACTTATATTAATACGTATTGTGAGTCGGGTAACCATGCTGATACGACAACGAGACCTCCTTGACGCTTGTCAGATGTCGGACGATATCCAGAAATTTGTCACCCCAGGCGTGCCAGCCTAACAGTAGCTAGCAGTTAAGGTGTGGGATTGTCAGTCCCGAATAGATCTATTCACAAATTCCTCGCTCTCCCTCCAGGAGAATCTAGTTACACATCCAGGGAGGATTTACTGATCATCCATAAAGGGTAGTGACTAACTCACAAACTAGTACTAAACTATTCACAGGGTTCTCATATGATCTCAAACATACAAAAGATTATGAAACATAATACAATGAATATAGATACATACAATGAAACTATCTGGCAATACATTCAAGTGATATGAAGATAAACTGAATCAGACATAGTTTATCTAACAACTTTAGATACATATTAGTACATGATAAATCGAACACTAAAGAACCCCAAATTATTCCCATAATAATTTGATTAGTTTGGTTATTTTCTTAACTAAAATCCATTTAGTTGTAGTTGATAAATCATCCCTTATGCTCAGCATAATACATAAGGGGTAAAGGTATTTATAAATTTTCCAGATATTATTTGAAACACGTCAATGTTATGTTTTGAAAACAGTTATAGTTTGCTTGTATTCCCCCCCCCCCCCCTGAAAACATTGAAAAACAGTGAAAATGGGTAGGGTATGAACTCACCGGACGAGAAATATGACGATTTCGGATGCTAAACGTTGGCTCGGGGCTTGCAAACGTATGAGATTCCTATGTAAAATGAAAAGATACACATTTTTATCTAATTAGGGCTTATATTACATAATTTTTAGGGACAAACACTTCTAGTTGCGGAAACACCTCATTTCAAGTGTTTGGAAGGACCCGGGTGGCGTTTAAGGACGTGTAATGATGCGAGGGACTTGGGAAATGAGTTTACTCCCCAAGAGTAAACTCCGTAATGGATTTTTCGGCCATAACACCCATTCCCCATGAGTTTACGGCCGTAAACTCATGGTGGGGTGGTTTATGGTGCAAATTGGTTTGAAACACTTAGGGGAAAATTTCTAGGGTTTGCTTTAAGGCTTGGAATTGATTAAATTCATCAAATAAGACCACTTAAGGGAGTTTATGGCCTTAGCATGGAGCTTATGGCCGTAAACTCCTATGCACCCTTGAATAAGTGTTTTAATGAATCCAAATAAATCACATGTGATTCCTAAAATTGTTCCAAGGCCTTTCATGAAATTTTAAGGGACTTTTGATGTCTTTTTGGAGTTTACGACCCATGAGACCCCCTTCATGGCCGTGAACTCTCCTAGGGTGATTTTGGTTGTGTTTAAAGCCCCTAAACTATTTTTGGTTGGTTCTATGACTTATTCCAAGGCTTTTGGTGGTGTTGGATGGCTTTCTAACACCTTGAAAATGAGTTTACACCCATGATTGAGGATTTTACGGCCCAAGATCATGCCTTGGCCATAAAATCATATAAATCCCCCAAAATTTATGTTTAAAGTGTTCTATGTCCATTACCACATTTCTAAAAGTCATATCTAGGTCTAGTTTGAGTCATGGAAGGGTTTAAGGGCTTAAAAACCCTTTAAATAGGTGTTTACGGCCAAGGCTCCTTCCAGGGCCATAAAATCATATAAAAGGCTCTAAATTATAGTTTAAGGCATTCTAGGTCCATTCCATAAAGTCATCTAGCCATATCAAAGGTCCAATTGTGGTTTGGAAGGGTTTTGTTGCTCCAAAAACCCCATTTAGTTGAGTTTATGGCCTAGGACTATTCTAGGGCCATAAACTCATAATAATGGTCCTAATCCATTGTTTAAACTCGAATTTGAAGGCTAGAGTGGTTGCATAATGAGTTATGGAAGGTACCTCAAAGATTTGGAGCCTTAAAATTGAGTTTTGGACCCTTGAACTTAGATTTAGGAGAGAGGTTAGAGAGAGAGTAGAGAGGGGAAGCAAAAGCTTCAAATGGATGTTTAAACATGTTTAAATAGGTCCTAAAACTTGGACACGGTGGAATTCTACCCGATACCGGCATTAAACGGGGCTTTAGGTCGCACCCGATTAAGTTTCCGTAACCCGACGGGGATATTTCTAACCTTTAGAAATAAAAATTTTTGGGCTAATGTCATGAGTTCCAAAGGGTTTTGGACACTCATTGGATTAAAATAAACATATAAATTTCAATAATTTAACCCAAAACGAAACAGAACGAATTGACAAACAGCAAATTTTTACGGGTAGAATGGGTTTTTCGACGATGGAAAACTTCGGGTTGTTAGATAAGAGGTTTTGCGATGCTAGAGAAGTTCTTTATGAATCGGCGATAGTAGCCAGCTAGACCTAGAAATTGATGAATCTCAGTAGGTGTCTTTGGTGCCGACCAGTTCTTAATGGCCTTAATTTTGGAGGGGTCCACGTGTATCCCTTTTTCGCTAACAACGTAGCCCAAGAATTCGACTATTCGAATCCAAAATTCACATTTAGAGAACTTCGCATAGAGCTTCTCTAATCGTAGTGTTTATAGGACCCTCCGTAGGTGTTGACTATGTTCTTCCTTACTTCGGGAGTAGATAAGTATATCATCGATGAATATGATGACGAATTGATCCAAGTAAGGATGGTACACTCTATTCATTAGGTCCATGAATACTTCTGGTGCGTTGGTTAATCCGAACGGCATCACTACAAATTCGTAGTGTCCATAACAGGTTCGGAAGGCTGTCTTGGGAATGTCTTCCTCTAGCACTCGTAATTGGTGATATTCGGATCGTAGATCTATCTTTGAGAAGTATCTCGCTCCTTGAAGTTGATCAAATAGGTTGTCAATGTGGGGTAGGGGTAACGATTCTTGCCAGTGATTTTGTTCAGCTCTCGGTAGTCGATGCACATCCGGAACGATCCGTCTTTCTTCTTTACGAACTAGACTGGTGCTCCCCAAGGTGAGAAACTTGGTCTAATGAATCCCTTTTGGTGAAGTTCGTTAAGCTGACTGGAAAGTTCTTGCATCTCTGTTGGTGCCAGACGATAAGGCGATTTTGCTACAGGGGTAGCCCCTGGAATTAAGTAGATTCTAAACTCGACTTGGCGTTGTGGTGGTAATCCCGGTAGTTCTTCTGGGAAGATATCGGGGAAATCCCGTACCTCTGGGATGCTGTTTATATCCTTTACCTCCCGACTTGTATCGACGATGTGTGCAAGAAATGCGTGATAATCCTTCCGCAAACACTTTCGAGCTTGGATGCACGAAATGATGTGAAGGTTTGTACTTGATTTGTCGCCGTAGATCACTAATGTTTCATGGTTAGGGAGATTTAGACGAACGGATTTTTCAAAGCACATGATGTCGGCGCGAAGAGGACTTAACCAATCCATGCCAACTATAACGTTGAAACTTTTTATTTGGACTGGCATAACGTTGATTGGGAAAGAGTGACCGTCTAAAGTTAATGTACAACCCATGTATATTCAATTAGTGTTTTCCATTTTTCCATTTGCCATTTCTACAGTAAATAATTCTTCTAGCATTCTAGGTTTATGTTTAAGTAAGTGAATAAAGTTTTGGCTCACAAAGCTTCTCTCTGCTCCGCTATCGAATAGGATGCATGCATATGAATTATCGAGAAGAAATGTACCAGCAACTACTGTAGGATCAGCTATGGTTTCCTCGTGACCAATAGCTAATACCCTTCCTACTCCGCTGGTATTTGCTGCCTTTGGGCAGTTTCTTTTGTAGTGGCCCACCTCGCCACAACCGTAGCATGCTTGGCCTACACCAGCATCGGGAACTTGAGTGATCGGTTTTGCGGGGGCCTTGCAGAAACGGACAGTGTGCCCCTTTCTGTTGCAGTTGGAGCACTGCATTTCCCGACACGGTCCGTGGTGGTGGTAATTGCACTTGGTGCACTTTGGGAGGTTGCCCACATAAGGCTTTGTTGGGTAGAGATTTTTAGGAACGGTAGTAGGTACCGTCGCAACGTTTATGGCAACTAGTTGTTGTTTCTTCGAGGATTCTTGGGAAGACCCACCCTTCCCTTTTTCCACCCTCTCTTCTTGTTGTTGTTGTTATTGTTGTTTCCCTTGTGTGGTTCTGGTGCAGAAGTTGTTGAGTTTTGATGATTTCCGTAATCAATAAGCGATTGTGCCAGCTCCTTGGCATTTTCAAAAGTGTCAAGTTTTGAAGCTAACACGCTTCACTGAATTTGGGGCGACAATCCCCAAATGTATCGCTCTATTTTCTTGCTCTCGGGAGCAATCATATCTGGGCAAAGGATTGCCAACTCGCAGAATCTATTGGTATAAGTTTCTATATTGGTACCAATCATTCCCAGAGTCCATAGTTCGTGCTCGAGTTTTTGAATCTCTCCTCTTGGACATTACTCCCTCATCAACATGATTTTCAAGCTCTCCCAGCTTATCGAGTTTGCCACTATCAGGGTAGGTACCTTAACATGGCCATTCCACCAAGTTAACCCCTATTAGTAAATGTGTAAGTTGTAAATTTGACTTTGCTGTGCTCGGGCCAGGAGCAAATTTCAAATACTGATTCCGTTCTTTCAATCCACTACCTTAAAACCATCACACCACCCATTCCATTAAACATCCGAGGCTTATCATTCGTAAAGGCTTTATAGGTGCACTCCCGGGGTTGTCCATGACTATCGCCATGGTTGGAAGGATGTATGCCAATTTCTGAACCCGTAGTAACAGGGGTATTGATCTGTGACATGGCAGCTGCCACAGCTGCAGTGACTGCTGCTTGGAACATGACAGCATCAAATTGAGGAGGTGGAGGTGGTGGTGGTATCGGTGTTTCGTTGTTAGGGTTACGTCTGGGATTCCTGTGTGGCAACATCTTTAGCTATACGTTTAAAAGATGATGATATGGATAAGAATAAATGAATAATGAATGTGTCTCATGAACTAAATTGCTATAGTTCAACAACAGATGATAGTATGAGTCTCATAGATAGAAGAGCAAAGGTTATTCGTAAATCCGAATATATGAACAAGCGTATGGTTTTTCCATAATATTTGAAAGGTTGAACGCGATACTCAACGTAGTAGTAATAGCGTGCGAATTATATTAATATGATAGATGATACAACGATCATGAAAATTTGACCCTTAAAAGGGTCTCCGATTACAAGAATTTAAAGGAAATAAAAACTTTTTGCCGAAGTCCTATCTTATAACAAAATTTGAGGTTTTCGCAAGTACTACTTGCGACATGTGTTGCGCTTCGAGCTCGACTCCGCATCCGATTGCTTCGACTCCATAAGACGCCTATCGAATGCAGCTTGTTGTTCCCTAAACTCTGCGAGGGCTGCATTCGTTTGTGCTTGGAATGCTTCGACGCGGTGGTGGATGTCATTCTGCAACATATCCAGGTGGCGGATATCGGCCGTGTGGACTTGTACTTCAACATTGACCTCTGGGATTCGGTTTTCTTGAACCCCTGATTGGTAGGACTGGTTGGCCAGTTTACCTACCATCGCCGGAAGTGCTCGGTCGGCTGAACCTCCATCCCTGATGTCGTAGAAGTCTCGACACATACCGTAGGGAGAGCGTATCCTTTGTTGTAGGCTCCAGTGGACGAGGTGACTTCCCCAAACGAGTGTCGGTCCTTGGAAGTTCCTCCTAATGGCTGGAGGGTTGATTGTCACTGGTTTCGTGTCTGTACCAGAGTCGTCTCCTCCATCCAACTCGATAGGCTCATTGTCCTCTTCCGGATCCTCCTCAATCCATCCTCCGTTGCCTTCGTTTGGGTAGTAGGGGTCCCCATGTGGGTGAATCCAGTCATTTGACTATACGAGAATAGGGTTATAAGATTTGAGCAAAACATGAGACATGTAATACTAATTAATCTATTGTATGCACCAAATACTCCTATAGTATTTAAATTGTACGTTTGATACTAGTGTCTAATTTTGGTAAGTTTTGACTTGTTGCTCACTACGATCATTCCTCTATATACGTTAGTCTAATTTCGGATAAACATAGTTGATCAGGCTATATTAGTCCCAAATTTGATTACATATCTCGAGAACTAATCGTAGTGTCCAACTTGTCTTAATACTTTTGTATAGTTCTTATCATAAAAATGTGTCATTGTATGCTTGCATTTTGGATTTTCATAACCTAAAATAATCTATTTATATGAAATAAGGATTTTAGGTACGAAAACTTGTGTTAGAGACATTGAGTCCTTAAAAATTTATAGTTTGTATATCTTATGAGGTTCAATATACTTTGTTCACTATAAACATTGCTCTGATACCAATCTGTCACACGCCAAACCGGAACGGCGGAAACGTTCGGGGGCGGATGACTTCATGCGGTAACATAACAGATGAATACATAGTAAAGAAAGCAATACAACCATCATATATATAATTGAAAGTTTACATTGTTTAAAAGTGTACATGTTCAAAATCAATTACAATATGATGTCAAAATATGAAACTAAACTACCGCCGCAACGTCCGTTCTCCAAAATCCGTTTGTTACCTGTAATTACTGAATCCCTGGGACATACAAGTAGTTTTTGAAAGAGTAGATCAGCATTTAATCTGGTGAGTTTCATAAGTATTTAATTACAATGTTTGTATGAAATGAAATGTTTTTGTTCCTTGTTTTCTTGTTCCTAGAAAATCCTATATTTTCTACTAGTATAAATGTAGCCTTCTTTCAAGACCAATGTTTGTTTCTAGTAAATGTATGTACATATAAAATTTCCAATACGTCTGAAGAATCCCGTAAATCATTGTCTTTAATACTCTATGTGAGTTTTATAACCATACTATTGACAAGGAATGCCTGTACACAACGTTCTTCAGGCGTTGGAATGTTCTGACGTTTGTCACCCCAAATGGTGGATTGTAGCTAACAGTCAGGGCGCGGGTTGTCAAGCCCGTATAGATCTATACACAAACACCATGCTCCCCCTCTTAGGGATTCTGGTATATAATACAGGACTTGAAATGTGTACTCGAACTTACGTGAAGTTAATGTCTCACAAAACTTAGTATAAAACAGATTTACGTGTGAAAATGTTCGTTCGTTATTGTATATGAAAGTAGCTTCTTGAAATAGTATTTCCATGTATGTAAAAGTTCGTAGTATTCTCGTAAAACTATACCTATTGTAGTTTCCTAAAAGTGTGTTTCGTTTGTATAATAAACCCTTAGTTAAAATGTTCACTTGTTATGAAAATGTAGTTTTTGTAGTGCCAAAACCGACACACAGAAATGTAGTATAAGCAAGTATCTGATTTATATAAATACATAAATCGTTTCTCATTTCAAAAGATAGGATGTTGTCGTGGTATAATTTGCATATGAAAGTTTCCCTTTGATAGTTTCAAATCACATATGATTCCTTTGATAAAATGCGTAAAGTGAAAGTTTATATAACACACAATAATAATCGAGTGTTTTACTTGTATTCCCCCCTTAAAAGCATGTAAAAGTACTCATAAAACATTTAAAAGTGTGAATTATAGGGGTATGAACTCACTTGTAAGATCGGAGGTTGTGGGATGAAAACCGGACATAATTTCGGCTTGAGAAAGTGTATTTCCTGTGGATTCCCTGGAATCTCGGGAGCACAAACGACCTTCGGGAGTCAAGCAAAGTGATCGGGGCTTCGGGGTAGTACGGGCACGGAAAATGAGGCAAGATCTTAAGAGAAATGAGAGAAATGGTGTAATTTTCCCGGAACCCTCGCATCCCTTTGATAGGGGGCTGAGAGACCTTGGTACGCGGGGCGTACGAGCTTACGCGGGGTGTACTCGTGCGTCATGCGTGACCGAGTCCTCGACTGCCTCGGCTTTGGATGGGATGGGACAGGTAGGCTCGCATAGGGGCGATGTGGAGGAACCGAGGCCAACGCCTCAAGTACGCGGGGCGTGCGCCTGTACGCGGCGCATAACTCGGATGGACCCGGTGACTCACCCTTCGGATAATACCGATTTTTGAATTAAATTTATATATTAATTATTTAGCGAACTTCAAAAATTCATATCTTCTTCATACGAACTCCATTTTCGACGTTCTTTATATCCACGCGAAGGTGAGACCATACTCTACAACTTTCGTTTAGATTTCCGTCAGCAAATTCCGAAATTATTTTTATTATTTATTTTTAAAAGGTCGCGGTAAGAAAATTTCTTTACAAATTCATAACTTTTTTATCTGACGTTAGTTTTTGACAGACTTTTTACCGCTGAAATACCATTGTTGAGACGTTCGATTCTCGTTTAGGTCATTCCGGTCAAAAGTCGCTCGATCTCTGATTCGAGTTTTTAGACGACTGCCATTAAGCCGAACTTGAAAATTTTCTAACTTTTTGATATGAAGTCGGATTTGGGCGTTCTTTTTACGTACGATCACAGTTTAATGACTTCTAACATAATAGGTAATTTAATTAGTGATTTTTGGATATTTTATTTTCAAAGTTAATTTTATTACAACTAACGTGGTTACAATACATGACTTTTTAGGTCGTTTACATGTAGTTGAAATGTCGGGTTGTCACATCAGGGTACACCGTTGATAATGGCAATCCCTATTTTGTCAAAAAAGTTAAAGGCCCAAATTGTGGGATTAGTAAGAATGTACGTGAGGCTGAAGATTTTGATACTGACATGGGTCAGAATGAAGCTGAAATTGTTGATGTTGCTATTGATTTCTTCACTATTTCTAATGAACAACAACCTTGGAAGGAGCAACAACCTGATAGGTTTTAAGTAAAACAAACAAACTTTAAAGCCTTAAGTTCACATGCAACCTAAGGATGTATGTTTTCACTATTGAACCTATAACTAAGAACATAAAATAAGAACCATAGAAACCCTAGGTATATTTAAAAAATCATAGATGGTTTATGTTTACATACCTTGTTGTTATTATAGTAAATAACAAGATTTTCTTCACTTGTAGATCTCTTGGAAGCATGCACCAAAATTGTTGTGCCTCTAATAGCTCACACCCAAACTAGCATGAATGAAGACTATAGAGAAAGGAGAAGGGATAGTAGAATCTTTGCTATCCCTTGAGGAGAAGGAGTGGTTGAAATTAGGTGGGCTTAGGGTCCTTATATAGCTGTACAAGGAAACCTTAGATAAATCTAATTTGAATATTAAATATATATTTCAAATCTGGAATTTATCTCATTCGTTATTTATCCACATGGGATATTCTAACAACTCTAGAATATCCTCTTTCAACCATCCACCACTAAGATTGGAAGGTTCTACAGCCTTTTGTTCAGTTATAGAACAATTACACTTTAGACCTTGTACTTTTAATTAATTCCATTAATCCCAAAATTAATTCTAAGTAATTTTTAAACAATTATTAGTTAAATAATAGCTTTTCTAATTAATATATTACTTATATAAAATGATAATATACTAATTATTTCATTTTATTTATCACAAAATAACTTAATCCTTGTCACTAAAAGTCAACTTTTCTTACTGCTTGGTTTGAGGGTTATGCAAAAGGGCAGAGCTCGTATCATTTCAAGTATATGCTAATTATAGTTATGGGCTTAGACACCTAATCCAACACAACATATGTTAGGTATGAGTTTTAAGAATTTTGAACAACTCTAGCACATGTTATGTAATAATGTATTTGCTAATTGTTATCAATTATGTTTTATGAAAGATGATAGTAGATGACTGTTAGTTAAATGTTGTAATGGAAGCTGTAAATTTAGACTTTTAGGGGTCATGGATGAGTGATGATTAGTCTTACCAGATCAAGTCTCTTATAGGTGACCATAATTGTGTCAGGAATTTCAAACTAGAGTCAATTGTCACTTACAGATGGATAGGAACCCATTTCACTCAAGAATTTGTAAACAACCAAAAGATATGTTTTAAACTGCGTAGAGAGGAGGTGAAAAACACATTTGATATTGAAGTGAGTATGCGTCATTGTATGAGAGCCAAGAAATATGATTTAAGTCTAGTTGAAGGTATAGTTGCAAAAAATTATGTCAATTTATGCTCTTATGGTAAGGAGATTAAAAGATCAAATCTAGGTTCAAATGTAAAAAATTCTATTGATTCAATGCCTAGTGGTAAAAATTACTACATCCAGATTTACTTTTTTTCTTGGAGTGAAAGAGGGTTGTAGGTTAGAATGTCGAAGGATTATTAACCTAGATGGTTGTTTCATAAAAAACTATTGTTAAGGTGAGTTACTTTGTGATATAGGTAGGGGTGCTAACGATAGAAGTTCCCTTATGACTTGATTAGGTATAAGTCTAAAGAACAAATACATTTTGAAGTGGCTTATTGAGAATCTTTTAGAAGACTTGAATTTTATAACTCGGATGGACCCAGTGACTCACCCTTCGGATAATACCGATTTTTGAATTAAATTTATATATAAATTATTTAGCAAACTTAAAAAATTCATATCTTCTTCATGCGAACTCCGTTTTCGATGTTCTTTATATCCACACGAAGGTGAGACCATACTCTACAACTTTCGTTTAGATTTCTGTCAGCAAATTCCGAAATTATTTTTATTATTTATTTTTAAAAGGTCGCGGTAAGAAAATTTCTTTACAAATTCATAACTTCTTTATCTGACATCGGTTTTTGACAGACTTTTTACTGCTGAAATACCATTGCTGAGACCTTCGATCCTCGTTTAGGTCATTCCGGTCAAAAGTCGCTCGATCTCTGATTCGAGTTTTTAGCCGACTGCCGTTAAGCCGAACTTGAAAAATTTCTAACTTTCTTATACGAAGTCGGATTTGGGCGTTCTTTTTACGTACGATCACGGTTTAATGACTTCTAACATAATAGGTAATTTAATTAGTGATTTTTGGATATTTTATTCTTGAAGTTAATTTTATTACAACTAACGTGGTTACAATACATGACTTTTTAGGTCGTTTACATGTAGTTGAAATATCGGATTGTCACATCAGGGTACACCGTTGATAATGGCAACCCGTATTTTGTCAAAAAAGTTAATGGCCCAAATTGTGGGATTAATAAGAATGTACGTGAGGCTGAAGATTTTGATACTGACATGGGTCAGAATGAAGCTGAAATTGTTGATGTTGCTATTGATTTCTTCACTATTTCTAATGAACAACAACCTTGGAAGGAGCAACAACCTGATAGGTTTTAAGTAAAACAAACAAACTTTAAAGCCTTAAGTTCACATGCAACCTAAGGATGTATGTTTTCACTATTGAACCTATAACTAAGAACATAAAATAAGAACCATAGAAACCCTAGGTATATTTAAAAAATCATAGATGGTTTATGTTTACATACCTTGTTGTTATTATAGTAAATAACAAGATTTTCTTCACTTGTAGATCTCTTGGAAGCACGCACCAAAATTGTCGTGCCTCTAATAGCTCACACCCAAACTAGCATGAATGAAGACTATAGAGAAAAGAGAAGGGATAGTAGAATCTTTGCTATCCCTTGAGGAGAAGGAGTGGCTGAAATTAGGTAGGCTTATGGTCCTCATATAGCCGTACAAGGAAACCTTAGATAAATCTAATTTGAATATTAAATCAATATTTCAAATCTGGTATTTATCGCATTCGTTATTTATCCACATGGGATATTCTAAAAACTCTAGAATATCCTCTTTCAATCATCCACCACTAAGATTGGAAGGTTCTACAGCCTTTTGTTCAGTGATAGAACAATCACACTTTAGACCTTGTACTTTTAATTAATTCCATTAATCCCAAAATTAAGTCTAAGTAATTTTTAAACAATTATTAGTTAAATAATAGCTTTTCTAATTAATATATTACTTATATAATATGATAATAAACTAATTATTTCAATTTATTTATCACAAAATAACCTAATCCTTGTCACTAAAAGTCAACTTTTCTTACTGCTTGGTTTGAGGGTTATGCAAAAGGGCAGAGCTCTTATCATTTCAAATATATACTAATTATAGTTATGGGCTTAGACACCTAATCCAACACAACATATGTTAGGTATGAGTTTTAAGAATTCTAAACAACTCTAGCACATGTTATGTAATAATGCAGTTGCTAATTGTTATCAATTATGTTTTATGAAAAATGATAGTAGATGACTGTTAGTTAAATGTTGTAATGGAAGCTGTAAATTTAGACTTTTAGGGGTCATGGATGAGTGATGATTAGTCTTACCAGATCAAGTCTCTTATAGGTGACCATAATTATGTCAGGAATTTCAAATTAGAGTCAATTGTCACTTACAGATGGATAGGAACCCATTTCACTCAAGAATTTGTAAACAACCAAAGGATACGTTTTAAACTGCGTAGAGAGGAGGTGAAAAACACATTTGATATTGAAGTGAGTATGTGTCATTGTATGAGAGCCAAGAAATATTATTTAAGTCTAGTTGAAGGTATAGTTGCAAAAAATTATGTCAATTTATTCTCTTATGGTAAGGAGATTAAAAGATCAAATCTAGGTTCAACTGTAAAAAATTCTATTGATTCAATGCCTGGTGGTAAAAATTACTACATCCAGATTTACTTTTTTTCATGGAGTGAAAGAGGGTTGTAGGTCAGAATGTCGAAGGATTATTAACCTAGATGGTTGTTTCATAAAAAACTATTGTTAGGGTGAGTTACTTTGTGATATAGGTAGGGGTGCTAACGATAGAAGTTCCCTTATGACTTGAGTAGGTATAAGTGTAAAGAACAAATACTTTTTGAAGTGGCTTATTGAGAATGTTTATAACTCGGATGGACCCAGTGACTCACCCTTCGGATAATACCGATTTTTGAATTAAATTTATATATTAATTATTTAGCAAACTTCAAAACTTCATATCTTCTTCATACGAACTCCGTTTTCGATGTTCCTTATATCCACGCGAAGGTGACACCATACTCTACAACTTTCGTGTAGATTTCCGTAAGCAAATTCCGAAATTATTTTTATTATTTATTTTTAAAAGGTTGCGGTAAGAAAATTTCTTTACAAATTCATAACTTCTTTATCTGACGTCGGTTTTTGACAGACTTTTTACCGCTGAAATACCATTGTTGAGACCTTCGATTCTCGTTTAGGTCATTCCGGTCAAAAGTCACTCGATCTCTGATTCGAGTTTTTAGCTGTCTGCCGTTAAGCCGAACTTGAAAATTTTCTAACTTTCTTATACGAAGTCAGATTTGGGCGTTCTTTTTAGGTACGGTCACGATTTAATGACCTCTAACATAATAGGTAATTTAATTAGTGATTTTTGGATATCTAATTTTCGAAGTTAATTTTATTACAACTAACGTGGTTACAATACATGACTTTTTAGGTCGTTTACATGTAGTTGAAATATGGGGTTGTCACATCAGGGTACACCGTTGATAATGGCAACCCGTATTTTGTCAAAAAAGTTAATGGCCCAAATTGTGGGATTAGTAAGAATATACGTGAGCCTGAAGATTTTGATACTGACATGGGTCAGAATGAAGCTGAAAATGTTGATGTTGCTATTGATTTCTTCACTATTTCTAACGAACAACAACCTTGGAAGGAGCAACAACCTGATAGGTTCTAAGTAAAACAAACAAACTTTAAAGCCTTAAGTTCACATGCAACCTAAGGATGTATGTTTTAACTATTGAACCTATAACTAAGCACATAAAATAAGAAACCATAGAAACCCTAGGTATATTTAAAAGATCATAAAGGTTTTATGTTTACATACCTTGTTGTTATTATAGTAAAGAACAAGATTTTCTTCACTTGTAGATCTCTTGGAAGCACGCACCAAAATTGTCGTGCCTCTAATAGCTCACACCCAAACTAGCATGAATGAAGACTATAGAGAAAGGAGAAGGGATAGTAGAATCTTTGCTATCCCTTGAGGAGAAGGAGTGGCTGAAATTAGGTGGGCTTAGGGTCCTTATATAGCCGTACAAGGAAACCTTAGATAAATCTAATTTGAATATTAAATTAATATTTCAAATCTGGTATTTATCTCATTCGTTATTTATCCACATGGGATATTCTAAAAACTCTAGCATATCCTCTTTCAACCATCCACCACTAAGATTGGAAGGTTCTACAGCCTTTTGTTCAGTTATAGAAAAATTACACTTTAGACCTTGTACTTTTAATTAATTCCATTAATCCCAAAATTAATTCTAAGTAATTTCTAAACAATTATTAGTTAAATAATAGCTTTTCTAATTAATATATTACTTATATAATATGATAATAAACTATTTATTTCAATTTATTTATCACAAAATAACTTAATCCTTGTCACTAAAAGTCAACTTTTCTTACTGCTTGGTTTGAGGGCAATGCAAAAGGGCAGAGCTCGTATCATTTCAATTATATACTAATTATAGTTATGGGCTTAGACACCTAATCCAACACAACTTATGTTAGGTATGAGTTGTAAGACTTCTGAACAACTCTAACACATGTTATGTAATTATGCAGTTGCTAATTGTTATCAATTATGTTTTATGAAAATGATAATAGATGACTGTTAGTTAAATGTTGCAATGGAAGCTGTAAATTTAGACTTTTAGGGGTCATGGATGAGTGATGATTAGTCTTTCCATATCAAGTCTCTTATAGGTGACCATAATTGTGTCAGGAATTTCAAATTAGAGTCAATTGTCACTTACAGATGTATAGGAACCCATTTCACTCAAGAATTTCTAAACAACCAAAATATATGTTTTAAACTGCGTAGAGAGGAGGTGAAAAACACATTTGATATTGAAGTGAGTATGCGTTAGTGTATGAGAGCCAAGAAATATGATTTAAGTCTAGTTGAAGGTATAGTTGCAAAAAATTATGTCAATTTATGTTCTTATGGTAAGGAGATTAAAAGATCAAATCTAGGTTCAACTGTAAAAAAATTCTGTTGATTCAATGCCTAGTGGTAAAAATTACTACATCCAGATTTACTTTTTTTCATGGAGTGAAAGAGGGTTGTAGGTCAGAATGTCGAAGGATTATTAACCTAGATGGTTGTTTCGTAAAAAACTATTGTTAGGGTGAGTTACTTTGTGATATAGGTAGGGGTGCTAAAGATAGAAGTTCCCTTATGACTTGAGTAGGTATAAGTGTAAAGAACAAATACATTTGGAAGTGGCTTATTGAGAATCTTTTAGAAGACTTGAATTTTCTATGTCAAGGAATTGGGCTTGTGTAAATATCTAATCAACACAAGGTATGGAACATTTTGTTTGTGTATTGTAATACATACTTTGTCAATCTAAATTTATTATGTGCTTATGTATATGTATGCATTGGTTGTGATAGTGAAGGAGCTCTTAAATGGCTACGGAATATAGGCAGTGTGCAAGGTATATCTATGTCAACTTTAAAAAGAATTTTTTTGGAGAATAATTTGAGAACATTTTCTTAATGGCAAATAAAGCCACTATTGAAGAGCATTTCAATGCAGCCACGAAGGAGATTAAAAACTTAAATTTTTTTGCATATATTCATCTTATGGAGATGTATCCAAGAACATCATCTTTAGCTTTCTTCCAAGTTCACCATGACTCTTGTAAATCTGTGGAGAATGGGTACTTCGAAGATTTTAATAGTTTTTTACTGGATGCTAGAATGAAACCCATTATCAGTATGTTAGAAGACATTCATTTTTATTTCATGCAAAGAATGGTGAATATGCAAGTGTCGAGACAATGATGGAACCGTTTGAATGTATATCCATACATTAGAGACAAGTTGCATCTATTAAAACTTAAACAATCGTATGTAGCTATAAAACTAAAAGCATAATAAATATTCATCATATGTAATGATTTGTCCCATTTGTTTTGCATTAATGTAGGCATTGGTAAGTTACTTTTTGATGGGTTTGATGAAATTTGAAAAAAGAAATGTGGACCAATCTTATGTTGTTGATGTGCCTTAGAAGGAATGCACATAAAGGCTATAACAATCGAATATTTGTGGTTGTATGCATTTAGTTGCAACATTATCATTATTAAACTCCAACCATGATGCACCAAATGTAGACCCATTATATGTGGCAGGCTTCTACCGTAATTCATACAAAAACCCATACATGGCATGAATGGAAGCAATATGTGGCCTCCAATAGAACACATCCTTCCTTTGTCCCCCTAAAAACAGAAGGACGCCTGGAAAACAAACCTTCAAGAGGAGAAGACATTGTTTTGAAAGGACTGGAAGACACATTGTATCAAAAGAAGGGAAACTTGTACTGTGGTATATACAAACAAGGAGGACACAAAAAGACCACATGTAGTTAAGTTGAAAGGCCTCCTAAAACTTGTGTTAGGAACAGAATCATTGACACATAAACACAAGAGTCATTAAACATAGAAAGGGCTATAGCAGAGGAAGAAGTGCATGTTGGTGAAGTACAACAACTAAGGAAGAGGAAGAAGTTTGAAAGAATCATTAAAATGAAGCTGGAAAAAGAGTTGAAGGTGAAGGTAGCAGTGCAACTAAGCCTATGGAATTGGATTAGTGCAAGTGTAGTGTTTATGTGTAGGGTATTTGTCTACTATTTTACTTATGTAATTGCATGTATATTTATGCCATTTTCTATGTTATTATGTTTGAAACAATAAGTGATGAGTTACTTTACATCAATTTCTATGTTGTTATGTTTGAAATAATGACTTTATCGGTATTTATGTCATTATCTATATTGTTATGTTTGAAACAACTAGTGTGTGGGTGTTTATGTCATTCTCTATGTTGTTGTACCTGAAAAAAATGAATGCATGGGTATTTAGGGGCATTTATTTTGTTGTTAGAACTGAAACAATGAGTGTATGGGTACTTATGTCATTTTTTATGCTCTTAAAACTTCAGTAATGAGTGTAG
The DNA here is from genome assembly GCF_052625555.1 of Lactuca saligna. Taxonomy (NCBI): domain Eukaryota; kingdom Viridiplantae; phylum Streptophyta; class Magnoliopsida; order Asterales; family Asteraceae; genus Lactuca; species Lactuca saligna. The sequence goes on from NC_136420.1 coordinate 216,029,864, forward strand.
GGATATTTTTCTCCTTTATGAGTTTTAGTCTAAATGTTGTGAAACATGTTTCAAAAAGAGACCCTGAATGGACCAAAGTTATCCCACATCTGCTAAAAACCTAACCAATTCTATGTAGTCTTAAAAAGGGATACCACCCCTTAAATCCGAAAAAAAATTACATTATAGACCTTGTTGTCCTAGTTGCAACAGTGATTTTGGTTTTGGTCCTATTTTGCTTTAATTCCATTTTTAGATGTTTTTGTGCATGTGCAAAATGGGTATTTGTTGTGTTTTTATAGGGGTTCGAGGGCCCTACTGTCTTTTTCTTTTAACATATTTACCATACAAGATTCACACATTTTGGTGGTCCTAACACTTCATATGAAACAAATGATGTTTTTCCTTAATTTCAACAACAGATGCACAAGTGTGTAATTCGGGTCCTACATATTAGCGTGACCTCTCTTAAAATAAGAATAAGGGACCAAAACTCAGATTAAGTTAATATGTTTTCATTAATTTTGGTTTCGAAATTATATGAACACTTACACCATTTACTTACTAAGTATCAATAAATAGCCAACATAGTGGCATCCTTGTTTCATATCACATACACAAAAAGATACTATTGTTGGATAAGGTGTCTAAGTCCATAACTTATTTGGTATATACTTGACCCGACCCGGCATGGTCCATTTGGGTTGCATCTCATCCAAACTATTTATGGATAATTTTATGAGAGTTATACACTTATGTTTATTAATATATTATAAGTTATAATATATTAATATGAGATTATGTTATTTAATTAGTTTTAGTCTTAAAGCAATTATGAATTAATTTAGAGATTAAAAGGAATACTAATTAGATTATGGGCTATTGGTTTTATATAGTGTGGGCTAATGCTATTTTGTTAACGGGCGAGGCTTATATGGAAGTCCATGGATGATCCATGGAGCTTTTAACCCATGGATCCTTGGAAAGGAAAGGTCATGGGTTATTAGGGTTTCACCCTAATCATGTACACTATATAAGCATGATTATGTTGCATGAAATAGCCACTAGTGAAACTAGTGTAACTAGTATGTGTGTTTGTGTGTGACCGATTTTATAGTGTGTTTACACTCTCTCAAAGTTTTCCAAGAGTTTGTGGTGATTTGTGATTCCATTTGAGGCATTCACACTATTGGTGCTTGGCCCTCAAACTCCTTAGAAATCAAACTCATCATCAAAAGGTATGTAATCTCATCTAACTCTTTTATGTTTAAAAGTACTCCATGCCATGTTAGATAGGTTATGAACCTTGGAAAAATTATTATTTTGCATGTATTTAGACAAACATAGATCCAAGGTTTATTAGGGTTGCATGAACACTTAGGAAGTGTTAGATTGCTCAAAACCCAACAAATATATCGGAATAATGGACAACCAAAATACTAACTAAATACAAAAATGATCATACCACACAAACGAAGCATCTACTAACAAAAACCAACCATTTTACCCTAAAAGAAGCAAAACCCAAACCTAGAAAAGTAAGTAGTCTTTCTTTAGAAGTACTTGTTGGCTGCTAGCACGACACCCACAATAGCTATGACCACAAACACACCTGTGAAAACACATAACTTATTCTTCATTGCCATTATATGAACGGTGGTCCTCACATACGTTGGTTGCAAAGAGAAAATATGGTTCTCAAGCTCGTTTATCATGTGGGACATATCAAGCTGGCCTGCCCTCACATCTTCTAATTTATGCTTCAGCTCATCCATCTCGAGACATAAGGAATCCCTAATCTTAAATAAGCACCTATTAACTTTGTCCCTGATCATAGAGACGTCTACCTGCATTTGAAGTAGTGTTGTGGAGAGGTCTTCAGGTTGGGCTCCATTTGACCCATTTGTAGGGAGGTGGCGGCGATCTTTAAATGACCAGCTAATTTGGGGGGGGGGGGGAGTTGAAGACATCCATTTTCTTCATAGTTAGGGTATTAACTTATGTATTTAATTAGGGCAACAAGTTTTTTGGGGATGATGCTTTTAGGGCATGAAGAGGAGTTATAAATGCATACGGGTTATGACCAGTCCTACTAAGCTTGGTTAATAAGAGTCTCTAATTAAAACGATGTCAATTGATCGAAGTAGACACTTATATGTATTAAACTGGTTACATGGTCCTAGTAACTAGTTAAATAAGGTCTATATGACTAAATGAGCAGGTCACATATAACTTTCTTCAATTAAAATACATGAAAATAACATAAAGGATTGAAAATGAAAATGTGGAATACATTGTAGGGCTATGACGTCATTTTCCCTAAGTTAATACCCCTTCTTTTCCATCAAAGGTTGGGGAGGGGGGGGGGGGGGGGGGGCTTGCATAACTATAAAATGAAAGGTGCAAACCTGTAAGTATAAAAATGTCTTGTGGCCAAACATGGTGATATAAAAAAGTATATCGATCAAATTTCCCAATATATGACAGTCTTGTGTCCAAATTTTGAAATCCAAAAACTCTTGGGATGAAAACTAAAAATATATACAATTATTTTGGCCAAATTTTGACACTAAAAACTCTTGGAGCCAAAAGTAAAAATACAAATAAACTATTGTGGTTAAAATCCACAAATTATACTATTCATTTATCATATGATATTAGATATATAAAAAGATGATGAAACATTTGCTGATATTCTTTCCATTTACTCTTACAAAATATGTTTTTTCATAGGTTAAATGTTTTTAAATCTGAGTATTTTTTGCTTTTGTTATCTATCGCATCATGTATATTTGCATCAATTCTAATGTCCACCTATTATAACACTCAATATCATGCTACTAAGGGAGTGTTTGGAAAAACTAGTTGGTAGCAAGTAGCTGGTAGCATTTTGTTAAACACTACGTGAAGTAGCTTTTAAATTTGGAGCATTTTATTTAAGCTAAATGCTAAAATCTTTTGTGACAAATGAGTCATTTTGTTTAAAACGGAGCATTTTGTAAAACACTAGAAACTTGAAACTCTCAAACACTACCAAATGCTCTGTGTCGAACACGTCCTGAGAAAAAAAAAAGATTATGAAGCTATGAGATTAGATTGGACCATTAGTAAAACACCACGTAATGAGTCTATGACTTTATATTTACTAAATTTTTTTTCCCTTACACCATTTTATAATATCAAAAATTTCAAAATCTTCAGCAGTTACATTACAAGCATAGGTATTTGCTTTATTATAATAAATCTTTTTCTAAAGATGTTACAATTCTTAAACATGCTAATTGGAAATAGTCATTAAACAATTAGGTTGTGGATACTCATTAAATCGGGATGCTATCAAATAATGGTTATTTTGATGAATTTCTAAGACCATAAGAGTTTAGATAAAAGGTTGTGATTCACTCTTTGCATGATGACTAGAATGTTTTAGAAAATTTTTTAAGATAAGACTTGTGAAAACGGTTAAGTTTAATCATAAGCATATTAAGTAGCTCAACAATAATATAGATGTGGAATAAACATATTTAATTACGAGATTTATAAGAACAACAATAGAAGTTGAATTCAAGACAAAATATAGAAAATTGATGGGTTTTGGTATACTACAACATCCTATGGTGCACATAAAACCCTAAATGTTTTGGATCTACGTTTTCTCTAATTATACATGCAATATTGTTTCCAAAGCATTAAGCCTACATCTATCATACAAAATGATATAAACAAGATAGAATTGAGTTATGGAGTTACCTCTTGGTTGTGACTTGTAAAACTTGTTGTGTTTGGCCTTGTGAACTTACTGCACCAAGTGTTGCACCTCAAATGGAATCAAAACACACCTTTGGACAAAGGATGACTTTTGATGGAATATTATCACACTCAAATCGGCTCATGAATGCTTAGAACGTCTAGTGCATGATTTCGGATACTAAGGGGCTTCTTATATAGTGTGGCAAGATTAGGGTTACACCATGTAATCCCTAATGTGTATGACTTCCATATTTCTTAGGATCCATGGGTTTAAACCCCCATGGATCATCCATAGGCTGTAACATTGGTTTAGCCCAACCTAAGGAATCATGGATCATTGGCCTACACCAAAAGAATGAATGATTTACCAATCAATCCCCTTACATTTAATTAGTCTCTATTGATCTCTAAATTAATTCCAAATTAAATCTTGATGAATACTAATTAAATAATCTAATTTCATGTTAATATATTAGAACTTATAATATATTAACAAATCATAACTAACCTCTTCTCAAATGTCCATCCTATCAAATTGTCCTGGCGATATGCAACCAAATGGACCATGCTACTCTCGGGTCAAATACATACCAATTATAGTTATGGGCTTAGACATGTAATCCAACAGTCTCCTACTTGGATAAGTCTAATAACTATTATTGCAAGTATGACTCGAAAATCCCGACTAGCAATCATAGCTCTTAAAAGCCATTATCGAACTCTGACCTAGTCAATGATGCGTCCATTAGATAAGGGATCATATATTTATCCATTCTAGATATCATATGGACTGAGACATGGATTATAATCATTCTCTTTGTCCATCTACTATTTCCTGATTTCCGATTTATGACGACTGACGAATTGAACAAATCAAATCAGTCCAGGCTTGGCCAAGCACTTAGGTTTGTCATCACTAAATCATCGAGGGGCCCACATATATCGCTTTTAAACACATGGGGGTAAAAGGAACGGATAAAATTCGACCCAAATGCTTGCTTGTACGTACTCATCAAATTACACACAACTCTATGTTTTATAACACCAAGTTACTGGTGCGTTTACATATGTCATTGTGCAACCGACTCAGAACTACAACCCACATGTCTCTGTTTCAAGAATATAAGATATTATCATCTCACAATCACTCGTAATAAAATAAATGAAGTGATTTAGATCAGTGTGGGATGAATCCAATACTCGAATCTTATTCTAGGAGTACTCATGAACACTACATCTTTGTCTAAAACACCTAGACAAACTACAAACCCATTCATGACAGTCTTGCCTCAATACCTACTTCCAAAGTATGATCGACTATGGATGGTTTGAATAACCTTGTTATTCAGGAGGTCAAAACATGCAAAGTAAAACACAAGAATAATACTAATCCTGTGTGGCCCCAAAACTTTTGAGTGCCATATTGATTACTCATTATTCATTCTATAATGTATCGTATAATCAAGTTAATACTTGAATTAAAACAATACTTGTCCTATGCTCCAAGCATGCACAGTATGTCTATCAATGATCCTTTGTGAAATACGTCAATTGACAACATTTCAATGATGCTCATTTCACAATTCCAAATCCTTGCCATAAATGTAAGATTATCAAATTCTTGTCGTTTACTTTAATTTATTAGATTCTAAACCTATATGTAATGATCATCTTGTATTGACTATGTAGAAAAGTCATAGAGACTTGGAAACATACATTATAAAGTATTCCAATAGAGAGATATTCCATAGAAATGAAGTGTCAAATTCAAAGTACATTCCATTGAACATCATTCTTGTATTAAGTTTTCTAATCTTACATAGATTTAAAGAATAACTTCCACTTGTGGAAACAATTCCATGTTCCCATTTTGACTATCACTTTTGAATAAGAGTTGCCTCTTTTCAGAATATGTCAATATGGTCCTTCAAAATTCACACTATACTTCAAACTATCCATGAGCAACCAATCTTTGGTAAATCTCAGATTGTCCTCGATAATTGCTTAACTATTTTATTCATATCCACTTCTAGTCCTTTTTCCCTCTTAATGCCTTAGGCATTTGGAAAATTCATAATACATAAATATTATAACATATGAAATCAATCCTATACTTGAAGCATATGAGACATGATTCATAATGTCTTGCATAAAGACATAATACTTGATCAGTCTTTTGCTATAATATTTCTATTTTCCATGTTCTCATAATTCGAACTATGAAGACGGATGTCGTAATCAGAATCGAATTTTGAGAACGCAATTAACATTTCCATATATATATATATATATATATATATATATATATATATATATATATATTCTTATGTTGAACCATTCCAACATAACATTCATATATATCCTTGACTAAATTTGATTAAAAAAATCTCAATCTAGGCTTTTATATTTGAGTTGAAGTATGGATTCCTATCACTTAATTATAGCAAAACAACTTTTGAAACCCTGTATCTTTGCAAATTGAAACTTTTGTTTTCTATAATTAACATTGCCAACTCACAATACTTAACGTTATAATTATGCTCCCACTAGCATAATAAATACATTCTTATTGGCATAATACTTTTGCTCCAACTAGCTTTGACGTGTAACCAAAAATCTACTGGACTTCTAGAAATCAATACTTATTGACTTCCTTACCAAAGTTCGGATTTCTGATACAAGATGGTTTGATAAGACTTTATCTAGGCTTCTTAAGATCATACACATTTCCTTAGATAGCTCACATGTGTGTCTAAACAATTTTAAAACTTACAACAATAAATCTCAAATGTTTAGACCTTTGTTATTTCTTACATTTCGAACTATGAAGAGGGATACCATAATCATAATCAAATTTGAGAATGCAAATATCACAAATGCTATCTCCTTAAAATCTATTTAGTGAAAGAGTTTCCACACAATCATTTTCATGAATTGGAGAGAAACCTTATGACACTTAGATATTTTATGGTGTATGTGTTCCTATACATGTGAATTTGTCAAAATCATATCACAAGATATGGTTAGTGACAAATTCAAACCCATATGGACTGAATTTGTTCAGTCTTAATTTCTTACCACTTGGCAGCACAAGGGCCTTCCATTGCTTCCAAGTTGTTATGCAAACAATTGAGAACTCATAGAGCTCACATGCATAGTCAGCTTTTAACTGGAATGAGGATAGAAATAAGAATATGTCATCACGATAAGTAACAACCTTAATTCGTGTTCTAGTGATTAACAATAGGTTTATTCTTGATTAGTTCTTGAAACTTGTCAAGATCTTTAAGACTCCCACTCACCTCTTGACATATAAGATTCTCTTATCATGAACCATTCCTTGACAAACAAATATTCATGAGTTAGTGTGGTTTCTTATCAAGACAAACACTTCAAACAATTGGTCTTAGTTGGCCTTTATTTTATCCAAAACATCACAACATACCAATTTTAAATGTACAAGAGTAGAAAACATTTTACTATACATTTGATATGTGTTATAAACCTTACTCTATATTTGATAAGTTTTATAAACCTTTCTTAAGATTATGTCACTCAAGGTTCGATCTTGGAGTGTTACTCTAAGACTCGATTTGGAATTCAGTATGATTCACCTTTTTTGATTTAACCATTCCAACAATTCACAATTCCTCTTCTTATTCATAGAAATGCACTAAGATGACCTTAGAGGATCAATTGTGCTATCGTTTACATAATCAATAAGATGATCATAAAACACGATACTAAAGTACTCTCCCATCTTTTCAGATTGGAGAAACTTCTATCTTTCTGCCTAATTTGATTTCTCTCATTCGTTCTACCATACATTGAAACATTTCCAATGTTTCAATATTATACATAAACTTGTAAGCATAACCATATTTACTTACTTTCAGTCAATCATGTCAAATAATTTTATCGTTCTTTATACTGGACCTGACCAGCGTACACCCAGTGTACCCGATCCCCTACTCCTTCACTTGACTCACATATACATGTGAACAATGAATCAGTCTTAATTTCCAAAAGATGAAAATTCTCCTTCATCACACAATACAAGTTGCATGATTCCATGTTCCTATCCAATTGAAACTTTGGGGATGAGAATCTTTCATTATTTGGTAAATTCTCGATACTACTGTGACAAGCCAAAATTTCATTTATGTACAACCATTCACTTCAATAGGAGTCAAAACAGATTCTGGTAACTTTCGAACTTTTTGGGATAAGTTTGATTATTTTAAAGTTAGTACATCAAGAGATATCAGGAGAGAGGATACCCTAGGGTTTATTATGTAGCAATAAGTGCCCAAAACTTCAAGAGTTTGGAGTTTACGGTCCAAAATGGTATTGGGACCGTAAACCCTAAAGGCTATATAAGTAAGACTTAGCTATTCTTAGTTCATTTCTTCCATTTCAACTAGAGAAAACCCAATTTCTCTCCCAAGGATCTTCAGCCGTTCACCCACTATTGTAAGTACTTCAAACCTAGAGTGTATTAAAGTGTATTACATGCCTAGATATCATGGTAATCATCCAAATATCTCAAGGAAAAGGTGTTTACGGACCAAGATCCTCTTGGACCGTAAACACTAAATATGTGGCCAAAAGTGTGCCTTATGTCCCTATAAACCTTGGAATCAAACCTAGAACCTTCACTTAATTTGTTTAGCACATAAAAATCACCAAAATACCCAATTTATATGTGTTTACGGTTTGGGAAACCTCCCAAAACCATAAACACCCCAAATGCATGTTTTGATGCCCCAAATTCCTTCCTTAAGCCTAGAAACTAGCCTAGACCTTTACCTTGAAGTGTTTAAGACTTGAAATGATCATTTGACCATAAACCATTTGGGTTTACCACTGTAAACACAAAGTTAAAAGGTCCGAAAAACTATAAACCCCATAAAGGGGTGATATGTTGCCCTAAACACTTCCTAAGGCTTAACCATGAAGTAGGATTGCTTAGTATGACTTGGAAGGCTTCAAAAATCAAAATGGTCAAAGAGTAATGAGCTTACGGCCGTAAACTCATGGGTTTATGACCGTAAATTCAATGAGTGATGGTCACAAGACATTAAACTCATCATTTGGTCATTCCACTTCCTTTGATGAATCACATGTGATTCCAACACTTAATCAAGGAGTTTCCTAGTCCCGGAAGGTGTTTCCTTTCATATAGTTGTTTATAAACACTATATTCATGTCAATATGTGTCCTTATATGTCATTTAGGATTTTTTGTGTATCAGGACTTCATTCATGGAACTTCTCATCCTTACTCACATACCCGATTGAATCACCCACATCTGGTGAGTTCATACCCCATAATGAATCTTTTAACTGTTTTAAACTATTTAAGAGGGAGGGGAGTACAAGTCGAACACAATGATAGTTTTGTAAATGTTTGTCGTTTAGCATCTTTCAAAATGTTACTTATGTTAATTATAAGTTTTCAAAACAATTCAAAACTCTTTAAAGTTATGTTACTTTATAGTTACACAAAACTCCGTTTTTAAAGTACAAGCATAACTTAGTAGATAAAGGAGTCTTTTCAATAACAGTACAAGTAGAACATTAGTAAACTATAATAGGTGTTGTTTAGGAGAATGATATTCATTACTTCTAGTACAACGAAGCACACAAAGAGTTAGTTCACGCAAGAATCAAACAAAACAGTGAAGAGAATCAAACAATATCATACAGACCATGTAGTAAAGAGTTACAGAACAAATCAGAACATAACAAACAAGTTAGGTTGCTGTAGCATGAGAACAGACAAACAGGATCTAATTATACCAATGAATCACTATCTCATTGTTTTAAACAAAAGATGATAGTTATATTGGGTATACATGATCATATAACTTTAATGTGAATTACACGGCTTGCAAGAATTTGCAGGGGCCACGTTTGGTTCCCTTAATCTCTTGACAGGGAGAGCATTTAGTAGGGGTTATAGCCTTCACATTATGACCGTCATAAAACAAATATGTTTTTAGGTTATTTAGTACATCCGTATGTCATTATAAACGATATTTGTGTACTTACTTTCCCATTACTTTCATAAAGTGATAGTACCACTTGAAAGATGAACTCTTTTCTAGTCATGATAGTTATAAACTAGGGAAAATATACTTTTTACAAATCAACAAAGGAACAGTCGGGTCTAGCACAGAACAGAAGATGCCTTGGTAGAAGGCTACGATTAAAGGATATGACCATAATGCTAGACTTACGATTCCTTAATGTACACATCAGAGGATATATATATATATATATATATATATATATATATATATATATATATATATATATATATCAATAGGTTCCGACAGCTAATAGGATGTGTGCTCTTCTCTTCATGTCCTATCCTCGTTGGGTTGTGGGCTTGGAACAAGTTCACCCAATCTATTATCTACCCGATCCTATATATATATATATATATATATATATATATATATATATATATATATATATATATATATTTATGTTTAGTATACATTAATTCATCATAAGGGTACCAGGTATGGATCAGGTTATAGGACACAGAGTCGAAGCATAGGTTTTCTAGTACAAAGCATACTTTTCAAAGTCAGTACTTTTGGTATACAATCTAGAGATTTCCCAGTTAAGGGCTTAATTCATTCTATTAAGTCAGTACAATTCTAAAAGACTTTAGGTGAGTAACTCTATAATACCTTATTTTATACACTATGTTTATATATAAAAATAATACCCAATAGGCAATTAAATGTGTGTTTTCCGCCTTACCTCCTATTCCCCGTTGGGTTGTGGACTTTGGGCAGATTCACTCAATTAACTTTCTACCCGATATCAGATTATATATAGCAGTATAAACAAAACTATTATAAAAGTAGTCACTGTGTTCGATATTTTACTATAAGAAATATAGGTTTTCTTAACAGGACTTTGCTGGGTTTTGAGCAATCTAACACTCCTAAGTGTACATGCAACCCTAAATACCTTGGATCTATGTTTTCTCTGTTATACATGCAACTATCAACTTTCCAAGGTGTCGTTCTATTCTAGCAAACAAAACTTTGAATAACACAAGTTAGAATAACATACCTTTTGTTGGTGCTTGTCTTCATGAAGCTTGAGTGCCTAATGCCCCAAGTGTGACACTTCAAATGGTTCACACAACACCATAAGCACTTGGAATAACTTAGAGAGAAATTGGAACACTTCAAGAATCGGCTTGCCCTCCATGCATATCTAGTGACTGATTTCTCACATCAATAAGATGCTTATATAGTTGTTACAATTAGGTAAACCCTAATTGTCATGGTTTTCCATTTCCTTGGATCCATGGGTTCAAATACACCATGGAAAATCCAATGGGTTTGAGCCTAACTTGATAATCCATGAAGCATTAGTCCACTATATAAGTATGGATGATTTACACAATCAACCCATATATTTAATTAGTCTTCTTTTGATCACATGATTAATTCTAAATCAATTATTTATCAATACTAATTAAATAATCTTATTAATATATTAGAACTTATAATATATTAATAAACCTTAAGTGTTATTTCTCTCATTTTAGTCTATCCAAGTGCATGATGCCATGCAACCCAAATGGACCATGCCGGGTCGGGTCAAGTCTTACCAATTATAGTTATGGACTTAGACATTAATCCAACAAACTTTTCATTAGATATAAAGGAACCATTACAAATAACTCCATGAGTAACAAGTGATTACACCAGGGTTATTTATGACAATTATCTAACAACCAATGAAATGTGTTCTATCCGCCTTACTTTCTGTTCTCCATTGGGTTGTGAGCTTAGGGCAGATGCGCACAATCGATTGTTTGTTTACTCTGAGTTATAAATAACGTGTAACCACTTAGTACCCATAGAAAGGCTTGCAGTGTTATTTTACTTAATGATAGAACTTACAGTACATCACTTTTACATATACATTTTCCACGACGCTTTATAGCTAACTCACATCACTAAAATCTTATGAACTCACCAGCTTAATTGCTGATCAACTCTTTCAAATAACATGTATTCTCAGGAGACTATGTCACACCCCCAAACCAAGGATGGCGGAAACGTCCGGGGAGTGGAGGACTTCATGTATAGTATCACAACAACGAGTATAATATTGCTCAAAGTAAATACAACCAATCATAAATATAATCAGGAAAGAATTACATGGTTCCAAGTATTACATAATTCAATGATTGATCACGACATGATAGAAAAATAGTTGTTCAACGTCGTAGCGTTCCATCCTCAAAAGCTTGTGGGAACTTGGTTTCATTGACTTCCTGAGAATACAAGTAATTTTAAAAAAGTGTCAACAATTATGTTGGTGAGTTCATAAGCTTTTTAGAGAAAGAGTTTGGAAATCGTTCTTTATAATGTGTTGTGTATTAGCAAGAAAAATCCAATATTTTCCTTATAAAATTTATGTGGTCCTAAATCCCAAGACAAAGAATAAACAAGTATTTTCATAGTTAATGATACAAAAGTGGTTTTCAATTGGCGTAAAACCCCTTTCTAATTTGAGAAAAATCCCGTAATTAATGGTGTGTAGTCTTAAATACCAAGACCGAAAGTATACAATAATATCTGTAATTATTGACATAAAAAGTGATTTTAAATCGACATAAAACCCCTTTTGATTTATGAAAATCCCCGTAAACATTATGTGTTGTTAACTTCCTATGTGAGGCGCTATAACCATACTGTGACACTCAAATTTTGCAAAAAATTTAAACTTTTAAAACCCATCATAAATTAAATTAAAACAACTGAAATAGTCATAACATAATCCATCAACTTAATAATCATATAAAATAAGCGCAAAAGTAATAATAATAATAATAAGGTCCTAACAAAAATAACTAGTAGCGATGTCCCGATGCTCCATGTCAAGCCTTAGCCTCTTTAATCTTAATATCTGAAAAGTTATAAGGGAAACTGTAAGCACAAAGCTTAGTGAATTCAAACACAGACATTGTACTAAAATTTATATTTAGTAATGCTAATCCATTTTCCAATTATAGTTCTACAATAAGGGCAAAGAACAAATCAACGCCAATAATACAAGAAGGACTTGTAGGTTTAAACCGCACCGGGAAGATCCCGTATCACTTGGCCCTAATCACCGCACCTCACGATGAGTATTACGTTGGTGATCTTACCTACCCACCGTATAGGTAAATCCGTATCCTTTGGTGGTGTTCCCATATCCATGATTAGTTAAATACAATGCACATGTGAGACGAATCACCTTGAGTGAGTAGTAAGGATAGATAACAATCAAATAATGCTACCAAGCTTGAGAAAACTTCAAAACCTCACCTAAGAAGGACTAAAGATTAGAAAGGAGAAGTAATGAAGCTATGAGTTGAGAAAAGAGTAATCACAGCAAGGTCTCTAAAACAGACCTGCTGTTCAGAACAGATTTACTCCAAAATCAAAAACATCAACATATCTTTAACTAACTTTTATAGAAAACTATGATTCCTCAGGATTCCATAACTATAAAGAACTCATTCTAACTCGAAAAGATGAGTTAAATATGAATTTTACAAAATGGTGTATCACTTCTGTCTCCAACAATACAGTCAAGTGATGTTGGACAATTCTACCCAACTTGTGAGTAGAATTCGTCGAAACCAAAATTCAAAGAAGTAAAGGACATACAAATGAAAGTCTCAGAGTTGTAATTTAATGAAAATCATCTCCCAAACTCCAGATATAAAATTCACATTGTAGACAATCACAGCACTAGCAAAAGGTGGTGACTGCCCACTGATCGGGAGTGTGGATCCATTCTAAACAATTTATAATAGGAAATAACACCCCATATGCTCTAGATCATAAATTCAAAATATAAGGAATGGATAGAAACTTGGAATCACTCTGGATCCTTTTCTAAGCCTTATAAATGATGAAAACAAAATGGCATATCAGAATAGACCCGGATCAGACCTAACATAAAAGATGCCATTCTTTACCATAGATAAATTCCTTATCAGTGAGGTTGGCCTGCCTAATAAAGTTAGCCAACTCAATTTGTGAACTTTGGGAACTGGTTTGGGGTCCGTTTGAGTTCTAGAGCTCAAGATATGAGTTTTACAAAATGATTACAGATGTGATGGAAAACAGAATCGTAGCCACCCGTGATTCCTTTTTGGCTTATCCATCCTTCCCCCTTTGAAACACATCTTAAGATGTGTTCATCATCCCAATTTTGTCTGCATGATCATGGTGGTACTAAAAAGGGTTAGCTATCATTAGGATTTCATTTTTCCACAAGATTGTAATAATAATCAACATGAAAATGAACATAAAGCACATAAAATCACCCTTCTCCCTTTTAGGATTTCCAAAATCTTTTGCAACATGTAATACCCTAGATACATCATCCACCATATATGGGATTAAGATAGGATCTTGAGATGATGTATAACATACAATTAAAAATCAAATAAGAAGGAGAAGAAGTGAAGATGAAATCATGAAACTAGAACAAGGTTATGAATCAAGTTGTAAGAAATGATAAGGAGGTTCATACCAATATGAATCAAGGCTGGAAATGAACAAGAATTAAGCTCCAAACATCAGCCCCTTGGCTGCTCTTGATCCCAAAGAGAGAGAGGACGATGTGAGAGAGAGAAAGTAGGGTTTAGAGTGTTTTTTTGGTGTATTCCAAATGACTCAATTAACATATTAAGTACTATTTACTAGTGGACTTTGAAAATAGGCCCATACCCATGGACTTCAATAAAAGGAGTTTACAAGATGATCAAAAGAGCCCAATAACATAAGAAAATCAGACCTTGGTTAAATAAATTGACCCAAGGTTACAAGAATAATTAAATTAAAATAACTAAACGTACCGAGAAAAACCGGGGCGTTACAACTCCCCCCACTAAGAACGGGATTCGTCCTCGAAGTCAACACCTAAAAACAGATCCGGATAGTGAGCCCTCATCTTGCCTTATGGTTCCCAAGTCCATTCCAAACCCTTCCAATGTTTCCACTGCACCTTAACCAGGTTTATAGTCATGTTGCGGAGAGCTTTCGTCTTTCTTTCTAAAATAGCTATTGGTTTCTCAACATAATTGAGACGATAGTCAATATGTATGTCCTCCAATGGTATCACAGTGGTCTCATCAACAACGCATTTTCACAACTGATACACGTTAAACGTATTATGAATTAGACTAAGCTCGCCAGGAAGTTCTAAACGGTAAGCCACCTTTCCCACACGGGCTATGACCTTGTAGGGTCCAATGAATCAGGGTTCGAGCTTTCCCCGTTTTCGAAATCGAATCACACCTTTCCAGGGCGAGACTTTGAGCAACACATAATCTCCCACCCGGAACTCAAGATCGGAGCATCTTTTGTCGGCATAACTTTTCTGAGGACTCCTCGCTATAACCAAATGATCCCGAATCACGTGGATTTTCTCTATAGTCCGAAGCACGATATCGGTACTCCCAAGTACCCTCTGCCCAACCTTACCCCAACAAACGGGCGTCACAAATCAGATCTGTCAAAGACAACACCATCGTCATCCAGAGACACTTAGCTCGAATCGGTTTGGAAGATTGTTTAGGACTGAGAGCATCAACTACAACATTAGATTTACCAGGGTGGTAGTGAATTTCACAATCATAATCTTTTACCACATCCAACCATCTGATCTGCCTCATGTTCAAATCCCGCTACTCGAAGAACTATTTTAGAGTCTTATGCTCAATGTATATGATACACTTCACTCCATAGAGATAGTGTCTCCAAATCTTAAGAGTGAAAACAACAGCTCGAAGCTCCAAATCATGAGTTCGGTAGTTCCGTTTGTGGGGTTTCAGCTGTCGGGAGGCATAGGTTATCACCCTGTCCCGTTGCATTAACACGACACCAAGACCCTGAAGCGATGCATCACAATAAACCACCATATCCTCAACCCTACCAGGTAAGGCCAAAATCGGAGCATCACACAATTGCTTCCTCAGCTTCTAAAACACAAATTGTTGCTCCGGACCCTAAACGAATTTAACTGATTTTCAATCGGATGAGTGGCAAGGCGATTTTAGAGAATTCTTCAATGAACCTATGGTAACAACTGGCTAAACCATAGAAACTGCAAATTTCAGAAGGTGATTTTGGAATCTCAAGTTGTTTAACTGCATCAACCTTGGCTTGATCGACCTTAATACCGTGTTTGTTTACCACATGCCCCAAGAAATGGACTTTTTCTAACCCAAATTCACATTTTGAGAATTTACCATAAAGCCTTTCTCTTGCCAGAGTTTCCAGAACCTCCTGAAGGTGTTGCTCATGCTCTTCTTTGGTCTTAGAATAGACCAAGATGTTATCAATGAACACTATGACCGAACGGTTAAGCATCGGGCTACACACCCGGTTCATGAGATCCATAAATGTTGTTGATGCATTGGTGAGCCCAAAAGGCATCACCACAAACTCAAAATGCCCATAACGAGTACAAAATGTTGTTTTCTTAATGTCTTCTTTACGAACCCGTATCTGATGGTAACCGCAACGTAAATCAATCTTGGAGAACCAAGACGCTCCTTGAAGCTGATCGAAAAGATCGTCAATACATGGAAACAAGTACATATTCTTTATCTTGCGCTTGTTGAGCTCCCTATAATCAATACACATTCACTCGGATCCATATTTCATCTTCACAAAGAGAATAGGAGCACCCCATGGCGAGAAGCTTGGTCGTATAAACGCTTTATCACTTAGTTCCTGAAGTAGATCTTTTAGCTCTTTCATCTCAGGTGGTGCCAAGCGGTAAGGAGATTTAGCTATCAGAGTCGCACCCGACACCAAATCAATGCGAAACTTCACTTGCCGAATAGGTGGAAAACCAGGGAGTTCCTCCGGAAAGACATCACTGAAGTCGGAAATGATAGGAACATCGTCTAGTGCTATAGCAGAAGAGCGAGAAGCGATGGGCAGGTACGGAATGTCCCCCTGAATGATAAGTTCTCCAACTCTATTGTTTTGAACATGAACTTTCTTCTTACGATAGTGGATTTCCACATCACACACATCAAGCCAATGCATTTCTATGATAAAGCAGAGCTCTCACATCACAATAGGGATAAGATCAATGGGGAATTCAACTCCAAAAAACTCAAGAATGCAAACCCGATAAACATCGGTGACATAAATAGTGCGGTTGTCGGAAACTTCGACAACCATTGGGTGAGCCAATTTCCAATACTACGTCCCAAACGATTAATAAATGTGTGAGATACAAAAGAATGGGTAGCACCACTATCAAACATAACAACATCGGGCTCGGAATCTAGCAAATAAGTGCATGCCGCTGTAGCTGTAATCACCGGCTCCTCCGTAGTCATCTGGTGAGCACGACCTCGTGTCACCATAGTGGGTCCCTTAGAGGATGATACAATTGTAGGATTTGTTCCCCCGTCTCCTTTACCACTCTTCAACTTCGGGCATTCGGGCTTCTTGTGTCCCGTCTTGTTGCAGTGATAGCAGACGGGAGTTGTAGAAGTAATATGAGGTACTGCACTCGCAGGGGGATCCCTAAAATTCTTCCAATGATGCCCTAGCTTTTTGAAGTTGTAGAATATCAATGGATTTTTCTCACCCTGAAGACTTCCTATACTCATACCTTGACTTACTACCCTGCTTTTGCTTTTTCTGGGCACATCTGGATGTCTTGGAAGAGGTGTCAATGGAATTCCTCTTGTATTGGGTCTGCAACTCGATTTCCCTCCTCCTCGCTGCATTCATGATCGCGGATAAAGTCGAGAACTCCTGCATGCTAACAAATTCCCGAATCTCGGTACATAGGATGGTCGTGTACCGGCTGACCAAACAGGCCTCGTTCCCAGCAAACAAGGGGGAAAAAGATAGCATCTGCAAGAACTTAGCGTTCATGTCGCTAAAGGACTCGGTAGTCTGCTGTAAGGCCATGAACTCTTGTTGCATCCACTGCTGCTCCACCTTAGGCACATATTGTGCCTCCAACCTCTCCACAAATTGGGCCCAAGACATGGCCCTCACTTCTTCTTCGTTCAATAGAGTGGTGATGGTGTTCCACCATGTGTTTCCCCTTTTTTGTAGTTGATTCATGGCGATCACTATTTTGTACTGATCCAGAAACCCAAAAGTTATGAAAGCGCCCTCAAGATCTAACATCCAGTGTTTAGCAGCAACTGGGTCGACTTGACCGTTCCAAAGAGGAGGACTACACTTACTGAACTTCTCGAAGTAGTATGTTGAATCCTGAACAGGCAGAGCCGGTAACGCTCCCCCTGGAATTATCGTGAGGTGCTCATCCAGAAGAGCACCAACTTGGTTGATTATGTCGTTGGTCACACCCGGGATTAGTTTGTTGATAGCGTTATTGAATTCCTTAGCGACGATATCCCTAACTTGCTCCATTTGGAGCTGATTAAGTCAAGCAGGCGGAGCCATTGGTATCCACATAAGAAGGAAAATCTTAGAAACAATTTAGCCTAGATACTTCTAGGAAGACAAAACACTCAGCTTGCCGAAAATTTTTGAGCCTTGCACCGACCCGAAACCGACACTGATGTTTCAAATAGTAGCAGCCCTTCCACTACCTTCTGCACAAGTTCCAATTTCTCATTCGCATCTAGTTTCAAAATTTCCAGTTCGCTCTAGCCATTAGTTTTACAACTCTCTCACATCTTAACACTAACTAAGTGTGTAATCTAATATTTTACGGCTAGTAGAATACAATTCATTGTCAACAATTTAACATAAGCATTTAACATAAGAAATAAGGCTTACTTGGTTGGCTGACTGGCACACCGCGACATCTTCCACTACTAGTCTTCATAAGCTTTAAAAATACTTTAAAAAGAAAATAAACTCTTATAGAGCCTAAAATTTGAGTCTAGAACATCCACAAGAATGCCTAGTTCTCTCAAATTGTGGCTCTAATATCAATTTGTGCCACTCAAATTTTGCAAAAATTTTAAACTTTTAAAACCCATCATAAATTAAATTAAAACAGCTGAAATAGTCATAACATAATCCATCAACTTAATAATCATATAAAATAAGCGCAAAAGTAATAATAATAATAATAATAATAATAATAATAATAATAATAATAATAATAATAATAATAATAATAATAATAAGTTCCCATCAAAAATAACTAGTAGCGATGTCCCGATGCTCCATGTCAAGCATTAGCCTCTTTAATCTTAACACCTGAAAAGTTATAAGGGAAACCATAAGCACAAAGCTTAGTGAATTCAAACACAAACATTGTACTAACATTCATATTTACTAACCCTAATCCATTTTCCAATTATAGTTGTACAATAAGTGCAAAGAACGAATCAACGCCAATAATACAAGAAGGACTTGTAGGTTTGAACCGCACCGGGAAGATCTCGTATCACTTGGCCCTAATCAACGCACCTCACGATGACTATTACGTTGGTGATCTTACCTACCCACCGTACCGGTAAATCCGTATCCTTTGGTGGTGTCCCCATATCCATGATTAGTTACATACAATGCACATGTACGAATTAAAATATTACTTATATAGCATGATTTTATAAAAAATTCAAATAATCACACACGAGTTAACTAGCAAACACAATCATCAATACAACAGTGTGAGACAACTCACCTTGAGTGAGTAGTAAGGATAGATAACAATCAAATAATGCTACCAAGCTTGAGAAAACTTCAAAACCTCACCTAAGAAGGACTAAAGGTTAGAAAGGAGAAGTAATGAAGCTATGAGTTGAGAAAAGAGTAATCACAACAAGGTCTCTAAAACAGACTTGCTGTTCAGAACGGATTTACTCCAAAATCTAAAACATAAACATATCTTTAACTAAATTTTATAGGAAACTATGATTCCTCAGGATTCCACAACTATAAAGAAATCATTCTAACTCGAACAGATGAATTAAATATGAATTTTACAAAATGGTGTATCACTTCTGTCTCCAACAATACAATCAAGTGATGTTGGACCATTCTACCCAACTTGTGAATATAATTCGTCCAAATAAAATTTAGAAAAGTAAAGGACATACAAATGAATGTCTCGAAGTTGGAACTCCAGATATAAAATTCACATTGTGGATAATCACAGCACTAGCAAAAGGTGGTGACTACCCACGGATCTGGAGTGTGGATCCATTCTAAACAATTTATAATTGGAAATAACACCCCATATTCTCTAGATCATAAACTCAAAATATAAGGAATAGATAGAAACTTGGAATCACTCTGGATCCTTTTCTAAGCCTTATAAATGATGAAAACAAAATGACATATCAGAACAGACCCGGATCAGACCTAACATAAAAGATGCCATTCTTTACCATAGATAAAGTCCTTATCATCGAGGTTGGCCTGCCTAATAAAGTTAGCCAACTCAATTTGTGAACTTTGGGAACTGGTTTGGGGTCCGTTTGAGTTCTAGAGCTCAAGATATGAGTTTTACAAAATGACTAGAGATATGATGGGAAACAGAATCGTAGCCACCCGTGATTCCTTTTTGGCTTGTCCATCCTTCCCCCTTTGAAACACATCTTAAGATGTGTTCATCATCCCAATTTTGTCTGCATGATCATGGTGGTACTAAAAAGGGTTAGGTATCATTAGGATTTCAGTTTGCCACAAAGAGTGTAATAATAATTAACATGAAAATGAACATAAAGCTCATAAAATCACCATTCTCCCTTTTAGGGTTTCCATGATCTTTTGCAACATGTAATCCCCTAGATCCATCATCCACCATATATGGGGTGAAGATAGGATCTTGAGATGATGTATAACATACAATTAAAAATCAAATAAGAAGGAGAAGAAGTGAAGATGAAATCATAAAACTAGAACAAGGTTATGAATCAAGTTGTAAGAAATGATAAGGAGGTTCATACCAATATGAATCAAGGCTGGAAATGAACAAGAATTAAGCTCCAAACATCAGCCCCTTGGCTGCTCTTGATCCCAAAGAGAGAGAGGACGATGTGAGAGAGAGAAAGTAGGGTTTAGAGTGTTTTTTTGGTGTATTCCAAATGACTCAATTAACATATTAAGTACAATTTACTAGATGGACTTTGCAAATAGGCCCATAGCCCATGGACTTCAGTAAAAGGAGTTTACAAGATGATCAAAAGAGTCCAATAACATAAGAAAATGAGACCTTGGTTAAATAAATTAACCCAAGGTTACAAGAATAATTAAATTAAAATAACTAAACGTACCGAGAAAAACCGGGGCGTTACACATACTATGACTGAATGAACCTCCAACGACGTTTCTCAGGAGTCGAAAACTGTTATGACATTTGTGACCCGTAGACCTGCAGGTCCTACTGTAGCTAGCAGCAAGGTGTGGGGTGTCAAATGCAATATAGATCTATACACAAATATCACGTTCTCCCTACAAGAGACTCTGGATATAACTACCAGGAATTTGCATGCCGCACTCGGACGTATAGGAAGAGAATGTCTCACAATTTAAGTTAACAAGTTTACGTGTGGTGTGCGTGAGTGTAAAACCTTTTTCTGTGGGAATAAAACCTTCTGAAATGTGTTTGTTGTGTTAATGAAAACATAACCCATACCTATTATAGTTTATCAAAACGTTTAAATATAATAGTTATAACTTTGTTTGTTATGGTGAACTATTGTATTTGTGAAGGTAAAAACCCTTATGTTTACCAATATGTATATATACCTTTTACTAAAGTGAAGCAACATGCAATATAATAACTAATTAATTACCATACTTTTGTTGGTAAAAAAGCATTTGTTTTCTCATGTGTAACTATATATTAAGACAAAGTGTCATCTATTTGTAAAAACATATATTCTCATAATGATATACAGCTCGCTTAACATGTTACAAGGTGAAATGAAATTAATAGCATTTTTCTTTTGTTAACATTCTCTTTCACTGTTCTTAGAAAATCTATAGAAAAATCATCCAAGGTCCAAATCAGAATCCGTAAATTCTGAGAGTTTGGGAAATGATTCTAGTTCGTTGATACTTTTTATTATGAATTTTAATGACCTCCAACTTGTGTGAAAAAGTCCATAATCACAGACTTGTCCGGATTGATGTTTGAAATGTTAGGCAGTTTTGTAAAAATCACCATAAATGGTAGAAAACCATATGGAGATGTTCAAGTAGTCATTTCAAAGCTAAGAACTGGAAATACTTGCACCTGAAACAGTTTTGAAAACTAAAATGTTTAAGGTTCCCAAAACAGTCCGTGAATGGGGTTGAACTTTTCTGATGAAGGCTGTTAAATGAGTTTAGTTGTGTTCTTAGTGTTTTAACTTGTATTCCCCCCCCCCCCCCCTTTTAAAACTTAATAAAAACATGAAAAGATAGGGGTATGAACTCACCTTGAGTGATTTCAGTAGATGTATGATGGAGAAAATAAGTGTTTAACTCAAGACCACTTTGAAGATCTAACACAAATATGATGATGTTGTGTAAGCAATCTATGATTTGAATGAAAGATAGTAGAATATCTAAGTGTAAGAGGAAGATACTTACCAAATGTAGAAGAAAAGCTTGGAAATATGCCTTAAATCTCGAAATATTAGTGAGAGAGAGTGAGAGAAAATGAAGTTGTCACTTGGTGGAAAAATGGAGTAATGTGAGGAGAAATGAGGGTTTTCCAGCTTTTGTTCAACATTATGGCTGAAAAAGAGTGGGAAAAGGACAATGATTGACTAGGTATGGGTGAATAGTGACTAGGGGTTGTACTATGAAGGTATGGGGAGGTTGCTTGTCTTATACACTAAAACAACATCAACACTCCACCCATAAATCTTACGCACTAGCTTTTATTCTTAGGCAAAGATTTTCCCCAAAATAAAATTAAAATATGAATTTTTGGGGTTTATTATGTTAAAATACGAGTTTGGGTGAAAATTTCACGTTAAAATCTCGAAAAACAGGCTCAAAACACTAAAAATGTTGAAAACCCGGCAAAAACTGCCAAATTCCGAAATTTGGGCCGAGGGTGCGGAGGTTCGGCTCCTTAGGAGTTTAGAACCGAGAGCAGGAGAAGAAACCGAGAGGGAGAGTTCGGCTGCATGGGTCGCCTCTCAGACCGAAGGTGGGGCTCAGATGCATGGGAACCGAGAGATCTCGTAGACATGCTCATCACAAGGGACCGAGAGTCAGGTCCTCGGACCGAAGGTAAGAAGGGAGAGTCTCGGTTCGGAATTGTCAGAGGACCGAAATAGACAGAGCACTCGGTCCATTTCGGTTGAGAGGGTCTTGGCTCCTAAGAGGTTTCGGTTCCTAAGAGTGTTTCGGTTCCTGATAGGGTTTCGGTTCCTAAGAGGGTTTCAGTTCCTGAGAGGGTTTCGGTTCCTAAGAGGTTTCGGTTGCTAAAAGGGTTTCGGCTCCTTAGAGCCGTTTTTCGCGTAGACTTCCGTTTTTGAGCGGTTTTCGACTAAATTAAGAGTCGGGATGCCCCGAGTGATTTTAAAAAGTTGAGAGAGATTTTGAAAGAGATTTGGGAGAGATTTCATATACTTGGAGAGATTTCTCATACAAAGAGAGATTTGGGAGAGATTTCACATTCTTGGAGAGGTTTCTCATACAGAAGGAGATTTGGGAGAGATTTCACATCCTTGGAGAGATTTCTTATACAGAGAGAGATATAGGAGAGATTTCACTTACTTAGAGAGATTTAGGAGAGATTTCACATACTTAAAGAGACTTGGGAGAGATTTCACATACTTAGAGAGATTTGGGAGAGATTTCACATACTTAGAGAGATTTCACATACTTAGAGAGATTTGGGAGAGATTTCACTTACTTAGAGAGATTTGGGAGAGATTTGACATACTTAGAGAGATTTGCGAGATATTCTAAATAGAGAGAGATATAGTAAAAATGAATAAGAGAGGTTTCGTGTGTGACTTTGGTGAGTGTCCGGCTTCACAATGCGAGGTCCGTAAACCCCGTTAAGTCTTGTTATGACTGTCATATGCCCTCGATGGGTTAAGGAATAATGTTTTATCGAGCTGTTTCATCACTTGCCCTGATTAGGGCTTAGGATTTTCGTACACATGAAAAGTATAAGTGATACTTTGCATTAAGAGTGCGAGATCTTCAATAAGGAACATAATGAAAACCTTAGTATACAAGGGTTAGATGAGTTGACCGGTTTGACTTGTTGACTTTAGTTGACTTTGACTTGACTGGAATTTGACGGTTGTCACATCATCCCCCCATTAGAGGGAATTTCATCCCGAAATTAGCACTTTGACCGGGACTTCAAGAATTTGGAGAAATGATGGGGGAAACATCTCGTAGTATAAGAAATTGGCATGGCGGGGGCCAATCTGCCAGATGTTAAATGACGCCTTGGAATTTCTTATTGTAACTTGGACTAAGTCAATTTAAAGGAGTTATTGTTTTGAAATGACAATGTATTCTATGTGTGCCTTTATGCTCCCCGCTACAAAGTGGAGACTCTCGTTCATTTTGATTTCGCCAAGTGGTAAGTGAGCATTCCCACGCTTTACCGAAGTTAATCACCCAAGCTATTAACATGTTGCCTAAGGTTTGTACAGTCCCTTTTGTTCTGCCCGTTGGTTTGCTGTTGGTAGGCCATACTCAAGTCTAACCTAGTTCCCTGTAAGGCTTTCCAGGGTTGTCAAAAGAATCTACTATCTCTGTTAAAGATAACAGATATTAACAGACCCTATGGTCGCATAATCTCTTTGATGTACGTTCTAGTCGATTCCTCCATTCTGTTGATTTCTTTGATTAATAAGAAGTGTGCAGATTCGGCCAGTCTGTCGACGGTTACCTAAATGATATTGAGATCATGCATTGCCTTGGGTAGCTTGGTTATGAAGCCCATGGTTAGCCGCTCCTTTCAGGTATCACTGGTTATTGTAGGAGACGTCAAGGTTTCCTTTATTCTCTCTTGACACTGGCGGAAGTCTGATACTTACCCACATGTGTAACGATGTCTGATTTCCTATTCGCCCACTGATGGTACTTTTTGAGGTCCAGACACATCTTGTCCGAGCCTAGATGAAGGGAGTAGCGAGTTTTCATGCACTTCGTTTGTGACATTATTTCAGAATCCATCAACGTCAGTGTCCAGATCCGGTTCATAGGATAACATGCCCTACCGTCCGTGCCTTCTAGGTTCTTATGATCGGTGAAGATTGCATGATTTGTTTCGTGGAGATAGTGCCTCCCAACCTCTAGGTCGTACACTACCGCTCATAGTTCAAGGTCATACGTGGCCTAGCCGACCTCGTACATCTTTTAGCTGTCTTAAGCCATAAGTAATGACTTCTCCTCGGAGCGCTACATAGGGCTTGCTGTAGCGTCTACCATTTGATTAGATTGGTTAGGAACTTATTGGTCCGGATTACACTACTAGACTTATTAGGTGGGTTACATGAAGGGTCCTTTCGTAGTCTTTAAACCGGGAAGATGAGGACTATACCAATCAAAACTGAATGGTGACAACAGTATCTCTTTTAGGTAAAACATGTGTTAAGTTGTATTCGTAATAAGTGCTCACTAGAGTGATAGAGTATCTTGTATTTATTTTCCCTGTGTTCCGTTTTGTTCGATATTATTCTTACTGTAGATGATTCATACCACGGTGTCTAGCACTAGTAGTAGGTGTGTTTTGATAGCTAGTAATGATACTTGATATCATGATCCCTGACAGGTCATTTTGTGATCTATCCGTATATGAACGGCGTATGTAATTAAGATTGAAAAGGTAATTTAATAAATGATTCTTCTTTAGGCTCACATCCCAACGAGGAAAAGATGTAAAAGGGGAATGAGAAATTCTAATCTAATAGAACCTTGGTTATATACCGCCCTTGTGTATACATTATTCAGCGATAGATTAATCGTACGGGTCTTTGGATTGAACTTGTCGTACTGCCCGAGTGGTACTTCGGGGAGGTTTGTTGAGGTTTCTTTGGAAAAGGATCAGAAACCAGAGGTACTCTACCCATGAGCACTTCGGACTTCTGGAATGATGGCTTCGCTAAAAAGATGATTTTGGAGGAAGAGATTTACGCACGAAACTTGTATTGTGAGGATCGGATGGACTCCAGTCGTATGATAAAAATCATAGTCACTTGAAATAAGGGCACTAGATTTGATCATAAAGGTGTTACAGACAAAACACAACTGTGCAAATTTTAACAGAGTTACAGTACTATAGATTTACTACAAGACTAATGCTGCGAGCTAGGTATACTACAAAAGACAAGTATACACAGCACGAGGGTCCCTTTACTGATGGGGTCTCGCAAAAGATAAGACTCTAGTTGCACTAGTTTTAAGTAGTTTATGAGTCTGTTACAATGAATGCCTTAGATATTTTTGACAAGGTCCGGAGTAGTTTCTCATGCGGCAGTGATCGTTAGTATCTTCCCGTCTGCGCCAGAGTTCTTTATTATTAGACACTCCTTTTTGAGGTGTCCTATCTCGCCGCATTGGTGACATATCTGGCTCGTACAAGCATTGATGGTGGAAGTGAGGTGTTTAGTCAGAGTTACGTGGACACGGGTGCCCTCCTCGTTCATCCACATCTAAAATTTCCTTTTATAGGGTCCGGTTTTACCACCACCTTTGTGTGCAAGATCGGTCCCGATGCCAGGGACTTGAGGAATGGGTCGTGTTAGTGCTGAAGGGGCTGGAGTTGCCACTCGCCGCTGTTGCATGGCAAGTCTTTTGGGTCGTTTCCGCTCCTTTCGAGCTTGGTGATTTTGTTTCCTCCTCTTGGTTTTACAACTTTGTACATCTGTGACTGTTGCCCTTTGTTGGCTTCCTGGATTGATACATCGATCACAATTTTCAATTCCTTCATTATTCATGATTGCATTGCCAACATTGAGGTGTACCAGGACAGCTGTCACGGCAGCTGTTACTGCGGCTTGGAATGTAGCGGCGTCGATATGAAGGATAGGGATTTCGTTGATTGGTTGACTATTTCCGGATGATGACATGAATCTGCAACACGAAGGACAAGGAGTTCGTGAGTGACCAAGGTTGACTCTATATTATTTTGAGTCTGAATAAGAGATGAGTTATTATACATGAAAACTTAACTTATACACATTATGATATAACCAAGACTGGGTGGATAGTGAAATGTGTGATTCTACTTTAGTGTCACATTCCAACGAGGAAAGGAAACTAAGTTTGAAATCTCACATTCTATTGTCTACTAGGTATTTGTTATATATAATTTTGGAATATATGAGTGAGGAAATCATAATAATAACATTCTTATTGATCCCTCTTAATGAACTAGAATTCCTAGTAAAGGCCATCATTGAACCTAGATGTATATGGTTGTTCTCCTATAGAGTAGAAGTATGTTCTCGAAGGTTTGACCTACATCCCTATGATGCAGTCCTATTACGGAGTATAAGTGAGTTCGTAGAACGGTCTCATGGCGTTTGTTGTTCAAACCAGGTTCCATTGGTTGCTGAATAACATGATCCAACCTTGGAAAGAGAATTGGGAACGATCCCAGAGCTAAATTACCCTAGTCCAACGACTTGACTAGAGTGGGTTTCTGATAGACTCGTATGATAGCATGATGGAAGTATTTGAACAAAGAGTGACACAGAATTTAGCTGACTGACAATGTCATTGATGTTTAAGATGTAACAATTTAGGGAAAATTGATCTTGTAGAGGGTCTTACATCACATCTGGAGTAGGAGAGTTTTGGCCGCCTAAAGGCCTAACCAAAAGTACCTACAGTCCAAGATAGTTTCATAGAAGATACCACATAGGACATAGATAGGAAAACGATTCCGTTTTAGCAGGGAAAGAAAGTAAGGCATCTACTACTGGTGGTGGTCATCCCTCTGGTGTACCTACAGTTCAGCTAGTTTCCGATGCATATCAAGCATGTTCCTCTTGTACATCCTCTGGCGTACTTGGAGTTCTATGACTTTGGCTCGCATTTCAGCCAGTGCTTGCAGCGGGGTTTCATGGTCTCTCTCTCAGATGTTTCACGAGTGTGCTCAAGGTGATTGGTGGCTGTTGTATGCATTCTCGCATTTGCATCAACCTCTACGATACGATGGAGACATGTTCTGCCCTGAATCTCGTTTCAGGCAACTCTACGGACCAGAATTAGAATAATTATGTCTGCTGAGCTACCTTTGCTTATGCCGTAGAAGCTTCGGTCTCCATTAAATGGCATAGTTTGGTCTTGATCTTCATTCCTGGTTTCCAAGCACTCTACCTAAGGAGGCGTCGGGCCTTGAAAAGCCGGACGAGGGTTAGGATTCTGTACAAGAGCCATCGGGGGTAGGTTCTCCACTTCAGGTTCAGAGTTAGAACCATCAGCAAGGCCTTCAACTTGGTGACCATCCACATGGATTGGGTGATCATTCTCTGGCTCCTCTCCGAGCCATCCAGTATTGTCGTGGTTAGGGTAGTACGGGTCGTCGTGGGGATGGAAATCCAGCCATGATATCCACGCGAGAAAAAGGAGTATAAGAAATAACTAAGTAGACATACTAATTAGATAATTATAAGATGATCTTTATCAGGTACTTTAATACTTGTTTAGTGCATACTAGTTATATGTATTTGGGACAGGATAGAACTTTGAATAAGCGACCCTAACTCTAAGTCCACAACCCAACGAGGAACGGGAAGTAAAGCAAAGATCCACAGATTCTAAGTCTATGACGTCTTCGGTACATATAATTTTAATGTATCCACTAAGTAGTTATTGACCTATTGATAAAAATCTATTTAGTTCTCAGATAAGTACTTATAGTAACACCAAATACCCCTATGGTATTCCGTTGTCGTAGTGTTGGTAAGTTTTTAGACTTGTTGTCACATCACAACTATTCTTGGGCATATGCTAATCACTCCTCGGACCAACATAGTTGATCAGGCTATTCCATTCCCACGACTGACCATACATCCCCAAGCCTACTTGTGCCATTCAACAACCATTACTTTTGTTTTGTTCTAGAATGATGCTGACCTTAGTATGTATGCATGCATGTATACTTTTAACAAGAAACTATTTATTTCTAAAAGTATAGTTATTTGGAAAATGTTAAATCAGAGACCTTAGTCCCAATGCATTTATAGTTTGTATATCTTATGTGGTTCTATATACTTAGTTCACTATAAACAATGCTCTGATACCAATCTGTCACACCCCCAAACCAAGGATGGCGGAAACGTCCGGGGGTCGAGTACTTTATGTATAATATCACAACAACGAGTATAATGGTGCTCAAAGTAAATGTAATCAGGAAAGAATTACATGGTTTCAAGTATTACATAATTCAATGATTGATCACGACATGATATAAAAATAGTTGTTCAACGCCGTAGCGTTCCATCCTCAAAAGCTTGTGGTAACTTGGTTTCATTGACTTCCTGAGAATACAAGTAATTTTGAAAAACTGTCAACAATTAAGTTGGTGAGTTGTTGACTTTAGTTGAGTTTGACTTGACTGGAATTTGACGGTTTGACTTGTTGACTTTAGTTGAGTTTGACTTGACTGGAATTTGATGGTTGTCACAGACTATTAGACAGGTGCTCGTGCTGCGGATTCAGAAGATGGAGCATTATAGCTTCAAGTCTTGTTTTGTTATTTGTGTATTAATTCTATGTTTTGTGAACACACACGTTGTAAAAACTTTCTTTCTAAATGAAATGGTTGTTCATTACTTTCTTACCATATACATATCTCGTGATACTAAACATAACGTCATCTACCCCTAAACGTTTCCGCCGTTCCGGTTTTGGGGTGTGACAACTACCACAAACGAAGGAATCAAATTCATATTGCTAATATATTAACATAAAAACATCAATTTTCAAAAATTCCATTGCAAGGTGATATAATAAAATAAAAACAAAAGTTTATTTATTTATAAAATGCAGAAAAACTTTTCCTTACAATGCAATTACAAATAAAAATTATGTTACTACAAATTTCTAATCAATCTATCATAACTCTTTAAGCTACAACTCAAAAATCTGATCATCGAACCATGCGATTGAAATCCGTCTTCGCGACCAAATTCAACATACTCTTCCTTTATGCTTCCTTCCCTTTTCATGATCCTACAAAACATCAAAATGCAACCTATCACATCATGTATTAAGAATCAACAATTTGGAACTTTATAGAGTTAGACAATAGATTTATCTAAAGTAGAGTCAAACTTTTTGATTCTACCTTCTTTCAGGTAGTAAGGGAAGCTACGCTTCCAATGTCCCTTCAAACAGCATTAGAAACAAATGGCTTTTTTTTCATTGGCACATGAGACAATCACAGACTTAGCATTTGTCTTTCCATTGAGAAGAGAAATCTTTTATGGACTTCCAATGTTACCATTGTCAATGTTCATGGAAGTTTGAGACGTAGATCTTCCAATAAATTTGCTTTTCCAGTGCGCCAAATCATTGATGATTCAGCAACAACAAGAAAATAGGTAAGATCAATTAGAGTCGTGTCATGGTCTGTCACATAGTAGTCCTTAGTGAACTCACTATACGACTCGAGAAGAGATTAAAGAACCTAGTCAACATTCAACTTACTTGAGACAACGACACCTAATACTCTCAGCATGTCAATATGTGACTTCATCTCCAAGATATTAGTACACACACACCTTCTATCTTGGTCTTTACTTGCCAATAGGGCTTGAGTGAACATGAACTTTTAAATTGTTCAAACTTGTCGGTCACGGAGAATAATTGGAGGAGGTGGAGGAAGTGAAGATCCACTATAGCACGAACAAGGGATTAATCTTTCACCTTGATCGTCTTGTGGAATATCATCTTTACGAAGAAAGGATTCGGGAATATCATCTTTACGAAGAAAGGATTGTGGAATATCATCTTTACGAAGAAAGGATTCGGAAGAGGGATGTCGTAATCTAATTGCAAAATATTTGAAGGTAGTTAAATGACGATTTATCAGTTTCCACCATGAAAAATAAAATTGATTATTAAGTTTTAAATAGACTGGAATTCCTAGATCCTTTGAGATTCATTGAATTTTTCAATAGCATGTTTAAATCTTGATTGTTGCCTTCAAGTTTGTGACTGGGATGCCAAGGATCACAAACAAGGTATGAATAACCATGCAAATTGGCTTGGTACACTTAATGTGACAACCACGTAATCAATGTGTCGGTTAACCACACACACTCTATTGATATATGACTAAAATCAAGCTACCCTTTTCCATGCACGGTCAGTCTCAGATTAGTGTGCCAGTTATACACACACACTCCACTAACACTTAACAAGGTGCAGAGTGCAATTTCATGGAATAGCACCATTTTCACATTTTTCCTAAAGTAACTAAGATTGGGAATTTAATAAAAGTTTAGTTACTTTATAATTATCATTATACTTATAATGAGAATTAGTGTCATATCCTACTCGTTCGGCTAATGACCCTCTACCAATCAAGGAAGCGGTGGGTGAGAGTGGACACCCATTAAACTGCCATTTTATAGGCAATAACCTTATACCCCCCTTATAAACCGGCTTCGTGAATGAGACCTATAAACCTTATACCCCCTTATATATATATATATATATATATATATATATATATATATATATATATATATATATATATATATATATATAGTTATTAAACTTATAATAATATAAAGTATAAGGGTAGAATTTTAACTTTTAAAACTCTAGGGTTTGGAGCTAAAGTAATCAAAAGTGAGACTTTACAAATTCGAAGACTTGAGGGCAAGTTTTGAAACTTGTCAAAACGTTTCATTTTTCTATCTTATGAGTTTAATGGGTTTTTATGAAGACTTTTCAAGTTCCATAACTTGAGGACAAGTTATGGAAGATTTTAAATCAATTTAAGATGTCTATTAAAATGAGACTCTAGAAGTTCCATAACTTGAGGACAAGTTATGCAGTTCATAAAAAAACATTCATAAAAAAACTTTTCATTTTCCATAACATGAGGACAAGTTATGGAATTCATAAAAGGCATTTAGATCAAATATTTCAATTAACACAATTATAAAATATTTTTTCTATGATCTAGATTAAAGTCATAAGTCAAGATAATTCACATCAACTATTTACAAGAAATTAGTCTTTCATATAAACAAATACAAATCTTGAAACTATGTCAATTATATTTTAATTGGACAAACATGATCATTACCTTATGAAAAAAACACTTTTCATGGTTCAAAAAACAGTTTAGGGTAATGATCTTAATCCAATTTCTGGCCAAAAAACGAAAATCTGCACACTGGAGCACCAACTCGGTGAGTACATGAACTGGATTCGTTGAGTTGGCCATTTTATAAGGGGACTCGATGAGTTCACTGGGCAAAAGGCAGAAATTCTATTTTTTTCACTTTGAAAACCAATAAAACATCAAGTATAATAGAAAACAATCATAAACTATGATACCACTGATGGGTTTTGGCATACTACAACATCCTATCGTGCATATACAACCCTAAATGCTTTGGATCTATGTTTTCTCAAATTATACATGCAATATTGTTTCCAAAGCATTAAGTCTATAACTATCATACAAAATGACATAAACAACATAGAATTTAGTTATGGAGTTACCTCTTGCTTGTGACTTGTAGAACTAGTTGTGTTTGGCCTTAAGAGCTTAGAGCTCCAAGGGATGTACCTCAAATGGAATCACAAAATACCTTTGGAAAAATGATGAATTTTGAGAGAATATTCTTACACTCAAAACAGCTCATGTACTCTTAGAACATTTTGTGCATGATTTTGGATACTAAGGGGCTTCTTATATAGTGTGGCAAGATTAGGGTTACACCATGTGTATGACCTTCCATATTCCTTAGCTCGATGGGTTTAAACCCACATGGATCATCCATGGGTTATAAAATTGGTTTATCCCAACCTAAAGAATCATGGATCATTGGCCCAGACCATAAGAATGAATGATTTACCAATCAATCCCCTTACATTTAATTAGTCTCTTTTGATCACTAAACTAATTCCAAATTAATTCTTGATCAATACTAATTAATTAATATGATTGAATGTTAATATATTAGAACATATAATATATTAACAAATCATAACTAACCTCTTCTCAAACGTCCATCCTATCAAATTGTCCTTGTGATATGCAACCCAAATGGGTTATGCTACTCTTGGGTCAAGTACATACCAATTATAGTTATTGGCTTAGACATGTAATCGAACAAAAATATGTTAAATCTTACCTTAAACTTGCTTGCAAGCTTTAAGTTAGTAAGTTATAAAGAACAATAGGTTGATGAACATCTTCAACTTTATATTTCAGATAAAATATTTCAACTTATCTTTCTTTTCAATAAAAAGTCATACGTTCTACTCACCCCTAACCCCAACATATAGAATTAAAAAATACATCTAAGAAGAGAAAGGCATGCTTAAGTATAATGGACAGATAACCATATTTAGAAAATCATGTTGATAATATCTAAACAAAAGATCCTACATAATTAAAATAATCAAACACCTTCCATACGAGCATTTGTAATCCTATGGATTTGAAAGTGTCGAGTGAACTTCTTCTCACAAATATTGTTATCTCTAAAGATCAAGCTAAGATCTAGATTATTTTGGAACCGCATTTGAGCTCTTGAGAATTCCACTGGTTCAATTGGGGTAAACTAGAAGCACGCGGAGAATTTGTTTTTGAGTTCACTATATATGGTTGCAAAATCTGAACCAGAGATTTCAGAAAATTGACAACCACAACATAATTTGGATAGACGTTGTGATTCTTATCAATTTTTCCATGAAAAATCATAGAAAATGAAGAATACCTCTTCAGGCTTCATGTATTTCAATTCTTCCTGAGTGATTACACATTCCTTTCTATTCCTTTCCATTTCATATTAGGAAATGTGAGCTTATTTGAAGTATCGTTTTTTAGTTCTAATCGCATGAGAACCTTTGACAAGAGTTCAAACTATATCAAATCCTTGTAATTGATTTTTGAGGAATTGACATTGTTTTTAAATTCTATTAGCATTCTAGTGCTTTTAGGTAACCGAATATCAAATTATTCAAAACTTTTGAAGAAGTCTCCATTGGGTGACAAAGGAATATCCAAGTACATATCTTTAGATAGAGCAACATAAGAGGAGTTAGGAACATTGTCTTCATTAATGTGTTTTTATAGGATATTTACCTATGAAAGGATCACTTATTGATCAATGCTTACCTTTTCCCGATAATTTTTTGAAGATCCTTTTTGAAAACTTGGTTGCTTGCAAATCCCTTTTATTTTGAGTTGTTGCAGGGTTGTCATTTTTATATTCCAAAGAGTACTACTAGATGTTTTCACCTTTCATTTTCAAACTTGTTTGCTTGTAAATCTATTTTTTTTTATTGTTTTTGTCACAAAGGGAGGATTTTCACTATTTTTGGTAGAAGGAGTTTTCTCTCTAATTTCATCATTGGATGAGAGATTAACTTGTGGTTTTTTGCAGTTGATCCTATTCCCTTTTATGGTATAAGGTTTAATTTCTCCTCAAACCCACTTCCCTTCATTGATTAAAGCACCTCAAGAATCTTTAGAAAAAATTGTTGCATGTGAGAATCCAAATGATTGGTCGTGAGCAAGTTGAAATTGCTTAAACGCTCTAGAATTGCTCTGATGGTAGTAAGTATTTGATATTGGTTTTGTATAGGCATGATCTCTAGCCTTACTACTTTTCTGATCACCAAGGAACATACTTGCATTGGAAATCAGTTTACTTACATCTATTTCTTCACCTCATTATCCAATTATCCGAAATCAAACTTGTACGCTTCATGTCATTGTTAAATCGGTTTTTTGATCTCTACAGTAGAAGCTTTGGTGCATTTATTAGTTGTTTCTCATTTCCGTTTTATATCTCGAACCATTTATGCACTCTTTTTCAACATCGTTTCATAGCCTTTCTCTGTGCATCTAGTCCCTTTATTCCTTCTTTGATTCTCAATAATATTCTTTCATTAACCATCATTTATTATTATCAAAAAGAGAAAACTTGTCAATGAAAATGTTAACATAATAACTGATTACATGTTGAACTTTGATGGGTTAAACTTTTAAAACCATGCCCTTGAAACTTATTGTTTGGACTTCTTCTTGGATAGTTTAGGTTCTTTAAGCTTGTTGGTGGGATGATAAGAAGATGATGATTCTTCAAATTAGTAAAGTGAACACCTTCCACCTGTGAGTCATCGGGTTATACAACATCGTATCCAGAAAGAGGTTAACACACAAATGTCATACTATCTAATAAGTTATATTGCATCTATACTCACTAGTAATGACAACAGAAACAACACAAATCCTTACGTGTACATGAACCCTAATAGATATAGGTTTGTTTTATTAAAGCAACCTACTTTTGAAAACTGCAAATTAACTAACCTCTTGTTTCTTATATCCTATTAGGGCTTTCTTGTGACATCTTGTAACAACCATGTTACTTGGATGAGAGGACCAAAAGTAGAATCCCTCTTTTTATTTACATCCAAGACATAAATAGAGAAATAGGAAAAACCTTAAGAGAGAAGAGGCTTGGAATCAAAATTTCAATAAACCTAGAAGAGTTATACTTTTTTTCCAATGACAGGTGAGGGATGATGGAGAAAATATTTTATAAGTAAGGAGAACATATGGTTTTATCCATAGCTCCATGTATATATATATATATATATATATATATATATATATATATATATATATATGTATGCGCCTGTTGCTTAATCCTTAAGCAACTCAAAAACCTAATAAGACTTATCATTATCTTTCTGGAGTTTATCCCTTACCATATCCTAGCGGTTTATGGAATATTCCTATTAACTAATAATTAACTAACTAATCAATATTCAAAACCATATAACTAATTAAAACTATTTAATTAATTCTAAAGTAGTTTCTAATTAATTTATTAATACATAATAAATAAATACATTTCCAATTAATCTATTATTAAAAATGTTACCAATAATTTATGACCTTGGTACTCAATCTAACAGTCTTCCACTTGGACAAATCATCAACTATATAATGTCAATACTTTTCTAATAATCAGTAGAGGGTATGCCTTCCAATGTAAATGTAAAACTTTGAACTAATCAATATTGAAATATTAGGTAAGTGATAAGTTATTCCTTTGTTCTAGATTTATATATAAACTTAAGACATGGAGAAGAGTCAATCTCAATGTTCAATATTATTTTTCCTGATAAAGTCTTTTGACGACTACTTCCATTTAGTAAATTGAATACATCAATTTTAGTTTAGACATGACTAGACACATTACATATCGATACTGAATCATCAAAGGCCCATATATATATATATATATATATATATATATATATATATATATATATATATATATATATATATCTCTTCTCTTGTTAATTCAAAAAGAGCAATAAACTTTGCCTACATAGTTTTTGTTTATTCCTCAAATCATGCATCAACTTGCCCTTTATTTCTACTACTTTTTGTAAAGAACGGTAAAAATTGGTCAACATTTGTTGGTAAAACTACTGCGAACCCTCTTGTAATAGGACCTATTGAATATTGTTGATTACTTTTGAGTGTAACGAACGTCATTATACTTAGATTTGCATTTAGAATGTGTTTTGTTTCTCTCCAGTTGGTGTCAATGTTAAAGTATAAAGCACAATTAACAGAAATAAGTACTATTTAGTGCGATAAAAATGAAATTTATGCATTGAGTATACTTCAGAGAAATTAATGATCAAATTTGATAGAGTACGTTCCCCGATTGCATGGATATAAAGAACCTTTATAATGGAGATCGCGCAAAGATGTTATGCTCTTTTTACAGTTGAAAAATCAGCATTACACTGTTTTTCCCGGAAATGAACATTGTATCACTTTAGGATTGGTACATATTTTGAAAATTGTTTTGCAACACATTTTTGAATTTTGCCATTAAGTTTTTGTTTTAATATACATTTGAAATAATTTTAGCTTTAAATTGTAAAACTTCGTAAAAGCAAGTGTATCACAAAAATTATAAAAGTTGATGAATTGAAACTTTGAATGCAATTTAAACGCAATATTTTCTATTATTTGAGAATGCCATTTACATATTTGAACTCATCACACATGGTGACAATCATATGGCATATTCAGAAAAATTTACAAAATCGAAACTCGGTGTGGGATTCCTGAGGTGACACATGACATTAGACAAAGAACACATTGAGTGAAACTTTGGCTATAAAATAATGGAAAATCTTCATAAAATTTAACACATTCATTCTCTCTTTCTAAACTATCTATGCACTCTCCCACAATCTCTGTTTTCTCGGTTGGTGTGCCCCTATTGTGGGGCATCTCTAGTTGCCAGAGATCGACACCGCCACCTCTCTCTTCCTCACAAACCATCCCAAAACTCCCTTTTCCATCTACTACCACCAATGAAGAAATCCAGTTAACGAAATCTGCTGAATCGATGCCAACAACCGAGGAGAGTAATAGTTGATCGGCTACACACCATCGTGACTGGTGGCCCTCCGACGATTGTTCCGGCTAACTCCGATAACTCTATTGAACACAAAAGTTACTTTTTTGTGATCCCATTGAACATATCTATTCCCGATCAAAAGTTTTAATAACTCGAAACATGTCCTGAATCCCAAATTGAAAACACCACACTCTTCGAGGGTGAGTTCTACGATACTTTTATAATTTTCAAGCTATCAGGGAAGAATACATGCACTAATATTTTTTTAAGATTATCGTTAAAGTTACATTTTATATTTATGTTATTTATGTTCTTGTTAAAATCTACGTCATTTACATCCTCGTTAATGTTTACGTTTATATACACATTATTTACATTTTCATTAATGTTTACGTTTACATATAAACTCTTCACTAGTATTATATATATATATATATATATATATATATATATATATATATATATATATATATACACACACACACACACACACACTAATAAAGGAATCATTTTTCCTTTCACCAAATTCATTTGAAACTTCCATGCATTTATCATTTCACCACATTCATTTAAATTCTCATGACTTTTCAATTTCTTTCTGATAATAATTATAAGTTCATTAGTAAGGTTAAATAAATATCAAACCTAAAGTGTAATCATATATAAACTAAATTTCAATAATAAAACAATATCTTTATTTCTACTAATAAAGTTAAGTTGTTTAACTTTTAACATATTACACTTAATTTATTAGTTTTAATATATTTTTGGATGTAAACCATTATCATTTTAAAGATATAATTTTGGAACAATTTTTATAAAATACATAAATTATTAATTTAGATATAACATTACAGGGTCAACTTAAATATATTTTTTAGTTTAACTTAAACAGTCTAATTTTTTTTTTCAAATAGTTAAAAGTGATCAATTGTAGTATCTTTCTAATAATAATTATAAGTTGGTTAATAAGGTTAAATAAATATAAAAACTAAAGTGTAATCATAAATAAACTAAATTTTAAATTTAAAATAATATATTTATTTCTACTTATAAATATCGAAAAGGCACCTCAGGTGTGCGATTACCTTGACGTATTTCCACAAGAGCTACTAGGACTGCCGCCAGCTTGACAAGTAGAGTTTAGAGTCGACCTAATCCCAAGAGACGCCCAGTAGCACAATCTACTAATAAATTAGGACCACCGGATATGAAAAAGCTCTCCAGTCAGCTACAAGAAATTCTTGATAAGGGTGTCATACCTGTGCTATTTGTCAAGAAGAAAGATGGATATTTTCGGATGTCTATCGACTATTGAGAGTTGAATCTAACTATCAAGAATTGTAGTCCATTACCCCGAATAGATTATCTCTTCGATCAACTGCAAGAAGCCAATTACTACTTCAAGATCCACTTGAGATCAGGATATCATCAACTCCAATTTACGGAAGAGGAGATTCCAAAGGCTGCTTGTAGAACTCACTATGGTCATTATGAGTTCTTAGTCATGCTTTTCAGGCTGACTAATGCCCTAACTATTTTTATGGATCTCATGAATCGAGTATGCAAACCCTACTTGGATAAACTCATTTTAGTTTTCATTGATGATATTTTGATCTACTCACAGACCAAGGAAGAGCATGGGTAGAATCTTCAAATGATCCTAAAGTAATTAAGGAAAGAAAACTTATACTCAAAATTCTTTAAGTGCGAATTTTGGATATGAGAAGTACACTTTCTAGGGCATGTGGTAAGCAGTAAAGGTATTCATGTCGACCCATCCAAGATCAAAGCGCTGAAGAGTTGGGAAGCACTGAAGACACGCACCGAAGTTCGTCAATTTTTAAGAATAACTTTTTATTATCGAATATTTATAGAAAATTTCTCTTGTATAAAAGAACCCCTCTTGACACTAACCTGAAAGAAAATAAAATTTGTTTGGGGAGATAAAAAAAAGAAGCATCTTTCCAAAGGTTGTAGGAAAAGTTGTGTAGTGTACCAATATTATCCCTCCCAGAAGGCATTGATGATTTTGTCATATTTTCGATGCCTCACATCAGGGTATGGGATTCGTATTGATTCAAAGAAGGAAATTGATAGCTTATGCCTCATGACAACTAAAGGTGCATGAGAACAATTACATCAACCACGACTAACTAGGAGCTGTAGTTTTTACTGTAAAATTTTGGTGCCATTACCTTTATATTACAAAGTGTATCATATACACTGATCACAAGAGTATACAATACATCTAGGCAAGGCTAATGTAGTAGTTAATGCCTTTAGTTGAAAAGAACAAGTTAAACCTCGAAGGGTTAGAGGACATACGATAAATATCCACTCTATTCTAATCTCGAAGATTAGAATTGCTAAGCTCAAGGATCTAATGAAAAAAATTAATGAAGAAGGCCTTAGAGGGACGGCTAGGCAAGTAGAGATTAAGAAGGATGGAATGAGATAACTCATTGAAAGAGTATGGGTTCCAAATGTTTGGGGTTGTTAAGAAGTTAATCTTAGAAGTAGCCTATAGGACTAGGCATTCCATTCATCCTGGAGTAGACAACATGTATCATTATTCACGAACACTTTGTTGGTAGCCAAACATGAGGGTAGAGATTGTCGATTATGTAAATAGATATTTAACTTTCTCCAAGGTTAATACAATACATCAATAGTCCTCA
Source organism: Lactuca saligna (assembly GCF_052625555.1). Classification (NCBI taxonomy): domain Eukaryota; kingdom Viridiplantae; phylum Streptophyta; class Magnoliopsida; order Asterales; family Asteraceae; genus Lactuca; species Lactuca saligna. The sequence goes on from NC_136420.1 coordinate 216,069,844, forward strand.
AGACTAGTACAACAACTAGAGTTACCTATGTCGGAGTGAGAGAAAATTGCAACGGATTTTGTGACCAAATTAGCTGATACTGCCACTAGTTTCGACACTATATGGTAATTTGTTGATAGATTGACCAAGTCTGTCCACTTCATACCAATAAAAGAAATGGACAAGAGGGTGAAGCTAACTAGTACATACCATAGATAGATTGTCAGATTACATGGTGTAGCTATATCTATCATCTCCATAGGGACAATAGATTTACCTCCCGATTCTAGCATGGTTTGCGGAAGGATCTTGGTACTCATTTGGATATAAGTACAACCTATCATCCCTAGATGGATGGCCAAAGTGAAAGGGCCATCCAAACACTAGAAGATATGCTCAGAGCATGTGTGATAAATTTTGGAAGTGCACGCGATACTCATCTACCCTCGTTTATAGAAGGCTCTTGGTACTCATTTCGATATGAGTGCAACCTATGATCCTTAGAATGATGGTCAATGTGAAAGGACCATCCAACACTGGAAGGTTTGCTTAGAGCATGTGTGATAGATTTTGGTATTGCATGGGATACACATATACCCTTAGTTGAGTTCTCATACAACAATACTTATCATACGACCATCAAGGTTGCACCTCTAGTCTCATATATGCAACCTATAATGTCCATCTTTTCTTCACTTTTGACTTATTTTTAATGAAAAAAAAATTCTAATTCTATTTGCGTTTCTCCACGGCAACTTGTTATGTATGGACCCTAGACCACATCTTATCAACAACAGCAGCCATATTTCAATCCAAACGTGCCACAGGTATTATTATTACTTAATAGTTAGTTGAAGTAAAACAATTTCTTTATAAAGTTTTGTGGAAATTAATTTTAAGACTATATAAATATTTGTATGACTAAGTATGGGCATCAAATGCTTCTTGGTCAACCCCGACAGATGGTTTACATTCCCACTTATCCTCCGGTAACAAACTCAACTTTTTAACATTTTTGTTTGATGCTTGATAACATTTATGTGTTTAAATAAAAATTTAAATTTGGTATAATATTCGACATTTGGTTTAATGTTTGATAACCATTTTTATCTAAATATACAAACAAAGCACTAAAAAAATAGATAAAAAACTTCACAAGTTTATGCAATATAATTTTTCTATATTGACGAAAATGTCCCTCCTATTTATGGGAGGGAAAAAGTGTGTAATTTTTTTTATAATGAAAAAAATGTCCCTCTTATTTGTGGTGATAGGAGATGCAGTGCAAAGGAAGAAGCTTGTTTTTGCAACCAAAGAAGGTCTAAAATTTGTATATGTTGTATATCTTAAGGTCAGTAGTCTCTTAATTCCTTATCTTTATTCATTTTCCTTTTCTTTTTTAGTAAAAGGTTTATCTTTTTTTAGGTCATCTGCCTTTGACTTTTAGAACTCCACCTGTTAGTACACCTAGACTAAGTTACTTACCAGGAATTGGAATGAGAAGAGTCTATTCGCTGGAGTTTAGACCACACTTAATGGATTTAGGGCTTGCAGATCCTCTTTTAGGCTCACCTGGATTTGCAGGAATTTAGACTGAACCCAAATACCCTTGAAAGATAAAAATGATAATGTATCGTATGATGATTTTTGTTTCTGGTTATACTATATAAGGTATTTGGTGACAGATCTTTTTCTACTAGTCCTACCGAAATGAAATGCATAATTAGATTTCTTGAACCTCATTATTCTGGAAAAAAAAAAGAATCATTCTTGAAACTTAATAGTAAGAAAAAAGCCAACATGGGATTTCTTTATTATAAGTGGATTTATAATTTTGAATAATCAAATCAAGCAAATGTTGATCTTCAAATGTTGTTCTTTTAGAGGTGGTTGGAATTGGACCTTAAGTTGGTTGATGATATAGGAATAGTGGGTGCTCCAAATGCATTAAAAATGATGTTTTTAAGTGTTATTAGTGTTGACATGTAATGTTAGGTAACTTGTTTTACATGTGCTATTTTTTTTTTGAAATGGATTATCATTCTTATGTATGGTATTTTATTTTGTATTATGATAATTTCAATCTATTGTTTAATTTTAAAAATAGTAATTCTATCAAAAATATATATTTTTAAAACATTTAAATTATGACACACAAATATGTTTCATATTCATTTATGACAGGGGATTTAACGATACACAATGCGTGTGCTAAAAGCGCGTTGTAAGGTTATGACACGCAAATGCGTGTCGTCTTCTATTATTACAGGATCTTCCTTGATACGCATTGTGTGTCATAACTGTGCATCATAAATGCATGTCGTAAAACTGTGTCATAAATGCGCATCATAAATACACAATGCGCAAAAGCGTGTCGTATCTCGATAACATACATACCTAGGTATGCATTAATACAAAAACACTAAAAGTATATGGAGGAAATTGAACATCGTGGTTAAACTCGGACAGTTATCTAGTCGTATTGGGGATAAATAGAGCCTAATTAACAATATTTATTCAAAATATGACCAACATGTGTTTGGGAGTGATCATGGTGGGCAATGAATCTAGAACCTTATCAGCCTTGTATCAAAAAATATTTTAAGGAAGTCAAACATAAACAATTAAAAATACTATAGGAGTATTTGGAATGCTATCTACATATACTCTCCTTACATACTTCTCACCCATGATGCAGACCCTATGGTCGGATTTCATCATCCAGGAGATCCCTACTTCCCCAACCAGGGGAATAATGGATGGTTAGAACTGGAACCGGAGGAAGAGCCGGAAGAAGAACCATATGAAGGAAAAATTTTATGTATCAAAAAGATTATTACTAATGAAAGCAGTTATATATATATATATATATATATATATATATATATATATATATATATATGTATATCTTTAACATATTATTAAGGTGCTGTTTGATTTTCTGAAGCAAAAATTCATGAAGTCTGCGGACCACCTCTGCAACCCTCTGCAGTAGAAGAGGTGGACCAAACGGCTGCAGACTATAATAAGAAGCGTGTTTGTTTTTTTAACATCTGCATACTGCTGCAGATATTAAAAAAATTAAAATAAACTAATTTTATAAACCGAAAATAGCTTTTTAATACGTAAAATTTAATAATGTATAACATTTCGGTAAAAATTAATGATATTTCAGTAAAAAAGAATGATATTTCAACAAAAAATAAAGATATTTTCAGTAAAAAATAATGATATTTCATCAAGAAATTATCATTATTGAATATAAAAAAAATGAAAAATAAATTCAATAAGAATAAACGAAAAAAAAAGGAAAAAAATGTGAAATAAAATTTTAATAACATATAATCAAATTTTCAGCAATAAAAAAAAGAAGAAGAAGAGGTTGGAAGAGGCAGTACAAGTGCTGCGCCAAACAGACCACGCGCAGAGGTTTTTAGCTCAGAAGACTTCTAAAAAACAAACAGCTGGGAGATGAAAAGTGTTGCGCGTGTACTGCGCCGCGCAGCAGTAAGAGGTTTGAAGTGGTTTTTTCCAAAAAACAAACAACACCTAAACATATTGCCTCTTTCTTGAAAATTAAGAGGTACAATATGTATTGCCTGGTGTACAATAATATTAAGCATATAATCACTCATATACGTATCACACTACACGGTATTACCTTACCCTAATCTCCTAAACAAACAATAGCCGCCATCAAACCAATTCTCATCAGTCTCCACCAAAGATGCAGTCCACCTTTTCCGTCACACACAGTAGCCCTAACCCTAGAAAACTTAGATCAACCAAGAAAAATTGGAATCGAGATCAATGATTTCCCTCGTGGGTCAGATGGGTTTGAACTGTTCTCAAGATTCTACTACAGCAATGGCGAAATCAATATCTCAGTATCCAATGTCTCCCACCGAAGATCCACGGCTGCCGACCTCCCTCACCGAAGACGTCCCATCATCCAAGAATGAAGTTAAGTAAAGAGATTTACGTTGCGGGAATGTCCTGGATTCGTTGTGGTTCAAACCAAAGAAGATAGAAAAATCCTTAAGTGCTCAGGGCTTGAAAGGAAACTCTTATAGATTCCTCTTCGAAGACCTGAAAGAGATGACACAACAAGCCAAATCTAAACCCATCGATTTCAAAGATGATCCCGTGCCTCGTGCTTTTCCCTTCGTTCATAAATCTGTTACTACTTATGGTACGTTTGAATGTCTCAGTGCCAATGGGTTTACTTCTCCCTCTCTCTCTCTATCTATCTCTCTCTCTCTCTCTCTCTCTCTCTTTCGCCTCTCTTTCTATCTCTCGATCGCCATCAGAAGGAAATGGAAACCGTCTTCTTTCCATCTCCTTCCTAATCAATTCGACAGGCATTGCAGTTTGACAGGCGTTTCTACTCATGCCTTTATGTTAATCCCATCCATTTCGGGGAGCCAAATTGAGAGGGCTCTGCCGAAACCCTAATTTCAAATTATCAGCGATGGTTAAGCTCGAATTTTCAAGCACATTGAAGAACTTGAAGGTAACTATAAGCCGATTCTTCATTTTTTCAGATACTTTTCAGCCTTTACTATGCATAACCTTGATCTCAATCCCCGGATTTTGAGTTAAGACTCAATTACGTTGTTCGTTTTTCAAATTTTTAAAAATACTTTCTTTTTTTGATTTTCTCTGTGAAATTTAAGGTGTTGTTCTTATTTATCTGTATGATATTTCATGCAAAGGGGAGCTAATAAAGAGGAGAAAACCAAAAAGGAAGAAGAAGTCACTCTTAATGGAAATTTCCCATCCTTTATTACTACCAAAAAATGGTATAACTCTTTGTTATAATTCTTTGGTTCTTTTAGTTGTTTGACTCTGCATACCAAAAGAAACCACACTTCGCTTTCCGGATCCATGAGCCATATTTCACCACCTTAGGCTAATATTTTAAGTTATTTGCACAAAAGAAAAAATCTACATGTATTGAACATCATAACATGCTCTTGGTGTTTTGCTTTATATTTTTCACACTTCTCGTATTTGCACAAAAGAAAAAATCTACCTGTATTGAAAAAATCTACATGTATTTTTCCTATTTTGATACTCTTTTATATTTTGCAAAAGAAAAAAACCACAACCAGTTACCCTAACTTAACTATATGTGTGTATATGTTTACAGGTATTGAAATGAGAACCATTGAAGTACCCATGTTCAAACCATCATGGGTCATGTTGATCATGGAAAGGTAATAAGTAATAGTTAGTGGATTAAATTGTTTATAAAAGACTATTTCTTGCTAATATCATCCTTTAATATATGTATATATGACTAAAATGAAATGGTTTTCAGTTTTCTCTATCACAACATCATACCTTGGTCATTTTATTAAATTATAACCTTTTTCATTTTTGTCTATTTACCCTACTTTCAGTTCCTTTATGGGAGGTTGAACAGTTGTAAAGTGTTGTTGGGGCTTTAACAGCAAGGATATGCTATCAAAAGTTCAAGAAGGAGAAAGAGTAATTTCATCTTATTATTTTTAGGTACAATATTGGGATTTTACAATTGGATTGCAATATCTTAAGAAGAGATGGTGTGTCGAGATATGAAAAGGGCATTATGGTCTATTTTGATAATATGTAAGAAAAAGCCATTATGCATTTTGGTTGCAGTTAGAGTAGAATCCATGAGAAAGAAGAAAAAAGTCATGAATTCCTTAAACGACCTTGCAAGTGTAGAAGGGGTTTTATATGGACATTTTGATAGGTGAGGCCTCTGTCACTGTATATTAATCAAGAAGTATTCAAGCTCTTATTTTTGTTCATATTTTAATGCTTTTATGAATGTGGCAGTTCCCTGTGTCATTTGAACTTCAGTGGCTTACAATGATCCTAAGCCAGAGTGGAAATAAGGTGTTTCAAGCTCGTATATTTCTATCCTTTTGATATGTGTTTTGTCTATTTCATTTTTTTTACCAGGAGCACATGTCGAGTTGTCCAAAAGAACCACAATGTGATGTCATTATGGTATTTTTTTGTTGCTGGATAAGATTTATATGATGTTATAGCCATTGCTGGAAACTATAAAGTATGCGCATAAACTTGGCTAAAATTATAATTACAACTTTTGTGCATTCTTTTTTGTGATATAAATCAGTGTTTATAGTTAATTGGTGGAATTACAATTACAACTTTCATATGTGTGTTGTGTGTGAGTATGTGTTTGACCAAAATACCTTTGGGTTAATTCAAGGAAAAACAACTTACTTTAATTATTATTTTTATTATATCATCCTACTTTTATTTTTTTCATGTTCAAATTTTATACTTAATAAATATAGTGTTGTAATAGAAAGAAAAAAAGTAGGATGCTATAATACAGTAAAGAATGAAAGTGTGTTGCTTTAATTGGAAGTATGACAGTTTAATACAAATCCCTAAGAAGAAAGAGAATTGGAAGTACGATAGTGTGATAAATAAGAAAAAAAAAAGTAAATATTATTAAATTGTTTACAAGATTGATAAACCAATCTCTAAGATTGAGGTGAAAGTTTGAGTTCTTAAGGTTAAATTTTTCATTTTAACCATATCATTACGATTGACTTTCACCATTTTCTAACATTAACCAGTCTTCATTCTATACTTTTTTTTCAAAATTTTTGATGCCTTGAAATTTTAAGAATTCATATCAATGATAATGCATGTACGATCTAAATTCTTAATATATATAACTCTCTTTTTGCATATACAGATTCATGAAATTTAAGCAATGAAGCAATTTGAAAAAACATGGAACCATTACTATTAGAAAAACATTATAAGCGAAGTGTAATTTTAAATAACGAGTGTTTATAATCCAATGTAATCATTTTTTTAAAGATAGATGCAAATAGAATTGTAACATTTAAATTTACTCCTCGGATACGATGGGATTGGACCTAATTAAATGATCCTTAAAGTGGTCAAAGGCGTGAATTTAGCTTCGTCGAAAATGGGATTTGGGCTATTCATATTTAAAATTAGTCATATTTCTATTTTTTATTAAATTAATTAAACACCAAGTATAAAGATACTATTACTTTAACAAAATAGTCAAAACATAACACCATCACTTCCAAGAAAGAAAAAACGATGGTTTCTTGAAAATGAAGGCGAATACAACAATCAATTTTATCTAAACGCAATTTGAAGGGTTTTTTTTTATTTATTTATTTTATAACTATGTAATATTGACCATCATGATAAAAAATTATGTATCAGAGTAATCTAATTAATAATTTTTGTTTTTAGTAACAAGTAATTTATAAATTTGGTGCTAAAGCTATTATTGTCTATCATATTAGTTCAAGCTTAAAAAATATACGATTTTTAAAATAAAAAAGAAAGCAGTTAAATATAATTAACAACTTTGCAAAATGAACCCACACTGACTTCTAGACAATCAATTTATTTCTACAAATTGTGATTTTCAACAAGCTAAGTAAGAAAAATGTGTAATTTCAATATTTTTTAATCTTCATTTTTAGTTAATAAAATATCTATTGTATTTTGATTGAACTATGAAATTTCAAATCTATTGCATTTTCGTTAAACATTATATTTTTGTTACCGGTCGTGAGACGTAGAACACGAGCACAGACTGTGGATTCTAGCATCGATAATCAACAAAAGTCCACTTCATATCATTCATTCAACATCGATTATCAAATAAAACTTCAAAATTGAGGTTAGAAAAAGACCAAATCGTTTTTTTTTTTTTTTTTTTTTTTGAAAAATTTCATATAATTCTCTATTAATCTACTCTTTTGTAAGATTTAAATAGTCAAAATATCATGTTTTTAACATTTTAAAAAAAGTCAAATTGTATGCACTCCAACTATTTGATAAAATGCATAAACTAAATTACCATGTTATATTCGTATATGAATATGTTTTCTGAGTATATGATTATTAAAACAAAAAAACAAATATGCAAGTCTGTATGTTATTCATATATGAATAACATATAAAAATTATATATATTTGTGAAAATACCTTGTAATATTCATATGTGAATATACTGTGTAATATTTATAAGTGAATATACTGTGTAATATTTATAAGTGAATATATCATCTAATATTCACAAATGAATATACTATGTAATATTCACATATGATATACCATGTAATACTATGTAATATTCAGATATGAAAATAGTATCTAATATTCATAAGTGAATATACCATCTAATATTCACAAGTGAATTACTATGTAATATTCATAAGTGAATGCATCGTCTAGTATTTAAATATGAATATACTATGTTTATTATATGCTATATTCATATATGAATGATACTTAAATTGTAAAAAAAAAAAAATTAATCATAGTTTATATTCATAACTGAATAACGAATGTACTGTACTAAAAACCTGATTCATTTTTATTCACTTATGAATAACGATAACTGAAATATTAAAAAACAAATTTGATTTTATCTTAAAACTATATCAATATGGATGTCTATTTGTAGAGAATAAAAAATCATGAATTTTGGTATATTTAAAATCATTTTTCGATAAAAATAGCTTCTTAAAAATAAAAAAAACGAAAAAACTATGTTTTTGTATATATTAAGGTAATAATTAGCATATTTTAAGGAAACATGTTTTGTTGTAAAACACATGTCTATTCTTTTCCCATTTCTGCCGGTACAACGGAGGCTTTTGCGGCAAAATAAATGTGTGGCTGAGAATGATTCTCCCATTCTCAACTTTTTTTTTTCTCAATTGAACCCTCCTCCTCTCTCTCTCTCTCTCCATATATATATATATATATATATATATATATATATATATATATATATATATACTATCTCATAAAAGAAATCTACCTATTTCTAAAAGTAGATTGATTATAATAATAATATTTTTCTAAGACGTCCAAATGATGAAGCTGATAGTACAAGTAACCATTAATAAAATAATATTAAATTTTAACTAAATTTTGAATTCAAATATTTATCATCAAATCTCCTTATATTTCTCAGCAATTTGATATGGTTCCCTCAAATCCCGAATTCATTCAAATTTTGAACCCTTTTAGATATCCTTAAATTTAGCATGTTGATTCAAATATCCCTCCAATCACATATACCTCTTTGTTCCCTCCTCTGCTATAAAGCTCACCGTTCAGGAACAAAAAATGACTTCATCTCCCAAATAACACCATAGTTTGATTATTTTTTCTTTGACATGTACTTTATTTTGTAACATAATATTTTTATAGAGGAAACATATCACCGAAAGAATTTACACGCCCCACCGCTTTGCGCGGGCGCGGGTACACTGCTAGTATGTATGTATATATATATATATATATATATATATATATATATATATATATATATTACCGTGATGTTGTTACCTTCTATGTGTTCTATTGTTTTTATTTCATGTGATCATATGCATTAATTTACACGCACAACCGAATCACCAAAATTGTTCTATATACGAGGAATCTCAAAACCAGAATACACTAAACACTCATCATCTTTCTATTCTATAACAGAAGATGCCTAAAAGACCAAATCATGGAAACAACGTGGTACCAACACCATCAGAGGTAAACCTAGCTGCGTTCCAAGAAACAGTGCCAACTGCGGTCACTGCATCACTGGCATGGATTCACAATGGGAATAACAGTGAATGTAATGGGCAAGGAGCTGGAAGCTCAAACCAAGGGATGAAACAAGGACCTAAAAAGGTTTGTACTTAGAAGGATTTCACGAATACCAAGGCTCGAACCTTCAACGGAATGGGAGGCGTGATAACCCTAAAACGTTGGATAGAAAAAGTTGAATCAGTGTTTGAGATCTATGGATGCCCCGAGGAGTGTAAGGTGAAGTTAGCAGCTGCACATTTGTTGATCAAGCGCTTTCCTGGTGGAATGGTCATGTGGAGGCCATGACACTTCCAGTGGTGAATGATATGCCATGGGAGGAGCTTAAGGAAATGCTAATGGTGGAGTACTACCCAAGAGGGGATATCCAGAAAATGGAGTAGGAATTGTGGAATCTCACAGTTCAAAACTCCAACATCAATGCTTACATCTTGAGGTTTAGTGAATTGTCACTCCAATGTCCAGGCATGATCATATCCGAAGGAAAGAGGATTGAATGATTCATTTGGGGATTAACCTCTCCAATTTAAGGAAATGTAATAACAACAAACCGTGAAACGTATGACAGTGCTAAAAGACTAGCCAAAAAGTTATACGACCATGGCAACAGGAAGGTGAAAAAACTGGGGAAATTGAACTCAAGTAGGAGGGAAAAGGTAACAAGAAAAACAAGGACAACAAACAGAAAGGGCGACCAAACCATGAGTCATCGAAAAAGCAGCAAAATCTAGCACTCCATGGTGCTACTACTCAGGTTGCTTCAACACCACATGCTCTGGCCTTAACTATGCAAACTACTACCAGGCATTACTTGGGAACCTTACCCAAGTGTAAAAAATGTGGATTCCACCACCACGGAGAGTGCATAGATATGCAGTGTACAAATTGCAACCGTAATGGCCATACCGTTCGATACTGCAGATCACAACCTCAATAAAACCCATAACCAAACAACAACAACAATTAAACTGGGGCTAGTCACACTTGTTATAGATGTGGAGGAACTGGTCATATTAGATGCAATTTCCCCAAATCCAACAACAAATGGGTAGGAGGATCAGGAAGGATCCTGACTTTGGGTCAAGGTGAGGTACATCAAGACCTGACGGTTGTTACTGGTACGTTTCCACTTAACAATACTTACGCATGCATCTTACTCGATAGTGGAGATAAGTAAAGCTTTGTTAGTAACAAATTCAAACACATACTAAACCAACAATCCCAAAATCTAAACAAAGCCTTCACGGTGGACATGGCTAATGGGAAAACTGAAACAACCAAAGATGTTTATGTACGGTACACATTAACACTAAACAACCATTAATTTCAAATATAATTGATGCCGGTAAATATTAGGAGTTTTGATGTGATAATTGGCATGGATTGGTTAAGCCCCCACCGTGCTAGTATTATGTGCCAAGAGAAGGCCGTTAGTCTTTACCTCCCTAATCACGAAACCCTAATAATCTATAGTGATAAATTTGGCAACAATCTTCGTCTTATCTTGTGCATCAAGGTACAAAAGTGCCTGCACAAGAAAAAATATGCTTTCCTCGCTCATATTGTGGATAAAGCCAAAGATGAAGTAAACTTTAAAGACATCCCAGTGGCATGCGACTTCTTGGATGTATTTCCTGAAGACCTTCTGGGAATACCTGCAAAAAGACAGATTGAATTTTGAATCGACATCATACCGGGAGCCACCTCAATTACCACATCATCTTATAGTTTAGCTCCCGCTGAAATGTAAGAGTTATCCAGTCAATTAAGCGAATTGCTGAATAAAGGATTCATTAGGCCAAGCTTCTCACCTTGGAGATCTCCGGTCCTGTTCGTTAAGAAGAAAGACAGGTCATTCAGAATGTGTATTCATTATAGGGAATTGAATAAGCTCACAGTAAAAAACCGATACCCACTCCCTCAGATTGACGATCTATTTGACCAGCTTCAAGGAGCTAGTTAGTTCTCCAAAATGGATCTAAGTTCTGGTTATCATCAGCTCCGAGTCCGAGAGGAGTACATTCCAAAAACTGTTTTCCAAACTCGATACAGCAACTACGAATTTGTTTTGATGCCTTTCAGTCTAATAAATGCTCATGCAACATTTATGGACCTCATGAATTGATTATGCCGTCCATTCCTCGATAATTTTTTAATCGTCTTCGTCGATAATATTCTCATATACTCCTGAAGCAAGGAGGAGCACGGTCAACATCTATGGCAAATCTTGGAAACTCTAAGAGCTTAAAAGCTATATGCGAAACTCTCCAAATGAGAGTTCTAGATTCGCAGAGTAAACTTCTTAGGTCATGTAGTCAGTGAGGAAGAGATTCATGTGGATCCTTCCAAGATCAAGGTCGTTGAAGGTTGGGTGATCCCGAAACACCAACAAAATTCCGACAATGTTTGGGTCTCTCGTAGGCTACTACCGAAAGTTTATTCATAATATCTCCAAGATAGCCAAGCCCCTTCCCACTTTGACACAAAAAGGCTTACCCTTCAACTGGATGGACAAGCAAGAAGCTGCCTTCCAAACCTTGAAGTGAGCCCTCTGTAGTGCTCCAGTGTTATCCTTACTGGAAGGAACCGAAGACTTCATCGTATATTATGATGCTTCGAACCAATGTTCAGGTTGTGTCCTGATGTAGTGTGGAAAGGTGATAACTTATGTGTCCAAGCAATTGAAGACACATGAAGTGAATTACACCACCCATGATCTTGAACTAGGAGTCGTGGTCTTCTTCCTAAAGATTTGGAGGCACTACCTCTACAATACAAAGTACACCATCTTCACGGATCACAAAATTCTTCAGCACATCTTAAACCAAAAGGAGCTAAACATGAGGCAGTGAAGGTGGGTTGAGCTGTTAAATGATTATAAATGGGAGATCAAGTACCACCCAGACAAGGCTAACGTGGTAGCCGATGCCCTGAGCAGGAAAGAATACTCGGATAGTCGGGTGAAGACATTATCGGTAACCATCCACTCCCACCTAACCTCACAGATTAAGGGAGCCCAGTCAGAGGCATTGAAGCTGGAGAATGCCGCAAATGAAACGTTGCATGGGATGGATAAAACCTTGAAGCCAAATATGATGGATCTTACTACTTCATGAATACAATATGGGTCCCAAAATTTTGGGGATTCAGAGAGATATTGATGAATGAGTCTCATAAAACATGATATTTCGTTCATCCAGGTTCGGATAAAATATACCTGGACATCAAACAACATTATTGGTGGCCAAATATGAAGGCAGAGATCGCCACTTACGTGAGAAAGTGTGTCACTTGTGCTAAAGTGAAAATGGAGTATCAGAAGCCTTCGAGGTTAATACAACAACCAGTGATACCCGAGTAGAAATGTGAAGGGATTTCCATAGACTTCATAACCAAATTACCTAAGATAATGGACATATTAGATGCTATCTTGGTGATTGTCGATAGGTTAACCAAATCTGCCCATTTCCTGCCAATAAAGGAATCATACAAGATGGAAAGATTAATAGGAATCTATATAAAAGAGTTCATGAGACTTCATAGGGTTCTAGTATCTATTATCTCAGATCGGGATAGTAAATTTACTTCACGGTTTTGGCAGTCGCTCTAGAAGGCAATGGGAACACAACTAGACATGAGCACTGCTTACCACCCTCAAACCGATGGCCAGAGTGAACAAACCATTCAAACACTTGAAGACATGCTCCGAGCCTGTGTTATTGATTTTGGAAAATCATGGGATACCTACTTTCCCTTAAATGAGTTCTCATACAACAACAGCTTTCACACGAACATAAAGGTCGCTTCTTTTGAGGTTTTGTACGGTAGCAAATGCAGACCGTCTGCCTGCTGGGCTAAGGTGGGTGACACCCAGTTGGAAAATGGGAAATCACCAAGCAGCACTCTTATAGGACCAGAGATCATTCGAGAAACGACAGAGAAGATAATCCAAATCAAAGCACGATTTCAAGCATCGCGTGACCGAGAAAAGAGTTATGTTGATAAACGACGAAAGCCTCTGGAATTCTAAGTCGGAGATCAGGTGCTATTAAAGGTTTCTCCCTGGAAAGGGATGATCCATCTTGGGAAATGGGGAAAATTAATTCCACGATAAATCGTGTCGTTCGATTTTCTCGCCTGAATTGGTCCGGTGTCATACATGCACCTCATTTTGGGACCAAAAAGGATTTATTTTTGATAAATATGAATCTTTATGGTATTCGTGATTTTAAAAGGGCTAAACGTGTAAATTTTCGTAACCGGGCCTCATTTTGGGCTTTCATGGTTTTGGGCTAAAATTGTAGATTTTTTGGACTTTTATGGACTTAAGTGTCATTTTCAAAAAGCTGAGCCAAAAATGTAAATTTTTGGTTAAAAAGGGGCTAAAAATATAATTTTATTAAATCTTGGGGTAAAAAGATAAATTATTCATAATTGAGCCGAAAATGCCAATTTTTCATAAAATTGAGGCCAAAAGTGTTATATCTAAACTGAGGGGGGGGGGGGGGGGGGGTAGAAATGCTATTTCATTTCAAAGAAGCCCAAAAATGTAAATTTTGGTCTTCGAGGACCTAAAGTGTATTTTTTACCAAAAATGTGCCTCAATTGTAAATTTTCGGTTTAAGCACCAAAAATGTCCTTTTACAAAAAATGAACATTTTTATGTCATTTTGGTAAACAACGAAGCTTAAACAACCAACGTAACAACCCACAGATCAATTATGTCATTTACATACTTTATTGGACCTGGAAAATAATTTACATGCTTAGTGGGCCTTAGTTTTCCACTTACAAGTTTATTGAGCCTGTAATACACCTTATATGCTTATTAGGACTAGAATATAATTTACATGCTTAGTGGGCCTTATTTGTCCACTTACATATTTATTAGGCCTCAAATATACCTTATATGCTTATTGAGCTTCGAATATAATTTACATGCTTAGTGGGCCTTAGTTGTCCTCTTACATGTTTATGGGGCCCGGAATATACCTTACATGTTTAATTCGCATAAATTCAGTTAAGGATCTTGTGAGACACTTCGCTTGGCACATATTGAGTGTACAACCATAGCATGTAGTTATAACTAGAGTCTTCTAGAGAGAGATCAGAAGTTTTTGTATAGATCTATAAGGGGGTGACACCCCACACCTGAGCTGTTCGTTATAGTTAGACTAGATCAGTCTAAGGTGACAAACCTTACCTTAAACAAGACGGCGTCTGAAAGACGTCACGACATGCGAAATCATCATTATCAAGTGTAGTTATAACGACTCACTTAGTGTAATTAACACCATTAAAAAATTTACATGAAACAATTCTTTGTGGATAGTTCGGTAACCTAAACGTACTGGTACTCAACCTCGGGTGTTGAGATCACAACATTTTCATAAACAGGGAACATCGGGTTGTCTGGGATCATTCTCTTTATATTCTTACAAACATTAACACACATGCATTAATACAAGATCAGACACAAACATTTCAAACCGTTTTTCGGAAAATATCGGATTTTCTGTCAGTTACAATGTAATACAAAACATTTTACTCAAACATGCTTATGAGCTCACCAACATTATATATGTTGACATTTTTAAATTAACTTGTATTCTCAGGAAATCGTAAGCAAGTTAGTAAGCAAGAATACCTGGATATTTTGATGTGTTTTCCATTCATCATACTTTGGATATTTTCGCATCTAACATTGAAATACAATACTTGATGTAAACTACGATAGTTGTAATATTACGTGTGTGATGATGATGATTTTCTGTTTTAATTATATACATTGTGATGATAGTACAAGAATGAAGTCACTCAAGCCCCTAGACGTTTCCACCGTTTGGTTCGGGGGTGTGATAGAACATGAAGATCTTGAAGAGATGATAGATAAATTTATTCAAAAAAATCCATGGGGTGTTGTATACAATGTCTGTGAGAATCAGACTATGAAGAATTATATTTTGTATCTTTAAGATTAGCACTGCTACAAATCAACAATTTTGACTAGCATCCTTACAAATAGTCAGATATGCAAGGAAAATTCCAAAGAAGATCTCAAGTACGTCTCAGACATGCTTGGATGGTGGATGATAATCTGTGTTGTCATTATTGGACTGATACCTGAAGTGTTTGAAAAGACAAGATGATAACCGCTTTCGCAACTCAAATTATTGGTGTTCGCAATTGTATGTGTTGTGTTCAAGTTCTGATGTGTGTGTGTGTATATATATATATATATATATATATATATATATATATATATATATATATATATATATATATATATATATATAGATCCGGTAAGAAATTTTTTTTGGTAGGAAGGTAAGAAGTTTTTTTTTTTTTTTTTTTTTTTTTTTTTTTTTTTACATATTTTTTTGACGAACAAAATAAACGAATCACTAGATGATTCATTTGTAAGATGATTCACAATAAACAATTCTAAAAAAAAACATCTTTATGATTCATTTTTAAGTAAATTAAGAGAAAATTCATTTTTATGATAATTTTAGTGAATAACAACAAAATGATTGTCTAAATGAATCATCGAGATGTTTTTTGGAGAATTTTTTCTTGTGAATCATCTAATGATTCATTTTGTTTGTTCGCGAAAAAAATATGTAGAAAAAAAAACTTTTACCTTCCTACCAAAAATTTTCTTATTATTTGATCTTGATTATATATATATATATATATATATATATATATATATATATATATATATATATATATATATATATATATATATATATATATATATATATATATATATATATATATATATATAGGTCTTCACTTGTAGATGCAATCAAATTGTTAGTGTTCTATATATATATATATATATATATATATATATATATATATATATATATATATATATATATATATATATATATATATATATATATATATAGGTCTTCACTTGTAGATGCAATCTAATTGTTAGTGTTCGTATTTTTTGTAAACTTAGACTTCATCGTTTTATGTTCTATTATTTTGATAGACTTGTTTGTCTAGGTGTTATAATCTCATTGGTCAAAGCCTAACTAACTCATTTGTATTCACTATATAAGGGTTGTTAGTTGGTAGTAAAGAGTATCTTTTGAAGGTGTCGTATGTCATGGTAATTGTATACATTTACTCTCTAAATGAAAAACGAGATCTTATTTACATCTTTGTCTTCCTTCAATTCCGCTATGTTTTTGATGATTTCATTAATTTAGAATCTAATCGTTCCCATCACCTAATAAATAATAAACTAAAAATATTGTTGAAAAATGTTGTTTAATTTGTCAAATAGACTTTTATGATTATTAGATTTTTAAAAACCTAATTAATCATTAATTACTTTTGAAACTCCATCCCAAACATCCTCATTAAAAATAGACACTATACTATACTAGGATTGAGTTTCAAAGTAATCGATGGTCTATTTTATTTTTTTGAAACGGCCTAGATTTATTATGTAATTATTGATTTATTATTTTTTCAAAAATCTAATAAGCCTCCTTCCATATTGAAACTTTATTTTTCAAATTATTCCTACATAGAGTAGCAAGGAATACTTTGGTATGTGAAATTGTGTATTCTTGTAATATAAAAGTGTAGTCTTATATTCCACCTATGTCCACTACCGAATTTGAACCGTCGACCTCAATAATTTCTAGCTTTAGTTTATTATTCAAATTAGTAAAATTAAATACTTAAATGGTTATATAAGTTAACTAAACCTACATTATCCAATCAAAAATTATAGAGTACCCTATCCCCTTTTGTGACTTTCGTAAAATATAAGTATTTCGACACATCAATTCTCCTAGCACTTTTGTTTAATCAGCAAGAATACATACCCAGATTTTATTCCAGCTCTTACGTGCTTATCTAAATGTATTTAAACCTTTTTAACCTTCTTTATTTGGCTCATCATTCGTTCGTCGAAAATTATTTTCATGCAAAGTTATCATAAGAAAAGTCGCACTGTCTCATTCATCATTAATAATATTTAATATTAATTATTTATAATATCTGGAAACGGAGCAATCTGCAAAGTGGCAGAATAATTGATTCTAGAAATTTTCCCGTTGCAACTCTGCTCACCATCCATTACTCATCGGGAACAACAAAGACGGTCAGGAAGGAAACCAATATTCACCATGAAGAAATATGGTCCCCTCTCCACATAATAACTCCACACTTGGCGTTTGAGAATATTTTCATCATATAGCATAATTACCATTTTTTTGAACCATATACAACATTCACTACTTTACTAATAAATCTATACTTTTATTTCATCAAACCTTTGTATACAACGGACTAACCATCTTTATTTTAATTCTTGTACCAATTAGTGATAAATTGACTTACTTAGCATGATTGGTTTTTTCTTTTATATCCATGGCTAGTCATCCTTGTTTGTAATTATGCAGATATCACATGAATTTGAGAGAAAACCTCATCTGAAAGTGGTTAAGAATGTCTTTCGATATCTTCACAAGACTCCATCTCCTAGTCTTTGATACCGGTCTAATGTTGTATTCTTTATCCAAGCTTATTTGAATGCAGATCTATGAAAAATGGAAGATGATAACTTGATCGAAAAGCACCAGAGGTGGATGTCAACTCATAGATCAAAAAAATTTATACTGAAAATCTAAGAAACAAACCGGTATTTCAATATCAATTATCGAAGTTGAATATGTAGTTGATGTTGCATATACATCTATATATGATAATATGGATTCAAAGCTAATTATAGGACTATCTCATAAATATGAAATGAATTTGACACTATTGGGACTCTCAATGGACAATAAAAAAATTGCACAATCCTACGCACCATTCACCGACCAAACATATTGTTCTTAGGTATCACTTTATCATGTATCACAACGAAGAACGAACCATTGAAGTTCACTTTGTTGACACAAAAGACCAATTGGTTGAGAGTTTTACAAAAGCCATTTAATCAAAAATCTTTCATGTTTTTTCTATAAGGTCTTGGAATGATGAAAACATCTTCAATTCTGCCAGATAAGTTTCTTTTACTCAAATCCAAAATCAAGAAAATTCTCAATTAGGAAACCATTTTAACATTTTTAAAACTTAGCATTCACTTATGAAGTCTCGGAATTAAAACTAGAAAATTAAAATAAAATTAAAACTACTAAAACCAAAATGGTCTTTTTATTGCTTTAGACGAAAAGATTTTTTTTTAGAATGACTAGAAATACATGTTGTTTGTTTAACAAAAAATCCAACATCCCATGCATTACATAGTGCCCACACAACTCAAGCTCACCTAGGTCGGCTTGGTTGATTAAAGTTGTGATAGAAAGTAAACATAAATTAGACAAATGAAACTAACATCTAACTAGTGGATAAGTAATAAGATAAATTAACTAAGTGAGCATCCATACAATTGGAATTGATATGTTTTTTTCATACCTTGCAAAAGCCTTAAATATAAACAAGAAATAGAGCTGTATTCAGATTTATTGAAATAATGTTATTTTCATGTCATATTAAGAAATTTCTTACATTTTCAGAAATTTGAGAAGGTAGTAGTTGTCGACATGATTTTGCGCATGCTTCATCAAATAATCCAAAATGTATACAAATATGATTTGAAGGGAAAATCACCAAGATGACCCAATGCATGCTAGTAATATTTAAATTTTTTTGTATAAATGAACAAAAACAACTATTAATATAGATAGTAGTGAACGGAAATTTTGTAGGAATGGTTCGATGAGAAATGATTTTCCATGATAAAGACGTATCACATTAATGAAATAATTGACAACGTTAATAAGAGTTTCATGGCAGGCTATCTCAAGAATCTTATACGGGTTTAGGAAAGCACATTCGCCTAGACGTTTTCGAAGCATTAAGTCTAAAAGGCTACAAACAATATAACCAAAACATTTACAATCAAGTAATATCTTATGACCAAACCAAAAACAAAATATTATGGAAAAAAATAATAGTAAATTTTGAATTCGCTTACATCTCCCAAGTTGTTATGATGGACAAATCAATTGTTTTTTCAACAAACGATAATATTCTTCATATGTAACTCAAATCAAACGTCCCCGCTTTTAGATGCCCAACATTGGGTACCATGTGAACCGCTAGATTAGTCTTAAAAAGGTCACAAAGTGATTCTGTTTGCCTTGCTTTGTTGATCTTTTGGTTGGGCATGATTTTTTCATAACAACCGTTATAGTTGATGGTGGTGCACTTGGTCGAAATTTGTTGTTGTGATGACGCCTTGCTTTGTTGTTCCAAATAATAACTCGCTTTAATTAGTGAGAATATCGTATATGTCTTTCTTAAACATCAAAATATATTATTTGTCAGCGTAAATATAATGTTTTGATATACAACTGTATCTTCTAGGATACCAACTTCATCTGACATCACAAGAACATGAATACCTTTATATCTTTTATATTTTAAGTGATTTTTACATAGAGAAAGTGAGTATATTAACCCATCGTTATATGGAAAAACCATTCGTCTGGCACATTTTTTTTCATATCCGCATAGGATAACACCAAATCACAAGGCGTAATAGCCTACAATTATATATCATGTGTCGATATGTTAGAAAATTTAATATAATGGCAACGCTCAAAGTAATCTGACATCAAGACAATCTGAAAACATAGACCTAACACATTAAAACACGGATATATATATATATATATATATATATATATATATATATATATATATATATATATATATATATATATATATATAGCTGTAAACGAATTGAACGTTCAACGAACAGTTTATGAAACGTTCGGTGGAAAATTCGTTTATGTTCATTTATTTAATAAATAAATGAACATGAACATAAATTTTCGTTCGTTTAAATAAACGAACGAACATGAACACTGGTATCGTTCGTTCAATTATCTTCGTGAACGTTGGTTTATATTGTTCATTTAAGTTCGTTTATTTTGTTTATATAAGTTAATTTTATATTCATATATGTTTAATCGTGTTTGATTACATTACTATATTATATGTTCATTTATGTTTAATTATGTTATATTTATCTTTGTTCGTTTCCGTTCGTTCGTTTGTATTTGTTTAACTTGTTCACGAAAATAAACGAACGGACATGAACAATGTAATTTGTTAAACGAAAGAAAACCCGTTCGTTTATCCTTTGTTGTTTGTTCATATGTTCGGCTAACTTAAATGAATAAACCTGAACATGCCTTGGTTCGTGTTCGTTCGTTTATATATATATATATATATATATATATATATATATATATATATATATATATATATATATATATATATATATATATATATATATATATATATATATATATGCTAAATACGAACGTCTAGTAATTTTTTAGTAAATTTTCGATTACGGGACACATTATTTTTCATTTGTATAACATAGGGACAAATTCTGCATTTCTGTATTAGCTTGGAAACAATTCTGCGGCATTTTCCTGCCAGAAGGATCACATCAAGAGAGTTACCATTTTTGTATTTTTTTGGACAAGGCTTCTTTTTGTAAATTCAGCGACAACTTCTTCAAAATTAGGTACTATTTTTGTAATTGTTTTTTTTAAGGACAACGTTTATAAAACCAAATCTTATAGGTTCCATTTCTAAAACTGCTTGAACACAAGGAACATTTATGTATTTGTGTCTTACAAGGATCATGCAGGTAATTGTTTTTTCATACAGAAACGCTGACCATTCTTCTTGATAAACACATTAATCGAAACATTAAGTCAAACCATCCATTACTTTTTAGCAAATGTAGTAAAATGTTGCATTAAAATAAGTTTAATGTTATAAGTGTCAATAAGCAACCATTAGCATAAATATGGAACATTTATGATTTGTTTATGTTTTTGAAACAAAAATCCATAAAGTATATGGATCACCTTTGCAACCATCTGCAGTAGAAGAAATGCACTAAACGGTTGCAGAATGTAATTAAAATTGTGTTTGTTTTTTTAACATTTGCATGTTGCTGCAAATATTAAAAAATTAAAATAAACTTCTTTTATAATTTGAAAATAGTTTTTTAATACCGAAAATTTAATAATGTATGATATTTCGGTAATAATTTATGATATTTCAGCAAAAAATAATGATATTTTAACAAAAAGTAAAGATATTTTAACATAAAATAATGATATTTCATCAAAAAATTATTATTAATCAATATTAAAAAAAATCAACAAGAATAAACAAAAAACAAGACGAAAAAAAATATGAAAAAAAATTTCAGCAATATATAATCAATATTTTAGCAAGAAAAAAAGAAGAAGAAGAGGTTCGAAGAGGTAGGAAAAAGAAAAACAAGTGTTGCACCAAGAAGAGCACGCGCATAGGGTTTTAATCTGAATACTTCTAAAAAACATACAACTGCGAGATGAAAAGTGTTGCGCGTGTGCTGCGTCGCACAACAATAAAAGGTCTGAAGAAGTTTTTTTTCAAAAAACAAACAGCACCTTTGTCATGTTAGATAAATATGTAGATAAGAGTTTTCATTTATAGTTTTAAAAGATCTTTTTTCTTTCCTCTGTGTCTATTAACTCACACACACATTCAATCAGAAACATTCTATGAAATCTTACGGAATTTATTTAGAACATGTCATCTACAAACTAAAATTAAAATCCATTTACATCATAACACAATTTGAATTCCTGAAGAAGTCAAATGTTTTAGCTAAACACCATGAGTTAATTTAGATTAAAACTTTATGCAAAATTCATTATAACATTTTTATAACAAAAGAAACTTATAAAGTTTCCGTTGAGGGCTAAATATGTCAATTTGACCGTGCAGGGGAAAATATGTCCAGTAAAATATTGTACAGTGATGATAACCATAGTCCATACTAGCAAAGAACTTTCAATACCAAACTCTATAATATTAGTTGTCATTTCTAGAGTGTAGGCTAATCGATAAGGTTAAGATTAATTTGTTTTATTATTTTCCCTCACACATATGTACACTTAAGATCCTATAATATATGCTCATAACCCTTTTCTATTCTTTTATGGCTTGTTCCCTTTAACAACTATATTTATCCACTTATTTTTCAATCAATCTTGATAGTACATCAAAGATTTGTTTTACTTTTGTTACTTATAAGTATCATATGTAACCGTTTTAATAAAATGTGTAAACACATGTGTGTGAACGAAACTTGTAAGACAATGAGTTCTTTTCCCAATGATTCCTTCGTGTTGTGTAATTTGTGATTTTGGTGCTACATTTTGTGAATAAAATCTTAAATTTTGCTACTAAGGTTAAGAAAATTAGAGATGAGTAATTAGTACTATTTTCCAATCCCATAGTGGTACCAAATTCAGCGGAGAAAATATTGGACCCGTGTTATTAAAGGTGCCTTGATTGTTTTGTTTTATTAGCATATTCCACTTTAGTAGAACATAAAAGGTTAACAAGTATTGATGATGTATTTTCGAAGTAAGAACTAAGGAG
Source organism: Lactuca saligna (assembly GCF_052625555.1). Classification (NCBI taxonomy): domain Eukaryota; kingdom Viridiplantae; phylum Streptophyta; class Magnoliopsida; order Asterales; family Asteraceae; genus Lactuca; species Lactuca saligna. The sequence continues at coordinate 216,092,962 of NC_136420.1, forward strand.
TGTTTCGTGTTCGAAATGTACATTAATGTTACCTATTACTTTTAAAGCTCATACGAGTTATAATTTTACTTTATATTCCTATAAAATTATAAATTCATAATCTTTACTCGATCTATGTCAACTACATTAGTGAAAATTTACAATTACTTTCACATTTCATATTCAATAACTTGTTTTACTTTACAAAGTATGTGGGTAATCCTATCCCTAGGATTAGAAATGATAGCCTGTATTCGAGGACATATAATCTCTAAAATAGTCTTTGATTAGCTTTATTATTTGCATATAAAATAATAATTAATTGTGAACCATATTTATAACACTACAAGAAAAAAGCCCTTTAATGACGTGCAAACAATGACACTCGCTGATAGAGGACGCGCATTTGTAAGTGCCCTAAATAATACTGTCAGTTTTGCAAAATTTGAAGGATAGAGGGCACGCATTTGTGCGCGCCCTAAAATTGGTGTTAGAAAAGAAAAATAAATAAATGCGGAGGGCGCCTTTCATAAATTGTGCGTCATGTAAGTGTGTCGCTTTATAATTTTTAAGTGAAACACGCGTTTTCGGCGGGAAATGAAATCGACTAAAATTACTGGCGCTTATTGTATCCCAAAATTTAATCCCCCGCCTCTTCTACTTAGCAAGAAAAAGCCCTAGGTCCTTCATCTTCATCTTCAGCGGTGGGAATACCTAGGTCGATTATTCAGGGTTCAACAACAGATTTGTAAACAACAATCGTATACGATTCTGGATCTCGACATGATTATGGCGCTTTGGAGCCGGCGACGTGAACATCATTCATGAGAAAAGTTCATACAAAATTCAAGAATTTCAATGGTTTCGATTATTGAGTGGGGTACAGGGAGGTGTAATCGGTTTGAAATCTTTACTAATTGAGTTGAAATTGAACCCGAAAAACTCAATCCACACTTCGAACATCTCTGATTCTCTCTTCTTTCGCTCCCCAATCTCCTTGGCGGCGCTCTTTCCATTTCCATTTCCAACCTCAAACCACCGTTAAATGGAACCCAACAATTCAATCAATCAAATCGGCAATCACATCGACGATGATGGTGATCAGAACTCATTTCCAAGCCACCGTTATTAGATCATCACCTATTCAAGAAAGAGAAAACACTCTCAATCTCAGGTAATCACACTAATCGATTCAACACAAGTAAACCCTCTTTCGGAATCATCAGTTCTAGGGCTTGTTCTCCTTGCTCATACGTTCTCATATGATATTCAAAACCTCACTAAGTCTCTCCTTCTCAAAATCCTCGCAAGATTGCCCCTGAAATCAATTTTTAGGTTCAAATGTGTTTGAAAACACTAGCTAGATTTAATTTCTCAGTCTTCATTTTCCTGTTTCTATTGCTCGCATATGCTCACAGCAAGCGCATCGTCATCATCCTTACCTCAAAATTCTCAATCCTTTGCTCTTTCAAAAAAAGTAAGCAGGTATTTCTGTATGTTCTTGTAGTCTCTTTACTTTCTGCTTGTATTGATAATATTGAACACATGTTTTGAGAATAGAATATTAAACCCTAGATTCTGGAAACTTGCAGAAAAGGAAGGAGATGAGCTATGCACTCCAAGTGTTCGAAGAAATGCTTAAAAGAAGAATCTTACCTAATTCATACCTTATAACATTACCTGATGTACACAAGACCAAGTGATATGGTACCTAATCACACCTTGCACTCGAATGCATACAGGGAAAGCCTGTATTTATTCTTTTTCTTAATTTGTTGGAGATGGTAATTAAGGATCGTTCTTGTGAACATTCCTTCTTTTCAGGCTGTAGATTATCACAACTAAGAAATAGTTAAACTAAATTTTGTTACGTGAAACTAGGTATGTTCTTAAATTTCCTTTTTATAAACTTGGTTACATTGGTTGATCTGGTTTTTTTTCATGATCTTATCTAATTTGTGCTCTTGTAGTGCCCATGCACTTCCACCTTCATATCGGTCACTCATGACAACTGATGATTCAAGGATTCTTGATTTCTATGTTGATGGTATGTCCCATTCTAAGCTGTCTGATAGATAAATTTTGTTGCTTAATATCATTATGAACACTATTGATTATATACATATGTTGTTGTTTATACTCAGATTTTGATGTCGACACAGATGGAAAAAGATTTATTTGGCAGGTTAGGGGATATGATTATTGTTCCAAAAGCCTATGGATCCCTTCAACAGCCATGTTTAATATGCCTATAATTTTCTTATGTTTCAAAAATATCTCTTTTGTAAGGTATCTGCAAGTTTCCTTTTATTGATGAAGAGCGCTTTCTTGATTCAACAAAAATGATTAAGCAGGAACTGACTGTACGTAAGGCTGAATTATATACAGGACTTTCAAACATTTGACAAGGAATCTAATTAACATGGTCTTTTATCTTCAGAAAGAGGAAGCTGAAAGAAATGCTGAGAATGTCGACAATTAGTTCCTACACATTTTAGAAAATCTTGCCTTGCGGATTATCACTTCCTTTAACAATGAAGGCTCCATCGAGCAAAATACATGCTTAAGGTTGTGTTCTCCATTGTTATAATGCAGTGATTATTCTTTTTCCTAATGTAAATATTTTCTTCTCTTGTTTCAATTTCAGTGGAGAATTAATATCATATGTTTGTTGGGGTTACATTGAGCAAAACAGTAGGCGGTAGGCTGATCGCATCCACCCTAGTCCAAGTATCTTTTCCACACACACACACATACACCCTAAACTTTAAAGATGACTAGAATTAATATTTCATGTAGATGACTTTTTTTTTGTTAAATTGCCTTTTCTCACGAAAGATCCCATCTCTCCAACGGATCAATGGATGACCACAATCGTGGTTCGGGGCAGGTTGTGCTTTTTACTTGTTTTTTTGGAAAGTTGATTACCCTTTCTATTTTTTCATTAATTTTCTGCTTTTGTTTTCTGTTGCTTGCAGATAATGGATGGAACCCATATCAATATAGATGTAACTGCACTTGGGGCTATAATTGCTTTGGGTCTAATGTACTTAAAGGTAACTCTTTGGCAGGAAGGATGACTATATATATTTGTTTATGATTTTATGTCAGCTCTGTTCTCAAGATTTACAACTTTGAAAAAATATTCTAATGACAGACTAAATTGCAAGTGATTCTATCCAGGCTTTGTATCTCATAAACACATTTCGAATTGCAATATGTGAGGCCCCACTTCATAATGCTCCATGCCATTTCCAATAATTTAATAATGTGGAGCAGGTACTGCTATTTAAAATTCATATGCTACATTAATATTCATGCTGGTTATATGTAAAGAGTAAGAGATCTCTTTAAACACCTTGCATGTGTTTGTAGGATTCATCCATCAGAAGATTGGATTCAGGGTTAGATACCCAAAGTAGTCTTGAATGGCATCAAAGGATTCATCCATCAGAAGATTGTGAGTACATCTCATCAAGAGACTAGTGATTACTTTTCTGATGAATCAAGACGTATACATTGCACAAAATGTGACCTAATGCATATATGGAAGTTGAAAAGCTGCTGACAGTGGCATACACTGTTGGCCTCCTTGGAATTGTAAAGCTGCTAACTGTGGCATAGACTGCTGAACACTTAGACTTTGAAAAGCTGACTGGTGGTCACATGGAAGTTGAAAAGCTGACTGTGGCAACTACTGCTGCTGTTGGACACCTGGAAGTTGAGAAGCTGATTGTGGCATAGATTGGTGTCCACCTAGACGTTGAAAAGCTAACTGTGGCATAGGTTGCTGCTGCTGGACACCTTGAGGTGGAAAAGCTAACTGTGGCATAGGCTGCTTCTGCTGAAAGACTAGATGCTTGACCATTTTGAGAAGGAAAAGCAGTTTGCGAGGGTCCAGGTGGAGGCAATATATCAGCTAAAAATGTCAACAGTTGAATCAAAATCAAAAGTATCCCCAAATCCCCCTGACCCTGACATTGGGTCAACTGAAAATGATGGTGGTTCAGCAACAGTTGTAGTGAAGGGTGATGTTGGTGGTTAAGCTGAAAATCCATCAGTAGAAGGAACAGCTTTGAAAGGACCATCACCAAACGGATCATCAAATTCCTGCAATCAATGCATAAAGAGTGTAAATTTACAACACAAACAAACTATCAATATGTGTGTGTAGAATCCAGCTTTTAAGACACTCACGCACCCGACTTGTCGATGAGGTATCGAAGGTGAGATAAGGATTAGTATTTGCTGGAGGATGAACTTTAGTGGTTATAGATGAAGTCGATGTTACAAGAGCCAAAGCATTTGAAGAAGAGAAAGACTCTGATAGAGAACCAAACAAATCCTCCATCTCTCCACCACCTGATCCTTGCAGGGCAAACGCAAGGGCAGGAGCAGGAACAGCACCACGGGGATCAAAAAAGTCAAACCCATCGTTTTCATTGTTGATTGTCACTGCAGGTGGTGGCAGCGTAGTGGTAACTAGAGATGGTGTGGCGGCGGCAGCTGGTGGTGGTGGAGCAGTTGCTGCCGGAATTTCTTGATGGTTAATGTTCACCAGTCCTTAAAATGCTTACAAGTTAGACTAGATTCCATTACTTTATATATATATATATATATATATATATATATATATATATATATATTACAATTTACAAGTAAATAAATCTTTTGACTTATTAATTAATTAATTTACCTCTTGGTATCAACATGGCTATGACCGTTACTCACAACATCTTCATAACTAGGAGGCCCACCAACATTTTGTCAAGATGACCTTGGTTCAAGCCCCCTGCCCTCACCACTAAAAAAGAAAATTTTATTTCAATGTATTGTGCATATATATATATATATATATATATATATATATATATATATATATATATATATATATATATATATATATATATATATATATATATATATATATATATATATAACGAGGGTATTTTGGTCTTTTAATCAAAAAGCAGATTCCTTCGACCCTCTAAATTACCTTCCATCTGGAGAAACATCCTTCAACTATAGCACCCAGATAACCATTTCTTGCTATAACAGTAGCATAGTTATGATTCAATTCACGAATCCAACAATTTAATCTAATTAAACTTTTATCAGATCAGAAGTTCCTGTAAGTTCAGGAGAGTAATGCAAACAATTGTCACACTTGGAAATGCTTTGAACCAAGGAATAACAAGAGGTCAATATTTTCATTTGTTTATTTTATGTTATTAAATATAATAATATTTTGTTATAGTTGATTTTGACTTTGACTTTGACTTTGATTAATTTGGTGTCATTTTAGGCGCTGCTATTTGGTTCAGATTTGATTAATATGTTGTATGGAAAATAATTAAATTTTAAAATAACAAGATAATGTTGTGGATAATTAATTAATTTTTGGTGCTTGTTGACAAACTACCTGAACTCCTTCATTTCTCCAAGGATCTTGACAGTTTGGAACCTGCATCAAGGGTGGTGATCACAATTAATCTTATTCAAATATTTAGAAATTTAAAACATGTGTAAATGTAATTAAGAATTTATTGATTATTTATTATTTTTCAGGTACAATTAAAATATTTGGCAGAGAAAATGCAAGCTATTAGTAAAGGACTTGAAAAAGTTGTCCAGGAATTGTCAATGGCTGAAAATGATGGACTTGTCTTTGAAAAATTTCTCAAATTAAGAGTAATCAGTACACAACCGTTTATGTAGGCAACCTTAGCCCTGAAGAAGTACTTTTTCTACAAATATTGCTTAAGGTAGTGGAGGGCCTTTATGTAATGTGATGGATCAACCTCTTTTAAAGTTTCATCTACATCTAGTTTTATTCTTCTGACATGCTTTTTGTATTTGGTTTAACAGCTGAGGATCATAATCAAACAAAAGCCTTGTGTTGGTGTAGGGCCTTTATGTAATGCACAACAGGTTTCCATGATGGCATGAAAGTGGTATTAAGTATTTGCATTTTTATTATATTATACCTCTCACATTTTCCCAAATTACCCCTTCCTCTACAATGTTTTTTTTTGTTTCTGTGTATTTTGTGCATTAGGTAAAGTTGATGGAAGAAAGGAATATGAAGCCACTTGATTTAAATCTTGCAGCATTATCAGCAAGATGCAGACTTGGAGTTGAATTTGGCTAAGTCATTATTAAGTGAGATGGGCCAATGTACAATTGCATATCCATATAATCAGCTGTTTGGAACATTACTTTTAAAGAATTATGAAAGGCAAGATGCAACTTTACTTAGTTGGAACTTGATGTACATAGTAGATTAGATGCAAATTTATATATTGTAAGAAATAGAATTATCTGACATTAAATTTATGCAATGGATTCTATTTTTTGTATATGATATTTTATTTTCTATTATGAAACATTAAATAAAAATTTAATTTGAAAATAATTAAATCTATAAATAATATTTTTTTTAAACATTTAAAATTATGATACGCAAAAATGTGTGTCATCTTCATTTATGACATGGTCTTTCTTGATAGGGGCTTTTTTGATACGCATTGCGTGTCATTAACACGCGCGTCGTAAGGTTATGACACGCGAATGCGTGTCGTCTTCCTTTATGACAGGGCCTTCCTTGATACGCATTGCGTGTCGTAAATGCGCGTCGTAATTGCGCGTCATAAATGAGCGTCGTAAATGCGCGTCGTCTTTCTTTATGACAGGGCCTTCCTTGACGCGCATTTGCGCGTCGTCTGAGCCTTTTACGACGCGCAATGAGCGTCGTAAAAGGCTGTTTTTCTTGTAGTGTAATGACCTGCTAAACAACCCTAAACAAGATCCTATGAATTAGGAATAAATATCCTAGTCTAAAGAGATAACTAAACAACTCGATAATAATCCTTATTTTACTAAAAGACTCAAAATAACTTTCCTAATTATTGTTTTGCTTTAAAGTTAGTATACTTCTACATTTGGTAAAACATACTAAACTATCCTGGGTGGGGTATGATATTCATGATCCTTCATTGTGATCTGACCATAAGTAAGTGGTGTCGTTAACATCATATTCTTGAACACTAATCTAGTCTTTTGTGTTTCCCTTAATGTTTAACAATAAGGTTTTCAAGCTTTCATAAACATTTTCTTTGATATGCATAACGTCTGGACAACGAAAAACTAACAAGTATTCATCTAGTAACTATGATCCATATATAGTTTCATGAAAAAATATTTTGATTCAATAAGTTTCAAAATAAATATTCCTATGATATTCACCTTCTCAACATTGTTTCAGATTTTCAATTCTACTTAAATATAAGGAAATATTAAGTTCTCATCTGGAAGTTACCTTCGAATGTTTAATTTATTATGCGCACGAAAGATGAAACGGAAATGATTGATGATATCTATAATTCCAGGTGACATTTGGAAGGCTACAACCAGACTAAGACAACTTCAGTTGTTGAGGAGGCTAAACCTTTGCAATGGTCTATGTCAGTCACAACTTTAGACTCTATTCAACTTTTATGTAATGTGACAACCTGAAATTTATTCTGTCACTATAACCCGTTTCCGTCACTAAACCCGTCTTTATCAAATTGTTCCGTTAACATTTTGAATTAGGCTATTTAAATTGAGACTTTTATTGTGACTTCATGAGTGTCCAAATGATTTAGAAAAACGTGAAACACCCTCGATATTCTTTTTAAAAGTTTCTAATTCACGACCACATCGGGTTACCAACATTAAATCGGGTACGACCATAAGCCCCATTTAACGTCGATATCGGGTAGATTTCCACCGGGCCGCAAAGTCGAACCCTATATAAGGGTGAGTGGACTTCCATTTGAAGCTTTTCCACTCTAAATACCCTCTCTCTCACTACTCTCTCTCTATAACTCAAATTTGATCCAAAAACACCTCATTCAAGCTCCAAACTTGTAAGTAATCTATCCTAACTTGTTGTTTAGCTTGTTTAGCATGCAAATCCGTGTTTAAATCATCCAAAAGTATCAAAAACATGTATTTACAGCCCTGGAACACTCCAAAACCGTAACCACCCATAAATGGGGTTTTGAAGCCCCAAAACCGTTCCAAATCACTTCTAGTGCTTAGGTATGACTTAGGGACTTGCATGAATGAACTTAGGACACCAAAATCTTGTCATTTGGGGAGTAAACATGAGTTTACGATGCAAGAACATTCTTTTATCGTAAACCCTCCATCATAGGCCGTAAACACCATTTAAGGTGTTAAACTTCCCCTTAAACATCTCCTATGGCTTGGGGTAATATCAAGAATCAACCACCATCGAAGTAGGGAACTTAAACTTCAAAGAAACCATAACCTTAGGAGATTACGGCCATAAACCCCCCAAGGATTGGTCCCTTGGCCATAAACTACTCTAAGGAGGTCAAATGGTGCCCTAACTTCCTTCCATGGCTCGTATATTGGACTAAAATCATGTGTGCTTAACCTAGATCCATCAAAACATGAAGTGAGGGGACAAGTAAGGGTTTACATCCGTAAACTCCCATCAATGGTCTATTTGAAGACTTAGTCACTTCTTATGCCCTAGAATTGAACCTAGCCTAATTCCATAAGTGTTGTAAGACCTTTGAGCATCCAAGAACACACCACCCATGAATTTACGGCTGTAAACTCATGGGGCTATGGTCTATCAACCATAAACTCTTCTAAGAGTTTATTCTTGAAGAGAAAACTCCATATCCAGACCCTACACCCCCTTAGATGCAACCCGTATCATTCCTAACACTTGAGATAAAGTGATTTCGAGCCTCAGAGTGTATTATTTTACTTAATTACTAGTTCAAAGTCTAATTAGATACAATTATGTATCTCCTCATGTTACATAGGATCCTCACGCGTGTTTAAGCCCTAAACTGACACTTAGCATCCAACCCGACACATTTCTCGAATGGTGAGTTCATACCCCTACTGCTTTTTCTGTGTTTTTCATGTTTTGTCACACCCCAAAACCATGAATGGTGGAAACATTCTGGGGTGGAGGACGTCATGTACACTATCACAACAAAGAATAGTAGTAAACAAGCAACAACATCATCCATCGCATTAATAATATAGTTTCATACATGTGTGTTCTGTCAAAGTTATAGACACCAAAAATATACATATCAAAATAAAAGATGAGTCTTGAACAAACTCCATCTTATCAAAAGTCTGGCACCTGTACATGTCTAGTGGTAACCTGAGAATACAAGTTATTTTGAAAGCGAGTATCAGCTTAATGCTGGGTGAGATCATAAGTATATCAATGTCTGAGTTTATATAAAAATGTTTGTAAGATGTTTTGTACAATGTTTTGTATAATGTTTGAACTCTCCAAGAAAACCCTATGTTTCCTACTAACTGTAGCCTTCTACCAAGGCATCTCGTGTCTGTGTGTATGTCTCTTGTTAGAGTATGTATTTTCCCAATTCTGACTATCATTAACTAAAAATATAGTTAATACATTACCGTGCATCGTGTGAATATTCACGAAGTGAATGTAATGGGAAAATATTATCGTACCGTAGTATTTGTAATAAGTGACTACCGTGGTACTAACTACCTTAAAACAAAAGGTGTTCCAAGCAACATGTGATCGACCTGTATCCGGCTACCGACTCTAGTAAAACGACGATGTAAGACACCTTAAGAAATGACATTTGGCACCCGTAGACTTGCAAGTCCCACTGTAGCGAGCAACAAGTTGAAGGATAGTCAATCCAGTATAGATCTATATGCAAACCCATACGCTCCTCAATTAAGGAGATTCGGGATACAAGAGCGGTCATGGCAGGAAGTGCCATGACCCACTCAATGGTTCACATAACTGCATGTGTGTATATGTAATGAATGTGCTAACTGAAAGTGTAATCTTTCTCTGTCTAGCCTATATGTACTGAAATGTTCTACGTGTACTAGCTGTAATTTATGTTCGCTCTATCTAGCATGTATAGTAATGTACTGTGTGTACTAGTTGTAATGTATGTTATTTCTTTATCTAGCATGTATAGTCATTGTATGTTTCATTGTTCTAATAATAGTATTAGTATCCTCCTGTGCTACCCCTATGGTAAATTACTAGTGATGTAACTAGTACGTATGAACATGGAAGTATACCCTTGCTACCTAAGGGTACTAAATGAACTGGAAGAACCTTTATGACTATATATGTACACATGATATATAACTAATATTTAAACGACCATCGGACGGGTACCCATATCCCACCAGAACACATCTCAACAACGAAAAGGAAATAGGGCGGGCAGGCCTTCCTACGCCTTTTACACATTTCTTATATAACTATACATATATAGACATGCATTTGATAATAAGTATAAAAGATTTTAAGTAAAATTATTTGATAAGTAAAAGAGTTTGTAAAACAATTTTGAAGCAATACAGTTTGATAAACAGTTTGAACAGTAAGAAAATCACTGGTTTTGTAGTTATTAATCACATCTGATTGATGTAATAACTATAAGTATTCAACTTGTATCCCCCCATAAAGCATTTAAAAAACATTTAAATCATTGATTAAGGGGTATGAACTGACCTGTAGTGAGTGGATTGGATTGAAGTGTCAGATTACGATGCTAGGTGACAAGTGGAGACTTGTACACATACAACGAGCCTAGTTATCATATAATCAATATATAAATAACTAATTAGGCACTTTATCTCTAATAATATAAGTTAATACACTCTAGAACATGGTAACACTTTGTATAAGTGTTATAAGCCTTAAGGATTTTATCTAAGTTGTTGTAGGACAAGGCTAGTGGTTTTAGGGTTTCAAAGGACCCCATTCTTGAGTATACTCCACAAGAACCAACACAAAAGGAGTTTACGGTTTTAAACCCTTGATTTTACGGCTGTAAGATCCTAAGCCTTAGGTTATTTTGTGCTTTGAAGCTTTACATGTTCCCTAGAAGCATTCCTACTTGATGGATTAATCCTTGGAAGGGTTTAGGGCATTAATACACTCCTTTGAGTAGTTTATGGCCCCAAGACCATTTCCTTTTGGGTTTACTATCGTAAACCCATATGGAAATGGTATTTTTATGTCTTTAAGTCTCATGCTCATCTAGGATAGGTTTTGAGACAATTATTAAGGCTAGTGAAGGCCTTAGGCACAGTTTGGTACCCATCATTGGTGTTCACGGCCCAAGGACCAAAACCCTTAGAGATTTTGGCTGTAATCTCTCTTTGGGATGGGTTTTCGATGATTTCAAGTCCTTAAATTAACTAGGAGTAAATCAAGGATAGTGTCCAAGGCTTTTGGAGGGTTTAAAGCATCTTTTGACCCTTGAGTTTGGAGTTCACGATCCAAGAACTGCTTGGGTCGTGAACACCTTACTCTTGGTGTTTTAGGGTGTTTTCTAGTCCTATATACAATAAGATACGAGTCTAAGCTAGTTTCATATCAAGAGGAAATGACTAGGCACTCATTTGTCCCTTATAAAAGGGTTTACGGTCCAAGATGTTATTAGGCTGTTAACTCTTAAATCTTGTTGTTTTGATATTATTTCTATGTTATTAAGAACATATTAAGCTCTATAATACAACTAGATGGAAGCACTCACGTTTTGGGACAAAAGTCCGAAGATCCGTGAGTGAGAATTCGGCTTTTCTCTAGTTGAAAATGGAACAAATGAAATAATATGGCTAACAATCATATATATACTCCTGGAATTTTTGGCAGAAAATATTTTATTTAGGCAGTGAACTCTAATATCATGAAGTTTTGAAATAACAGAGTTGCACAAAACCCAAGTGCATCCTCTCTCCTGTTATCTCTGTAAGTGTAAATCCTGAAATACTCAAACTTATACCAAAAGTCTAAAAATTTACTGCAACTGTTCTAACTTCTAATGACTTGATATTGTTTGTACAGAATAGAAATTTCGGGTTGTCAAATCATCCCCTCCTTAGAATTAATTTCGTCCAGAAATTAGAATTTAAGAAAATACATAGTTATACATAACTAAGTAAAAAGATGAGGATATTTCAGTTTCATCTGATCCTCTCGCTCCCAAGTGATTTCAGGTCCTCGTTTTGCATTCCAGCGAACCTTCACTATCGGGATACGACTTTGTTTCATTTGCTTGACCTCTCGGTCCATGACCTCTACTGGTTTCTCCCCGAAGTTGTGGCTCTCGTTGATCTTGATCTCGTCAAGTGGAATGACAAGAGTCTTGTTGGACAGACACTTTTTCAAGTTTGATACATGGAAGGTAGAGTGTACGTTATTGAGCTCGTGCGATAAGTTAAGTTTGTAAGCGATAGGGCCGATTCTTGCGAGAATCTCGAAAGGCCCAATGTTCCTTGGATTTAGATTTCCACGCTTTCCGAAGTGTATCAAGCTCTTCCAGGGTGAGACCTTTAATAGAACATGGTCACCCACCTGGAATTCCAATGGTTTCCTACGTTTATCAGCGTAGCTTTTCTGTCAGTATCTGGAGGCTTACAATCGTTCACGGATCTGAACGATCTTCTCTGTCATTTCCCGTATGATTTTTGGACCTGTGAGAGTGCTTTTAGGAACTCGTCCTGTAGCTAACTGGGTATCACCCATCTCAGCCTAGCACAGAGGGGATCTGCACTTTTGGCCATAGAGGGCCTCGAATGGAGCAACCTTTATGCTTGTGTGATAACTGTTATTACAGGAAAATTCGACAAGGGGTAAATGAGTATCTCATGCTTTCCTAAAGTCGATCACACAGGCTCGAAACATATCTTCCAAGGTTTGGATAGTTCTCTCACTTTGCCCGTCAATCTGTGGATGGTAGGCTGTACTCATGTCCAGCCTAGTTCCTAAAGAACTTTGTAGCGACTGCCAGAACCTCAAAGTGAACCTACTATCTCTGTCTGAGATAATGGATAAGGGAACACCGTGCAGTTGTAAAGTCTCCCTAATATAAGTTCTTATAAGCTTCTCCATCTTGTCTATTTCTTTGATCGGCAGGAAGTGTGCAGACTTGGTCAATGTATCGACGATGACCCATATGGTATCAAGTCCACCCGTTGTCTTGGGCAACTTGGTTATGAAATCCATAGTAATCCGCTCCCACTTCCATTCCGGTATCTCCGACTGATGTAGTAGACCGGAGGGTTTGTGGTATTCGACCTTGACCTTGGCGCAAGTAAGGCATTTACTCTCGAAGGTAGCAATATCTGCTTTCATGTTAGGCCACCAGTATAACTTTTTGAGGTCCAAATACATCTTATCTGATCCAAGGTGCACGGAATAACGAGTGTTGTGCGCCTCGTTCATTAACAAGTCTCTGAAACCACCTAGGTTCGTGGTCAAGATCTGGTCCATGAAATAATAAGCTCCTCCACCCTTCACCTCCAAGTTCTTATCCATCCCTCTTAGGGATTCACCCGCCACATTTTCAGGCTTCAAAGCATCGAGTTGAGCCCCCTTAATTTCTGTGGACAAATGTGAATGGATAGTCATAGTCAATGATTTGAATCTACGACCAGAATATTCTTTCCGACTTAGGGCGTCAGCTACTACATTGGCTTTACCCGGATGATAACGAATTTCGCATTCGTAGTCACTGAGTAGGTCGACCCATCGTCGTTGTCTCATGTTGATCTCCTTTTGGTCGAAAATGTGTTGTAGGATTTTGTGGTCCGTAAAGATAGTGCTCTACGTACCATATAGGTAATGTCTCCAGATCTTCAGAGCAAACACAACTACTCCTAGTTCAAGATCGTGGGTTGTGTAGTTGACCTCATGTGTCTTCAGCTGTCTCAAGGCATAGGCGATGACCTTACCTCGCTGCATCAGAACACATCTGAGCCCTTGATTTGATGCATCGCAATAAACTACGAAGTCTTCTATCCCTTCTCGGAGGGATAGTACTGGTGCACAAGGCTCGTTTGAGCGTTTGGAACGCTCTCACTTGCTTCTCTTCCCAGTCAAAGGCCACACCCTTCTGGGTCAGTGTTGTAAGAGGTTTCGCTATGCGGGAGAAGTTCTGAATGAGCTTGTAATAGTAGCCAGCAAGGCCTAGAAATTGATGAATTTTTGTAGGCATCTTCGGTGCGGACCAGTTCTCAATGGCTTTGATTTTGGAAGGGTCTACGTGTATTCCCTTTTTGCTAACCATGTTCCCCAAGAATTCGACTCGTCGAATCCAAAATTCGCATTTCAAGAACTTCGCGTAGAGCTTCTCCGTCCGTAATGTTTTAAGGACTTGTCGCAGATGTTGACTATGCTCCTCCTTACTACGAGATTAGATAAGTATGTCATCAATGAAAATGATAACGAACTGATCCATGTAAGGAAGACACACTTGATTCATTAAGTCCATGAATACAGCGGGCGCGTTTGTTAATCCGAACGGCATCACTACGAATTCATAGTGCCCATAACGAGTTCGGAAGGCTGTCTTCGGAACATCCTACCCTAGCACTCGTAGTTGGTGATATCCAGATCTTAAGTCAATTTTTGAAAAGAAGTTCGCCCCTTGAAGTTGATCAAATAAGTCGTCGATCCTAGGCAAATGATAACGATTTTTGACGGTCAGCTTGTTGAGCTCCATGTAGTCGATGCACATACGAAATGATCCATCTTTCTTCTTGACGAACAACACTGGAGCTCCCCAGGGTGAGAAGCTTGGTCTTATAAAGCCTTTGTTGAGGAGTATGTTAAGTTGATCGGATAGTTCTTACATCTCTGCAGGTGCTAGACGATAGGGCGATATGGCTATGGGGGTAGCCCCTGGAACTAAGTCGATTCGGAACTCGACTTGACGTTGCGGAGGTAATCCTGGGAGTTCTTCTGAAAAGATGTCGGGAAAGTCGCGTACTACTGGAATGTTCTGAATGTCTTTCGTTTCTTGGCTCACATCGACCACATGAGTAAGGAATACACGACATTCTTTTCGCAAGAATTTCTGAGCTTGAATGCTCGAGATGATACGAAGGTTCATGTCGGGTTTATCACCGTATACTATTAGGGTTTCGCCAGACGGTAGATTTAGGCGAACAACCTTTTCGTAACACATGATGTCGGCACGATGAGAAATCAACCAATCCATGCCGATAATGACGTCAAAACTTTTAATTGAGACAGGCATGAGGTCGATCGAAAATGAATGGTTATCCAATTTTAGGGTACACCCTATGAATATATTGTTAGTTCTCTCTGTCTTGCCATTACCCATTTCTACAGTGAACGATTCTTTAAGTGCTCATGATTTTTGCTTAAGTAATTGAGCAAATTTTTGGTTCACAAAACTTCTCTTCGCTCCACTATAAAAAAGAATGCATGCATAAGCGTTATCGAGGAGAAATGTATTAGTGACCACTGTGGGGTCGACAACCTCTTCCTCATGGCCTATAGCCAGAACTCTTGCCGCTCCACCGGGAAACCCTGCCTTCGGGCAGTTTCTTTTGAAGTGGCACAGCTCGCCACATCCGTAGCAAGTTTGGCCCACTCCAACACTGGGGACTTGGTTGATTGGCTTCTCCGTAGCTTTACATAAACGGGCAGTGTGTCCCTTCGTGTTGCAGTTCATACAATGTATTTCCTGGCAGGCGCTGATGTGATGGAAGTTGCATTTGTTGCACTTGGGCAAACTTCCAGAATACTGCTTTACCGGAGCAGTAGCGGCAGGTGCTATCGCAGCATGCACTGCCACAACCTGCTGCTTTTTGGCAACCTTAGCTTTCTTCTTGTCATCCTAGAACTTCCGCTTGGAGTCAGCGGTTCTTACAAGTTCTGAGATGGCTAGGGTACTTGTTGTGGCCGGGGTACGAACCCCATGGTCTATGAGCCGCTGTGCCAATCGCTTGGCACTATCAAATGTAGTGGGGTGTGATGCCAAAACATTTCGCTGGTATGGGGGCACCAGTCCCCATATGTATCTCTCGATCTTCTTTCCCTCTGAAGGAATCATGTTGGGACAGAGGGCCACCATTTCACAGAACCTGGCGGTGTAGGCAACTACGTTGGAGCCCTTCATGGTTAGGCTCCAAAGCTCTTCTTCCAGCTTTTGGATCTCGCCCCTCGGGCAGTATTCCTCAATCATGAGGTCTTTCAAAGTTTCCCAGTCCATCGCATTAGCCACTATAAGAGATAGTGTCTTAACATGGCCATTCCACCATGTTAGGGCTTTAGTTTCGAAGGTGCAAGCAGCGTACTTCACCTTGCTCTCCTCGGGACAAGAGCATATTTCGAAATCTGATTCGGTTTTTTCTAACCATTGTGAGAGGGCAATGACTATGACAATCCCTTTAAAGGATAATGGCTTGCAGTTAGTGAAGTCCTTATAGGAGCACTCTCTCGAACGCACAGGAACTTCAACTTGAACAGACTGAATAGGGGTTCCTCCTCCAGTGGAACCAGATGAATGATATTGAGCCATGGCTATAGCCACAGCCGCAGCTACGGCAACATTTAGAGCTATCGTGTCGAACTGAGGAGTAGGTGGTTGAGGAGGTGGAGGAGGTGGTGTTTCGTTAATAGGGTTTCTCCTTGGATTTCTGCGAGGCGGCAACTTTGATCTATAAGTTTATGAAGATGAAGACAATGATAAGAATTTAATGGAAGAATTGATGAGAATGACTCATGGACTAACTCCTCATAGCTCAACAATACAATTGAAGGTAGATCTAGAACTAATAGATGATCACATTTGGATAATAATTCCCATAAGATTAGGTACCTGCCAATATTACTGGGATTACAGATGTAACAAGTTCAGGAAAAATGGCCTACAGTAGGAGGCCTTACATCAACCAAAATGGGAAAATTTTGATAGAATTACAACCTAACAAAGACCTAACAGGCCTATGATTTACAAAGATAGGGAATTAGACCAAAGTTTTACATAACTAGGTTATATCCAAAAGAGAGAAGTTGATGAGAATCTATCAGCGACAAGAACCACCAGAGTGAGTTCTTGATCCCGACAGGAGGTGTTCTATGTCCCTCACGCGCCCATCAGCTCTTACTTGCTGAGCTCGAAGTTCTTTGACTTCATCTCGGGTTTCAATGAGTTCCCTTCGAAGAGAAGCATTGTGAACCAGAGTCCTTTTGCGAGCATACTCTAGTTGGCTAATGCGGACAGTGTTAACGCCAGAGTTGGCGTCAATCTCCAATACTCGATTGATAGTTTATTGACCCAGTATCATGTACTGAGAAATCCTACGAACCATGAAAGGTAGGACCCTGTCACTAGAACCTACCTCAGTGAGGTTGTAGAAACTTCTGTCTCCATTGTAGGGAATGGGTTGACCCTATTCCTGGCTCCATGTATTCAAGTTTTTTGCCCATAGATATGCGGGTCCTTGAAATGTGGGTCAGGGGTTGTTATTCGGGGCTTGACCGACTTGAGGTAGGTTGTTGACTTCGGGCTCGGAGTCAGATCCATACGAGAAGCCTTTTGCTTCATGATCATCCAAAGGGATTTGATGCTCATCATCGGACTATGCTTCAAGCCATCCAGCATTGTCGTTGGGTGGAAAGTACAGGTCATCATGATGATGGAATCCATCCATGATATCTATGTGAGAAAAGGGGTAAGGAAATAATTAATAGACGGACCAAATAGATAATTATAAGGTGATCTTTATCAGTTAATCCAATACTTGTCTAGAGCATACTAATAAAGACCTTTAGTTCTCAGATAAGTAATTATAGGAACACAAAATACTCCTATATTATTTTAAGTTTAATGTTATGTTCTACTCTTCTTATTGTGGTAGTGTTATTAAGATTTTAGACTTGTTGCAACCACACAACTACACTTAGGCACATGCAAGTCAACCCTCGGATAATATAGTTGATCAAGCTATATCTTCCCATTTTTGACTATATGTCTCTAAATCCACCTGTGTTGCCCAACAATCGTAATTCTTTTGTACTGTCCTAGTGACACTGATTTATTATGAATGTAGACATGTATACTTAATTAAATATTTTATTATTTAAAAGTATAAACTATTTATCAGAGTATTTTAATCCCGCTTGTGTTTATAGTTCGCATATCTTTTATGGGCTGATACACTAAATTCACTATAAACAATGCTCTGATACCAATCTATCACACCCCAAAACCATGAATGGTGGAAACATTATGGGGTAGAGGACATCATGTATAGTATCATAACAATGAATAGTAGTAAACAAGCAACAACATCATCCGTTGCATTAATAATATAATTTCATACATGTGTGTTATGTCAAAGTTATAGACACCAAAAATATACATATCAAATTACATGATGAGTCTTGAACGAACTCCATCTTCTCAAAAGCCTGGCACCTGTACCTGTCTAGTGGTGACCTGAGAATACAAGTTATTTTGAAAGCGAGTATCAGCTTAATGCTGGTGAGATCATAAGTATATTAATATCTGAGTTTTTATAAAAATGTTTGTAAGATGTTTTGTACAATGTTTTTTATAATGTTCTGTATAATGTTTGAACTCTCCTAGAAAATCGTGTCTTTCCTACTAACTGTAGACTTCTACCAACGCATCTCATGTCTGTGTGTATGTCTCTTGTTAGAGTATGTGTTTTCCTAATTCTGACTATCATTAACCAAAAATATAATTACTACATTACCGTGCATCGTTTGAATATTCACGAAGTGAATGTAATGGGAAAATATTATCGTACCGTAGTATTTGTAATAAGTGACTACCGTGTTACTAACTACCTTAAAAAAAGGTGTTCTAAGTAACATCTGATCGACCTGTATCCTGCTACCGACTCTAGTAAAACGACGATGTATGACGCCGTAATAAATGACATTTGGCACCCATAGACTTGCAAGTCCCACTGTAGCGAGCATCAAGGTGTAGGATAGTCAATCCAATGTAGATCTATACACAAACTCATACAATCCCCAATTAAGGAGATTCGGGATACAAGAGCGATCATGGCAGGAAGTGCCATGACCCGCTCAATGGTTCACATAAATTCATGAGTGTATATATAATGAATGTGCTAACTAAAAGTGTAATCTTTCTCTGTCTAGCCTGTATGTATTGAAATGTTCTGCGTGTGCTTGCTGTAATGTATGTTCTCTCTATCTAGCATGTATAGTAATGTACTGTGTGTACTATCTTTAATGTATGTTATCTCTTTATCTAGCATGTATAGTAATGTACTGTGAGTACTACTCGAACTGACTCATTAATGAACTGACTCATTGTATGTTTCATTATTCTAATAATAGTATTAGTATCCTCCTGTGCTACCCCTATGGTTACTTACTAGTGATGTACCTGGTATGTATGAACATGGAAGTATACCCTTGGTACCCAAGGGTACTGAATGAACAGGAAGAACCTTTATGACTATATATGTACACATGATATATAACTAATATTTAAACGACCTTCGGACGGGTTCCCGATATCCCACTAGACCACATCTCAACGGCGAAAAGGAAATAGGGCGGGCAGGCCTTCCTACGCCTTTTAAACATTTCTTATATAACTATACATACATAGACATGCACTTGATAATAAGTATAAAAGAGTTTAAGTAAAAGTATTTGATAAGTAAAAGAGTTTGTAAAACAGTTTTGAAGCAATACAGTTTGATAAATAGTTTGAAAAGTAAGAAAATCACTAGTTTTTTAGTTATTAATCACATGTGATTGATGTAATAACTATAAGTATTCAACTTTTATCCCCCCATAAATCATTTAAAAACATTTAAATCATTGATTAAGGGGTATGAACTCACATGTAGTGAGTGAATTGGATTGAAGTGTCGGATTACGATGCTAGGTGACAAGTGCAGACTTGTACACACACAACGAGCCTAGTTATCATATAATCAATATATAAATAACGACTTAGGCACTTTATCTCTAGTAATATAAGTTATGACACTCTAGAACATGGTAACACTTTGTATAAGTGTTATAAGCCTTAAGGATTCCATCTAAGTTGTTGTAGGACAAGGCTAGTGGTTTTAGAGTTCCAAAGGACCCCATTCTTGAGTTTACTCCCCAAGAACCAACACACAAGGAGTTTACGGTTGTAAACCCTTGCGTTTATGGCCGTAAGCTCCTAAGCCTTAAGTTATTTTGTGCTTTGAAGCTTTACATGTTCCCTAGAAGCATTCCTACTCGATGGATTAATCCTTGGAAGGGTTTAGGGCATTAATACACTCCTTTGAGAAGTTTACGGCCCCAAGGCCATTTCCTTTTGGGTTTATTGTCGTATACCCATATTGAAATGGTATTTTTATGTCTTCAACTCTCATGCTCATCTAGGATAGGTTTTTAGACAATTATCTAAGGCTAATGAAGGCCTTAGGCACGCTTTGGTACCTTTCATTGGTGTTCACAGCCCAAGGACCAAAACCCTTAGAGATTACAGTCGTAATCTCTCTTTGGGATGGGTTTTCGATGATTTCAAGTCCCTAAATTTACTAGGAGTAAATCAAGGATAGTGTCAAAGACTTTTGGAGGCTTTAAAGCATCTTTTGACGCTTGAGTTTGGAGTTCACATTCCAAGAACTTCTTAGGCCGTGAACGCCTTACTCTTGGTGTTTTTGGGTGTTTTCTAGTCCTATATACAATAAGATACGAGTCTATGCTAGTTTCATATCAAGAGGAAAGGACTAGGCACTCATTTTTCCCATATAAAAGGGTTTACGGTCCAAGATGTTCTTGGCCCGTAAACTCTTAAATCTTGTTGTTTTGATATGATTTCTATGTTATTAAGCACATATTTAGCTCTATAATACAACTAGATGGAAGCACTCACGTTTTTGGACAAAATTCCGAAGATCCGTGAGAGAGAATTCGGCTTTTCTCTAGTTGAAAATGTAACAAATGAAATAATATGGCTAAGAATCATATATATACTCCTGGAATTTTTGGTAGAAAATATTTTATTCAGGCAGTGAACTCTAATATCATGAAGTTTTGAAATTAGAGAGTTGCACAAAACCCGAGTGCATCTTCTCTCCGGATATCTCTGTAAGTGTAAATCCTGAAATACACAAACTTACACCAAAAGTCTGAAAATTTACTGCAACTGTTCTAACTTCAAATGACTTGATATTGTTTGTACATAATAGAAATTTCGGGTTGTCACATGTTTTCAGAGAGGGAATACAGGAAAAAGTACAAGGAAATCTTGTACTCAAACTTATTATTTCGTATGAAATGTTTCATATTCTGTATGCTTTTAACACTGAAAACCGTATTAACCAATCGTTTAACTTGCAAAGTTAGTTTTCAAACTATTTACGAAACTCTTTATAAAATGTTACATTTTATATTTCACAAAGGATTCATGTCATTCATAAAACAGGATTTTCCGCATTATTACTTGTAAATTTTTTATTCTTAAGATTGGAGACACGTCCTATGAAACACTCCACAGAGATACGCGAGTGGAGGACCGCCCTTGTAACCAAAATCTCTTAAAAGGAGAGCGTGACTTGAGTCTATAGATCTATACGAGGCTGACTACCCTGCACCTTGCTGCTAGCTACAGTGGGACCGGCAGGTCTACGGGTGACAAAAGTCATAAAATGATACTGGCCTTCTTCTTGCCATATCTAGTTTATCGTATGGTTACAGAAATCGCAAACTTAGATAATGGAGATTTACATTTAAGTAATAAAGAACTTAGTAAATTAATAACCTTAGGAATTAGTTTGCTACCTACTTAATAGTTTTATATACTGGTTAAAACTAATGTACTTTTCAAGGATAACCAGTCTTCAGGAGACTTCACTTAAATACTACAAGTATGGTAGATATTTGTACACTTCATTTCGGATCGATAACCAACCACCAACTTTTAAGGAAAATAAGGGTTTTCCCTAGGATAATTTCACTTTTCATAAACAGACTGATTAACAAATGGATAACTAAACTACTCTTATAAGAAAATATGTGATTTTCTTGGATAACAACTTTTTCAGAAAACCAAAGGAAAATTGATCTTTTACCAGAAACAAACCGCATATGAACTCACTAGCTTTATGCTAATATTTTTTAAACTTCTTGTATTATCAGGTTCTCGTTAGACAGGTATCCCGTAATCATATGGAGAAGACAGAGCGTATAGAAGTCCGTCTTTGTATTTGTTATACGGATGTATATATAAAGCATGTATTATCTTTGCTTTCAAACAAATGTAAATATTCTTATGTAATGTAATGTTTTGTGTTTACTATGCTTGCTATGTACATTGGTTGTGATACTTTACATGACGTCCTCCGCCCCGGAACGTTTCCGCCATCGGTTTCGGGGTGTGACAGATTGGTATCAGAGCCCTTGTTTATAGTGCACTAAGTATACCGAACCTTACATGGTATATAACTATAAACATTAAGGGGCTGAAGTGCTCTGAACTACAAGTATACTTTAAAATATAAGTATTTTTACTCCAAGTATACAAGAATATGTAAATGCCAAAAAACCATAACCCCGAGTAGAACAAAACATAAGTAATTGGGTGTTGTACGCTGCGGTTAAACATGCGCAGTTATGTAGTCGTGTCTAGGGTCAATATAGCCTGATCAACTATATTCATTTGAGACACGATCAACATGTGCTTGGGAGTTACTGTGGTGTGCAGCAGGCCTAAAACTTACCGAATATCCAAACAATGAGTCATCATTGCATCGAAACATAAAATACTATGGGAGTATTTTCTAGAGTCAACTTCGTCATAGAAATCCTCATTCAAGTGTTGCTACTCATTTTTCCTTAGTGAGAAATTCTCTTGCTTTGGTAGCTTTACTATATATTATCGCATAGTAGAACACTTTATCTGCGATAATGAGATATCTCTTGTTCCATATCTCTTGATTCAATTCAGAGGACTTACCATCCTCTCTTTCCTAATCATTTTAGATCAATATGCATCCAAAGAAAGGACCCAACTCAAGGAACAACAATCCTCCGCCACCACATCCCTCTCAAATAGACCTTGTCATATTTCAGGCAGTTGTTACTGCCGTAGTGACGACTGCAATGTCACACTTGAACCCCGGCAGGTCTAGTGGACTAGGAAGTAACACCCATCCCCAAGATCATGAAGGTGATTAGGGGCACCAGAATGAGTGTAGTAAGAGTAACAAGATATTCTAGAAAAAGCGAAAGGGTCAGAGTTTGCAAGAACCCTCCATGAAGCACGAAACTATGGCAGTCCACGCTGCTACTAATCCTGTCATTGCTCCTACAACTCAAGAACCTACCAATAGGTATGCTGGTAACCTCCCTTAGTGAAATAGGTGCAGTTACCACCATCGTATCCCTGGCCCATTCCGTGAGATGCTCTGTAATAGCTGTGGAAAAAAGGGCCACACTGCTCGAAACTGCAAAACACTAGCTCCACCAACCAATAAAGCTTCTGGAGCGGGTGTCGATCTGGCCTGCTACAGGTGTGGTGAAGTCGGGCATTTAAAGCGAAACTGCCCAAAAGCAACGACAACCAACAACACCGGGATAGTTTTTACTATAAAGCAGGAGGAGGCAGTTGCCGACCCCACCGTGGTCATGGGTATGTTCCTTCTCGACAACTCTTATGCTTGCATCCTTTTCACTTCTGGTGCTTAAAGAAGTTTTGTTAGCCATTCATTCAAACATCTTTTTAAACATAGTCCTCATCTGGTAACCGAAACATTTACCGTCGAGATGGCTAACGGTGAGAAAGAGAACGCTAACGATATTTTCATAGGCTGTACCCTTACCCTGAATGATCATTCTTTTCCCATCGACCTAATGCCAGTTTCTATAAAGAGCTTTGATGTTATCATTGGCATGGATTGGTTGAGTCCCAATCATGCTGATATCCTTTGTTATGAAAAAGCCATCTGTCTTAATATTTCCTCTGAGAAGACTCTCATGATTTACGGCGACAAAATTAGATCCAATCTTCGTATCATATCCTGCATCAAAGATCAAAGACTTATGCGAAAGGCGTGTTATGCATTCCTAGCCCATGTGATCAGTGACAAACAGGAAGTTAAAGACCTTGAGAGCATCCCCAAAGTCTGCAACTTTCTTGATGTCTTTCCCGAAGATCTCCCGAGAATTCCTCCCGAACATCAAGTCGAGTTTCACATCGACCTAATTCCCGGAACAAATCCTGTAGCCAAGTCTCCGTATCGATTAGCGGAATCAAAAATGTAGGAGTTGTCCAGTCAGCTTAATGAGCTACTGAGTAAAGGGTTCATCAGACCGAGTTCCTCACCCTGGGGAGCCCCATTATTTTTTATGAAGAAGAAAGATGGATCCTTTAGAATGTTTATAGACTACCTTGAGTAGAACAAATTGACCGTAAAAAACCGTTATCCTCTTCCTCGAATAGATGACCTCTTCGATCAACTTCAGGGAGCCGGTTACTTCTCAAAGATAGACCTTAGATATGGGTACCATCAGCTACGAGTTCATGAGAGTGATGTTTCCAAGACAGTATTCAGGACTCGTTATGGTCACTACGAGTTTGTAGCGATGCCCTTTGGTCTAACCAACGCACCGGCAGTGTTCATGTACCTGATGAATCGGGTGTGTCGCCCCTTTCTGGATAAGTTCGTTATCGTGTTCATTGACGGCATACTTGTCTATTCTAAAAGCGAAGAAGATCACAAACAATACCTGAGATTAGTATTGGAGACTCTTAGATCAAGGAAGCTGTACGCGAAATTCTCCAAGTGCGTGTTTTGGATTTTAAAGGTAGCTTTCCTTGGTCACGTGGTAAGCGAGGAGGGTATACACATGGACCCGTCCAAAATCAAGGTGATAGAGAATTGGTCGGCACCGAAGACACCCACAGAAATCCGTCAATTCTTGGGTCTCGCCGGCTATTATCGCAAATTCATTCAGAATTTTTCCAGAATCGCAAAACCCCTAACCACTCTGACACAGAAAGGTATACCCTTTTGTTGGAGTGAAAAGCAAGATAAAACATTCTAAACATTGAAGCGAGCCTTATGCATCGCACCTATCCTATCCCTACCTGAAGGGATATAGGATTCCGTTGTCTATTGCGATGCGTCCAATCAGGGCTTAGGCTGCGTGCTTATGCAGAGAGGAAAAGTTATCGCTTATTCCTCGAGACAGCTGAAGGCACACGAAGTTAATTACACAACTCACGACCTGGAGTTAGGAGCAGTGGTCTTCGCACTGAAGATTTGGAGACATTATCTCTATGGAACCAAGTGCACAATCTTCACCGACCATAAAAGCCTACAGCATATCTTCAATCAGAAGGACTTAAATATGAGGTAATGGCGATGGGTAGAACTGCTCAGTGACTATGAGTGCGAAATCCGCTACCATCCCGGTAAGGCCAATGTGGTAGCAGATGCCCTTAACAGAAAGGAAAGCTCAAGCAACAAGGTGAAGACATTGATAATGACTATCCATTCCTACTTATCCGCACAGATCCAAGAAGCCCAGTTGGAAGCCCTAAAATTAGTGAATGTGTTGAATGAAGCCTTGAGGGGAATGGATAAGAAACTTGAGATCAGAGGTGACAGAGTCTATTGTTTCATGGATCAAATCTGGACCCCAAAGTTCGGAGGCTTCAGGGAGGTTGTCATGAACGAAGCTCACATGACCAGATACTCTATGAACCCAGGTCGGATAAGATGAACATGGATCTCAAGAAATAATACTGGTGGCCAAACATGAAAGCCGCAATCGCTACCCTCGTGGGCAAGTGTCTAACTTGCGCCAATGTAAAGGTCGAGTATCAGAAGCCCTCAGGTCTGCTCCAGCAGCCCGAGATACCTGAGTGGAAATAAGAGATGATTACTATGGATTTCATCACCAAGTTACCCAAATCTCCGAGTGGGTACGATACCATTTGGGTAATTGTCGACCGATTGACAAAATCTGCTCACTTCCTTCCAATTAAAGAATCATTCAAGATGGAAAGACTCACGCGAACCTACATCCAAGAGATAGTCCGACTGCACGGTGTGCCTGTGTCCATTATCTCCGATTGAGATAATAGGTTTACCTCAAGATTTTGGCAGTCCCTTCAGAAGGCTCTTGGAACTAAGCTGGATATGAGTACAACTTATCATCCTCAGACAGATGGGTAGAGTACGAGAACTATCCAGACACTGGAGGACATGCTAAGAGCATGTTTCATCGATTTTGGAAATTTGTGGGACACCCATTTACCCTTGATCGAGTTCTCGTATAACAACAACTACCACACCAGCATCAAGGCTTCCCCGTTTGAAGCCCTCTAGGATTTCAAGTGCAGATCCCCTCTGTGCTAGGCCGAGGTAGGGGACATGCAGCTAGCCAAGAGTCGAGTCCACGACAATTCTCACACTGGTCCTGAAATCATCCAAGAAGATCATCCAGATTCGAGGATGACTAAAAGCTTCACGAGACAGACAAAAGAGTTATGCCGATAAACAACAAAAACCCTTGGAGTTCCAGGTTGGAGATCGTGTCCTGTTAAAGGTCTCACCCTGGAAAGGCATGATACGCTTTGGAAAGCATGGAAAACTTAACCCAAGGTACATAGGAACCTTCGAGATCCTCGCTAGGATCGGTCCCGTAGCCTACAAACTCCGACTACCTCAAGAACTTAAGAAGTGCCTAACCGATGAAACCCTCGTGATCCCTCTTGATGAGATCGAGATCAAGGAAAACCTGAACTTCGTCGAAGAACCAATCGAAATCATGGATCGAGAGATCAAACGTACGAAACAAAGCCGCATCCCGATAGTGAAGGTTCGCTCGAACGCCAAGCGGGGACCCGAAATCACTTGGGAGGGCGAAGACTCGATGAAGCAAAAATACCCGCATCTCTTTCCAATTCGATGATTTGTATCTTAATTCTAAATTTCGGGAAGAAATTGCCTCTAACGGTGGGATGATGTGACAACCTGAAATTTATTCTGCCACTGTAACCTGTTTTCGTCACTAAACCTGTCTTTATCAAATTGTTCTGTTAACATTTTGAAGTATGTTATTTAAATTGAGACTTTTACTGTTACTTCATGAGTGTACAAATGAGTTAGAAAAACGTGAAACACTCTCGATATTCTTTTTAAAAGTTTCTAATTCACGACCACCTCGGGTTACCAACATTTAATCGGGTACGACCATAAGCCCCGTTTAACGTCGGTATCGGGTAGATTTCCAGCAGGCCGCAAACTCAAACCCTATATAAGGGTGATTGGACCTCCATTTGAGTCTTTTCCACTCTTCACACCCTCTCTGTCACTACTCTCTCTCTACAACTCAAATTTGATAAAAATACACCTTTTTCAAGCTCCAAACTTGTAAGTAATCTATCCTAACTTTTTGTTTAGCTTGCTTAGCATGCAAATCCATGTTTAAATCATCCAAAAGTATCAAAAACATGTGTTTACAGCCTTGGAACACTCCAAAACCGTAAACACCCATAAATGTGGTTTTGAAGGCCCAAAACCCTTCCGAATCACTTCTAGTGCTTAGCTGTGACTTAGGGACTTGCATGAATGAACTCAGGACACCAAAATCTTGTCATTTGGGTAGTAAACATGAGTTCATGGCCCAAGAACATTGTTGGACCGTAAACCCTCCTTCACAGGACGTAAACACCATTTAAGGTGTTAAATTGCCCCTTAAAAACCTCCTATGGCTTGGGGTAATGTCTAGAATCAATCACCATCGAATTAGGGACCTTAAACTTCAAAGAAACCATAACCTTAGGAGATTATGGCCATAAACCCCCCCAAGGATTGGTCCCTTGGCCGTAAACTCCTCTAAGGAGGTCAAATGGTGCCCTAACTTCCTTCCATTGCTTTTATATTGGATTAGAATCATGTGTGCTTAACCTAGAACCATAAAAACATGAATTGAGGAGACAAGTAAGAGTTTACGGCCGTAAACTCTATGATTACAGCTGTAAACTCCCATAAATGGTCTATTTGAAGACTTAGTCACTTCTTATGCCCTCGAATTCAACCTAGCCTAATTCCACAAGTGTTGTAAGACCTTTGAGCATCCAAGAACACACCACACATGTATTTACGGCTATAAACTAATGGGAATATGTTCTATGGGCCGTAAACTCTTCTAAGAGTTTACTCTTGAAGAGCAAACTCCATATCCAGGCCCTACACCCCCTTAGATGCAACACGTATCATTGATAACACTTGAGATAAAGTGTTTTCGCGCCTCGGAGTGTATTATCTTACTTAATTAGTAGTTCAAATTCTAATTAGATAGAATTATGTATTTGCTCATGTTATATAGGATCCTCGCGCGTGTTCAAGCCCTAATGTGACAACTCGATATTTCGAGGCAATATGATGGAACGCAAGTCAAATTTAGGTCAAAATTTAACTTTCAAAAAATCTCATTTGGGTTAAATAAAGTAGTAGGAATCGTTTCAAGGTTTTCATACATATAAAGAACCCAAAAATCCGAGTTATAACGAAGAAGTTATGACCAACCGAAGATTCTCGGCAAAACCGACAATACTGATAAACGTAAAATGCGAAGTTTCAATACAATAGTTTTTGGCCTTAGGTATCTAAATGAAAGTTTTAGATATCATCAAACCGTAAACTTACATAAAAAGAACGTCCAAATTTGACTTCGTATGAGGAGGTTGTGATTTTTCTAAGTTACAGATATAGCAGTAGACAGCTAAAAACTCGAAATAGAGATCGAGAGACTTTTGGCCAACACAATCTAAATGAGAATCGAAGGTCTCAACAATAGTAGCGCAACGGTAAAAAGTCTGACAAAAACGGACGTTGGATGAAGAAGTTATGGATTTATGACGGAGTTTTCGTGTCCCGGCCTATTAAAAATAATATAAAGATAATATATCAATAATATAGTAAAAATAAATCAAAATTATCCAATGGAGTCTAAACGAGAGTTGTAGAGCATAATCTCACCTACGCGTGCACATAAAGAACGTCGAAAACGAAGCTCGGATGCGAAAGTTATGAATTTCTGAAGTTCGGGCACGAATCCCGAATCTGTGTCAGAACTCACGACGTCAGTTTTGTAAAACTCACGACGTTAACCCCTAGAATGACCTTTCCAGAGCCACTTGACATGTGATGCATGCCATGACGATTTTGGATGAAACTCATGACGTGAACCCCTTGAATGACCTTTCCAGAGCCACTTGACATGTGACGAATGCCATGACGATTTTGGATGAAACTCATGACGTGAATTATGAAAAACTCATGATGTGAGACCCAAAATTCACCCTATAAATAGGAATCGTGGGTAGCCGGCTTTGGTTATTCATTCCTATCATTTCTCCTACTTCTACACCCTATTAAGCCCCTCTAAACTACCCCGAAGCCCCGGTAACACCTCCAACCCATGATGCAAGTCCCGAAGTCCCGAGTTTTCCGAGAAATCGACTTCTTTCCAATCGAAGTTCTGCTCGACTTTCGTCTCACCTTCTTCAATCTATCAAGTGAGTTCATACCCCTATAAACTACATTTTTAAATGTGTTATCAATACTTTTTATATACACCTTTAGGGGGGAAATACAAGTAAACACACGATTATTATCGTGTGTAACCCAAAGTTTCACTAAATACTCGTTTTTATCAAGTAGAGCATATGTGATTCATAACCACTACATGGAATCTTTCGTACGCAAACTATATCACGATATCATTTTGTCTGTTGAAATTAAATATGTTGTTTTACATATACGAATCAAACAGTTTATTTATACTTTGAGTATATGTGTTCATTTATGTCACCACAAAAGTTACACATTACATAACAAGTGAGCATTTCACTAGGGTTTACTATACAAACGAAACAAATTTTTGGAAAAACTATAATACTTTACGACAAACATTTTTACATGTTAAAAACTCTTTATCAAACTGTCTTACATACTTTATGTTTCCTTTCAAATGCTGTTAGAATCGTATTTCAAACAAAGGTCTTCTTATACTTAAAATCGTTCTTATCAAACAAACTACTTTCAAATCGTTTTATAAACTGACATCAAGTCATCATTCCTTATTTATTAAACTTCTCAAACGTTATACAAAACTTCTCTTATATTTTTCTATTGTCAAATGCACGCCTATACATGTGTAGTTATATATATATATATATGTGTGTATATATATATATATATATATATATATATATATATATATATATATATATATATCATGTATACATATATAGATATAAAAGTTTTCCATCAGTTGGTTCAGTACCTTTGGGTAGCAAAGGCATATTTCGGTTATACACCCACACTACTAGTAACTATAATAGGTATAGTTAGGATATACTACTTACCATTCCAAGTACAAGGAATCACACAAGAGTCAGTTTATTTATGCATCTATACTAATACATCACATACTATATGAAGAGATACGATTACATAAAATTACAAGGCATACAAATTTCAAGACATACAATTACAAGAGATATGATTACATAAGATAATGTACTAGATATTCATGAAATTTCACATACTACAAAGTACCATATCAAGGAGATATTTTAATATACAAGAAACAAATGGACATTTTCATACGTAAATCTGTTTTATACTAGGTTTTGTGAGACGCTTCATGTACTTTCAAGTATGCATTATTAAGTCCTGTATTATATACCATAATCCCTTGTAGGGGGAGCATGATACTTGTGTATAGATCTATACGAGATTGACAATCCCGCACCTCAACTGTTAGCTACAGTTAGACCGGCAGGTCTGGGGTGACAAATGTCATAACATTCCAACGCCTGAAGAACGTTGTTACAGGCAATCTGGGTCATTAGCATGGTTATAAAACTCACACGGAGTATTAAAAACACGTTGATTTACGGGGTTATCATATACCTTAGCGATTATATATGTACATAAATCTACTATTTTAGACACGAAGAACATTATGGTAGTTCATTTTTGGGACTTTTAAACTACTACCCACTTATAAACAAATATTGGATTTCTGAAGCAAACATTCAAAACAGTCGGGTCTTGGTAGAAGGCTACATTTTATACTAGTAGAAAATATGGGATTTTATAGGGTTTTCAAACGTTTACAATTACTTACAAACATGTTCGTTGGTACGAACTTTCCTTCAAACATTTACAGGTCTTTCTTTACAGCTTTACAAGTCAAAGTCACATAACATGTATTCCCAGGACACGGATAGACAGGTACGACTACTAGGTTTTGTGAAGACGGAGCGATCAAGACTCGTCTTTTATTTTTGAATATTCATTTTTGTAGAATTATACTATGAAAGAATTCAAATGTAATTAAAATTATACTATTAATGCAATGGATGATGTTGTTGCTTGTTTACTACTTTGCATTGTTGTGATACATTACATGACGTCCTCCACCCCAGAATGTTTCCGCCGTTCTCGGTTTTGGGGTGTGACACCTAAACTGACACTTAACATCCTACCCGACACATTTCTCGATTGCTGAGTTCATACCCCTACTCCTTTTTCTGTGTTTTTCATGTTTTTAGGGGGGGGGGGGGAATACAAGCAAAACTGCAAGGAAATCTTGTACTCAAACTTATTATTTCATAGGAAATGTTTCATATTCCTTATGTTTTCAACACTGAAAACCGTATTAACCAATCGTTTAACTTGCAGAGTTAGTTTTCAAACTAATTGCGAAACTCATTATAAAATGTTATATTTTATATTTCACAAAGGATTTCATGTCATTCATAAAACAAGATTTTTCGCATTATTACTTGTAAATTCTTTATTCTTAAGATTGGTGACACATCCTCTGAAACACTCCACATAGATACGCGAGTGGAGGACCGCCCTTGTAACCAGAATCTCTTAGAAGGAGAGTGTGACCTGAGTATATAGATCTATACGGGGATGACTACCTTACACCTTGCTGCTAGATACAGTGGGACCGACAAGTCTACGGGTGACAAAAGTCATAAAATGATACTGGCCTTCTTTTTGCCATATCCAGTTTATCGTATGATTATAGAACTCGCAAACTTAGATAATGGAGATATACTTTTAATTAATAAAGATATTAGTAAATTAATAACCTTAGGAAGTAGTTTACTACCTACTTAACAGTTTTATATACGTGTTAAAACTAATGTACTTTTCAAGGATAACCAGGCTTCAGGAAACTTTACTTAAGCGCTACAAGTATGGTAGATACTTGTAGACTTCATTCCGGATCGATAACCAACCACCAACTTTTAAGGAAAATAAGGGTTTTTCTTAGGATAATTTCACTTTTCATAAACAGGCTGATTAACAAATGGATAACTAAACTTCTCTTATAAGAAAATATCTGATTTTCTTGGATAACAACTTTTTCAGAAAACCAAAGGAAACTTGTTCTTTTACCAGAAACAAACTGCTTATGAGTTCACCAACTTTATGCTGATATTTTTAAAACTGCTTGTATTCTCAGGTCCTCGTTAGACAGGTATCCCGCAATCTTTTGGAGAAGATGGAGCATATAGAAGTCACGTCTTTGTTTTTGTTATACTGATGTATATATAAAACATGTATTATCTTTGCTTTCAAACAAATGTAAATATTCTTATGTAATGTAATGTTTTGTGTTTACTATGCTTGTTATGTACATTGGTTGTGATACTTTACATGATGTCCTCAACCCCGGAACGTTTGCTCCATCGGTTTCGGGGAGTGACATGTAAGTTTTCAAAAATTAAACAATTGAATGTAACACTATTGATTTTGGTGTGGATTTAAAAATTAGTTGTGGTTTAGCTACTTTGTACATTGTGTATCTGGAATGTTATCCATATATTCATAGATGAAAAATAAAAATATTAGACTAGTATAACTTGTGTATATTTTTCTTTCCTCATGTTAGGTGTTTTTGATTTGTAGGCTTGTTTTCATTTGCTGTGCAAATTTAGGTTTTGGTTGTTTCTTGATTGGATTTTCATTTATAGTCTGTTTATATATTGATACCATTGATGTAATTATGTTTGGAGTAGTTGTTTAGGGTTCTATCTTGACTTAGTTGGGTGGCTTTTTTTTTTATCATGGATTAGAAGGTTGTGTTGCTGACATGATTTTGCTCCTTTGATGTTTTTCCGTTAGTTTCGTCTTGCATCTATGTAGTGGTTTCTTGATTAGTTTCTACAATGTTCTTTGGAGTTGCTGGTATACTATTTCTGCTCCATGTTGTTAATTGATTTTTAGATGTTTGTGCGGTTTTTTGGATTACCGACCATTTTGACCCGACTTGGCATCTTTTAGTGTTTTACTTTTGAATGAAGTTTTCTTCCTCTATTTATCCATTTTCTTTCTTTTTTCTAGTCTGCTATGCTCTCTAGGTTTCAGGTGAGATGTAACATCCCAAAAATACCAAGTAAAATTTCCATTCTTAATTTAGTCAAAATCATTCATTCATTATTTTAAAGATGATCAAAATAATAGTGTTCTCAAACCATCATAGTAATTCGTAAATATCTAGGGGGAATAGATCTCCAGGGGATGCAGCACGATCAAGCTGAGCCCTTCCTTTTGAAACAAGAAGTACCTGAAATCATTTTAAACATAAATTGTAAACACAAAGCTTAGCGAGTTCCCCCAAAATCCCACATATCATACATATCTTTGGGCCTAGCACGGGGTATATTCCAACCCAACATAGTATAATGGGCCCAATCATTGGGTTTTTTCAACGTAACATATATTCATGGGCCCAACCTTGGGCCCTAGCCATCAGGTATATTTCAACCCAACATATAATAATGGGCCCAATCCTAGGTTTTATTCAACCCAACATACAATCATGGGCCCGACCCTGGGGTATATTTCAACTTAATCATACATGAAAGAGTCAGAAAGACAGTTAACATTCTACATAACATGATCTTGTAGGCCAACATTGGTGCCTCCAACCCATAAGTATAGTGAGATGATTCACCTTAAACGATAGCCGGGTAAAGCACTCACTCGAGCTGTTGATATCAAAAGGTCCTCACTCTAGACATATCCAAAACAACCCCAATTAATAATTAAGGAAAATTTCCAACTTACTAGGTCCAAAAAATAACAAGGCTAACCCTTATTTGGTTAAAAGATCATTTTGTCCATTTTAAGTCTTAACACCCTCATAGTAGACCCAAAGTTAACTAGTCAAAAAGTGAACGGTTAACCCTTTGTTGACGTACGTGTTGCGTACGCTAGCTCTATGTTGGGTATAGAGCTTCAATCTATAAAAGTGTGCCTCAATTAGGTTACGCATGGCATAGCTGAGTTACAGTTGGCATACTGCCTACAGTTTTAATACTCACACTAACCACTCATTTGATTAAGACCTTAAACTTAAAGCTTAGACTTGGTTCTTAATAGCTCAATAATGGATAATGTTTCCAACTTTATCCATTAGGATTGTCCAAATAACTAAGAATTGTTCTTTAAGTTTCAAAGGGACCTAAAATGCATCTATCTCAACTTAATCCATTAAGTCCAAGTTTGCAACCTTTAGATCTAAATCAGTATAATGTTTAGATAGACACAGTTTCCAACTCTGCCCATAACAAGGTCACAAACTTCCAAGATCTAAACTTTATGCACTAAAATGACCAAAAAAGTGGAAAATACGACAAATACCTAGATCTATGAAATCCATGATCAAGTTAGAAGCTTTTTACTCACAATGACCCATGAATAACGTGTTCTTGTTGGATCTATACTTGAACTCTTCTTCTACAATATTTTTCACATGCTCTTTGAGATTCAACCTACTAATGGTGACATAAGATCATAAATGATGACATGGTTCAAAACAAGAGAGAAGAGGCTAGTGTTTCTTAAGGAATGATCTTAGGTGATGGCGGCTTGTAATGAGAGGGGTTTCGATAAGTTAAATCCTTTAAATAGGGCGTAAAACAAAAGATTTAGGCTTTTGATCCGCCCAACGTAATATAAATTAAGCCCAACTTAACCCAAAAGTTCCTAATTTCCTCTTCAACTTTAAATAACCATAACTTCTACGTTTGAACTCCGTTTTTAGTGTTCATTATATGCACAGAAAGGATTGGACATGTAAGATCCCGAATCACATGTATAATATTTAATTATTCACATTCTTATTTCATAGGAATTTGACAAGCTAGATGATCAATTCCCCGAGTACATAAGTTAATGCCTGCATGTTTTTTTCAATCTAGTCAATGATTTGGAGGACCCCAACTCGACGAGTAGGTGTTGATTGAGAAAACCCTAATTTTAAGGGTTTGTGTCCTATTTAAAGGATCTTAAGAATTCATATCTGCCTCCCTTGTCAACTTAGAGCTCTGTCAGAAACCCTAGGCCTCCACTCATTGTGACAGAGAGAAAGGGTACTTTGAGTGTTCTTGTGCATTTTGGAAGGAGATTTGGAGAGCAACACGAATTGGATCCTAGAGGTACTGTGGGATCCAATGTTGTTCGGTGATTAGCTTCTGTTGGAGGTAAAAAGCTACCATATTGACCATTTCTTTTGTTAGATATCATGTTAGGGAGTGGTTTTCATCCATCTATCTTTTGGTTATTTTGTTATTTGAGCATGTCATGAGATTGAAACCTCATATCTGGATTGTAGGAGGTATTATGAGCATAAAGATCCAAGCTTTCTTAAGCTAGAGGCAATCTTTTAAGCATCTAACCCTATATAGAGCTTATGTTGGCATTTCGAGCCCAAGATGCCATGCATGGGCATAAAGATTGCAGCTTTACATGGTATTTCAGCCTTGGGAAACTAGATAGAGTTTGGAACCTTAACTCTGCTTAAAATCATCTGAATGAGAAGTTGGTTAGGCTGACTAAGCAAGTACATGAGCCAACTCGACGAGTAAGCTAAGGTTTTTCCCCGATGGACTGTATGTGCTACAACTCGACGAGTTGATGAGACAACTCGATGAGTTGAGATGGATTGTCCCGATATTCCAGAGAAAAAAGGAACTCGACGAGTTACCTGGGTGCACTCGACGAGTTTAGCAAACATGGACTATTGACTGGAGCGTTGACTTTCATTGACTTTTAGGGTTTGCTCAACTGTGGACCTTAGAGACAATGGAGGGAAAATGGTCTTTTTACCGTTTGAGGTTTTGTGGGGGAGTTAGTTTAGTATATCAAGTAGTTATTACAAAATGATTATTAGGGAATTATATTATGTAGGCAGAGTCGAGACTGTTCCTGGGGTGCTTGATCTACTCGCTTACTTCCGAGGTGAGTCTTCTCACTATACTTACCTGAGTGGTAATATCGAGTGATCAGAGGGTCTTATTTGAGTTATCAACCGGGGGGGGGGGGTCCTATGTGCTTATATTGAGTTTTCTTACATTATGCATTTTGTCTTTATGATATATGCTATACTATTTTCTGTGTTTTACTAAGATCGGACCGGATGTTCTAAACCGAGTTGTGAGACTATAGTGTCTTCAATGAGATACAAGACTGAAGGGTCCAACCCGAGCTATGAGACCGTAGGGTCCTCACTAAGACACATGACTGGAGGGTCCACACCAAATCATGGAACTGGAGGCTCTTCACCGAGACGCATGATATCGGAGGGTCCATGCCGATTTATAGCCATGAGAGTCTTATTATTTATGTATGTGGTATTTTGGCAACTAACTATGCTTCGTGTGTACCATGTTGTGTGTTATGTGTTTCAGGTACTTCCCAGGATCACAGAAAGGCGCCGAATTCTTTGTACATATCTGTCGAGACAATGATTACGGATTACGGGATACTATTATTTATTTTTTGGATTTGTGTTTGACATTTAGACAATTGTGATTTTTTAGAAATATCACATGAGCTTTTATGTTTTTTAAAAACGCACCGATATCCAAATTGTTTTGAAATTCCAAGATTGTTTTGAAATATAGGTATCATTAGATGAGAGTTTGCGAGGAGGATATCTAGGAGACGACCTTTACGACTCGTTATGGGCACTACGAGTTTGTGGTGATGCCTTTCGGACTCACTAACGCACCGATAGCATTCATGGATCTTATGAATCGGGTGTGCATGACCATGTTGGATCGGTTGGTAATTGTGTTCATCGACCATATTCTGGTATACTCAAGGTCTAAAGAGCAGCACAAGGAACATTTTCAGGATATTATTGGAGTGTTGAGGATGGAGAGGCTTTACGCTAAATTCTCCAGGTGTGATTTCTGGTTACAAGAAGTCCAGTTCTTAGGACACCTCGTTAATCAGAATAGGATTTTGTTCGACCCGACCAAGATCGAAGCAGTTATGTAATGGGAGATGTCGAGGTGCCCATCCATGATCAAGAGTTTGTTTGGCCTTGCAGGCTACTACCGGAGATATATGATAGATTTATATACGTTTGCAGTACCTTTTAGTAGATTAACCAGGAAGAGTGTTACTTTTTCCTCGGGGCCCAATCAGCATGCCTCATTCGAGACTCTTCACTAGAGATTGTGCGAAGCTCCAATGTTAGCCCTTCCCGAGGGAGTGGAAGACTTCGTGGTTTACTGTGATGCATCTATATTTGGGATGGGTTCCGTATTGATGTAGAGGGGACACGTGATAGCATATGCAGTGAGGTAGCTGAAGCCTAATGAGATGAGGTATCCCACTTATAATTTGGAGTTGGGGGCAGTGGTGTTCGCCCTCAAGATCTAGCACCACTATTTTTATAGTGTTTGGTGTACCATATACACGTACCACAAGTGCCTGACGTACCTCATGGATATGTCCAACCTGAATATAACACAAAGGAGGTGGTTGGATGTAGTGAATGACTGCGATTGTGAGATCTTGTATCACCCAGGCAATGTTAATGTGGCATTTGATGACTTGAGCCGTAAAGCAGCGAGTGATCTGATCCGAGATATGTGTATGAGGATGACAGTGATAAATCCAGTCTTAGATACCATCCGAGAGGCCCAAATGGAGTCTGTGAGACCGAAGAACCACAAGTGGTAGAGGGTGATCAGACGGGTTTCCGAGTTTGAGACAGATAGTTGGGGACTTATGATTTTCCGTGGGTGGATATGGGTGCCATATACAGGTGGAGCTCGATGTATATTAATGGAGGAGGCACATAGATTGAGATTCTCGATCCATCCAGGGGCTATCAAGATGTATTTGGATTTGAATAGGGATTAGAAGTGGCCCTGTATGAAGAGAGATGTGGCATGGGTAGTTGAGAGATGCTTGACCTTTTGTCCGGTTAAGGCGGAGCACCAGTGCCCACATGGCCCGTTGCGGCCTCTAGAGATTCCCAGTGGAAGTGGGAACATATATCCATGGATTTTGTCACCAAAGTACCAAGGACTACGTGAGGTGTTGATGCAATATGGGTGATTGTATACCGACATCGATAGAGAGCTCTTCGGTAGATAAATTGGTCGAGATCTATGTGTGAGAGTTAGTGGAAAGACATGGAGTGCCGACATCGTTAGTATCAGATTGAGATGTGCACTTCACTTCCACGTTCTGGAAGAAATTTCATGAGGAGTTGGGAACCCGTTGGCTCTTCAGTACTGCATATCGCCCACAGACCGACTGGTAGTGTGAATGGACAATTCAGACGCTGAAGGACATGCTATGATAATGGGTTATGGACTTTTGTAGAATTTAGGACACTTGTTTTCCCTTGGTAGAGTTTTCATACAACAATAGCCATCATTCCAATATTGGTATGCCTCCCATTGAGCTCTTATATGGGAGGAGGTGTCGGAATCCCATTTGTTGAGGAGAGGTAGGGCAGAGAGTGATGAAGGCACTAAGATAGTACTCAAGACGACAAAAAAGATCCATTAGGTTAGTCGGAGGTTACGAACAACCCAGAGTCATCAGAACATTTACGCTAACTGGTACCGTTCAAAGTTAGAGTTTCAGGTAGGAGATTTTGTGCTCCTGAAGGTATCCCCATGGAAGGGGTGGTCCGATTCAGTAAACGGGGCAAACTGGGCCTAAGATATTTTGGTCCCTTTAGGGTGATAGAATGAGTGATTAATGTGGCTTATTGATTGGAGTTGCGTGCAGAGTTGCGTCAGATTCCCAACACCTTCCAGGTGTCCCAGCTGAGGCAGTGTGTAGCCGATGAGTCAGCAGAGGTTCGTTTTGGACGATATTCAGGTTGATGAAAGCCTGAACTATATTGAGATGTCGATAGCAATCTTGGATAGGAAGGTGAAGGCCTTGAGGTATAAAGAGATGCCCCTGGTTTTGGTCCAGTGGTAACATCGGAAGGGATCTGAGTGGACTTAGGAACCGGAGTCGGAGATATGCGAGCAGTACCAAGAGTTATTTTAAGAAAATGACTTCGATAGCAAAATCTAATTCTAGTGGGGGAAAATTGTAACATCTCGACTCCGAGGTAGAATATTTAATTATTTACATTCTTTATTTCATAGGGACTCGATGATTTGGATTTCCAAACTCGCTAAGTAGAGGAGTTAATGGTCACGTGATTTTTAGAGTCTACTCGATGATTTGGAGGACCACAACTCGATGAGTAGGTGTTGAGTGATGAAACCCTAATTTTCAGGGTTTGTGTATTATTTAAAGGACCTTAAGACTTCATATCCACCCCCCTTGTTACCTTAGAGCTCCATGAGAAACCCTAGACCAGTTCCACTAGTTGTGTGTGTGTGTGTAAGAGACAGAGAGAGAGAGAGAGAGAGAGAGAGAGAGAGAGAGGCTAATTTGAGTGTTCTTGTGCATTTTTGGAAGATAATCTAGAGAGCAACACGAATTGGATCGAGGAGGGACTATGGGATCCAGTGTCCTTTCAGTGATTAGCTTCTGTTGGAGGTAAAACGCTATCATCTTGACCATTTCTTTTGTTAGATCTCATGTTAAGGAGTTTTAGGGTTTTCTCTCATCTACCTTTTGGTTATTTTGTTATTTAAGCATGTTGTGAGATTGAAACCTCCGATCTGGACTGTAGGATGTCTTATGAGCCCAAATATCCAAGCTTTATTAAGCTAGAGGCCAGGTTTTATGCGTCTAACCCTATATAGAGATTATGTTGGCATTTCGAGCCATAGATGTCATGCATGGATATAAAGCTTGTAGCTTTATGTGGTATTTTGGCATTGGGAGGCTAGATCTAGAGTTTGGGACATGAATTCTGCTTAAAATCGTCTGAATGAGAAGTTGGTTAGGGGGACTTGGCGAGTGCATGAGCCAACTCGATGAGTTAGCTAAGGTTTTTTCCCCGATGGACTATACGCCCTACAACTCGGCCAGTTGATGAGACAACTCGATAAGTTGAGATGCATTGTCCCAATATTCCTAAGAAAATGAAGGAACTCGACGAGTTGCATGGGTGCACTCGACGAGTTTAGTCAACATGGATTGTTGATTGGAGTGTTGACTTTTTGGGTTTGGTAAACTGTGGACCTTAGAGACCATGGAGGGGTAAAATTGTCTTTTCACCCTTTAAGGGTTAATGGAGGAGCTATTTTAGCATATCAAGCGGTTATTACAAATTTCTTATTAGGGAATTATATTATGTAGGCGGAGTCTAGACTGTTTGTAGGGTGCTAGATCTATTCGTTTAGTTCCGAGGGGAGCCTTCTCAGTATACTCACCTGAGTGGTAATACTGAGTGACCGGAGGGTCTTATTTGAGTTATCGACTGGAGGGTCCTGTGTGATTATATTGATTTTTGAGATATTATGCATTTTGTCTTTGTGATATATGCTATGTTATTCTGAGTTTTACTGAGATCGAACCGGAGGGTCCAAACCTAGTTATGAAACTGGAGGGTCTTCAATGAGATATAGAAGTGTAGGGTCCAACACGAGTTGTGAGATCGTAGGGTTCTCACTAAGACACATGGCCAGAGGTCCACACCGACCCGTGACACTGGAGTGCCTTCACTGAGACGCATGAGACCGGAGGGTCCCTACCGCCATGAGAGGCTTATTATTTGTGTATGTGGTATTTTGGGGGACTCACTAAGCTTCGTGTGTGCCTTGTTGTGTATTATATGTTTCAGATAATTCTCAGGATCGCGGGAAGGCACCAGCTTGATTGTACACATCTGTCGAGACCATGATTGAGGATTCTGGGATACTATTATTCATTTTGTGGATTTGTGTTTGACATTGAGACAATTGTGATTTTTGAGAAATATGACATGAGCTTTTATGAGTTTTAAAATGAAATTTTTCTTCGAAAATTTACAGTATTACAGAACAGCCCCACGATATTATTTAATTACTTTTCACTTAAAACATACCGAACTAAAATCCTTATTTCA
Source organism: Lactuca saligna (assembly GCF_052625555.1). Classification (NCBI taxonomy): domain Eukaryota; kingdom Viridiplantae; phylum Streptophyta; class Magnoliopsida; order Asterales; family Asteraceae; genus Lactuca; species Lactuca saligna. The sequence goes on from NC_136420.1 coordinate 216,134,129, forward strand.
TGAAAGAAGTCGGAAAACTCACTTTTCCTATTTTACACTGACTCCAAAATACATACCAAGAGATTGGATCATACAGTCAACATTAACAACATACAATAGGGTTTAACCATATTCTCTTGAATCCCAAGGCCTTTACATAATCCATTTATTGTTTATAATCCAACAAAAAAGTAACTTCTCGAAACAAGATGTTATTACTCTTCCCTAATTAATATGGATTTCTTCCTTGAAATCTGTCTTGGATAGGATCTCTGAAACAATGTCAGCATATTCCAAAAGCTCACTCTAAATACTTTGAAATCAAGGCATCTATATAGAGAAGTTAAGAGATCATTCAAAAACCCATAGTTGCCAACAAAATAGCCCAATAACTTGAAAATACTCAACCACAACCAATATCCTTCTCTCTCTAACTGTAGGATCCAACTCCCAGTGAAAACCACTCAAATCCGGTAACTTCTCCAAGGCTACAACCACAAACCATCTCTAACAATATATTCCCTAGAACAAAGAAGGCATTATTCTAAACATCATAAACCAAACCCTATTACTAATAATCATCCATTCTTCATTCCTACCCTTAGTTCCTTGACTACGAACACCACCAAACCCTGCAGAAAGAATACTAAAAATATCCCGATTGTGAATTTAGCACAATCCTAAATCTAGAAATTGTGACTAAAACCTTGAATATAAAATTTACTTCCTGACACATCTTCACCAACCTACTGCTCCCACGAGCATAATGATGGTCAATCCAAGAATCTCATGTTGCATACGAATCCCTCATTAACCCAGGGATACATCCATCTTATAAATCACTCGAGACATTGACAATGAACTTCATGACTCGGGATTTCAGATACCCAACATTGCTAACCAAACTCCTAATAAATAGCCCACAAGCAAAACGGGGTCCAGAATTGCAAACATCCATCAAGCGACTTCCGATGCACAACTAATTCATCAACAAAGACAAACTTTTACTATCTACACGCTCCAAACCAATTGGTCACTAAGTCATCCGAATCATAAAAATGCACTATCACTTAGTAATGCCAATAATACTAATGATCCGAGACCTAAAAGGCTCAATCAAATGACTACCATGTCCCACCCATATGAGTCATACAACCACTAGTTCACAATACATCATGGTACCATCTATCCACAAGAATGATAAGGTCACAACACTACTCCAATCTTGACGTTATTCCATCATTGTCCTAAAACTCACAACCAGCACCAGATGGGCCTAAGTTACCCAACCATTAATCCACCAACTTGTAGGAACCTAATCAATATCCATCTTAACAATAATTGAACAAAACACGAGTTGTCCCTTCTATCATGCACAATTCCTTTCATAGAACAGGCTGCTACCAACACAAAATCCGATGAAAACATGTTCATACACAATCATATAATCAGATAGGCAGTTGCACTCATGTCCAATTAAGAGGCTATAAACCAAATAAGAACCATGCAAATAACTAGAACCAAGTGCTCATTTTCTCTCTTGTTTAGTCCACATACGACCCTACCGACAATATCTAATGAATTTACTACAATACACACTCTCAAGAGAACCTAAAGCCAACCTAAGATCTACTACATTCCTTTCTCCTCACGACCTTACCCAAAGGATGAAGTACTAGTAAATCTAACGAAACGACAAACCTTAATCGTTAATAGAAACATCCTCATAAACGTCTAAAACATGGTCATACCCCTTGACTAAAGCTGAATAAATTCTAGAAACACATAACTAACTCGATAAACCTTCCAAAGTTATCCAAAAATGATGCTAAAACCCTAGTCGGATAAATTCAAATACCAACCTTGTCGATACTACATGCTGGAATTGGATTTTGCATAGATCGAAATCCATACCTAAAAAAGTAAACCGTACCACTCCCACATCTAAACTCCTAATTACCAAGGACAATTACCACACTTGAGCTTACTATGAGAGAGTGTATCTCTTGAACTTCCACTGAGACAACTCAAAACATTGATGATAGGTTGATGCATCCCTTGAACTTCCACAGATACAAATCAAAACTTTCGAAAAACCTCAACCCTTGACGATGACCAAAATGGTCCAGGATAGAGAATGCATTGATAAGTAATCCACTTATCCAATACACTACTGAACACAGACCATGTGGAACAACACATACCAAACTTAAAAGTGGATTGATAACTCATCAACTATTCATCCTAGACCATAAATATCAATCTATCCAATAAGCTAACAAATCCTCCAACAACTAATACTCAACCTGAGCGACCCAAGCACCCAATGTCCTAAACATTGATGATCCAAAAGAAACCACTGGATAAAATTAGCTCCTTGTACAATAGCTTCCTGATGCAAAGATGACTCACATATTCTTGAGCACATGCATCTGATGGCAACATGTATTCACACTCGAACTGATCAAACCTTGAACCAAAGTCTTGCATTCCTAGACTACATGTCCATATGACCCATTATTTTGAAACCAACAACTCGCATAGATCGATGATCGTCCAAGAAGAATACCCAGTTCTCTCCTACTTAGGGTTTGAACTACCGCCAGCTAACATTAACAACAGAAAAAAACTCAAATTAGCTCTAACAGATACATATCATCCCTGGCCCTTGGAATAAATAACACAATGCAAGGAGGTCTTATAGATAAAGACCAAGAAAACTCAAAGATATTCTGAATCTTAGATAGAGGCCTTAGAAACTCCCCAATCATGACTGCCACTTACATAAAGAATCTCATGCAGATAGACATGCAATACTTCTGACAGTCCATTCACAACATTGATTCTATATTTAGAACAAATGGACTACCACACACCTTGCCTATAAATCCTTAACCATCCATTCATCGCTAGAATCCTTTATATATTCAAAAAGTATAATTCCCATAATTAGGATACATTAGCTACAACAAAAGTTTTTTATTCCTGATTCACTTCCCTGCTCACCTGAAACAATCAACTAATGTTAGGACGTAATTTTGGTTTATACTTTGCTATTTGTAGCGTTTAGAGTTCTTGGTCTAGGACCGAAAACACCTTGTTTTCGTTGGTTTTTGGATCAAAATCACCATGTAATTTCGGAGGGGTTAATGATGCTTTCGGTCAGCTTGGGCTTGGGCCAATTAAGGCTTTGTACTAGGTTTGTATAAATAGTTTTTTAGTTGTTTAGGAATTAAGAGTTGTTCATCATTATAGTATTCAGCTGATAAGAAGTTCCTGGTGTACCAGACGATTTTAACTAATAAATCGTGTACATTAAGAGTTATTTGTTTGTTCCTGAATCAGTATCTGATTTATATTCCGCATTTTTTAGATAGTTTGATGGATATCGTATTGATCTAAGTGTTTTGGGAATTACAATTGGTATTAGAGCTTTGAAAAGCTATCAATCGATTCAAGGACCTTGGGGACTCGTTCTTATCTGTTTTGAGATCATTGGTTTAATCGAAATTTGATAATTATCAATTTAAATTGATAGATTTTTTTGTTATTCATCGATTAAATGTTCTTGGGATTCTTCGTATTCATCGTGTTGGTCGTGGACCTTCATCTGAATTTTTGGGATCAATTTGGATCCTTATCAATTAAAATCACGAAATTTAAGAGTTCTTGGTGCCAAGCTCAGGTCTCGGTTAGTGTTAAGAGTACTCGGTGAAAAGTTCAGGATCTCGGTTAGGTTTAAGATTTCTCGGCCAAAATCAATAATTCCCGGTCAGCAATTTCGTTATTCTCGGTCAAAAAGCATCGTTCTTGGTCAAGAAGCCTAGTTCTCAGTAAACTGTTTTCGGTCAATCTGTTTGACTTTCTTGTTTTCGGTCAAAAGCTAATAAAACTATCAGAATCCTTTTGGTAAATTATGAGTTCTTACAACAGTACCTAACAGGTTATTGAAACTTTCTGTACTTAAGCCTATAGTGATACAATTAAACATTATCGTGATCAACATGATTTACTAATTAGGGAAATTGAGGACCTAAGATATGAAGGATATACTCTTAGAAAGGCCCAAAAGCCCTTAAAAGAAAAACTAGAGGCCCAAACCATGGATCTAAAAAGAATTAAAGAAGAATAAAAAACTAAATGCGAACACTATGATGATGCTCAAGAAAAGATTGCCAGTCTATCCGTCGAACTTGACACATTGAAAATTAAGTTTGAAAATGCAGATTTTAAATTTAAAAAATATGATGTGTCAAGTAAGAAAGTTGAGACAATGATTGAAAAGCAACTTAGATGGAAATCCAAAAAGAATGTAGGTCTAGGTTATGATAGTGTTCCTCATCCATTCAATTATAACTACACTTTTACTCCGATAAATAAGGAAGAAGTGGCAAGGGAAGCACACCTATAGTATGGCAAACTATTGTAGTTGAGACAGTAAGTATAGATTGTGTGAACGATACTAATGTTTCTACCTCATGTGAAAATAAAGTCATAGTGCAAGATGGGCATGAGCAAAATAAAAATAATTCTAGTTCTACTGAAAATGATTCAAAAACTATTGATGATGATACTCTCACTGTTGAAAAATTCAAGCCACAAAAATCCTTTAAACAGTCTAATAAATATTCATGTGCTTGTGCTTATGGAAGTTCCTTGAAACAAACTTCATTTAGACAAGGACCAAGTCACAATCTTATTTATTTGAAATGACATACTTGTTATAACTGTGGGACTCTCGATCACATTGCTAGAATTAACCACATTGTTTATATGTTCCCTACTATGAAAAAGTTTGGTAGAATGTGTCAATGGGGAGATATTTCAAAAGAAATCTTTCGAGGTCACATTCATGTAATGGTGATTGGAATGCTAAAAAGGCTAAAAATCAGATTCCCAAGGACAAAAAGGGCATGACGGACAAGAAGCCTAATTTAAGAGATGGTTTAGCCAAACCGAAATTGTTAAGGTCGAATTCATCTCAAGGTTCGTCTTCTAACTCACACTCACAATAAAAGCCTAAATCGAAAGGTAGTCATGTTCGAAAGCTAAGTGAAAAAGGTCCCTTTCGGTCTAACAAGAAAGTTCCGAAACCTAATTACGAATGGGTTCCCAAAGGTCACATTTCAAAATCGTCCGAAAGTCATGTAACTTCTTTATGTTTCATATCTAATAAACATGATATGTCATGGGAAAGAGTATCTTGTGTAGATAGTAATGGTAAATCCAGCTTTAAAATGGATTGGGTTCCAAAAACCTACTAATCCTACACTCTAAGTCGGAGCAGCTATGGAGGAATATCATCAGACTTCGGTATGTTGATAGTGGCTATTCTAGGCACATGAGAATAGGCATCTCTCAATTTCATGACATTCAGAACTATAATTGAGGGTATGTGTCGTTTACAACAAAGAACAAGGAAAATATCACAAATAGGGATCATATTTAACGACATGATGAATTTTGAATATGTTAACTTCGTTCCGGAATTGAAACACATTTGAGGCTGAATACGTTCTTGTCTTCAGGTGTTGTTCTCATGTTATTTAGATGCAACTTCATTTTTTGAATTACGGTTTGAATTTTCTCGATTCGTTTCAAAGACTATTTTTTTTATGTTTGTTTAAATTTGCGCATTTATTTTATTTCCATTCTCCCGTATGCACAAATTTAAGGGAACGAAATCGAAAATAAAAAAGAAGCAAAAATCAAAATTTATAAAATAAAAAATACAAAAATTATAAGATCAAAAAATTTCAAAAATATTTCCTCTTTTGTAAGTCTTCTTGGGAAGTGATATGAAGTTTAGTGTAAAAGCACAATATCAAATATGTATAATGCACTGAAGCTGAATTGTTTAGACTTGGTGTTCAATGTATTAGTAGGCATGAAGGATTCAAAATGAAAGGACTATAAATTGTTGACAATGAAAGGACTTAACATTGTTAACTCATCTAGACTTAGTCTGAAACACCCCAAAAATTTCATTTTTAAAACATTAATAAAACAATAATTCTCAATCATAAACATAACTCGTTATATCAAATCAGAGTATCATCTCTAAACATGTTCTTTTTATCAAAGTAAACATCCCAGGCTAAAACTTGTTAGTGTGTGCCATGAAATCATCCAGAGCTCTTCCTTCCGCTACCGGAAGTACCTAAAACCTAAACTAAGAAAACTATAAGCACGAAGCTTAGTGAGTTCCCTAATCCAACACATACCATACATAATCACACACTGCAAACATTAGGGCTAGTCCACTACATCTGACCCCGCCCAACATTGGACGAATCCGACATCAGGCCCCGCTCGGTATACATATCTGCTTCTACTAGGCCCCACCTGTCTTCAGGACCCACCTGCAACACACATACAACAACCCTTATTCTGCTACTAATGAAATATACAAACCCCATCCACACTCGGCTAGTGATGAGATACGGGCTCCCACCCGCACTCGTTCCCCTACCAGGCACATACAAGTATTACAAATAAAACAAGTATAACTACACATACACTACTACCTCAGGTACTACCCCACATTGAACCTTAGCCCGGAATATATATATATATATATATATATATATATATATATATATATATATATATATATATATATATATATATATATATATATATATATATATATATATATATATATATATATATATATATATATAACACTTCCTCGGGCCACGCCCGCTATCGAGCTGAAATCCAAAACATATATACTGCATCGGGCTAACCCCAGCCTCAGATCTAAATCCGATATACATTAAAATACATAAACGGGTCGGCATTGGTGCCTAAGACCTATTTCTACTCGAGAGAACTCACCTCACAAGCTGACTGTAGAATCCTGAGAATAACCCCTCGCTGCTAGCTCGCAGATTCTCAAACTGTTGATCACTCGACTTACCGAGCTACTAACAGCAACATAACACATAGTCCCAAAATGTCCTCTGGAAGTCAAACTAAATCAAATCTAGTCAAAGTCAAAGTCAACAATCCAGGTTCAAACTAGACACTTCTAGGTTGACTTGACTTGCCGAGTTGCTCCATCAACTCGCTGAGTTCAAAAGCTCAAAATCCTGCAATCGCGAACCAATTCATCGAGTGAGCCCCTGACTTGACGAGTTCCCTCGCTAACTAGACTTGGGTTAAAGCTGAGTGAACTCGCCGAGTCATTCCCCTGACTTGCCATGTTCACCCATAACCAGAAAACAAGACAACTCACTTAAACTCGTCGAGTCCCTCCCAGGACTCATCGAGTTTCATCGGTCTGTTGGACTATCTTAAAGGATTAAGCCCCTATACCTCAGATCTGAACACCAAACTTCATAAATACTTTGGGAATGACCTATTAAGGGTAAAGTTTCCAGCTTTACCTGTCCTAATTGCTTGTTAATGGGCATAGAGAAAACCCTAGCACATTAAGACATAAATGTATGGTCCAAAACCCTTATTACACTAAACCAAGACAAGGAAATCAAGATCTAGACTCTAGACATCCAATAACCACGTAAAGCCCTCGACTTTACTTCCTTGCATGGCCTTTAGGTCTCCAAGAGGCCATAATAATCTATTTAAGCTTCCATGGGACTTCCTAATTGCATAAAGCTTGCATGGGACTTCCTAATGGCATAATGCTTGCACAATTATGCCTTAACCACCCTAAATACCTCCAGATCTAAAAGGATCATGCTTGGGGGACGTATAAAGCGCAAAGACAACCATTCTTGAACCAAATACCTTCTAAAAAGGGACCGTAAGGAGATCTAATAAACCAAAAGTCAAGATGAAGACTTGATTACCAAGAAATGCAGAAAATGGAGTGTATCTTCTCGATCTACTTCCTCCTTCTTTAACCTCCAACTTCCTTCTTCTTCCTCTTCCTCTTCAAGAGCACACAAAACGCACCAAGGTGGCTCAAACACTCACAAGATTCACTAGGGTTTTGTGGGTGACGGTTTTGTGGTTGGGGGCTGAAGATGAGGCTGAGGGAATGAGAATATGATGCTTAAAAACGACACTAGTCCTGAAATTAAGGTTTCCCAACCGAGACTAGACTCGCCGAGTCAGTCCCTGACTCACCGAGTTGGCCACTTAATCCGCGACACGGAACTTGCTCTGACTTGTTACATCTGGATTCCCAGGTATCTTATTTTAATTATTTATTTTGAGTTTAATGGAGGGACTCATCGAGTAAACGCTAAGACTCACCGAGTAAGAACGCGAATTCTAGTCTGTATTAACGATCGAACTTGATGATTTGATGCGTGGACTCAGTGAGTCTGTGCTGTAAAGTGAAACCCTAAATCTCAGGGCCTGAGGCCTATTTAAAGGCCTTTATGGCCTTCATTTGTGGCCACTACACCCCTGAGAAACCCTAGAGAGCAAAGAAATCGTTTGTAGTGCAAGAGGAAGGCTAATCCACCATTTATTGTGTTCTTTACAAGAAGAAAGGAGAAAGGACAAGCTAGGCGAGTTGGGGAGCTTGGATCTACTTCTATTTGATCAGAGGAAGTCGTTGGACGTATCAGTTTGTGCTTACTCTCTTGATTATGATGTTTAGTTGAATCCAGGGTTTCTATATGCATTATTTTGGCTTGAATCTGGAGTGGATGATATCCCAAGGTGAAATGATTCTTAGATTTGGACCTCAATAGGTCCAAAGATTCCTTATAGCTATGCTTTATGTCATCCCTTTTGATTTGTGAACCTAGTTAGCCATTTTAGTGGTTATTTCAACTAAAGAAGCCTTGGGTGCAATGCATGTGAGTCAAGTTTTGAACTTTACATGGTTATTCATCGTGGGGAAGTCTGACCTATAAATTAGAGAAGCGGATCTGACCTCATAAGGTCATTTGAGCGTGATTATGGAAGCAACTCACCGAGTTCATAAGTGGACTCGATGAGTCGAGTCGGGTTGCCCCACGATTCGCGACTTGTGATAACCCGTTGAGTGTGGGGTTGAATCAACGAGTCCAGTGAGGACCAGGGGCGAAGAGGACATGCATGGACTCGCCAAGTCACATGATTGCACTTGGTGATTCTGGTCAAAGTTGACTGTTGACTTTTGTTGACATTTAGGGTTTGGTCAACAGATGGACTTGTGAAGCATTTGAACGGTAAAATGGTCTTTTAGTCTTCTTAGAGGACATGAAAGATACTAGTCTAGCCTAGAGAGCCATTATTTATTTGAGAGAATTGTTTATGTGTTTAGGTGGAGTCTAGATCAGTGTATATGTGTGTTAGATTATCTGTGATATCTGAGGTGAGTCTTCTCACTATACTGTAGCTGGAAGGGTACCTATGTATGACCGGATGGTCTTGTATGCTATGATATGTATGTGCTATATGTTGTTATGTGATATGTATGTGTTATGTATGTTATGAATGATAAGGACCGAAAGGTCAAGATGACATGGACCGGAAGGTCAGGAGGTTACGGTCCGGAAGGTCGATATGGGTAGGAATGGAAGGTCTACCAGGATTCGGGATGGAAGACCCTGAGACCCATGGATCGGAAGAACTCACTAAGCATTTATGCTTACAGTTGTTGTGTTATGTGTTTCAGGTCCTAGTGATGATCGCGGGAAGGCACCGACATGATCCGTACACACACGTGGAGTTTATGTTTTGAGATTTATGGGATATGTTTGTGGTGATAACATTTTACACATTATGTTTTGACATTATCTTATGAGTAAATGTATGTTTAAAAAATGAAAAATTGTTTTGAAAATTTACGTTGTTACAAGTTGGTATCAGAGCCTTGATTTGAGGGATTCGGGTGCATCTTCGGGTGTATCTGAACTCAGACCGAGGATTTGAAAATTATTTCATAATTCAAACAATTTTTTCTAAAAGAATTAAAAGGTTTTGAAACAAGTAGAGCAGAGAAATATGTACGATCAGCCAACACCCGAGCGGTGATTTCCCAAAATACCCTTACATTATGTGTTAAGACTTATGTTGTGATATGTTATGCATGCTAGGTAGGCTAGGTATTCATATTAGGACTAGAGTGGCCTGATTTGTGATGCCTTAGGCTAGGAGGATTTTTGCTGCTACGAGATGCTTGCGAGAGAGTAGGTAGCAGTGGGGGGCTACGAAAGGTTTACCGAAGGGTAGCCTATGCGAGTGAGAAGTCAAGTACGTGTGATATGGGATCCAAGGAGGAGGACTTGGGGTGAATACTGATGCGGTGTAGATGCTAGTATAGGGCGCGTACTACGGAAGACACCGGATCAGTGCGTAACCCAAGTAAGAATTCTTTAGGTACCATAGAACAAGTAGAGTTGACGTATTGAGTGTTAATATGCTCGAGCAGGTCTATGATATTTTTATGTTGTATTTCAGAGAAATCATGATTGGGACATGCCACACACCTAGACGAAAAGCATGAGTGACGAGGAGCTTCGTCAGATGATCCACGATGAGGTGGCAGCAGCGATTCGAGCCGAGATTCCGGAGATGTTTGGGTCTATCAAGACCACATTGATTGAGACTTTCGATGAGCGGTACACAACGGTGATTGAGGTTGCGGCTGATGCAGCTACTGCAGCTGTGGCTACTGCCAGGCCTCAGGGATGTGATGTTGGAATAGTGTCTAAGGATGCAACTATATTTGATAAGTACTTGACCCGATTGAGCATGGTCCTTTTGGGTTGCCTTCACCATAGCAACTTGACAAGATGATTTATAGTGAGAGAAGAAATATTATTAATATATTATGAGAATAATATAAGTAAGAATAACATTGTTATTTGATTAATATAAGTCATAAATTAATTAGGAATTAATTTGGTGAATTAAAGAGATTAATTGAATAAAGCGGCATAAACTGTCAATTGTATGATAGATGTATTTTGAGCAGTGATTCCTTAGGGATAAGGGGTGGACGATTTTACGTATTGGATGAGCCTAGAAATCGTCCAAAGGCTTATCAATAAGGAGATTGGAATGCTTAGAGCCTAATTTATCCAATTAGGGTTTAAGGGTGAAACCCTAGGAGGCTCACTAGTATAAATACACCCATAGGGTTAAGAAAATTGGCACCCTTGGTATAGGAGAGACCCTGGCCGACTTTTCTCACCCTCCCATCTCTCTCAAATCATCCTCTTGCTAGTTGGTGTTTGTAAGCCATTAGAGGAGTGACCTTTGTGACTCTAAGCTCCAAGGATAAGAAGATTCAAGCTAGTAATTCAAGGTATTCTTTTTGATCTGATTTCTTATGTTATTATACCAGATCTATCAATCAAAGTCTTGGATATATTGCATGTTCAATTACAGAAACCTAGATCCAAGCATTAGGGTTTGTATGTGCATATAGGAATGTTCTTATGGCTAAAACCCATCGGTGGTATTAGAGCCTTGATTGGCTTCTATTGAATTGATGCATTGGTTGCTTGATTGTTGATTGCAAAATTTGTTTTTTGTCCATCTGCCCGATGAACTCGGTGAGTCCCATAGTGGACTCGGCGAGTAGGCCTCAACTCGGCGAGTCCATTGTGGTACTCGCCGAGTTCGAGCGTCATGAGGAGCTAATTACGGGATTTCTTGCTGTTTATCTTATGGAAAGTTGCCTTTATCTTAATGGGTCGATATAAATCCGATTTTATCATTTATATGAGTATATCCTTGACCTAATTCAATATAATTACCAATTAATTCAATAATAATTTCCTTATGTGATAATTGATTAATTATTTTAATTAAATTGGTAAATTATTTTGCATGAAACATCAAATATGGATAATTATGAGATTAAATGGTTAATTTAAATTATTTGTTATTTGATCTCTTGTGTTTTAAAAAGTTTAAAACTAATCCTCAAATTTTGAAATTTAGTTTTGTGATTAAAAGTTTAATTTGGACAATTTAAATTTCAAACCCTAGAATTTTACAAGTTTAAAGTTCAACCCTATACTCTATATGATTACAAGGTTAATATATATATATATATATATATATATATATATATATATACATATATATATATATATATATATATACATATATATATATATATATATATATATATATAGTATATATATATATATATATATATATATATATACATATATAATTAAAATGCTAGTCTTACCGTTAATAGGCCTCATTCACAAAGCCGGTCTATAAGGTGGGTATAAGGTTGCTGCTTATAAAATGGCGCTTAATGGGTGTACACTCACGCGCAACGCTTGATAGATCGGTGGAGGGTCGTTAGCCGAACGGGTAGGATAGGGCAACTCTATCTCCTCGTTAAAAGTATAATATTAAATACAAAGTAACTACATGTTTTTCAAAATTCCCAATCCTAGTTACTTTAGGAAAAGTGAATTGATGCAATCCCATGAAGTTACACTTTGCACCCTTGCTAAGAAGTTAGTGGAGTGTGTGTGGTTTACCGGCACACTAATTGGTTGTTAGCATAGGTGGAAAAGGGTGATTCATTGTTTATCATAGTTTGGTGGAGCGTGTGTGGTTTACCAGCACATCGAATAGGTGATTGTTACAGCGGAGGCACCATGTAGATTTGCATGGTTATTCACACCCACTATGTGATCCTCGGCATCCTAGTCACAAACGAGAGGGGCATATCGAGATTTAAACATGCCATTGAAAAGTTCAATGAATCTCATCGAAACCTAGGAATTCTCAATGCGTTTAAAACATAAAGGTAATGTAATCATGGTTGAGAATTAGTGAATCGTCATTCACTTACCTTCAAATTGTTTGCATGTTGGATTACGGCATCCCTTTTCTAATATGTAAATAATGTTGTTGGATCCTAGCCCTAATTTTTCTTATTGGGTGATAATTAGGTATTTAAATTCTAATCAACCTTTCTCCTTTCTATTTATAGATGTCGAACGCGAACAACGCAACTGCTAGTTCATTCACATTGATGAGCCTTTGCCAAAAGGTGACTTTCGATGGAACGAACTTTAGCGAATGGATAAGATACATTTGCATGATTGCTCGCTACGAGGACAAGGAGTATGTCCTCGACGAAAATCTCGAAAAGATCAATCCAGAAATCGCTACTCCGGCTGAAATGACCGTCTTTGAGACTCATGAGCGTGATGCAACGAAATTTCATTGCATCATGATAGCCACAATGAACTTCGAATTCTAAAAGTCGTATGAGGACGTGTATCCGTATGAAATGCATCAAGACTTATTGGAAAGATACCATCAAAACGCGAGGCAGGAACGTTACGAAATCTTCACTAACATGATCTCTGCTAAAATGGTACATGGAGAATCTCTAACCGTACACTTGCAAAAGATGCAAAGGTATGTCGATCGTCTTTGAAAGTTGAATGTCGACTTTGGGGAATATTTGGCTATCGACATGGTACTTCATTCCTTGCCTCCGTGTTACAACCAATTTTGGATGACCTACCACATGAACAAGGAAGAGGTCACCCTAAGTAAACTCCAAGGTCTCCTAAGGGTTGCTGAGAGCAACCTCAAGGACAAGTCTGTTGCACTAACTGCCAATCCACCCGTTACTCATGTTTTGGCTATTGGGTAGGGAAGGGGCAAGAAGCGGAAGGCTCCGTCTAAGAGCCACTGCAAGGGAAACTCTCGAGATGGTTCCTCTTCTAGTGGGACCAAAGTTGATCCTGCTAAGCCCAACTCTAACCCAAAGGAGGCAGAGTGCCACTATTGCCACAAAATAGGGCATTGGAAGAGAAGCTGTCCAGAATACCTGGAAGCTATTAAGGAAGGAAAGATCAAGCCGTCTTTCGCAGGTGTTTACATAATTAAATCTAATGATTCATCTCATGCTATTTATTGGGTCCTCGATACCGGATGTGGTTACCAGATTTGTTCTGAATTGCAAGGACTAAGAAGAAATATGGATGTGGAGCATGGAAGAATAAATCTAATCATGGGGAACAGAAGATCGTCGCCTGTGACCAAGATTGGAGTGTATTCTTTAGTGCTTAGTAATGGATTATGTTTAGATTTGGATAGTTGTTGCTACTCGCCAGAAATGGCAAGAAACATCATTTCGTTTCATGGTTTGTTTAGACAAGGATTTAGATTTTCTTTTAATAATGAGAATGGTTCTATTTATGCATATCTAAATGGTTTCTTATATTTTGAAGCAATGCCATGTAATGGAATTTATGAAACTGTTATGATTGTAGATAACCTAGGAAATGATGTTTATGCAAGGATTCTTCCAATAGTATGGATAGAGCATCCTTGTGGCATTGTCGTCTTGGACATGTCAATAAGAAGTGCATAGCCCAACTCCAAAAGGATGGAGTGTTGGAGTCATTCGACCTTAGGGAAGATGACATATGCGAATCTTGTTTACTTGGAAAGATGACCAAGTCACCGTTCACTAGCACATGTGAAAGGGGTGAGGGTTTATTGGACCTCATACATATCGATGTATGTGGACCCTTTAGATCAACCACAAAGGATGGGAACTGCTTCTATGTGACTTTTACCGATGACTATAGTAGATATGGATATATTTATATAATCAAGCAAAAGTCAGAAACGTTTGAAAAGTTCAAAGAGTTCAAAAATGAAGTGGAGAATCAATTGGGCAGGAAAATCAAGATGCTTCGATTCGATCGAGGAGGAGAGTACCTAAGTCTTGAATTCCACGGCTATCGCAAAGAATGCGGAATAGTTTCGCAATTGACCCCACCTAGGACACCTCAATTGAATGGTGTGGTAGAAAGGCGTAAGCGAACCTTGTTGGACATGGTTCGTTCTATGATGAGTCGTGCTTCACTATCTATCTCATTATGGGGGTATGCCTTAGAGACTGCCGCCTATATCCTTAACCGAGTCCCTACGAAGAATGTTGCCAAAACACCTCACGAGATGTGGACACAACAAGCTCCCTCGTTAGCACATATAAAGGTTTGGGATTGCGAGGCTTTCGTAAGATGAGATATTCACGACAAACTCGAACCTCGTAGTGAGCGATGTATTTTCATCGGCTACGCGCAGAAATCCTTCGGATATCTCTTCTATAGACCGAGTGACAATGTTGTCTTCGTTGTGAGAATAGGGGTTTTCTGAGAGCGAGAACTCATAAGCCAAGGAGACAGTGGGAGGCAAATCGAGCTTGAAGAGATTCAAGAATCGATTGATGAAGGAACCTCTTGTTGGGTTATGATCATTCTAACACTCCTAAGTGTACATGCAACCCTAAATACCTTGGATCTATGTTTTCTCTATTATACATGCAAATATGAACATCCAAGGTATTATCCTAATCTAGCATACAAAACTATCAATATAACAAGATAGAATACATACCTCTTTGATGTAGAATGTCTTCATGAAGCTTGAGTGCCTAGTGCCCCAAGTGTGACACCTCAAACGGTTCACACAACACCAAATACACTTGGAATAACTTGAGAGAATTCTACACTTCATGAAAATCGGCTAGTCCTTTCTTGAATCTCACTAGTGACCGATTTTCCTCAAGAATAAGATGCTTATATAGTTATACAATTAGGGTAAACCCTAATTGTCATGACTTTCCATTTCCTTGGATCCATGGGTTCAAATACACCATGGAGCATCCATGGAGCATCATATGGGTTTTGGCCCAACTAGATAATCCATGGATCATTAGCCCACTATACAAGTATGGATGATTTACACAATCAACCCATATATTTAAGTAGTCTTCTTTTGATCACTTAATTAATCCTAGATTAATTCTTGATCAATACTAATTAAATAATCTTATTATTCTTATTATTAATATACTAGAACTTATAATATATTAATAACCATAAGTGTCTTATTTCTCTCATTATAGTCTATCCAAGTGCATGATGCCATGCAACCCAAATGGACCATGCCGGGTCGGGTCAAGTCTTACCAATTATAGTTATGGACTTAGACATTAATCCAACAGTCTCCCACTTGGATAAATCTAAAACTATTATTGCGTATGACTTCAGGAACCAACTAGCAATCGTAGCTCTCAAAAGCTTCTGTCGATCTCTGACCTTGTCGATAAACGCTGATCTTTGTCAATGACTTGTCCATTAGATAAGGGATCATATATTCCTCCATTCAAGATATCATATGGACTGAGACATGGATTATAATCATTCTCTTTGTCCATTTGTTGTTTCCCGATTTCCGATTTATGACGACTGACTAATTGAACAAATCAAATCAGTCTTGGCCCGGCCGAGCACTTCCATTTGTCATCATCAAATCATCGAGGGGCCCACAGATATCGCTTTTATCCTAAAGGTAAAAGGAATGGATAAACTTCGACTCATATGGCTTGTTCTACTACTTGTTGAATCATACACAAAGACACATTTTATAGCACCGAGTTACCAAATGCGGTTTCGTGCAATCAATGTACAACCAACTCATAGTAACAACTCATATCTCTAGGTTTGAAGAATATAAGATATTATCGTCTCATGATCACTCATGATAAAATCCATGAAGTGATTCCAATGAGTGCGGGTTAAATCCAATACTCAGAACTTATGAGCACTCATGAGTGTTGTAGCCATTTGTCCAATACCTTAGACCTCTACAAGCCAACCCATGACAGTCTTAATTCATATATACTTCCAACATATGACCAACTGTGGATGGTTTGAATAACTTAGTCATTCTAGAAGAATGACCTAGCTTATTCGGGAAGTCAAAAAATGCAAAGTGAAACACAATAATAATTGAATCCAATATGGTATCAAAACCTATGAACATAAATAAAACTCCTTTTTATTTATTACCATATGATTACACATTATTCATTGTATAGTGTTTCAGTTATCAACTTTATTCTTGAATTTAAAACAATAGTTGTCCCATGCTCCAAGCATGTACACTATGTTTTCTAAACACTATTCATGCCATACACCAAGTATGCATACTATGTTTGTCTATGATCTTTACTTTGTGAACTAGATCCATTGAGCATAACTTCAATGATTCTCTTTTCACACTCCCAAATCCTTACTGTAAATACAAGAATTCCAAATTCATGTCATTTACTGAAATCTGTTAGATTCTAAACTTATATGCATTGATCCTCTTGTAATGATTATGCACAAATTCATAAAGACTTGACAACAATCATTACAGAGCATTCCAAAGGAGATCAGCTCCTTAGAAACATCCTTCTTGCATTAAGTTTCCTAATCTTAAACAGATTGAAAATTCTAACTTTGAAACATTTCTAGATTCCATTTTGACTATCACTTCTGAACAAGAGTTGCCTCCTTACAGATTATGTCAATATGGTCCTTCTAGAATTATCACTATACTTCCAACTGTCCTTGAGCAACCAATCTTTGGTAAACCTTAGATTGTCCTCGACAATTGTTTAATTCTTTTAGTCATATCCAGTTCTAAACCTTTTCTCTTCTTAATGCCCCAGGCATTTGGAAAATTTTTAGAAAGGATGAATATAGCACATGTAATCGATCCTATATCCGAAGCATATGGGACACAATTCATGATGTCTCACATAAAGACTAAACCAGTCTTTTGCCATAATATTTCCATTTCAATTTGCAAAGTTCTCATAATTCTGATTATGAAAAGGGATGCCGTAATCATAATCGAACTTTAGAACGCAAATAATGGACCCATATACAGAATTTCCTTATGTTGAGCCATTCCAACATGAAATTCATATATATATCCTTGACTAAATGATTAAAACCTCACGATCTAAGCTTATAGATTTGAGATGAAGTATAATTTCCTCTCCCTTAATTATAGCAAAACAACCTTTTTCCCAATTGAAACCTTTTGTTTTTCTATAATTAACATTGCTAACTTGCAATACTTATCATAATTATCATGCTCCCACTAACATGATGATTATTAGCATAACACTTTTGCTCCCACTAGCTTTGACATGTACTCAGAAATCAGCTGGACTTCTAGAAATCAATACTTTATCGACTTTCTTACCAAAGTTCAGATTTCTGATACTAGATTGTTTTGATAGAACTTTATCAAAATCATACACCTTCCCTTAGATAGCACACTTGTTTGTCTAAACAATTATGAAGAGGGATGCCGTAATCATAATGGTTAGACCTTTTTGCCACTTCTCACAAGTCCAGGTTAGTGTGCTGGTAAACCACACATGCTCCACTAACGACTTTGAGAATGCAAATATCCCAATTGCTATCTAGCTAAAAGCTACTTAGTGGAAGTGTTTCCTCACCATCATTTTCATGAATCGGAGAGAAACCTTATGACACTTAGATTTATATGGTGTATGAGTTCCTACGCATATGAATTTGTCAAAACCATAATCACAAGACAAGGATAATGACAAATCCAAAACCATATGGATTGAACTCAATCTTAATTTCTTGCCACCTGGCAGCTCAAGGGCCTGCCATTGCTTCCAAGTTGTTGTGCAACCAATTAAGAACTCTAAGAACTCATATGCAAAACCAACTTTAACTGGAATGGGCACATAATGTGTCAACACGATAGCTTATAAACCTCAAGTTGTGTGCTAGTGAGGAACTTCAGGTTTCATTCTTGATTAGTTCTTGAGACTTTCAAGACCTTTGAGACTCCCACTGTCCTCTTGACCTATAAGACTCCCTTGTCAAACATCCAAGAGATAGTGTGGATTCTAATCAAGACAAACACTTCACACAATTGGCTGAAGTTGGTCTTTGTTTTATCCAAAACATCACAACTTACCAATTTCAAATGTACAAGAGTAGAAAACTTTTACTCTTACATTTGACAAGTGTTTTAAACCTTCCTTAAGACATGTCACTCAAGTTACAATCTTGGAGTATGACTCTAAGACTTGTATTGGAACGAAGTATGACTCATCTTCTTGATTTAACCATTTCAACAATTCAAGATCCCTTCTTCTTAGTCATAAGAATGAACTAAGACTTCCTTAGAGAACTAATTTTGATATGGTTTCTTAATCATTAAGATGATCACAAAACTGATACTAAAGTACTCTCCCATCTTTTCAGATTTGAGAAACTTTTATCCTTCTGCCTAATTTGATTCTTCTTATTCGCTCTGCCTTACATTGGAACCTTTTCCAATGTCTCAGAGTTACACTTAAGCTTGTAAGTATAATCATATTTACTCAGCTTTAGTAAACTATGACGAATAGTCTTATCAATCTTTTGTGGTGGACTTAATCAGTGCACATGACTATGTACTCGATCCCTTAGTCCATTACTTGACTCACACATCCATGTGAATAACTAATTAGTCTTAATTTTCCAATACTTGAAAGTTCTCATTCATCATGCTATAGAACTTGCATGATTCCAAGTCCCGGTCCACTTGAGACTTGGGTGACGAGAATCTTTCCTTATTTGGTAAATTTAGACATTACCACAAATGAAAGAATCAATTTCATATTTCCACTCTTGTTATTAATGGAATTATATAAGCAACAATTTTTCCTCAAATGCCATTGTAAGGATATTTTAAAATAACTAAAATCAAAAAATTTCTTTTATTTTAAAACTCTGTGGAAAAACTTATCCTTACAATCAACATGAAAACCTTGTTGTTATCTATTCCTAAGCAACATCTCATAACTCCTAAGAATTAGCTCAAGAATCCGATTTTCAAACTGCGCGATAGAAATCCATCTATGCGATCGGATTCAGCATATTCTTTCTTTAAGTTCCTTCACTTTTCTTTGATTCTTAAAACATTAACATGTGACCTAGTCACATCATGTAATAAGAATTTCAGAATAGAAACTTAGCAGAGTTAGATAGTGGACTTTACCTAAAGTAGAGTCAAACTTATTGACTTTAACATCTTTAGGTAAACTTGGCAGCTTCGCAACTAATGACCCTTCCTTTGGCAATATAAACATATGGACTCTTGGATAATGGTACACGGGACTATTACAGACTTAGCGTTTTCTCTTTACCATTTGGTCAACCTAGTTGACTATGGTCAATCCCTTTCCTTGGGAAGAGAATGTTTTTTCTGTATTTCCTGTGTCACTATTATCAATGTCCATCAAGTTTCAGGAAGTTGATCTTAGCAAATAGATAAGATCATTAAGGGTCTTGTCATAGTCTGTTTCATAGGTGTTCCAAAAGAACTCACTATGTGACTTAGAAAGTAGTTAAACCTACAACTTTCTCAAGACTCTGACACCCTTCTCTCCCGGCTTGTCAATATGTGACTACATCTCCAAGATGTATTCACACCTAGACCTTGCCTTGCCAATAGGGCTTGAGTGACCTTAAACTTTTCAAGAACTTGTGGGTTAGGGAGAATAATTGGAGGAGGAGAAAGAAGTATGATTTCCATTGGAATATCATCTTCATTTAGGAAAGCTAGTTTCAGGAGATTTGGGAAGATCATAAATGTCTAAGCCAAACATGTTTTGGGAGGTATTCAAGATAGTTGATCTTAAAGTCCTTAATATGACACCCAATATGAAATATTAAGGCTAGGACCCAACAAACTATTTTATAACTTAGAAGAGTTATGCCATAATCCAAGCTATAAAACAATTTGAAGATAGGTGAATGACGATTCACCAATTTCCACCAAGATACACGAAATGTATTATTAGGTGTTAATTGGATTTGAAACTCCTAGATCTTTTGAGATTCATTGAACTGTTCAATGGCATGTTTCAATCTCGAGTGTGCCCTTCAGGTTTTGTGACTGGGATGCCGAGGATCACAAAACAAGGTGTGAAGTAACCATGCAAATTACTTGGTACCCTTAAGTGTTTATCCCTCAATCGATGTGCCGGTTAACCACACACGCTCCATCGATACTATGATAAACATTAAGTTACCCTTTGCCTACCTTGTTAAATACGAGTTAGTGTGCCGGTTAACCACACACGCTCCACTAACCAACTTAAACAAAGTGCGGAGTGTAATTTCATGGATTAGCATCTTATTCACATTTTCCTAAGTAACTAAGATTGGGTATTTATAAAAGGTTTAGTTACTTAGTATTTATCATTAATACTTTTAATGAAGGGAGAATTATAGTCCTGTCAAACCCGTTTGGCTAACGACCCTCCAACAGTCAAGCAAGCGGTGGGTGAGAGTGGACACCCATTAAGTTGCCATTTTATAGGCAACAACCTTATACCCACCTTATAGACCGGCTTCGTGAATGAGGCGTACTAGCGGTAAGACCGACTTTACTCTTATACATGTATATATTATTAACTTATAATATTATAAAGTATAAGGGTTGAATTTTAACTTTTAAAATTCTAAGGGCTAACTTGGAATTAAAGTATTCATAAGAGAAAATTTTACAAATTCCAAAACATGAGGGCAAGTTTTGAAACTATTCAAAACTAATTAATTCCATAACTTATGTATTTAAAGTAGTTTTAATCCAAAAACTCTTCAAGTTCCATAACTTGAGGACAAATTATGGAAGACTTTAAACTAATAAAGAATTAACTTTTTCTTTATTTTATAACTTATGGAATTAATTAAGGTTACATTATTTTTTTTATATTTATTTAATGAAGAGACTCTTGGTCCTCCATAACTTGAGGACAAATTATGGAGTCATAACTCCAATTAATTAGAACTAGACTCTTCATTTTTTGTAACCTTTGCCAATTTTATGAGTTTTATGAGTCTTTAATGTGACTCTTCATGTAACTTGAGGACAAGTTACACAAACACATTTTATACTCAACTCTTAGATTAAAATGGATTGAAAACAACTATTTCATTCAACTTTTCTATTAATCTAAGAAACTCATAAGAACAAGATAATTCAAATCAAACTTTTTCATGTAATTAGTCTAACCTTTAAACTAATACAAAACATGAATCTATTGACAAGTATCTTTGAAATTGGATTAGCATGAACATTACCACAACAAAAACAAGTTTATAAGTTCAAAAACAACTTAGGGTAATGTTCCTAGTCCATTTCTAGCCAAAAAACTCGAAAATATGCTGTCTGGGGTCCAACTCGTCGAGTGCATGAACACAAGTCGGCGAGTTGGATGCATTTTGCCTTGGACTCGTCGAGTCCCTTCATGGACTCGGCGAGTCTGCTGGGCTGACAGCACCAATTTCGATTTTTCAGCTTCTATTGCAGGTATAACAAGAAAACAAGCCTAGGCTCTGATACCACTGATGGGTTATGAGCATTCTAACACTCCTAAGTGTACATGCAACCCTAAATACCTTGGATCTATGTTTTCTCAATTATACATGAAAATATGAACATCCAAGGTATTATCCTAATCTAGCATACAAAACTATCAATATAACAAGATAGAATACATACCTCTTTGATGTAGAATGTCTTCATGAAGCTTGAGTGCCTAGTGCCCCAAGTGTGACACCTCAAATGGTTCACACAACACCAAATACACTTGGAATAACTTGAGAGAATTCTACACTTCATGAAAATCGGCTAGCCCTTTCTTGAATCTCACTAGTGACCGATTTTCCTCAAGAATAAGATGCTTATATAGTTATACAATTAGGGTAAACCCTAATTGTCATGACTTTCCATTTCCTTGGATCCATGGGTTCAAATACACCATGGAGCATCTATGGAGCATCATATGGGTTTTGGCCCAACTAGATAATCCATGGAGCATTAGCCCACTATACAAGTATGGATGATTTACACAATCAACCCATATATTTAATTAGTCTTCTTTTGATCACTTAATTAATCCTAGATTAATTCTTGATCAATACTAATTAAATAATCTTATTATTCTTATTATTAATATACTAGAACTTATAATATATTAATAACCATAAGTGTCTTATTTCTCTCATTATAGTCTATCCAAGTGCATGATGCCATGCAACCCAAATGGACCATGCCGGGTCGGGTCAAGTCTTACCAATTATAGTTATGGACTTAGACATTAATCCAACACCTCTACCGCTGGCAATCAACCCGAGGAGGAAACTTCGGTTGAACCTATTGACCAGTCCTTACCTCCTAGACGTTCCGAAAGAGTTAGAGTTCAACCCCAGTTATATGGTTTTCATATTACTACCGAAGGGGACACGTATATTAGTGATAGTACACTAATAAATCTAGATGAACCTAATAGATTTAAGGAAGCCATGTCAGGCTCGGAGTCTGCAAAATGGAAAGAGGATATGGACAGCGAATTCCAATCCAGGTATGACAACCAAGTTTGGAATTTGGTTGAAAATGTGCCCGGACGTAAGACCGTTGGGTGAAAATGGATCTTCAACAAGAAGACCAACATGGATGGAAACGTACATACATATAAGGTGTGATTGGTTGCAAAGGGCTTTACTTAAACTCCCGGAGTTGACTATGATGAGACCTTCTCACCAGTTGCGAAGATAAAGTCTATTAGAGTGATGCTAGCTATTGCTGCATTTCATGATTATGAGATTTGGCAAATGGATGTCAAGACCGCTTTCCTTAACAGGAAGTTGGCTGAGGATGTTTACATGGCTCAGCCAGAGGGTTTTGTTGATCGGAAGCATCCAAATAGAGTGTGTAAGCTTGAGAAGTCCATTTATGGACTTAAGCAAACATCTCACAAATGGAATCTTTGCTTCGATGAGAAAGTCAAAGAGTTTGGATTTGTTCGAAGCGAAGATGAATCATGTGTATATGTCAAAGCCAGTGGGAGTATAGTTAGCTTTCTCGTTTTGTATGTCGATGACATACTGCTCATAGGAAACGACATCCCGACTCTACAGGAAGTTAAGTCCTGGCTCGGGAAGTGCTTCGCTATGAAGGACCTCGGAGAGGCTTCCTATATTTTGGGAATAAGGATAGTGAGAGAAAGAAGTAAGAGATTAATAGGACTTAGTCAGAACACTTACTTATATAAAGTACTAAAATGTTTTAGTATGGAAAATTCAAAGAAGGGAGAATTACCGATACAAAGTAATGCCAAGTTGAGTAAGACTCAAAGTCCGAGTACCGAAGCCGAGATAGAAGAAATGAGCCGAGTACCATACGCTTCCGTAGTTGGCTCAATCATGTATGCTATGACTTGTACTCGCCCTGATGTAGCCTTTGCTTTGAGGATGGTTAGTAGATATCAAGGGTACCCAGGCAAAGCCCATTGGATTACGGTCAAGAATATCCTTAAGTACCTTCGGAGGACCAAGGAATGGTTTTTAGTCCTTGGGGGGAGTGATGACTTGAAGGTGCGGGGGTATAGTGACGCTAGCTTTCAAACTGATAGGGACAACTTTCGTTCGCTGTCGGGCTTGGTGTTTACCCTTAATGGAGGAGCAGTAACTTGGAAAAGTTCCAAGCAGGAAACCGTAGCTGATTCAACATGCGAATCAGAGTACATTGCAGCGAGCGAAGCATCGAAGGAGGCAATATGGCTGAAGAACTTCATTGGTGATCTTGGAGCTGTGCCTGCCGTAAAGGAGCCTATGGAAATTTTCTGTGATAATGAAGGAGCAGTTGCCTTGACCAAGGAACCGAGGGATCATGGTAGATCTCTTCATATCAATAGAAAATATCATTTAATTAGACATCGAGTAGAAGAGGGACACCTCGTCGTGAGGAGGATATCATCAGAAGATAACCCAGCAGATCCGCTTACGAAGGGACTGAGTAGGGTTAAGCATTTGCAGCATGCTAGGAGTATTGGGCTGAGAGATGATATTAGATTATATTAGATAATTTTAGAAACTTATAATAGATAAATGTAATTTAACATTTGATGAATAAATAAAGGAGTATTATTTATAAGTAAAGTTACTGTCTAATGTTAAATGTTTAACTATTGTTTCACTTTGCATGTTTTGACTTCAAGAATAATTGAGTTTATTTGGAATAATCGAATTATTCTATCAATCCACAATCTTTCATAAGTTGGAAGTAGGTATGAATGAAAATTGTCATGAATTGGTGTGCAGATTGTCTAAATGGTATTAGACATAGCAAAAGTTTGTTGCAACATTCATGAGTGCTTATGAACTAGTTTTGAGCATTGGAACAAACCCGCGCTTGTTGGAATCACCTTATGGAATTTGAAGAAAAGGTTGATCGCAAGATGATAATATCATATGGTCTTAAAACCTTGATATATGGTTTGTTATTTGTTAATTGGTTCTACATTGATAATGCGAAACCGCATCAGTAAATTGATGTTATAAAACGCATTGTTGTGTATAATTGATTAATGAATAAGTAAATGCATATAAGTCGAAGTTTATATATTATTTTTATCCCAAGAGGGTAAAAGCGATATCTCACCGCTCGATGATTTGATTTGACTTATGTGCTGGGACCGGTCAGAACTAAATTGATGTGTTTAATTAAGTTCTATGTCGAATAAATCTGAGATCGAAAAAGCAACTGCTGGGCAATTGGTTACATAGAATTTTCCTCATGATATCTAAACAGAGGACTGTATGATCCCTTATCTAAAGGACAAGATTGATAAGATCAAAGTTTGACAACATCTTTGAGAGCTACGATTGCTAATCGGTATATATAGTTACTAGGCTTATCCAAGTGGGAGACTGTTGGAATAGTGTCTAAGGCTGCAACTATATTTGGCAAGTACTTGACCCGATTGAGCATAGTCCTTTTGGGTAGCCTTCACCATAGCAACTTGACAGGATAATTTATAATGAGAGAAGAAATGTTATTAATATATTATGAGAATGATATAAGGGATAATTGTAACATCCGGATATCCAGGTATGGGAAGTTGAGCAATTTATATTGGGGAATGAAGAGACTCGGCGAGTAGATGCCTTAACTCTTTGAGTAGGATTGCGTTTTGGGGGACTAGTTTAATGAAGGGACTCGACGAGTTGGGTATTTGGACTCGCCGAGTCAGCGTTGTCAAGGAAAACCCTAATTGTTCGGGTTTGGGACCTATTTAAAGGCCCTTATGGCCTTCAGTGGCGGCCACCTACACCTTTGGGAGACTCTTATCAAACCAGAGAGCTAAGAGAGTGAAGAAGAGCCATTGTGGAGCATTCTTGAGGTGGTTGTGCAATGGAGTAGTCATTTCCAGCAAAGGGAGGTCAGGGGGTGTCGATTCGGAGCTTCTGAGCTTGCATCTTCACCATAGAGGTATCAAATCGTTCTCCCTTTTCTGTTTTGGGTAAGATTAGTGATTTTAGGGTTTTCTAGCTTCTTTTATGGCTTGATTTGTGGAGTATAGTGTCCCATTGAGTGTGAAGCCATAGATCTGGACCCAAAGAGGTCCAGAGAGTCCCTTCTATCCTGCTTTATGCATTCTATTTGGAGTTTTGAGCTAGGGCTGTTATGTAATGTAGGGTTTCACCCAAATGATCTTGTATAACCTTGCATTAGTGCCCAAGGTTCGACCTTTTCGTGGTTATTGGCTTTGAGGGAGTTAGATCTATGGTTTGGTGAAGCAGATCTGACCTCAGAAGGTCAGATGAGGGTTGTCATGGGAGCAACTCGCCGAGTCCATAGGCGGACTCGACGAGTCGAGTCGGGGTTGCCCCGCGATTCGTTGACAAGTAACTCGATGAGTGGGAGGGAACTCGTCGTGTCTAAGAGGTTTAAAATGGATTTAGAGAACCCGTATAGACTCGCCGAGTCACTCTTGTGCACTCGCCGAGTCTGGTCAGGGTTAACCGTTGATTTGAATTGTCTTATGTTGACTTTGAGAGTTTTGGTCAGCAGAGATAATAGAGGTCAGGGAGGGGTAAAATGGTCTTTTACCTATTACCTGACTAGAGACAGAAAGAGTAATCGCTGGTTAATTAGAGTTGGGACTTCGAGTATTAATTAGAGGTATTTGCCTTATGTGTTAGGCGGTGGCGAGTCCAAGGTTCGCACGTGCAGATAATTGCTTTCGGATTGCCAGGTGAGTCTTCTCAATATACTTTACCTTAAGTAGGTAACCAGAGTTATATGATAGAGTATTTGTATGCTATGTATGTTATGTGTTGTACTGCATTATTTCTATGTGATTTATGTTGTGCATGTTTACAGAGTTAGAACCGGAAGGTTCCCAGAGTTAGAAGCTGAGGGTTCACAGAGTTTTGGTGCATGGAACCACAGAGTCATAGCCTCGAGTGGCTAATATGTGTTATGTGTGGTATTTTGGGGAACTCACTAAGCTTCGTGGCTACAGTGTTTTGTGTTATGTGTTTCAGGTTTCTCGCAGGATCACGGGACGACACCAGCTCGATTGTACACACCAGAGAAAAAGTCATGTTTTGAGGATCCTGTATTATTATGCAAGTGAAAATGGGGTCATGTTTAGTAATTCGATGAGGAATGGGATTTTAAGGAATGTATTTTTAAGAATCAAACGATTATTTTTAAATGAAAATTTGTTTTGAAATTTACGGTGTTGCAAGTTGGTATCAGAACCTTGGTTTGAGGAATTCAGATGCACCTTCGGGTAAGTCTGGACTCAAAATGAAGATTTAAGACAATCTTTCAAAAAGAAATGTGTTTTTAAAAAGCGAATAAGAGTTTCAAAGAGAAAGCAAAAAGAGCAGTACGTACAATCAGCCAGAGCCCGAACGGTGATTTCCCAAAACACCCTTATTTTGTGTTATGAGATATTTGTGATACATTTTATAAGATATTATGCATGCTAAAGACAGGCTAGGCAATTTATATTTTAGGACTAGAGTGGCCTGATTTGTGATGCCTTTGCCTAAGGTTGTTGTTATATTTGATGTGTTTTCGAGTATGTGTTGAGAGAGAGTGTCTAGCAGGAATTCTTTTTTTGGGGATTCGAGTATGGGAGTAATATGGAAGAGGTATCTATATGAGCATACGAGGAGCTTGCCGAGAGGGTAGCCAGATGCCCACGTGGGGCGGAGTTGTTAGAGTTCAGTGATATCAATCACGTATGAGGAAAGCGAGTGGATAATAATCTAAGGTGGTTTTTCGTGCTGAAGGGGACGCTTCAATGCCCGAATCCTGTTTGCTTCGTGCTTTGTGGAGCTCTCAATGATGGGAGTAAGCTACTAAGTCAATATGACGATATTCAGGAGGTAGATGGCTGGCATAATTAGGAGTTCTTTAGCAGCTGATGGCAGAGAAGTGTGGGAATCTAGGAAGAGCCTAGGGAGTAACCTTAGCCAGATGAGTGCGCTGGCAGAGTAGAGAATTTCGCTGGGGAGCGAGCACCTGCGACGGGATTAGTGAATGAGAAGGTCGAGTAACTACTTAGGAGCTCCGGAATAGTCAGTGTGGAATGTATGGGTAGATTTGGTAGGTAGTATGGGCCCGTACTACTAAAAGAAGAGGACCCATACTTGATACAGGGAGTATTCTGAAGGTCCTAATGAGCGGACTGAGGAGTGATGTTATGGTTCGAGCACCATATATCAGAGCAGATTGAGGAGTGATGTTATGGTTCGAGTACCATACATCGGAGCGGATTGAGCAGTGATGTTATGGTTCGAGTACCATACATCGGAGCAGATTGAGAAGTGATGTCATGGTTCGATTACCATACATTGGAGCGGATTGCGGAGTGACGTTATGATTCGAGTACCATACATCGAAGCGGATTGAGGAGTGATGTTATGGTTTGAGTACCATACATCGGAGCATATTCAGTTGTGATGTTATGGATCGAGTACCACACATTCGAGCGGATTGAGGAGCGATGTTATGGTTCAAGTACCATACGTCGGAGTGGATGGAGGAGTGATATTATGGTTCGAGTACCATACATCAGAGCGGATTGAGGAGTGATGTTATGGTTTGAGTACCATACATCGGAGCGGATTCAGTTGTGATGTTATGGTTTGAGTACCATACATTGGAGCGGATTGAGGAGCGATGTTATGGTTCAAGTACCATACGTCAGAGTGGATGGAGGAGTGATGTTATGGTTCGAGTACCATACATCGGAGCAGATGGATGAGTGATGCTATGGTTCGGGTACCATACACCAGAGCATATTGAGAAGAGATGTCATGGGATGAGTACCACGGTTCGTAGTGAATGATGCTTGTGGTTCTCCGGTTATCCGGTCATGATTGATGAGGTAGAGATTTGGACACTATAAGTTTTAGGTCTGTGGGTCATGGTTGAGTTCGAAGAGGCGTCCCTTGAGAGGGAGGTCGAGAGCCTTTCAAGGTATTTTGGTAAAGAGTCAGAGGGAGGGGAGAATTTCGGTCTGACTTGAGCAATCAGTCGACAGAGGAGATGTCACCTTCTATGACCTGGGTGGTGCTATTTATGTTCGTGTGCAAAACATGAGAGACATGATGTTTAAGTTTTGGGTTTGGGGGTAAACCATGCAGGTTGTCATTGATGATGATTTTCCACCAGAGTATCAGGTAGCATGTGTGTCGAGAGACAGTGATTTATCATGAGTAGATAGTCAGTTTGGATTGAGATAGTCGAGGACCACGTTACACCAATTTGAGTATAGTAGGGCGTATTGTAGTGGTATCAGTGGGGAGTTCAGTCTAGTTTATCAGTGCAGTGGTTTTTCTATCTACATTGGGTATTGAATATGGGATTGGGTCCTTTTTCTTGGGATGATCAATGTGTTGGAACATGGGTTGATGAGTCGAAGTGGGGGAGTATGATGATTTCGTAGTCCTATCTATGAGTCAGTGATGTTATTGGTTAGTTGAGTTGTTTGGTATTGGATTGGTACGAGACTTGGAACGACTAGAGGCAGTCATGACCAGAAGTTCTTGAGGATTTCATCTGAGGTTCAGAATATATGAGATCGATTGATCTCCTTAAAGGGGATTATCGGGCGTTGCGTAGCACTATCCAGGGGCAGGTGCGATTTTGTTGGTAAAAATAGTTGTGGGATGGTTGTGTGCCAGTTGGTGATGGTTTGAACCCTGAGTGGGGGAGAACCGGGTAACGTATGGAAGAAAGCATAAATTTGTCAAGAGCGATTATAAAGGGGGTATAGAGATCTGCGGTAAGAATTCATGAGACAAGAGTTATTGGTGATTGAGGAAAGGGTCAGATTGAGCTAATGCAGGAAGTACTTGTTTGAGAACGATGAATGTCTCCACGACAGGTGGTCATTGGTTAGGAACCTGGTAGTGGTCAGGGTCGTTGCAAGTAGGTAGAGAATGATTGAGCAGCCAACTCTAGGGTCGGTATGCGTATTCTTGCTTGAATTTTGAGCGACAGGAAAAAGGGTTTCGGAGAATTATCAGCGTATTCCGTAGCGTTAGCGTTTTCTCGTGTCCCAATTGAGTATTTGGATACATCGAAGTTGCGCATTGGGAAAAATGAAGATCTAATTATGGGGTTCATAGGAAATGTATTATTGTATCTATATTATGCTTGGGGCAGGAGATCAGGGGTTGTGGTAGGATCTTGTGATGTTCTGTTAGGGTGTTCCGAGATATTCGGGTATGATACCTTGATTCCAGAGTTATTCTAGAATCTTGAGTTGAGACGACTTGTGGTGTATCAAGTATCTTTGGTTCCAGTGGGCGCCTTGGGAATTGTCATAGGGAAGGATTATTTAAGAATATGGACTTTCTGTAGAAAGAGGTATTTTATTATGATGATGGTCATCATAGTTTATGATGCATAATTGGGGCAAATGTGTGTAGATATCTATGATAGTCCGCGGAGCATGTGCTAGTGGACATAGTGTGGTGTGGTATGAGAATCAGATTATAGGGTAATGGGAGAGAGTGTTGTGATGCTACGGGGAGCTGTAGTATTCACTAGTAAGAGGATGTTGTGATGTTACGGGGAGCTGTAGTATTCACTGGTTAGAGGGTGTTGTGATGCTACGGGGAGCCGTAGTACTCACTAGTCAGAAGCTTTTGCTGATGTTGAGGAGCCGTAATATTCTGGGCGGCAAGAGAGTGTGATGATGAAGTGTTCTCCGATCTGAGTATGATGCAGAGGAGTTTTAGGCTCGAGTAGCCTAGTATCGAGTTGTTGGAGTTTGGTGGTTAGGCGAGGGGCGAGACGGTGGTCTCCTTCTCTCTCGGGAATTATTATATTTTAAGTTGAGTTGAGCTGGGTTTTTCGCAGCATGAGGAAATTAGGAAATTGTATTCGCACGGGGCGTAGGGTGAGTCATGAGACCAATGTTTTATTGGGACACGAGGTTTCAACTTTGGGTCGGCCCCAAACTCTCGAGTTGAGTTTGGCTTTGATAGTGGGAGGATATCGAGATTGAGATTCTAGACTTTTGAGGTAAATTCTCGGATGGGAGGTATTGTTAACGTTGGATATTTTTATCTGTATAGGTCAATACTCGGGTGCAAGAGATATCGCAAGATACACAAGAGATTTGCGCTGCTAACATCCGAGCTTAGATTTGAGTTGATCTTCAGTTGGGTTGCAGTCCTTGTATGAGTTAATGAGAACTTCGTGATTGGTGTGCCATTGGGCTGAGATTGTTGATGCGAGGAGGAATTCGGTGAGACATTTTGGATCATGATTATGGGTAACCGTGGAGGTTTATTTTTTTTAGACAGAGGTCAGACCTCATGGGGTCTTAAAATAGATATGGAATTTAGAGCGAAGGCTTATGAATGAGGACACTTCTGAGCAAGCATGGTTATGCTTCTGTGTCTGAGGGCAGAGTGTCGAGATTTTTGGTTCGGATGGTTTCTGATAGCAGTTTTAGAAGAGGTGCCCCGATGGAGTGTGAACCCTTTTATTCGTCGGGGTGGGGTTCGTTAGTTACGGCATGATCATTTTGGAGGAGAGATAGTTGGTTGTTGGATATGGTCGTATGAGAATCGGAAAACCAGTGAGATATCAGGGTTGTTATTCAAGGAGCAATAATCATAATGATCGCTCGAGTAGGCAGTCTCAAGGCGGTCCAGGTCACTAGAATTTCTGGTTATTGGGAAGGTGTATTTCTAGCGGCGAAAGTGTTGGTTTAGACTTTGTTTCAGAGGTTCCTTGTGATTTTGGATGTCTCTAGAGAAAGATATTCGGGCGGTATGAGGCTCATTTCAGTGGTGCCTTTCGGGTTAGTGATTTAAGTTTTGGGTGGTTCAGGAGTGATTTTGGGGACGAAATCTAATTCAAGTCGCGGAGAATTGTAACATCCGGATATCCAGGTATGGGAATTTGAGCAATTTATATTGGGGAATGAGGAGACTCGACAAGTAGACGCCTTAACTCATCGAGTAGCATCGCGTTTTGGGGGACCAGTTTAATGAAGGGACTCGATGAGTCGGGTATTTGGACTCGCCAAGTCGGCGCTGTCAAGGAAAACCATAATTTTTCGGGTTTGGGACCTATTTAAAGGCCCTTATGGCCTTTAGTGGCGGCCACCTACACCTTTGAGAGACTCCTATCAAACGAGAGAGCTAAGAGAGTGAAGAAGAGCCATTGTGGAGCATTCTTGAGGTGGTTGTGCAATGGAGTAGTCATTTCCAGCAAAGGGAGGTAACGGGGTGTCGATTTGGAGCTTCTGAGCTACCATCTTCACCATAGAGGTATCAAATCGTTCTCCCTTTTCAGTTTTGGGTATGATTGGTGATTTTAGGGTTTTCTAGCTTCTTTTATGGCGTGATTTGTGGAGTATAGTGTCCCATTGAGTGCGAAGCCATAGATCTGCACCCAAAGAGGTCCAGAGAGTCCCTTCCATCCTACTTTATGCATTCTATTTGGAGTTTTGAGCTAGGGTTGTTATGCAATGGAGGGTTTCAACCAAATGATCTTGTATAACCTTGCATGAGTGACCAAGGTTCGAACTTTTCGTGGTTATTGGCTTTGAGGGAGTTAGATC
The DNA here is from genome assembly GCF_052625555.1 of Lactuca saligna. Lineage (NCBI taxonomy): Eukaryota > Viridiplantae > Streptophyta > Magnoliopsida > Asterales > Asteraceae > Lactuca > Lactuca saligna. The sequence goes on from NC_136420.1 coordinate 216,166,782, forward strand.
TATGGTTTGGTGAAGCAGATCTAACCTCATAAGGTCAGATGAGTGTTGTCATGGGAGCAACTCGTCGAGTCCATAGGCGGACTCGACGAGTCGAGTCGGGGTTGCCCCGCGATTTGTTGACAAGTAACTCGACGAGTGGGAGGGAACTCGTTGTGTTTAAGTGGTTTAAAAAGGATTTAGAGAACCCGCATAGACTCGCTGAGTCACTCTTGTGCACTCGCCGAGTCTAGTCAGGGTTGACCATTGATTTGAGTTGTGTTATGTTGAATTTGAGAGTTTTGGTCAATAGAGGTAATAGAGGTCAGGGAGGGGTAAAATGGTGTTTTACCTATTACATGACTAGAGACAAAAAGAGTAATCACAGATTAATTAGAGTTGGGACTTCGAGTATTAATTAGAGGTATTTGCCTTATGTGTTAGGCTATGGCAAGTCCGAGGTTCGCACGTGCAGATAATTGCTTTCGGATTGCCAGGTGAGTCTTCTTACTATACTTTACCTTAAGTGGGTAACCAGAGTTATGTGACAGAGTATTTGTATGCTATGTATGTTATGTGTTGTATTGCATTATTTCTATGTGATTTATGGTGTGCATGTTTACAGAGTTAGAATCGGAAGGTTCCCGGAGTTAGAACCTGAGGGTTCACATAGTTTCGGTGCACGGACCCACAAAGTTATAGCCTTGAGTGGCTAATATGTGTTATATGTGGTATTTTGGGGAACTCACTAAGCTTTGTGTTTACAGTGTTTTGTGTTATGTGTTTCAGGTTTCTTACAGGATCACGGGATGGCACCGGCTCGATTGTACACACCAGAGAAAAAGTCATGTTTTGAGGATCCTGGATTATTATGCAAGTGAAAATGGGGTCATGTTTTGTAATTCGATTATGAATGGGATTTTAAGGAAAGTATTTTTAAGAATCAAACGATTATTTCTAAATGAAAAATTGTTTTGAAATTTACGGTGTTACAATAATAATATTGTTATTTGATTAATATAAGTCATAAATTAATTTGGAATTAATTTGGTGACTTAAATAGATTAATTGATTAAAGGGGCATAAATTGTCATTTGTATAATAGTTGTATTTTGAGTAATGATTCCTTAGGGATAAGGGGTGGACGATTTTAGGTATTGGATGAGCCTAGAAATCGTCCAAAGGCTTATCAATAAGGAGATTGGATTTCTTAGAGCCTAAGTTACCCAATTAGGGATTAAGGCTGAAACCTTCGGAGCCTCACTAGTATAAATACACCCATAGGGTTATGAAAATCGGCACCCTTGGTATAGGAGAGACCCGGGCCGACTTTTCTCACCCTCCCATCTCTCTCAAATCATCCTCTTGCTAGTTGGTGTTTGTAAGCCATTAGAGGTGTGACATTTGTGACTCTAAGCTCCAAGGACAAGAAGATTCAAGCTAGTAATTCAACTTATACTTTTAGATCTGATTTCTTATGTTGTTATACTAGATCTATCAATCAGTGTCTTGGATATATTTCATGTTCAATTAGAGAAACCTAGATCCAAGCATTAGCGTTTGTATGTGCACATAGGAATGTTCTTATGGCTAAAACCCATCAGGTGACTCGTTGTTGTTTCGGGAGTTCAGCAACATGAAGCCACAAGAGTTTGATGGGGCGCAGGATCCGATCGCTGCGATGAGATGGATTTCTGATATTCAGGGATTCTTCTACACGTGTTCATGTCTGAAGCATCTGAGGGTACGATTCGTGCGGAACCATCTCCGCTTGGGAGCGAAGGATTGGTGGAAGTTCATGACTGCAAATTTCACTCTTGCAAAACTTTCATAGGTGACCTGGGAGAGGTTCACCACCATATTCAGAGACGAGTATGTTCCCACGGTAGAGAGGGAAAGATTTGCACAGGAGTTTTTGACCCTCAAGTAGGGTACTGATTTTTGTTACTGTGGTTACTAGGAAGTTTCATGAGAGGGCGATGTTTTGCCCTGAGTAGGTGTCTACCGAGCAGCCACGCACGAGCCGGTATTTGGGAGTTTTGAGGAAGGATGTTCGGGAGTTCGTGTCGAACTCGACCTACCAGACATTTGCCGAGATCCAGGAAAATGATCGGAAGAGGGAGATTGAGTTGGAGGCTTAGGCCAGGGGGGAGGACGAGTCTCAGGAGAAGGATCGGCAGCCGACACAGTCTCATTTGGCAGCCAAGCGGGCAAAGCCCGCAAACTCAAGATTTGGAGGCCAAAAGAGCCGCACTTGGGGGAAGTGTGGCAAGGGGCATGATGTGGTTTTTCAATCAGGTGCTTGCTACAAATTTGGCAAGGAGGGGCATATCTCCAAGGATTGCCCCAAGGGATTTATTATTTGCTTTCATTGCAACCAGATGGGCCATCAAATGGCCGAGTGTCCTCAGCTGTTGCAGGGGTCAGCGCAGGGCTCTGCGCAAGTTACTAATGGATGGCCAGTGAAGGCCGAGGCACCGAAAGTTTGTCGGATAGCTTTCCAGTTGACAGTAGAGGAGGTCTGCGCAACGCCCGATGTCGTGGGTGGTACGTATTCTTTCATTTATTTATGCAGAATTATTATGCGATGTTTATTTCATGATATGCGTAGGTACTTTTCTTTTGAATTCTATACCTGCTTTGGTGTTATTTGACTCGGGTGAAAGTCATTCCTTTGTGTCGTTAGCTTTTAGTCATCACATTCGTACTTGTCGAGAGGAGTTGAGTCAACCTCTTTGGGTTTCCAGAGCTAACGAGCGAGCAGTTTATGCTACTGAAGTGGTTCGGGGTTGTGTACTCGAGATCTTCGGTGTTGAGTTCCCGATTGATCTGGTCTAGTCCCGATTGCGATGGGGATGCTTATGTTATAGTGGGAATGGATTGGTTGAGCCATTTGGGGGCGGTTATGGATTGCGAGCATCAGTTGGCGACGATACGAGACCCTAGTGGGGGAGTACTTACGGTGTACGGCGAGGGTACTATTGGACATAGTGTCTAAGTCCATAACTATATTTGGTATGTACTTGACCCGACCCGGCATGGTCCATTTGGGTTGCACTTCACCCGAACAATTTATGGATAATATTTAAGAATAGTACAAGTTATGATTTATTAACATATTATAAGTTCTAATTGTTGGGTTTTGAGCAATCTAACACTTCCTAAGTGTGCATGCAACCCTAATAAACCTTGGATCTATGTTTGTCTAAATACATGCAAAATAATAATTTTCCAAGGTTTATAACCTATCTAACATGGCATGGGGAACATTTCAACATAAAACAAGTTACAAGAGATTACATACCTTTTGATGAGTTGGGTTCTTAGGAGTTTGAGGGCCAAGCACCAATAGTGTGAATGCCTCAAATGGAATCACAAACACCACAAACTCTTGGAAAACTTTGATGAGAGTATACACACTCTTGTATTTTCGGCCACACACATGCACACACACACTAGAACACTAGCTTTCTCTTAGGCTATCTTAGGCTCACCTTAGGCTCCATTTCATGCTCCATAAGCATGCTTATATAGTATGCATGGTTAGGGTGAAACCCTAATAACCCATGTCTTTTCCTTTTCCAAGGATCCATGGGTTAAAAGCTCCATGGATCATCCATGGACTTCCACATAAGCTTAGCCCATTAACAAATGAGTATTAGCCCACACTATATAAAACAAATAGCCCATAATTTAATTAGTATTCCTTTTAATCTCTAAATTAATCCATGATTAATTTAAGACTAAAACTAATTAAATAACGTAACTTCATATTAATATATTATAACTCATAATATATTAATAAACATATGTGTATAACTCTCATAAAATTATCCATAATAGTTTGGATGAGATGCAACCCAAATGGACCATGCCGGTCGGGTCAAGTATATACCAAATAAGTTATGGACTTAGACACCTTATCCAACAGACTCCCACTTGGATAAGTCTAATAACTATATTTGCCTATGACTTCAGGAACCAACCAACAATCGTAGCTCTCAAAAACTCCCTCGAACAATGAAGACTCTGTCGAACTATGAAGCGCCATTTTAGATAAGTGATCACATAATCCTCTGTTCTCATGATATCAGCCGGACAAACACATGGAACTATGTCTTGCTTATTGTCTAGCAGTTGTTTCTCGATTTTCCGATTTGTTTGACGAAGAACTTTGCTGAACACATCGGTTTAGTTCTGACCAGGCCTGGTACATGGGTCAACACAAAATCATCGAGGGGCCCGGATATCGCTTCTATTTCTAGAAGGAACAGATAAACTTCGACTGATATGCTTGTTCTACTACTTATTGAATTGTACACAAAGGCACGTTTTATAACATCAAGTTACTGATGCGTTTACGTGCAATCAATGCACAACCAACTCATAGGTAACAACTCATATCTCTAGGTTTAAAGATTTATATGATGTTATCGTCTCACGATCACTCGAGATAAATTCCATGAAGTGATACAAGTGAGCGTGGGTTTATACCAATACTCATAACTTATGAGTACTCATGAATGTTGCCGCAACCATTGCCATGCCTAAACACCTTTAAGGCATCTACAAACCCAATTCATGACAATCTTGATTCATACCTACTTCCGACGTATGATCGATTGTGGAGGTTTGAATAAATTAATTATTCTGGAAGTCAAAACATGCAAAACTGAAACAATAGTAAATAATTGACAATGATAGTAACACTTTACTCATAAATAAATCACAAATTTTATTCATCATCAAACGTCGATTACATTTTACAAGTTTCAGGAAAGCTATCTAATCTGTAAAACTAATATCGTCCCTCAGCCCGATGCGTCTCGCATGCTGAAGATGCTTAACCCTCGTCAGTCCCTTCGTAAGGGGATCTGCAGGATTCTCGTCTGACGATATCCTCCTTGTCACAAGGAGTCCTTCTTCAATCTTGTGTCTTAAGAAGTGATATTTTCTGTCAATGTGTCAGGATCTGCCATGATCTCTTGGTTCCTTGGCTAAGATAACCGCAACATTGTTGTCACAGAAAATCTCTATAGGTTCCTTAATGGCTGGTACAACTCCAAGGTCTCCGATGAAGTTCTTTAGCCATATCGCCTCCTTCGCTGCTTCACTCGCTGCTATATACTCTGATTCACAAGTCGAATCAGCCACCGTCTCCTGCTTGGAACTCTTCCAAGAAATTGCCCCTCCATTTAAGGTAAAGATCCAGCCTGACTGAGAGCGGAAATTATCCCTATCAGTCTGAAAACCAGCATCGCTATACCCTAATATTCTCAAGTCATCACTGCCACCAAGGGTAAGGACCCAATCCTTAGTCCTCTGCAGGTACTTGAGAATGTTCTTTACCGCGGTCCAATGAGCTTTGCCAGGGTTCCCCTGATACCTGCTGACCATGCTCAAAGCAAATGCCACATCAGGACGGGTACAAGTCATAGCATACATGATCGAGCCAACTGCGGAAGCATATGGTAATTGGCTCATCTCAGCTATCTCTGCCTCTGTACTCGGACTCTGAGTCTTACTCAGTTTGGTATTGCTTTGGATCGGTAAATCTCCTTTCTTGGAATTCTCCATGTTGAACCTTTTCAACACCTTATCCAAGTAGATACTCTGACTAAGTCCAATTAGTCTTCTACTCCTTTCTCTTAATATCCTTATCCCTAGGATATAGGTAGCCTCCCCTAGGTCCTTCATAGCAAAGCACTTCCCAAGCCAGGACTTAATCTCCTGCAAGGTTGGGATGTCATTTCCTATGAGTAGTATGTCATCCACATACAGTACCAAGAAGCTAACTATACTCCCACTAGATCTGACATACACGCAAGACTTATCTTCGCTTCTCAAGAAGCCAAACTCTTTTACCTTCTCATCAAAACAAAGATTCCACCTACGAGATGCTTGTTTTAATCCATAAATGGATTTCTCAAGCTTGCATACTCTATTAGGGTACTCTGCATTGACAAAACCCTCTGGCTGATTCATGTACACATCCTCAGCCAACTTTCCATTAAGGAAAGTGGTTTTGACATCCATTTGCCATATTTCATAATCATGAAATGCTGCAATGGCTAACATAACCCTAATAGACTTAATTTTGCTACCGGCGAGAAGGTTTCATCATAATCAATACCTTGAGTTTGAGTAAAACCCTTCGCAACCAGTCGAGCCTTATAAGTATGCACTTTTCCTTCCATATCGGTCTTCTTTTTGAAGATCCATTTGCACCCGACTGTTTTACGGCCCGGTACATTGTCAACCAAGTTCCAAACTTGATTGTCATACATGGACTGTATCTCGCTGTCCATAGCCTCCTTCCATTTAGCAGACTCCGGGCCTGCCATGGCTTCCTTAACACTGCTAGGTTCATCCAAATTTACTAGTGTACTATCACTAATAAACGTATCACCTTCCGTAGTAATATGAAAACCATAATAAAACGAAGGTGTGTTCCTAACCCGTGTGGAATGTCTCGGAGGTACAGATTCGTCAGCTGGATCAACAGGAGTTTCCTCCTTAGGTTGATTGCTAGTGTCTGAGGTTCCTTCATCAATTGATTCTTGAATTTCTTCAAGATCAATCTGCCTCCCACTGTCTCCTTGGCTTATAAATTCTTTCTCGCGAAAGATCCCTCTTCGTGCTACAAAGACCACATTCTCACTGGGTCTGTAGAAAAGGTAACCGAAGGATTTCTGTGGGTAGCCGATGAAAATACACCTTTCACTTCGGGGTTCAAGCTTATCATGAGTTTCACGCCTCACGAAGGCTTCGCAACCCCAAACTTTGATGTGGTCCAAATTGGGAACCTTCCCAGTCCACATCTCATGAGGTGTTTTGGTAACCTTCTTTGTAGGGACTAGATTAAGGATATGGGCGGCAGTCTCTAAGGCATACCCCCAAAAAGAGATTGGTAACAAAACTCGACTCATCATGGAGCAAACCATGTCCAACAAGGTACGATTACGCCTCTCAGCTACACCATTCAGCTGTGGTGTCCTGGGAGGAGTCAATTGTGAGACAATCCCACACTCCTTAAGATAGTCAAGGAACTCGGTACTAAGATACTCACCACCTCGATCGGATCGAAGCATCTTAATGTTCCTGCCCAATTGATTTTCTACTTCCTGTTTGAATTCCTTAAACCTTTCAAAGGTTTCGGACTTATGTTTGATTAAGTAGACATACCCATATCTACTAAAGTCATCAATAAAAGTCACATAATACCGATTAGCGTCCCTTGTGGCGGTTTTGAATGGCCCACATACATCAGTATGTATTAGGTCCAACAAACCTTCACCCCTCTCACAAGTTCCAGTGAAGGGTGATTTTGTCATTTTTCCAAGTAGACAAGATTCACAACTATCATCTGATTTGAGGTCAAATGATTCCAAGACTCCACTCTTTTGGAGTTGGCCTATGCGTTTCTTGTTTACATGTCCAAGACGACAATTCCACAATGATGCTTTATCTAGGCTAGTAGAAGAATCAATATACAACACATTATTTCCTAAGTTGTCTACAATCGACACAGTTTCATACATGCCATCACAAGGTAATGCTTTAAAATAAAACACATTATTAAAGAAAGCATTAATACCACCACATTCATTATCAAACGAAAAGGTAAAACCTTGTTTGTACAAAGCATGAAAAGAAATAATATTCCTCGCCATTTCAGACGAGTATACACATTTATTCAAATCTAATTTTAACCCATTATTAAGCACCAAAGTATAAACTCCAATCTTGGAAACAGGTGAAGCCTTCCTATTCCCCATGATTAAGTTTATCTTCCCGTGCTCCACATCCTCACCTTTTCTTAGGCCCTGCAAATCAGAACATATGTGAATACCACATCCTGTATCAAGCACCCAAGAGTTAGAATATGTTGAGTAATTAGACAATATAGTGTAAATACCTGCATAGGTGGGTTTCACTTTCCCATCCTTTAGATCCTGCAAGTACTTAGGGCAGTTTCGCTTCCAGTGTGCCTTTTCATGGCAATAAAAGCATTCAGCATCCTTGGGAATGGCAGAAGGAGTGACAGAACCGTTCTTAGTCTTTGATGAGGAGCCTTCAAGAGACTTTCCCTTGGTACCCTTCGAAGGGTGCTTCCTCTTTTTCCCTTTGCCTTGCCCAATAGCTAAAACAGGGGTAGAAGTTGGAGTAGGAGTAGTAGAGGTAACAACCGATTTACCCTTAAGACCGGTTTCCGCGGTCTTCAAGAGTCCTTGAAGCTTGCTGAGGGTAACTTCCTCCTTGTTCATATGATATGTCATTCGAAAATGATCATAACAAGAAGGTAAGGAGTGCGAAATGATGTCAATTGCTAACTCCTCGGGGATGTTAACATTCAGCTTCAGCAAACGGTCCACATACCTTTGCATCTTTTGCATGTGGCTCGTGACGGATTCACCGTCCTTCATGCGGGTAGTTATTATGGAGGAGATTATTTAATACCGCTCCTGACGAGCACTCTGATGGTACCTTTCCATCAGGTCTTGGTGCATCTCAAAAGGGTAGAAATCTTCATATGACTTTTGGAGCTCGGCTGTCATCGTGGCCATCATGATACATGCCACCTTAGTAGCATCTCTCTCATGAGTCCTGAATTCAGTGATCTCCTCAGGAGTAGCAGTAGACTCATCAAGTACTTTTAGCTCCTTATCGAGGACATATTCCTTGTCCTCGTAACGAGTAACCATCCTGATGTTCCTAATCCAATCCATGAAGTTGGAACCATCAAAGATGACCCTCCCACTAAGATTCATGAGAGAGAAAGAACCAGTTGGGTTAGAGCCTGAAGCATTAGTGTTGGAAGACATCTGAAAGAAGAAAGTAAGTTTAGATTAGATCTTTAGAATCCTTAATAAGACACCCAAATGTAATATTAAGGTTAGGATCCAATCACAATATATTACACTTAGAAGAGGGATGCCGTAATCTAAGTAATAATATATTTGAAAGGTAGGCGAATGACGATTCACCAATTTCCACCATGAAAACGAAATGATTAATTAGGTTTAATTGGATTTGAAATTCCTAGATTCTTTTGAGATTCATTGAACTTTTCAATGGCATGTTTCAATCTCGATTGTGCCCTTCAAGTTTTGTGACTGGGATGCCGAGGATCACAAAACAAGGTGTGAATAACCATGCTAACTCACTTGGTACTCCTAATATTATCACCTAATCAATGTGCCGGTTAACCACACACGCTCCATTGATCTATGACAACATTAAGTTACCCTTCGTGATCCTTACTAGTCTAATTAGGGTGCCGGTTAACCACACACGCTCCACTAACGACTTGGTAAGGTACAAAGTGTGAATTCCATGGATTAGCACCATGTTCACATTTTCCTAAAATAACTAAGATTGGGAATTAAAAGAGTTTAGTTATTTTATAACATTCATTATACTTTTAATGAGGATTTAAAGTCATTGTTCTACCCGTTCGGCTAACGACCCTCCACCGATCAAGCAAGCGGTGGGTGAGAGTATACACCCATTAAGTCACCATTTTATAGGCAACAACCTTATACCCACCTTATAGACCGGCTTCGTGAATGAGGCCTACTAACGGTAAAACGACTTATTCTTATACATATATATAATAATTAACCATTAATGTTATAAATAGTATAAGGGTTGAATTTTAACTTTTAAAACTCTAAGGTTTGGAATTAAAGTTTATTAAAGTGTGTGAAACTTTACAAATTCCAAAACTTGAGGGCAAGTTTTGTAACTTTGCAAAACTCTTCATTTCATAACTTATGAATTAAAGGTTCATAAAAATGAAGACTCTTCATTTTCATGTAACTTATGTGTTTTAAGTGTGTGTTAAATGAAAGTGACCTTTGGTAATCCATAACTTGAGGACAAATTATGGACTCCATTAAAAGACATAAATGATTAAGAATTAATCCTAAACAATTCAGCAAATAATTCCTATCATTTTCTAAATTCATAAGAACATGAACATGATCATCAAAATTCAAGAATTATATGAACACATAAAATCATGGAATTTTGATATATGCTATTGTAAATGGATTAGAACAACCATTACACCAACTAAAATAAGTTTTATAACACCAAAACAATTTAGGGTAATGTTTCTAGTCCATTTCCAGCAGCAAAAGTCGAGATTCTGCATTTCTTCGATCCTACTCGCCGAGTGCATGAACGGACTCGCCGAGTAGGTTGAAGTTTGCCTTGGACTCGGCGAGTCCCCCCAATGGACTCGGCGAGTCGACCATGCAGACAGCAACGATTTCGACTTTTTTCAATATTTTGCATCAAGTATCAAACAAGCAAGCCTAGGCTCTGATACCACTGTTGGGTTTTGAGCAATCTAACACTTCCTAAGTGTGCATGCAACCCTAATAAACCTTGGATCTATGTTTGTCTAAATACATGCAAAATAATAATTTTCCAAGGTTTATAACCTATCTAACATGGCATGGGGAACATTTCAACATAAAACAAGTTAGAAGAGATTACATACCTTTTGATGAGTTGGGTTCTTAGGAGTTTGAGGGCCAAGCACCAATAGTGTGAATGCCTCAAATGGAATCACAAACACCACAAACTCTTGGAAAACTTTGATGAGAGTATACACACTCTTGTATTTTCGGCCACACACATGCACACACACACTAGAACACTAGCTTTCTCTTAGGCTATCTTAGGCTCACCTTAGGCTCCATTTCATGCTCCATAAGCATGCTTATATAGTATGCATGGTTAGGGTGAAACCCTAATAACCCATGTCTTTTCCTTTTCCAAGGATCCATGGGTTAAAAGCTCTATGGATCATCCATGGACTTCCACATAAGCTTAGCCCATTAACAAATGAGTATTAGCCCACACTATATAAAACAAATAGCCCATAATTTAATTAGTATTCCTTTTAATCTCTAAATTAATCCATGATTAATTTAAGACTAAAACTAATTAAATAACGTAAATTCATATTAATATATTATAACTCATAATATATTAATAAACATATGTGTATAACTCTCATAAAATTATCCATAATAGTTTGGATGAGATGCAACCCAAATGGACCATGCCGGTCGGGTCAAGTATATACCAAATAAGTTATGGACTTAGACACCTTATCCAACACTAATATCTTAATATAAGATCATATTATTTAATTAGTATTGATCTATAATTAATCTAGGATTAATTTAGAGATCAAAGATATTACTAATTAAATATTGGCTTCTATATTTATATAGTGTGGGGTAATGCTTATTTGGAATGGGATAGGCTTGCATGAAAAAGTCCATGCATACTCCATGGAGATTTAACCCATGGATCTCATGGAAATGAAGAGACATGGGTATTAGGGTTTACATGGATATAACCCTAATCCACCACACTATATAAAGGAGGCTTTGGTTCTTGAAATTACACTAGTTGAAACTTGTTGAGGTGAGGGCCGATTTCAAGATAGTAGTGACTATTCACTCAAAGTTCAAAGTTTGTGGTGATTTATGATTTCCATTTGAGGCATTCACACCATTGGTGCTAGGTTCTAAAACTCCAAGCGATCAACTACTATGACAAGGTAAGTATTTCTACTAGCTTTATTTGATTCATGTTCCCCATGCCATGCTAGTTAGGATATTAACCTTGGAAAAATAATTATTTACATGTATCTTAGACAAACATAGATCCAAGGTTTGATTAGGGTTGCATGTACACTTAGGAAGTGTTAGAATGCTCAAAACCCATCACTGGTATCAGAGCCTAGGCTTGTTTGTTTGATACTTGATGCAATATAGTTGAAAAAGTCTAAAAACTTGCTGTCTACCAGTTGAACTTGCCGATTTCATGTGTATCTTCAACCTACTCGACAAGTAGGTTTATGCACTCGACGAGTAGAAGCAACAGAGTGCAGATTTTCAACTTTAGTTGCTGGAAATGGACTAGAAACATTACCCTAAACTGTTTTGGTACATGCAAACTCGTTTTATATGGTGTAATGTCTTTGCTAATCCATTTACAACAACTTTTTATAAAAATTACAAAGTTTTATGTGTAATTTTTTAATTCATGAAAGTGTTCATATTCATGTTCTTGATCTTATGATGTTTAGATGATCATAGGAATTATTTGTGACCTATGTGGTAGTTTAACTCTTGATCATAATGTGTTTTTATGGAATCCATAACTTGTCCTCAAGTTATGGAAAACCAAGAGTCATACTTGAATTAAAACCATTAAAAGAACACAAGAGTTAGAAAAAATGAAGAGTCTTCATTTTTATTACTCTATTTAACTAATAAGTTACAAGAAATGAAACGTTTTAAAAGTTTACAAAACTTGGCCTCAAGTTTTGGAACAAGTAAAGTCATATTAAACTTTAGTTCCAACCCTTAGAATTTTAAAAGTTAAAATTCAACCCTTATACTTATAATATTATAAGTTAATAATAATAATAATAATAATAATAATAATAATAATAATAATAATAATATATATATATATATATATATATATATATATATATATATATGTATAAGATCAAAGTCGTCTTACCGCTAGTACGCCTCATTCACGAAGCTAGTCTATAAGGTGGGTATAAGGTTGTTGCCTATAAAATGGCAACTTAATGGGTGTCCACTCTCACCCACCGCTTGCTTGACTAGTAGAGGGTCGTTTGCCGAATGGGTAAGACAAGGACTTATAAATTCTCATTAAAAGTATGATGAATATTATAAAGTAACTAAATGTTTTATTAAATTCCCAATCTTAGTTAGTTTAAGAAAAATCAGAATAATGTGCTAATCCATGAAATTACACTTTACACTTTGTCTAAGTCGTTAGTGGAGCGTGTGTGGTTAACCGGCACACTAAGTTGGACTTAACAAGGTAGGTAAAGGGTGACTTAATATTTATCATAGTATCAATGGAGCGTGTGTGGTTAACCGACACATCGATTGAGGGGTAATTTATTAAGAGTACCAAGTAATTTGCATGGTTACTTCACACCTCGTTTTGTGATCCTCGGCATCCCAGTCACAAAATTTGGAGGGCACACTTGAGATTGAAACATGCCTTTGAAAAGTTCATTGAATCTCAAAAGAATCTAGGAGTTTCTAAGAACCAAATTAAATATTTTAATATTTCGACTTTGGTGGAAATTGGTGAATCGTCATTCACCTACATTTCAAATATGTTATTACATAGATTACGATATACCTCTTCTAAGTATAATATATTGTGATTGGGTCCTAGCCTTAATACTACATTTGGGTGTTTTATTAAGGAATATTCCTATTTCTAAACTAAACGTTTCTTCTTCTCAGATGTCTGCAAACACTGCTGCTTCTCGCTTTAATCCAAATGGCTCCTTTTCTATTATGAACTTTTGTTGGAAAGTCACTTTTGATGGGTCCAACTTTAATGAATGGATCAGAAACATCATAATGATTACTCGCTACGAGGACAAGGAATATGTCCTTGATAAGGAACTTAAGGAGATTGACGAGACAGTTGCAACTCCTCAAGAGATCACTGTGTTTAGGGCACATGAAAGGGATACCATGAAAGTGGCATGCATCATGATGGCCACTATGACCGCTGATCTCCAAAAATCCTATGAAGATTTCTACCCCTATGAGATGCACCAAGACTTGATGGAAAGATACCATCAAAGTGCTTGTCAAGAGAGGTATGAAATCATCTCCTCCATGATAACAACTCGCATGAAGGATGGTGAACCCATCACGGGCCACATGCAGAAAATGAAAAGATTTGTGGACCGTTTGCTGAAGCTAAATGTGAACTTCCCTGAGGAGCTTGCAATAGATATAATTTTGCACTCCTTACCTTCATGTTATGATTAATTCCACATGACATACCACATGAACAAGGAAGAGGTTACACTCAGCAAACTTCAAGGACTCTTAATGACCGCGGAAAGTGGTCTTAAGGGTAAGACAGTTGTTACTACTCCTACTCCTACCAACTCCGCCCCAATCTTGGCAATCGGGAAAGGACGAGGGAAGAAGAGAAAGAGTTCTTCGAAGGGTACCAAGGTTAGGACCCTTGATGGCTCTTCTTCAAGTGGAACCAAGAAAGGTTTCATCACTCCGTCTTCTGACCCAAAAGGGGCTGAATGCTACTATTGCCATGAAAAGGCACATTGGATGCGGAATTGCCCAAAGTACCAGCAAGATGTGAAGGATGGGAAAGTTAAACCCAACCATGCAGGTATTTACACTATCATTTCTAATAACTCACCCCATTCTAAATCTTGGGTCCTCTATACCGGTTGTGGTATTCATATTTGTTGTGACTTGCAGGGACTAAGAAGAACTGAGAATGTGGAACAAGGAAGGATAAACTTAATCATGGGGAATAGGAAAGTTACACATGTCACCAAGATTGGAGTTTATACTTTGTCGCTAAGTAGTGGGTTAAATTTAGATTTGAATAAATTTTGTTATTCGCCAAAAATGGCAAGAAATATTATTTCCTTTCATGCATTGTATAAACAAGGGTTTAACTTTTCATTTAATAATGAAGTTGGTTCTATTGATGCTTTCTTTAATAATGTTCATTATTTTAAAGCATTACCTTGTGATGGCGTGTATGAAACAGTATCTGTGGTTGATTACTTAGGAAATAATGTATTGTGTATTGATTCTGTTAATAATAATAACATGGATAAAGCATCGTTATGGCATTGTCGTCTTGGACATATAACCAAGAAACGCATAGGCCAACTCCAAAAGGATGGAGTCTTGGAGTCGTTTGACCTAAAGTCAGTTGATAGTTGCGAATCATGCTTACTTGGAAAAATAACAAAGTCAGCCTTCACAGGTTCTTGTGAGAGGGGTGAAGGTTTATTGGACCTTGTACATAGGGATGTGTGTGGACCATTCAAACATGCCACAAGGGATGCTAATCGTTATTATTTGACTTTTACTGATGATTACAGTAGATATGGATATGTCTAGTTAATCAAGCATAAGTCAGAGACCTTCAAAAGGTTTAAGGAGTTTAAACAGGAAGTCAAGAATCAATTGGGCAGGAACATTAAGATGCTTCGATCCGATCGAGGTGGTCAGTATTTTAGTTCAGAGTTCCTCGACTATCTTAGGGAATGTGGGATTGTCTCACAATTAACACCTCCCAGGACACCGCAGTTGATTTGTGTGGCTGAGAGGCGTAATCGAACCTTCTTGGACATGGTTCGTTCCATGATGAGTCGAGCTTCGCTACCAATCTCATTTTGGGCGTATGCCTTAGAGACTGCCGCATATATCCTTAATCTAGTCCCTACAAAGAAAGTTGCCAAAACTCCTCACTAGATGTGGACTGGTAACGTACCCAAACTAGACCACATCAAGATTTGGGGTTGCGAGGCTTTTGTGAGACGCGAGACTCATGACAAGCTAGAACCCCGAAGCGAGAGGTGTATTTTCATCGGCTACCCACAAAGATCCTTTGGTTACCTCTTCTACAGACCTAGTGATAATGTGGTCTTTGTAGCAAGAAGAGGAGTGTTTCGAGAGAGAGAGAGAGAGAGAGAGAGAGAGAGAGAGAGAGAGAGTTTATAAGCCAAGGAGACAGTGGGAGGAAAATTAATCTTGAAGAAATTCAAGAGTCAAGTGGTGAAGGAACTTCAAACACTAGCCTTCAACTTGAGGAGGAAACTCCTATTGATCCAATTGACGAATTTGTACCTCTGAGGCGTTCCACGAGAGTTAGGAATGCACCTGAGCATTACTATGGTTTCCATATTACTTGAGAAGGTGAGACACTTATTAGTGATGGGACACTAGCAGGTCTGGATGACCCTAACAGCTACGAGGAAGCCATGGTAGGCCCCGAGTCTGCTAAATGGAAAGAGGCTATGGATAGCGAGATACAATCCATGTATGACAATCAAGTTTGGAACATGGTTGAGAATGTACCAGGTCGTAAGACTGTAGGGTGCAAATGGATCTTCAAGAAGAAGACCGACATGGATGGTAATGTACACACTTATAAGGCTCGACTGGTTGCAAATGGCTTCTCTCAAATTCCTGGAGTGGATTATGATGAGACATTTTCTCCAGTAGCCAAGATTAAGTCTATTAGGGCTATGTTAGCCATAACGGCATTTCATGACTATGAAATTTGGAAAATGGTTGTCAAAACCGCTTTCCTTAATGGAAAGTTGACTGAAGATGTTTACATGAGTCACCCAGAAGTTTTTGTCAGCAACGAGTACCCTAATATAGTGTGCAAGCTTGAGAAATCCATTTATGGATTAAAGTAAGCACCTCTCAGATGCAATCTTTGCTTTGATGAAAAGATCAAGGAATTTGGCTTTTCTAGGAGTGAAGATGAATCTTGTGTTTATGTCAAGGCTAGTGGGAGTATTCTTTATTAGTGAAAATAAAAAAAAAATAATGTAACCTTAATTAATTTCATAAGTTAATTCTTTATTAGTTTAAAGTCTTCCATAATTTGTCCTCAAGTTATGGAACTTGAAGAGTTTTTGGATTAAAACTACTTTAAACACATAAGTTGTGGAATTAATTAGTTTTGAATAGTTTCAAAACTTGCCCTCAAGTTTTGGAATTTGTAAAGTTTTCTCTTATGAATACTTTAATTCCAAGTTAGCCCTTAGAATTTTAAAAGTTAAAATTCAACCCTTATACTTTATAATATTATAAGTTAATAATATATATATATATATATATATATATATATATATATATATATATATATATATATATATATATATATATATAAGAGTAAAGTCGGTCTTACCGCTAGTACGCCTCATTCACGAAGCCGGTCTATAAGGTGGGTATAAGGTTGTTGCCTATAAAATGGCAACTTAATGGGTGTCCACTCTCACCCACCGCTTGCTTGACTGGTGGAGGGTCGTTAGCCGAACGGGTTTGACAGGACTATAATTCTCCCTTCATTAAAAGTATTAATGATAAATACTAAGTAACTAAACTCTTATAAGTACCCAATCTTAGTTACTTAGGAAAATGTGAATAAGGTGCTAATCCATGAAATTACACTTTCCACTTTGTTTAAGTCGGTTAGTGGAGCGTGTGTGGTTAACCGGCACACTAACTCGTATTTAACAAGGTAGGCAAAGGGTAACTTAATGTTTATCATAGTATCGATGGAGTGTGTGTGGTTAACCGACACATCGATTGAGGGGTAAGCACTTAAGGGTACCAAGTAATTTGCATGGTTACTTCACACCTTGTTTTGTGATCCTCAGCATCCCAGTCACAAAACCTGAAGGGCACACTCGAGATTGAAACATGCCATTGAACAGTTGAATGAATCTCAAAAGATCTAGGAGTTTCCAAAACCAATTAAAACCTAATAATACATTTCGTTTATCTTGGTGGAAATTGGTGAATCGTCATTCACCTACCTTCAAATTGTTTTATAGCTTGGATTACGGCATACCTCCTCTAAGTTATAAAATAGTTTGTTGGGTCCTAGCCTTAATATTTCATATTGGGTGTCATATTAAGGACTTTAAAATCAACTATCTTGAATATCTCCCAAAAAGATGTCTGGTTTAGACATTTATGATCTTCCCAAATCTCTTGAAACAAGCTTTCCTAAATGAAGATGATGTCCCTTGGAAATCATACTTCTTTGACCTCCTCCAATTATTCTCCCTACCCCACAAGTTCTTGAAAAGTTTAAGGTCACTCAAGCCCTATTGGCAAGGCAAGGTCTAGGTGTGATCACATCTTGGAGATGTAGTCACATATTCACAAGCCGGGAGAGTTGGGTGTCAAAATCTTGAGAAAGATGGTGGTTCAATCACTTTCTAAGTCACATAGTGAGTTCCTTTGGGACACCTATGAAATAGACTATGACAAGACCCTTAATGATCTTATCTATTGTTAAGATCAACTTCCTGAAACCTTATGGACATTGACAATCGTGACACTGGAAATACAGAAAAAAACATTCTCTTCCCAATGGAAAGGGATCGGCCATAGTCAACTCGGTTGACCAAATGGTAAAGAGAAAAGTCTAAGTCTGTGATAGTCTCGTGTACCATTATCAAAGGGTCCATATGTTTATATTGCCAAAGGAAGGGTTATTAGTTGCGAAGCTGCCAAATTTACCTAAGGATGTTGAAGTCAATAAGGTTGACTCTACTTCAGGTAAAGTCCACTACTCTAAGTTTCTATTCTGAGATTCCTGATACATGATGTGACTGGGTCACATGGTAATGTTTTAAGAATCAAAGAAAAGTAAAGGAACTTAAAGAAAGAATATGTTGAATCTGATCGCATAGATGGATTTCTATCGTGTAGTTTGAAAATCGGATTCTTGAGCTAATTCTTAGGAGTTATGAGATGTTGCTTAGGAATAGATAACAACAAGTTTTCATATGGATTGTAACAATAAGTTTTTCCGCATAGTTTTAAAATAAAAGAAAATTTTTTGATTTTAGTTATTTTAAAATATCCTTACAATGGCATTTGAGGAAAAATTGTTGCTTATATAATTCCATTAATAGCAAGAGTAGAAATATGAAATTGATTCTTTCATTTGTGGTAATGTCTAAATTTACCAAATAAGGAAAGATTCTCATCACCCAAGTCTCAATTGGACCGGAACTTGGAATCATGCAAGTTGTATAGCATGATGAATGAGAACTTTCAAGTATTGGAAAATTAAGACTAATTACCTATTCACATGGATGTGTGAGTCAAGTAATGGACTAAGGGATCGAGTACATAGTCATGTGCACTGATTAAGTCCACCACAAAAGATATAAGGCTATTCGTCATAGTTTACTAAAGCTCAGTAAATATGATTATACTTACAAGCTTAAGTGTAACTCTGAGACATTGGAAAACGTTCCAATGTAAGGTAGAGCGAATAAGAAGAATCAAATTAGGCAGAAGGATAAAAGTTTCTCAAATCTGAAAAGATGGGAGAGTACTTTAGTATCAGTTTTGTGATCATCTTAATGATTTAGAAACCATATCAAAATTTGTTCTCTAAGGAAGTCTTAGTGCATTCTTATGACTAAGAAGAAAGGATCTTGAATTGTTGAAATAGTTAAATCAAGAAGATGAGTCATACTTCGTTCCAATACAAGTCTTAGTGTCATACTCCAAGATTGTAATTTGAGTGACATATCTTAAAGAAGGTTTAAAACACTTGACAAATGTAAGAGTAAAAGTTTTCTACTCTTATACATTTGAAATT
Source organism: Lactuca saligna (assembly GCF_052625555.1). Lineage (NCBI taxonomy): Eukaryota > Viridiplantae > Streptophyta > Magnoliopsida > Asterales > Asteraceae > Lactuca > Lactuca saligna. Next base: position 216,185,985 of record NC_136420.1, read on the forward strand.
GGTAAGTTGTGATGTTTTGGATAAAACAAAGACCAACTTTGGCCAATTGTGTGAAGTGTTTGTCTTGATTAGAATCCACACTATCTCTTGGATGTTTGACAAGGGAGTCTTATAGGCCAAGAGGACAGTGGGAGTCTTAAAGGTCTTGAAATTCTCAAGAACTAATCAAGAATAAAACCTGAAGTTCTTCACTAGCACACGACTTAAGGTTTATAACCTATCGTGTTGACATATTCTGTGCCCATTCTAGTTAAAGTTGGCTTTGCATATGAGTTCTTAGAGTTCTCAATGTGTTGCACAACAACTTGGAAGCAATGGTAGGCCCTTGAGCTGCAAGGTGGCAAGAAATTAAGATTGAGTTCAATCCATATGGTTTTGGATTTGTCATTATCCTTGTCTTGTGATTCATGAAAATGATAGTGAGGAAACACTTCCACTAAGTAGATTTTAGCTAGATAGCAATTGGGATATTTGCATTCTCAAAGTCGTTAGTGGAGCGTGTGTGGTTACCGGCACACTAACTTGGACTTGTGAGAAATGGCAAACATCAAAACGATCAAGACTATGATTACGGCATCCCTTTTCATAGTTCTGAAAATTGTTTTGACACACCCATGAGCTATCTAAGGGAAGGTGTATGTTTTTGATAAAGTCTTATCAAAACAATCTAGTATCAGAAATCTGAACTTTGGTAAGAAAGTCAATAAAGTATTGATTTCTAGAAGTCGAGCTTTCTGAGTATATGTCAAAACTAGTGGGAGCATAAGTGTTATGCTAATAATCATCATGTTAGTGGGAGCATGATAATTACGATAAGTATTGCAAGCTAGCAATGTTAATTATAGAAAACAAAAGGTTTCAATTGGGAAAAAGTTGTTTTGCTATAATTAAGGGAGAGGAAATTATACTTCATCTCAAATCTATAAGCTTAGATCGTGAGGTTTTAATCATTTAGTCAAGGATATATATGAATTTCATGTTGGAATGGCTCAACATAAGGAAATTCTGTATATGGGTCCATTATTTGCGTTCTTAAATTCGATTATGATTACGGCATCCCTTTTCATAATCTGAATTATGAGAACTTGGCAAATAGAAATGGAAATGTTATAGCAAAAGACTGGTTTAGTCTTTATGTGAGACATCATGAATCGTGTCCCATATGCTTCGGATATAGGATCGATTACATATGCTATATTCATCCTTTCTAAAAAATTTCCAAATGCCTGGGGCATTAAGAATGGAAAAGGTTTAGAACTGGATATGACTAAAAGGATTAAACAATTGTCGAGGACAATCTAAGGTTTACCAAAGATTGGTTGCTCAAGGACAGTTGGAAGTATAGTGATAATTCTGGAAGGACCATATTGACATAATCTGTAAGGAGGCAACTCTTGTTCAGAAGTGATAGTTGAAATGGAATCTGGAAATGTTTCAAAGTTAGAATTTTCAATATGTGTAAGATTAAGGAAACTTAATGCAAGAAGGATGGTTCCAAGGACTTGATCTCCTTTGGAATGCTCTGTAATGATTGTTGCCAAGTCTTTGTGAATTTGTGCATAATTGTTACAAGAGGATCAATGCATATAAGTTTAGAATGTAACAGATTTCAGTAAATGGCATGAATTTGGAATTCTTGCATTTGCAGTAAGGATTTGGGAGTGTGAAAAGAGAATCATTGAAGTTATGTTCATTTGATCTAGTTCACAAAATAAAGATCATAGACAAACATATTATGCATACTTGGTGTATGGCATGACTAGTGTTTAGAAAACATAGTGTGCATGCTTGGAGCATGGGACAACTATTGTTTTAAATTCAAGAATAATGTTGATAGCTGAAACAATATACAATGAATAATGTGTAATCATATGGTGATAAATAAAAAGTGTTTTATTTATATTCAGAAGTTCTGAGACCATATTGGATTCAATTATTATTGTGTTTCACTTTGCATGTTTTGACTTCCCGAATAAACTAGGTTATTCCTCCGGAATGACTAAGTTATTCAAACCATCCACAGTCGGTCATATGTTGGAAGTAGATATGAATTAAGACTGTCATGGGTTGGCTTGTAGAGGTCTAAGGTGTTGGAAAAATGGCTTCAACACTCATGAGTGCTCATAAGTTCTGAGTATTGGATTCAACCCGCGCTCATTGGAATCACTTCATGGATTTTATCACGAGTGATCATGAGACGATAATATCTTATATTCTTTAAACCTAGAGATATGAGTTGTTACTATGAGTTGATAGTACATTGATTACATGAAACGCATTGGTAACTCGATGTTATAAAACGTGTCTTTGTGTATGATTCAACAAGTAGTAGAACAAGCCATATGAGTCGAAGTTTATCCATTCCTTTTACCTTCGGGATAAAAGCGATATCTGTGGGCCCCTCGATGATTTGATGATGACAAATGGAAGTGCTCGGTCGGGCCAGGACTGATTTGATTTGTTCAATTAGTCAGTCGTCATAAATCGGAAATCGGGAAACAGCAAATGGACAGAGAGAATGATTATAATCCATGTCTCAGTCCATATGATATCTAGAATGGAGGAATATATGATGCCTTATCTAATGGACAAGTCATTGACAAAGGTCAGAGTTCATCTACAAGATAAGAGTTCGACAGAAGCTTTTGAGAGCTACGATTGCCAGTTGGTTCCTGAAGTCATACGCAATAATAGTTTTAGACTTATCCAAGTGGGAGACTGTTGGATTAATGTCTAAGTCCATAACTATAATTGGTAAGACTTGACCCGACCCGGCATGGTCCATTTGGGTTGCATGGCATCATGCACTTGGATAGACTAAAATGAGAGAAATAACACTTAAGGTTTGTTAATATATTATAAGTTCTAATATATTAATAAGGTTATTTAATTAGTATTGATCAAGAATTAATTTGGAATTAATTAAGTGATCAAAAGGAGACTAATTAAATATATGGGTTGATTGTGTAAATCATTCATTCTTATATATGTGGGCTTGTGATCCAAGATTCCTTATGTTGGACTAAGTCCATGGGGTGACCCATGGATACTCCATGGAGGTTAAAATCCATGGAGCATAAGGAATGGGTAAAGTCATGAGTTACATGGTGTAACCCTAATAGCCACCATATAAAAGAAACCCATGGCTCAAGAAATCGTGACTATGTGTGTGTATGAGGGCTAGACGATTTCATGAAGTGTTCTAATTTCTCTCTAAGTTATTCCAAGTGCTTATGGTGTTGTGTGAACCATTTGAGGTGTCACACTTGGGGCACTAGGCACTCAAGCTCCATGAAGACAAGCACTATCAAAGAGGTATGTATTCTATCTTGTTATATCCATTATTTTGTATGCTAGATTAGGATAATACCTTGGATGTTCATATTTGCATGTATAATAGAGAAAACATATATCCAAGGTATTTAGGGTTGCATGTACACTTAGGAGTGTTAGAATGCTCAAAACCCAACATATTTGACTTCAGAGGGACTTGGGACACATAGTTGCCATTACCTGAGTTTTCCTATAACAACAGCCACCATTCGAGTATTGGTATGCCTCCCTTCAAGTTGTTATATGGGAGGAGGTGTCCGACTCCCATCTGTTGGGGAGAAGTAGGGCAATGAGTGATGGGTAGCACTAAGATAGTGCTTTAGACATCGGAGCAAATACAGCAGGTCAGACAGAGGTTGTTGACAACGCAGAGTCATCAGAAAATTTATGCGGATAGACAACGATCTGAGCTGGAGTTTCAAGTGGGGGAGTTCGTACTCCTGAAGGTATCTCCTTGGAAGGGAGTGATCCGATTCAGGAAGAGGGGGCAAGCTGGGGCCCCGATATATTAGTCCATTCATGGTGACTGCTAAAGTGGGTAGGCTAGTGTATCGCTTAGAGCTACCCGCGGAGTTGAGCCAGATCCATAATACCTTCCACGTGTCCCAGTTAAGAAAGTGTATAGCCGACGATTCAGTGATAGTACCGATGGAGGATATTCAGGTGTATGCGAGCCTGAATTATGTTGAGAGGCCAGTCGCGGTGGTGGATCGGAAGATCAAGGTTTTGAGAAACAAGGAAGTGCCACTGGTTCAGGTTCAGTGGCAGCATCGAAAATGATCTGATCTGACTTGGGAGCTGGAGGCGGAGATGCGGAAACTACATCCAGAGCTGTTTGTAGAATGAGACTTCGAGGATGAAGTCTGATTCATGTGGGGTAGAATTGTAAATTCGAAATCCCGCTTATCTTATTTTAATTATTTATTTTGAGTTTAATGGAGGGACTCGGCGAGTAGACGCTCAGACTCTCTGAGTAGGATCACGAATTCTCATCTGGATTAATGATTGGAATCGACGAGTCGATGCGTGGACTCGGTGAGTCCGTGATGTAAAGTGAAACCCTAAATCTCATGTCCTGATCCTTATTTTAAGGCCATTATGGCCTTCATTTGCGGCCACTACACCCCTGAGAAACCCTAGAGAGCAGAGAGATTGTTTCTGGTGCAAGAGGAAGGCTAATCCACCATTTCTTTTGTGCTTTAGCAAGAAGAAAGGAGAAACGACAAGCTAGGATAGTTGGGGAGCTTGGATCTACTTCCATTTGATCGGAGGAAGCTGTTGGATGTATCAATATGTGCTTACTTTCTTGATTATGATGTTTAGTTGAATCTAGGGTTTATATATCCATTATTTTGGCTTAAATCTAGGGTGGATGAGGTCCCAAGGTGAAATGATTCTTAGATCTGGACCTCAAGCGGTCCATAGTGTCCCTATAGCTATGCTTTATGCCATACCGTTTGAGTTGTGAACCTAGGTAGCCATTTGAGTGGTTATTTCATCAAAAGAAGCCTTGGGTGCATTGCATGTGAGTCAAGTTTTGACCTTTACGTGGTTATTGGTGGTGGGGAAGTTAGATGTATAGATTAGAGAAGCGGATCTAACCTTAGAAGGTCATATGAGCATGATTATGGAAGCAACTCATTGAGTTCATAAGTGGACTCGACGAGTCGAGTCGGGTTGCTCTGTGATTCGCGACCTGTGATAACCAGTTGAGTGTGGGGTTAACTCAACGAGTCGAGTGAGGACGAGGGGCGAAGAGGACATGCATGGACTCACCGAGTCACACAAGTGCACTTGGTGAGTATGGTCAATGTTGACCGTTGACTTTTGTTAACTTTTAGGGTTTGGTCTTTTAGCCTTCTTAGAGGACATGAAAGAGACTAGTCTAGCCTGGAGAGCCATTATTGATTTAAGATAATTTTCATGTGTTTAGGAGGAGGCTAGATCAGTGTAGACATGTGCGAGATTCACCAAGATATATGAGGTGAGTCTTCTCACTATACAGTACCTAGAAGGGTACTTATGTGTGACCAGAAGGTCTTGTATGCTATGAGATGTATGTGCTATATGTTGTTATGTGATATGTATGTGTTATGTATGTTATGTATGATAAGGACTGGAAGGTCAAGATGACATGGACTGGAAGGTCAGGAGGTTACAGACCGGAAGGTCGATACAGGTAGGACCGGAAGGTCTACCGGGATTTGGGTGGAAGACCAATGAGACAGTTGGATCGAAAGATATTACAGTTTTATGGCCTGGAAAGGCATGTGTGTTGTATGTGGTATTTTGGGGAACTCACTAAGCATTTATGCTTACAGTTGTTGTGTTATGTGTTTCAGGTCCTAGTGATGATCGCGGGAAGGCGTCGGCATGTTCCGTACACACTCGTGGAGTATATGTTTTGAGATTCTGGATACGTTTGTGATGATAACATTTGATACATTATGTTTTGACATTATCTTATGAGTAAATGTATGTCTTAAAAATGAAAAATTGTTTTTGAAATTTACGTTGTTACACGACTCGTCGAGTTCTTCCTTCGAATCGACGAGTTGAATCATTGACATAGGGTTTTTCCTTCCCCAACTTGGCCTTCTGGATTTCGGGTGTTAAAACTCTCCCCCACTTAAACTAGACTTCACCCTCGAAGTCCGCTACGGCCCACTACCACGCAGCCTCTGACGACATTCTGATACGATGCACACTCTAGCTACTCGGTCCAATCCTCGAAGGACCCCTTCTATTGGCCTTCCGGTCGATCTTCCTGAGCGAATAGCTATTCCTCGAAGGTATCCTCTTGAGAACCACCCAATAAATATAAACCTTGAGTAAATCGCTCCTACCTAATTAGCAATCCTTCCGACACTCCTCGAGTACTTATGCTGGATATCCATGGGGTTCAACCCTTTTCAACTGTACAATCACTGAACTTCACAAGTCAACCCTCTATAAGCAAAAACATTCTCTATCTTTGTGAGGGACATCCCTTCGCTATAATTAATTCTCCAGTCACTCCCAGTGTTGGTTCCCTCTCTATCAACTACCGAATGCTTCCTGTTATCATGCCTTAACGCTGAATGCCCAACCCACCGGATGGATCAGATAATATTGGAGTAAACGATTTGTTCCTGTAATGGTTAGACTCTGACAAGAGTTGTGAAAAACAAACAAATACTTCCCTCTAAGATTATTTAACCCTACTGTGATAGGCGTCGCACCACTCTGTCAACTAACCTCTCCATACAAGAATTCCGTTATCGGTACCCCTTCCCGAAGATCATGCCATGTCTTGTCCGTCTTCTAGATGAACTGAGACCACCCTGGTCCCAACTAAACTACCATCCTCTTGGTTACTGGACTTCCAACGGTTACTAAAACTAAACTCAAACTCTTCGTTGCTCCCAGTGACTTCCCAAGAAACATCAGATATCTAGAATTGCTTTATCTATCTTCCATAAGAAATGGGACCTCCCAAGTCCTAACTTATTTGTCCACTAACTGAATTATTAAATTCCACCTAGTTACTAAACCACTGATCACTTTCTCAGTCGCTCCCAGCGACTTCCACATAAGACTTCAACTACCGAAACTACTTCATCCACACTGCCACTCATGGATCTATAGATGCTAGAATCGCCGATCATGTATCTTGACCTTAAGGTCTCTACCAGGTCCCACCTACACTGCTATAGTCACACGGACCTCACCCACGTGTCTCACCCAAACTATATCTTCGAGTGGCCTCCCCCAAAGGTCTCACCTTTATAGGGATATACAGGACCAATTCCCTCCTGGAACACAACAAACTATCGTTCCTCGACCGCTATCTAGATAACTAGGAGATACGAGCCTCACATACAACCCCCTAACTAAACTATTAATGAATGCTACAGCTGTCCCATAGTATTACAACACTTTCCACCCTATTTAGCTGTTGGGTTCGAGCTTGAAACATTCAACAATGAGCGCTCGATAACCTAGCATCCTGATTAACTTGCGTGCTACCGAGGAAAACATCAACCTGGTTTCCTAAACTAGTCCTCTACTACTGCGAATGCAAGAACTCAATGTCGGGATGTTTCTCAAACTCCCGACTTCCCCACTGGCCTATCCAAATGGCAACCGTGGTTGCCTTCTTTCTCAGAAAGGATACAACCACGTCGAAGTTGCACCCTTACTTCAACTCCTAACTAGTAGGATAACACTCCCCCACTTCGATTCAACTAGTTCCCTACAACTCCCAGCTTGGAAAGGGTTCTCATACCTTCTCCATATCTAATGGTCATTCACCGTGGACAACGATCACTTACCACTTCTGAGTGTTCCAAACATAACCAATACCACATCTTAGCCACTCTAGAAGGCCAACCGAACACCCTCCCAAGCCTTGCTCACACTTGCTAACATCGATGCAGTTGGCATATAACTTATCATAGGCAGGAAATATAATATTCTGAAATACACTTACGAACATCGACGCAGTACCAAAGTAATAAAATTATAAACAAAAATTTATAGGAAAGGGAAAGACACGCACCTACCACATCAGAGGTTGCTCGCGTCTCCTCTGTAACCAACTGGAATGCCTCGTTCCTCGCCTCGGGGGCCTTTATCCGGCCTTGACGGCCGTCGGTGATCCTCAAAATCATAAGGGCAGGTGCTATAACCTATCCTTCAGTAACGAAACTCGGACACTGGGTTTTCTTGTGGCTCCACTGACCGCAATGATAACATGTCAAATTTGATCCCGGGGTAGTGGTAGCAGTACAATCCCTGCTATAATAACCAATCTGGCTGCACCTAAAACAACCAGAATCAATACCACTGCCACTCCTACATGCACCCTCATGCATCCTGCCGCACCTCCCATAGCGATTATGTTCCTGATGACCTCTCGATCTAGAATCTGATGGGCCTCTTGCCAGGCCCCGCGGATGCCTGCACCTTGACTGGTTTCCACTTTTTGTGTGCCTCTAAGTCAATCTCCCTCTCTCTCGCTCGAGAAATCATATCCTTTAGTTTCTTGCAGCTGCAGTAGCTCACAAACTTCCTAATGTCACTCCTCAACATCACGTGGTACTATGCCTTCTTTATTTCCTCATCCGCCACATACTGTACAAAAAGAAGGGCTCTCTCTCTGAACTTGGTGATGATCTCTGCCATTGTCTTAGTAGTCTGCTGGAGGTCCTGAAACTCCCATGCTAACTATTGAACCTCAATAACCGGTGCAAACTCGGCCCTGTAACTAGCCGAGAAATCAGTCCATGTCATTTCATCCAACACGGCATCATCTCCAATAGTATGTCGAACCTCTTCCCACCAATCACACACTCTATCGTTCCGGAGACAGGAGGCGAGTCAGAAGTTGTCCCCCTCGGGATATCGGCTAGTGTAAAAAGAAATGGCTACATCTTCCAACCATCTACTGCTAGCAATGGGGTCCATGGCCCCTTGGTAATCCAGAGCTCCACAAGCTCTAAACTCTCGAAATTTCAGTGTAAGCGCCCCTAACATGCCAACCATCTCAGTGCGGAAGGCTCTGAGCCTCTAATCCAAAATCTCCAATATACCCTCCTTGATTGTACCAAAGATCACATGAGTCTAGTCAAGAATGTTGTGCATAATCTCAGTTGATATAAACTCTCTCATCTGCTACCATCTCTGTGCGGAATGCTCCCAACGTCTACTCCAAAATCTCCAATATACCCTCCCTGACCGTACCAAACATCACATGAGTCTGTTCAAGAATACTACACATAATCTCAGCTGATATAAACTCTCTCATCTGCTCTTCGAGCTGCTCGGTTCCTGAACCCGAGCCTGATCCCTTGCCAGCGCTTGAACTGCCTGTTGGTCTCTCACGCAACGTCACCATTCTGCAGCGTAACGTAACTATCATCAGAATACTCCTCACTACTGAGGAATCTCACACTCACTACAAGTTCCCCGGTTTTATCTCAGCACTCCTTGACTCAAGTATAGATCATGTGCTTTCAGTAGTATGGTCCCTTACTAATTTCCACATCAATCTGTACTTTCCTCACAGATTTCCTCAATACTACCAAGTCCCTTACTACTACTACTACTACTACTACTACTACTACTGCTCCCATCACTACTCTCATTCTAGGCTTGCCCTAGGGTAACCTCTAACAAGCACCCAGTCCTCAGCTACAAAAGGTATCTTCATATGCCAATTACCCACTACCTGAATACCATCACATGTGATGATGCTCAGATAATCCTACGAATAAAGGACTCGTCCCTTTAACGGTTAGACTCAAACGAGAGCTACGCAATAGGGCCAAATCCAACACTCTGATATTATTCAACCCTGATCACATGTGACTTGATGTATCCACCTAATGGCTAACTTTCATTAGTTAGAGTCCCACAAAGCACAAAGCAAGTAGCATTCAAACAAAAAGGAAAATTTAACCATATAATCCAATCGTGTTGCTCTATCCCTTACTCAGGAAGGTAAGATAAAAAATTACACCTTGTTTACTGGAAGCATGTGAGATCTGGGGTCTGAGTTGTAAATCTTTTGATTTCGGAAGTTCTAAATGTAATGCCCGCAGATTCGGTCTAATGAATTTAGAAACAACAAATGTTAGAAAATGAATTTTTTTATTGAAGATTATTTATAATAAATAATCTTAACCAAAGTATAGTATATGTCACAAGGATTCCATGCTTTAAAAGAACATGAGAATCCAACCTATAACAAAGGAGTTATGACATATTGAAGTTTTGCGACAAAACAGACATGGCACCGTATATCGTAAAAAGCGAATTTTTTGATAAGTTACTTTTTATCCTTAGAAATCTAAACGAAGGTCGTACTATATGTTAAGCAAAGAACGTACATCAAATGAACGTCCAAATCTAACTTCATTTGAAGAAATTATGATTTTTATAATATTTAGCGTAGAAGTACACAAATTCCAATTTTAGATTGATCGATTTTTAGCAGACACAACCAAAATGGGAATTGAATCTCATTAATTGGAGCTCAACAGTATAATGAATGTCGATAACAGACGTCGGATGACAATGTTATGAATTTTTAATGGACTTTAAATGTTTATACCTTTTTAAATATAAATTTAAAAATAAAGTCAAAATTAGCCGACGGAGTCTAAAAGAAAGTTGTAGATCCCGTCAATAACTATGTGTGGATATAAAGAAAATAAAACACGTGGCTCCTATGCGAATGTTACAGATTTTAGAAGATAATTAGTTTTTGGAGTAATTTGCGAGTGACACGAGACACGATGTGAGCCACTGCTTCCTCACAAAGCCTTGCCACCAGAAGGTGACACATGGCATGGGAAGGCTTAGTGTTCAGCAAAGGAAAATTCAGTGTTCGTCCATCAGATAACCTATAAATAGAGGCATAAATCACTTCATTTCTCACACCTTTCTCAACCCTTATCTCTCAAACCTCCGCAAACCATCTAAGCTTTTCCCTAGCACCTCGTAGGTGTTAGTAGCGAGTCCCAGAGTGCCAGAAGGCCCCGAGAATAAGAGCTTTCCGCTTAGAAGTTCTGCCCATGTAGAGACCGGTTCGTCACTAAAAACCCTAGTAACGAAGTTATGCTTACCATAATTAAATTATAAGTTGTCTTTAATTTCCTTAACATTATTGTGAACCTATAAACAAGATTTATCAGTGATTCCCAGTCATTATACTAATTGATCTACTTGCATGGATGATGTCTAGGATATGGTTTAGTGAGGTGTTTAAAGTGGGATTTCCAAACAGTATACTTCATCTACCAAACAGACCGTATCTCCAATATGATTTAACATGGTTGTTCCTTAGTTGACAGATGTCAACGTAGACCTTGAATTAATGATGAATCTAAATTAATAATTAGTCACAATAAATAATAGACTAAAACTTAGTGATAATGATACTAGGTTTTATCAAAGGAAAAGACAATTGTTAGAAGCGAAGCACTACCTGAATTTTGAGTTGTCACTTTAACAAGTGAGTGCATAGTTCCTTTCATTAGCATAATTGTAATATAGTTATTAAATATCTATTAAAGAGTAAAATATATGTTAAAGAGCTTATGTATGAGTGTATAGTCCTTTTCATGAACATGATTTTAATACAAGTATTAATTAAAGTTTTAAATATTTGTTAAAGAGTTAAATATATGTTAAAGAATTTATGTCCCAGTGCATAGCCCCTTTCATATGATTTTAATACAAGTATTAATCAAAGTATTAAATATTTGTTAAAGAGTTTTTGTGTGAGTGGATAGTCCCTTTCATGAACATGATTTTACTACAAGTATTAATTAAATTATTAAATATATATATTTGTGTTTGAAATATTTGATATTGCCTAAAATATACGTTAAGAGCATATATGATAATATATAATGATTTAGGATGCTTAGCAAACCTAAATTAAAGAAGATGAATATCATGTAGTATGTTGTTATAGTTACGGGTGAGATATATATATGAAGGGTAGAACTTTAAAATTTATTATTGATCTAAGAGCATGGATTAGACAGCCATTCATCATTAGTTCGAGAGTATGGAGAGGGCATAGGCATTTTTCATTAATCCGAGAGAATGGACTAGACATGGTCACTAGTCCCTAGTCCGAGAGTATGCAGTAAGCATAGTCATTTGTCATTGATTCGAGAGCATCGATTAGACATACTTGGTCTGGGAGTATGGATTAGGTAATACTGTTAATTTTAGATCCGAGAGTATGGATCGTGTCATTGTGAGGGTCGATTAATAGAATAAAATTGCTTGTATGAGGTGAAATTGTATATTGCAAGTTCTAGTATATATATATATATATATATATATATATATATATATATATATATATATATATATATATATATATATGTATATATATATGTATATATATATATATATATATATATATATATATATATATGTATCTATGATATAACATTGTGGGATTGAAATCGTTATGTACTCACCAGGTTTTCCAACCCGACCTACTCATTTTATTGTATCACAGGTAGCTATACGAAAGATACATTTTGCTGTGAGATTAAATGAGAATTAGGCCACTAGATTAATTACTATAAGGCTTGAAATATTTCATTATGCTTATGCTTATGTATTGATGATAACATCTCAATGTTATAATATAAATAAAATACATTTCTTCGTAAATGCTTTAATAATATTATTATCATGTTTTCTAGGAACAAATTCCACAATATTATTCTTAAAAAAGGATTCTTTGATTTTAAAATAAGCATAAACAAATAGTTGAAAATTATTTTGAATTTGGGGGTGTCACAGTTGGTATCAGAGCATTAGTTCAAGCGAACTAGAAGTAAGGATTGATTTCTAGACTCTAACTTAGAATGCTAAGCGATGATAGTGTGGAGTGTGTCTTTTATATTTTAGGTAGTACACCTGAATTGACACAAGCACTAGCTTACTTTATAATTAGATGCCTAAATTGCTTTTATGTGATAAATAATCTATGTTATAGTCGTACATGCTTTACGATGCTATTAGTTGATTGGATCCATGGCCTATTGCTAACCGGATTTTTAAATTTTATGTGTTCATATTTCTAAACGTTTAATTATGGTATTGGAACTAGCAAGTAACTTTTGAAGTAATGAGGAGGATTATGCGTTTAAACCCTCTCTATCTTAAATTTCTCATCATGAACAATTATTACGATGTATGGAACGTCATGATAAGGTCTCGTACTAGACTAAGGAAATAAGAAAGTTGATGATCTTTAATGATACTTATCAGAAGATGCCGTTAAAGAGGTATATTGCCATTAGAATGCGTATAATAAATAATAGGTCTAGTATGGGAGAAGTACACTTTCGATTTGTTGAAAGAAAGATGTTTGGAATAATCCATGAAGTTATCCGATCATCTGGCATTTCCTCAACCAACCAATTTTTAGGAAAATTATTGTTGAAGATATGCATGGAAGAAGTCCTAGTAGAGTCTAGAGAAATTTTTGTGATTATTTCGACACATTGGTATGTGTTAAATCATTTTATGATTTTAAGAAATAAGAACTTGGATGTTGTGATACAATACTTAGGACATGTATGATTAGGTGTGGAAGGTAATAGATGCCTATACTACCGAAAACACAGAACTCGCACTTGGTTTAGGGAAAGTCAGAAGGTTACCATGGTGGTAGTAATTGATTCTGTTTTGTTCATGTTTGTCGTTACCATCATATCGGTAATGACTAAGAAGATGATTGTTATTCTGGCCCTAGTGGTCATATCAAATCGAGTTCGGATAAGATATGTGTGATACATGGTTGATGTAGCACCCGACTTAAGCCAAAAGATTGAAGTAAAAGGTAATCAAAGCGAATAATAGAAATATCGCGGTCGCTGTTAAAGTAAGAAAATTATAGCTATAAGTGCTACAAGCTAGAATGTGATTGTATCACATTAGAACATGAAGGAAGGTATATTCCATTCTGGAAGATTACTCTAAAAGCTTTGCATCATACGACGAGAGGTCATTAGAACATGATCCATCCTTTTATTATGATAATCAAAGTAAATAACTTATCATCAGTTAAGTCTGTTTATGAAGGATAAGGAGTCTTCAATAAGGATCAAGATTGTAACTTGAAGGTTACAATTGAAAGTCTAAACGTTGTACGAAGAGCGGGTGCAAGATTGAGCACCGCCGGCAGTCAAGAAGTCCAAGAGTTAGATACTCATTTGAAAGGACATAAGAGTTACGGTGAAAGACCCTCACTTTCATAATACTAAAACAATTTGTTACTACCAAAACATGCTACATGCATATTCACAAATAACATTTTGCATTGATAATTTATTTACAAACGACTAGATATAAACTGACTAAATTTAAGTTATTACAAAACTACCCAGGATATTGCATATTTTATACATACTAAAACAAAAATTCAAAAGTAATAGCATAGACTATTTTAATTCTTTCAACAGTATAAAGCTATATTGGACGCTTATTGCATGCAATATATTAAAACAATGAAAGGGTAAGCGGTGATGCTTAGTAAGTTCAATAATAGATACAATATAACGTTATGCCATATATATACTTCAATATGGCAGAAGCAAAGAGGAACAAGGAACAACAAAGGCATATAATCATGTGACAAACTTTCCATATCTATCAATTACTTGATTCAAAGATATACAATCAATGAGCATTAACAATTTCCAAACTTGATATACATCATTAAAGCCTCATCCTAAATGCCCCAGAAGAGATACAATTTTTGATTAACATTTTTGTAGATTTCAGGCTTATAGCCTTGTCTAACCATTTGCTAACACCATAGAATAGAAATCATTCTCTTACAGAGACATGTTCTACATGACCAGAGGCTACATACCAGTACCAATGTGAATATAAGTCCTTTCACTGATCAGATGGTCAAAGGTATTTCTTTGCTATTAAAAATAGCGAATAAAAATAACACGGGATAATAACCCGGAATAATAACACTGAAAAGCACATAGCACATTTAACACATAACATACAATTGTTCCTATATATTAAACTCACTTTGAAGTAATCGGGGTTAAAATAGTAATTTGGGCAGCACTTCGTTAATATAAGTAGCTTTCTTCTATAAAAACCGCGAGCTTTCTTGAAAGTCGGGCTCTGCGAAGTTAGGGCTTCAAACCGAAAAGATACATTTCTTGGGCTTCTCGAGCACTTCGGGGCGTGTTTCGGGTGTTAAAAGTAATATCGGGGCTTTGGGGGAAGTGGAAATAGCCAAAATATGGAACAAGAGGAGAAAAAGTGGCAAAAATCCAAACTTACCTAGGAGGTCTCGCACCTCTTATATAGGGCCGAGGTTCGGATCCAAAGCGAGAGGGGGAAGGCAGGTGGCAATGAAGTTGCGAGGCTCGGTACACGCGGTAGTTGGAGCGAGCTTCAGATGCGAGGAGTCATCAGCTTCAGACGCGTTATCGGTTGGGTCTCCGGCTCGGACACGGGGCGGAGTCAGATGCGAGGCACGTTGGAAGGCCATTGGGTTGCGGCTTCAGCCGAATCAGGAGGCGAGACGCATCGGACAGTTGTGCGATGACTCACCGAGATGGAGCTTATCCATGAGAAAATTCTCTGAAATTGTGCCAAAATCTTCTAAAGTCCATAACATTCGCATACGAGCTACGTTTTGACGTTCTTTATATGCACGCGTAGCTAAAATTATGCTCTACAACTTTCGTTTAGACTTCGTCGGCTAATTTTGATTTTAATTTTAATATAATTATTTTTAACAGACCGGGATAGGATAATCCGTTAAGAATTCATTACTTCTTCAAACATACTCTGTTTTCGTCAGTCCTTTTACCGTTGTACTACTATTGACGAGACCTTCAATTCTCGTTTAGGTTGTGTAGGCTAAATATCGCTCGATCTTTATTTCGAGTTTTTCGTTGTCTACTGCTGTTCCGAAACTTAGAAAAATCTTAACTTCCTCATACGAAGTCAGATTTAAAAGTTCTTTATATGAAAGTTTATTATTTTAGTGAGTTCTACAACTTTCAGTTAGATTACTAAGGCTAAAAAGTAGTTTATTGGAAACTCAGTTTTTACGCGACATAGCGATTGGTCATAACTTTTTCGTTATAACTTTGATTTCAACGAGGTTTTCGCCTAAACTTTTCTAACGTGATTCTTTACAACTTTAAATAATAAAATTTTACTTATTTCAAATTTTATATTTTCGCTAAATTTCACAATGTGGCATTTCATTGGAATCACATAAGACTTCCCATACTTTTTGAATGATTCTAAGCATATTTTTACTTTATTTCTAATAAAACCATTTGTTAGAAACTCAACATTCAAATTCACAAAATATTTCAGAATATTATTCACTTTTATAATTTACAAGACACTATAACTGAATGTGTATGCTACAAATACTTCCTCCTTTTCAGGATTTCGTCCCCGAAATTACATCTATTAAAACAAGTGGGGATATTTTTCTTTTTATTTCACTCTTATTTTCCCAAGTATAATTTGGGCCTCGATGGTATTTCCACTTGACAAGCACCAACTCTACTTCTTTATTACGTAGATTAGTTGTTCTTTCATTCACGATCCCTTCAGGCTCTTCTATATATCTTAACTTATTATGCAATTTCACCTCGGATAACGGAACTGTTTCATCATAGATGTTTAAGCATTTGTGCAGATAACTCACATGAAAGATATCATGAATACCTGCTAAATCTTTAGGTAATTCCAAGTGGTATGCTTGCTTACCAATTCTTTGAATGATGTTTAAAGGACCAACAAATCTAGGATTTAGTTTTCCTTTCTTTCCAAATCGCATAAGACCTTCCCATGAGGATACCTTCAACATTACGAAATCACCCACCTGGAATTCTATGGGTCGTCTCCTCTTTTTTGTATAGTACTTTTTTTCGATCCTGGGCCGCTTTCATTCTTTCACGTACGATTTGAATCTTGTCGGTGGTATCTTGAATCATTTCAGGGCCTCCTAGGATTTTCTATCCTACTTCATACCAACATAATAGAGTACGACACTTGCAACCATATTATGCTTCATATGGTGACATTCTGATTGAAAAGTGATAACTGTTATTATACGAAAATTCGACAAGCAGTAAATACTTATCCCAGTTACCCCCGAACTCCAAGACACATGCACAAAGCATATCTTCTACAGTTTGAATTGTTCTCTCCGTCTGACCATCTTTCTGGGGATGATAAGTTGTGCTGAGAGCAATTCGAGATCCCAATTCACATTGCATACTCACCCAAATGTGAGAACTGAAACGAGTATCACGATTGGAAATGATCTTTAGTGGCACACCATGTCTTGCAACAATTTCATCTAGGTATACTTGTGCGTATTTATGCATTGGAGCTATTTCACGCATGGCGAGAAAATGTGCACTCTTAGTTAGGCGGTCGACGATTACCCAGATGCTATTATGCTGTCTAGCAATCTTTGGCAATTTGGTAATAAAATACATGGACAGTTCTTCCCATTTCCGTACAGGAACACAAAGACTTTTTGAGGTTCCATAAGGCTTTTGGTGCTCTGTTTTGACTTGTAGGCATATCAAGCATTCTTGTACATATCTTCCAATGTCTCTCTTTAATCCTGGCCACCAATAGTCAAATCTTACATGATAGTACATTTTACTTGTACCAGGATGTATTGAGAGTTTAGACTTATGCGCTTCGTCTAAAATCTTTTGTCTTAATCCACCAATCTTTGGAATCCATAGCCAATTCTTGAATACTTTTAATCCTCGTGAATCATCAAGTAAAGCATCATTATAATGTATCATCCCTTCTTTCTTCACATTTTCTGGCTTTGGGACCTTTTCATGCCATTTCTCTATTTCATCTAGAATAGTAAATTTTACTGTGGTATTAGTAATAGCATAATACATACTATTACGATAAACTTTTCTACTAAGTCCATCGACAACTATATTAGCCATTCAAAGATGATATAGGATTTCACAGTCATAATCCTTGATCAGCTCCATGGATCATTGTTGCCTCATATTCAATGTTTGCTGACTGAATATATACTTGAGACTCTTGTGGTAGGTAAATAATTGGCATTTTGTACCAAAAAGATAATGCCTCCAAAGTTTTAGGGTAGATACCACTGCAGTGACTTCTAGATCATGAGTGGGATAATTCTTTTACTAATCTTTTAGTTTTCTTGAAGCATAGGCTATCACTTTACCACATTGTATCAACACACTACCGAGTCCCAATCTTGAAGAATTGCTATATATAGAGAAATCATCATCACCTTCTGGGAGTGATAACATTGGAGCATGAGTCAAAAGATATTTTAGAGTTGAGAAAGCTTTTTCTTGGGCTTCATCCCATTCAAACTTTACTTCCTTCTGTGTAAGACTCGTGAAAGGTACAACTATACGAGAAAAGTCTTTAATGAATCTCCGGTAATATCCCGCGAGACCCAAGAAACTATGAATTTCGGAAGCATTACGGGGCACTTCCCAATTTTGAATAAATTCAATTTTAATAGGATCTATGGATACACTGTCACCAGAAATAACACGGCCGAGAAATTGCACTTGGCGAAGCCAAAATTCACACTTCGAGAAATTAGTGTATAATCTCTCATTTCGAAGAAATTCTAATACCGCACGAATATGAATGGCATGATCAGCTTCAGACTTTGAATAGATTAGAATATCATCAATGAATACGATGGAAGATTTATTGAGGATTGGGCGGAATACCCGATTCATGATATCCATGAATACAACAAGAGCACTTGTCAGAGCGAACGACACGACAAGGAATTCATAATGTCCACATCGAGTATGAAAAGTAGTCTTCGGTACATCATGCTCGTGAACTTTCAACTGATGATAGCGAGATCTCAAATCAATCTTCGAGAATTGGCTAACACCCTGAAGTTGATCAAATAAATCATCAATGTGAGGTAGTGGGTACTTGTTCTTGATAGTCACCTCATTTAGCTCACGGTAATCAATACACATTCGCATTGAAACGTCCTTCTTCTTGACTAATAATACCGTAGCACCCCAAGGAGAGGTACTTGGTCGAATAAAACCTTTGTCATGTAATTCCTGCATTTGAATCATCATTTATTTCATTTAGTTGGTGCAAGACGATAAGGAGTCTTTGCAATCGAAGCAGCACCAGGCACAAGGTCAATTTGGAATTCTACTTACCTGTCTGGAGGAAGTCCAGGCAATTCTTCAGGAAAAACATCAGGATATTCTTTTACAACAGGTACATCATTTACAACTTTCTTTTCCTATTTTGAGATATCAACTGTGTAGGCCAGATAGATAGAACATCCCTTCGATATAAATTTACGAGCTTTAAGGAATGAGATTATTTTTAAGATTCCTTATTCACCGTAGACATAGATAGATATCTCTCTTTCTTTAGGAATGGTTCTATCTTTTCATAGCATAAGTGTTTTGCATTATTCTTTGACAACAATCCATGCCGAGAATAATATCAAAATTGGGCAAGGAGATAGGGATCTGTTTAGCAAGAAAATTATAGCCTTCAATTTCTATAACACCATCCCTATAGACTTTATCAGCAAGTAATGATCGACTTCCCACAGTATCTACGTGAAATGGCTGCACGAGTACATAGGAAGCAATTTGAAAGGCATGCACAAATTCATAAGACACAAAAGAGTCTGTGGCACCAGAATCAAATAAGATGTGAGCAGGTCTAGATTTGACAAGAAATATACCCATCACAACATTTGGGTCCTCACGTGCTTCCTCTATGGTAATCTAGAATGCACGACCCTTAGCATTTGGCACCTCCTCAATTTTAGTTGGAGTACCCTTTGATTGTATCACAGAAGCTTGACTTCTTGCCGGTTGATGAAAAGTAGCTTGACTTCCCGTCATCTGACTACTAATACCACATGCATAGCAAGTAACATCCTTTCATAGGCAAGCTGGCTTTATATAACCCTTTTCTCAACATCCATAATAGACAATGGATTCCTTGTCTATTTTGCATTGGCTCGAATGATTCCTTCCAAAAATACGGCATGAAGGCGATTGAATAGAGAAAGATTGTTATCTACTGCGTCCACGAGAGGCATTTTGAGTTTGCATTTGATTACCAGGTTCAGTCTGAACAAATTGAGCTGGTAGAAAAGAAGCAACATGAGTAGTTGTTTCAGTACGTGGATTCTTTGGAACAGCAAAAGTGGCACCACGAATTTCTAAGTCATGCTCACGTCTTCGAGCATACTCAACAACTTTATCGAATGACAGAACTTCTAGATTGGCAATGAAATTGTGGATCTAGAAGTTGAAGATGCTTAAATGATGAATGCTAAAGTCTAATGGTTACGCTGGGCAAAACTCCCAGTACGCTGTGCGTACTCAAAAGGTTGACTTTTGTTGACTTTTAGGGTTTTGGTGAACATGTAGACTTTGAGTCAAGGAAGAGTAAAATGTTCTTTTACCCTCGGAGGAATGATGATAAGGGGTAATGTCTAGTTTTGGAAGTCTATAATAATTAATATGATATTTATTATCATTAGCGAGGTAGAGTCGTCGTTGGGATTTGGAGATAGCGAGTACGTGAGATTCTAGACTTTCCACAAGGTGAGTTATCTCACTATACTGTACCCGGAAGGGTTTTATTGTGTGACGGGAAGGTCGGATATTTTATGAGTTATATGTGTTGTATATGATAAGTTAATCGTTTGTATGTGCTATCTATGCTATGTTTAATATGGGTCGGAAGGCATTATGTTATGGGTCGGAAGGCATATATGATATGGGCCCGAAGGCGTTGTGATGTGGACCGTAAGGTTGACGCAGGTAGGACCGGAAGGTTTACCAAGTCGGGATGGAAGTCCCCTGAGACACATCGACCGGAAGGTCATGGCCTGGAAAGGCATATGTAAATAAGTAGTATTTTAGGGAACTCACTAAACATTTATGCTTACAGTTGTTGCGTTCTGTGTTTCAGGTACTAGCGAGGACTGTGGGAAGGCGCCGGCGTGATTAGTACACACTGACGAAGGAACTGGTTTAATGATCATGGGATGTATTTTGTTATGATGACATTGTTACACATTTGAATTCAGAATATTAAACGATGGTATCAGAGCCATGGTTTGAGGGATTCAGATGCACCTTCGGGCGTAACTGAACTCAAATCGGGGATTTGAGGAAAATTTTTAATTAATAAAAGCACTAAAAATTTGATAAGAGATTTCGTAATAACCAAAGGAGAAGCAGTGTGTACGGTCAACCAGTGCCCGAACGGTAAAATCCCCAAAATACCTTACAATATGTGTTATGAGATAGGTTATGATATGATACGCATGTTAGTAGAGTAGGTATTCATATTAGGACTAGAGTGGCCTGATTTGCGATGCCTTAGTCCAGGGGAACCTGCTGCTATGAGATGCTTTGAGAGCGAGGAGGTAGCCAGTTCATAGCAAGAATAGAGTACTCATGATCCGGGGTCCTGGGAGGAGGACTTGGGGTGAATGTTGATGCGGTGTAGTCGGTAGTATTGGGCCCGTGCTACTGAAGACACCGGTTCAGTGGGCAACCCAAGTAAGACTCCTTGGGTATCGGAGACCGAGTAGGGTTGCGTTATCGAGAGAGATTATGCTCGATGGAGTCTCTGATATTTTTATGCTGTATTTCAGAGGCATTATGGTTGGGCCACGACACAGAACTAGTACGAGCGGTGTGAGTGATGAGGAGCTTCGTCAGATGATTCATCAGGAGGTGGCTGCGGCGATCCGGAGATGTTTGGTTCTATCAATACCACACTGATGGAGACTTTTGATGAGCGGTATGCCGGGGTGACTGAGGCCACAGCCGCTATAGCTACAGCAGCTGTGGCCGCTGCCAGACCACAGGGAGGTGACTCGTTGCTATTCCAGGAGTTCAGCAACACGACACCACCCGTGTTTGACGGGACGCAGGATCCAATCGCTGCGATAAGATGGATTGCTGATATTGAGGGATGCTTCTACACATGTTCATGTCCAGAGCATCTAAGAGTACGGTTCGCTTTGAACTAGCTCTGTGTGGGGGCAAAGAATTGGTGGAAGTTCGTGACGGCGAACATCACTCTTTCGGAGATTTCAGCCGTGACTTGGGAGAGATTTACTTCATTGTTCAGAGACGAGTATGTTCCCCCGGTGGAGAGGGAACGGTTGGTTCAGGAGTTCTTGACACTCAAGCAGGGTAATGATTCGGTTACTATGATCATTCGGAAGCTTCATGAGAGGGTAATGTTTTTCCCTGAGCAGGTGTCCACTGAGCAGGCTCGGATGAGCCGATATTTGGGTGTACTGAGGAGGGATATTCGGGAGTTCGTATCGAACTTGTCATACCAGACCTTTGCTGAGCTTCAGGAAAATGCCAGGAAGAGAGAGATCGAGTTGGAGACACACGCCATGGAGGAGGCCGAGTCTTAACAGGTGGATCGGCGACTGGCTCAGTCCCAGCCGGCAGCCAAGCGGACCAAGTCCGCCGATTCGAGGATGGGAGGTCAGAAGGGCCGCACTTGCGGAAAGTGCGGCAAGGGTCATAAGGGGGCATGTCGATCAGGTGCTTGCTATAAGTGTGGCAAGGAGGGGCACATTGCTAGCGATTTCCCCAAGGGATTTATGGTTTGCTTTCATTGCAAGCAGACCGGCCATCGAAAGGCCAAGTGCCCTCAGCTTCACTAGGGATATGCGCCTACTGCTAGAGTTACTGAGACTCAGCCGGTGAAAGTCGAGGCTACAAAGGCTCGTGGGAGAGCTTTTCAGTTGATTGTGGAGAAGGTCCGTGCGGCGCCCGACGTCGTAGCTAGTATGTATTCTTTCGTGTATTTACTTTTATGTTGAGATATTGTGCTTATATTATGATATGCGTAGGTACTTTTCTTGTGAATTCTGTACCTCCCTTGTTATTATTTGACTCGGGTGCGAGTCGGTCTTTTTTATCTTTGGCTTTTAGCCAGCACATCGGTATTGATCGGGAGGCGATGAGTCGACCCCTGTGGGTTTCTATAGCTGATGAGAAAGCGGTATATGCCACTGACGTGATTCGAGGATGTGAGATCGAGATTTTTCGTGTCAAGTTCCCTATAGACTTGGTTCCTATAGCGATGGGAGACGTCTGCGTCATCGTGGGCATGGATTGGTTGAGTAACTTTGGGAAAGTCATTAACTGCGAGTGACAGTTGGTGACTATACGAGACCTTAGTGGGGGAGTGCTTACTGTGTATGGCGAGGGGACCCGGTGTGGGTCAGCGTTTTGTTCGGCTGCCAGGGCGAGACATAGTTTGCAGCAGGGCTGCAGTGGATTCATAGCCTATGTGATGGACACTCGAGTGGCCGCGGGGAGGCCAAATTCGGTTGACGAGGTTCCTGTAGTATGCGAGTTTTCGGATATCTTCCCCGAAGAATTACCAGGTGTGCCTACGGAAAGGCAAGTGGAGTTCCGTATCGATCTAGTTCCGGGAGCGGTGCCCATCGCCAAGGAGCCTTATCGCCTCGCTCCACCAGAAATGTAGGAGTTATCCTCGCAGCTTCAGGAGCTGTTGGGAAAGGGGTTTATTCAACCGAGTAGCTCACCATGGGGAGCACCGATTCTATTTTTCAAGAAAAAGAATGGTTCATACCGGATGTGTATCGATTACCGGGAGTTGAACAAGTTGACGGTTAAAAACCGGTATCCGTTACCTAGGATCGATGATCTATTCGATCAGTTGCAGGGGGCATTCTTGGTTCTCTAAGATAGACTTGAGGTCGGGTTATTATCAGATAAGGGTTCGGGATGAAGATATCCAGAAGACTGCACTCAAAACTCGTTAAGGGCATTACGAGTTTGTGGTGATGCCTTTTCGGCTCACCAATGCCCCGACTGCGTTCATGGATGTTATGAACAGGGCGTGCAGGCCGATGCTGAATCGGTTGGTGATCGTATTCATTGATGATATTTTGGTATATTCGAGGTCTAGGGAGCAGCATGAGGATCATTTAACGGAGATTCTTGGAGTATTGAGATCGGAGAGGTTGTACGCCAAATTCTCCAAGTGTGATTTTTGGTTACGAGAGGTCCAGTTCCTAGGACACCTTGTTAACCAGAAGGGGATATTGGTCGATCCGGCCAAGATCGAGGCGGTGATGAGATGGGAAGTGCCGAGATCGCCCACTGAGATTAGGAGCTTTCTGGGATTGGCCGGCTATTATCGAAGGTTTATCAGGGATTTCTCCAAGATCGCCGTGCCACTTACTAAGATGACCCGAAAGGTGTTACATTTTCATGGGGTCCGGAGCAGCAGTCCTCATTCGAGACCCTTCGTCAGAAATTGTGCGAGGCCCCAGTGCTTGCACTCCCGAAAGGGATGGAGGATTTTGAGGTATACTGTGATGCATCTATATTTGGATTAGGGGAAGTGCTTATGCAGAGGGGACACGTTATAGCGTATGCTTCGAGGCAGTTGAAGCCTCATGAGTCGAGATATCCCACCCACGAGATGGAACTGGGGGCTGTGGTGTTTGCCCTCAATATCTGGCGGCACTATCTTTATGGGGTTCGGTGTACCATATACACGGACAACAAGAGTCTAAAGTACTTGATGGATCAGCCAAATCTGAATATGCATCAGAGGAGATGGTTGCATGTGGTGAAGGATTATGATTGTGAGATCCTGTACCACCCGGGCAAGGCTAATGTAGTGGCCGATGCGTTGAGCCTTAGGGCGAAAAGCGCCCCGCTTCGAGACGTTTGTATGAGGTTGACAGTGATGACTCCGATTTTGGACACCATCCGAGGAGCCTAGGCTGAGGTTGCGAGACCAGAAAACCAGAAGAGGGAGCGAGTTCTCAGTCAGGTATCGGAATTCGTTACGGATGGTTGGGGACTTATGACATTTCAGGGTTGGATTTGGGTACCGTTTGTGGGCTATACGCGTACTATTTTGATGGAGGAAGCGCATCGATCAAAATTCTCAATCCATCCCGGGGCTACTAAGACGTTTTTAGACCTAAAGAAGGAGTATTGGTGGCCCTGTATGAAGAGGGATGTTGCATGGTTCGTCGAGAGGTGCCTGACTTGTCGTCAGGTTAAGGCCGAGCACCATCGTCCACATGGTAATTTGCAGCCGCTAGAGATCCCCGAATGGAAGTGGGAACAGATGACCATGGATTTTATCACCAAATTGCCAAGGACTGCGAGGGGGGTCGATGCAATTTGGGTGATTGTGGATAGATTGACGAAGAGTGCTCATTTTCTAGCCATCAGTGAGAGCTCCTCCGCGGAGAAGTGGGCAGAGTTATATGTGAGGGAGGTGGTATCGTGGCATGGGGTTCCGATGTCGATCATTTTAGATTAGGATGTACGATTTACTTCCAGGTTTTGGAAGAAGTTTCATGCGGAGTTGGGTACCAGGCTGCATTTCCGTACCGCATACCACCCGCAGACGGATGGACAGAGCGAGCAGACGATACAGACGCCTGAGGATATGCTCCGAGCGTGTATTTTAGATTTTGGAGGGAGTTGGGACACCTATTTACCCTTGGCATAGTTTTTGTACAAAAACAACCATCATTCGAGCATTGGTATGCCACCCTTTGAGTTGTTGTATGGGAGGAGGTGTCGCACCCCCATCTGCTGGGGAGAGGTGGGACAATGGGTAATGGGTAGCACGGAGATTGTACTTCAGACGACCGAGTAGATACAACAGGTCAGGCAGAGATTGTTGACCGCGCAGAGTCGCCAGAAGAGTTATGCGGACAGGCGTCGGTCCGAGCTCGAGTTTCAGGTTGGTGACCTTGTGCTCCTAAAGGTCTCTCCTTGGAAAGGAGTGATACGATTTAGGAAGAGAGGAAAGTTGGGACCCCGATATATTGGACCTTTCAGGGTAATCGCTAGGGTAGGTAGGGTAGCCTACCGGTTGCATCTACCTGCTGATTTGGGATAGATTCACGACACCTTTCATGTCTCGCTGTTGAGGAAATGTATAGCTGACGAGTCGGCAATGGTGCCATTAGATGATATTCAGGTGGATGCAGGCCTGAACTATGTTGAGATACCAGTGGCGATCAGGGATCGAAAGGTTAAGGTTCTGACGAACAAGGAAGTACCCTTGGTACAGGTGCAGTGGCAACATCGGAATGGGTCTGAGCTGACATGGGAGTCTGAGTCTGAGATGCGGTATCAGTATCCGGAATTGTTTTCAGTGTGAGACTTCGGGGGCGAAGTCTGGTTTTAGTGGGGGAGAATTGTGACAGCCTGAAATCCAGGTACCCTTCTATTTAGCCCTTCATCTTTGAATTGTTGCCATTTAGGGTTTTGCATGTTGGGCGAGTACGTTGGGCATACAAGGAGTACGCTGCGCGTACTCGCGCGCTTTATTTAAACGCATTCACCCTTGGGTACGTTGGGTGTACCCAAGGTTACGCTGTGCGTAACCGGTCCAGACACAAAAACCCTAATTGTGATGGTTGGCCATAAAAGGAATGTGATGGCTTGATTCCCCAGCTACCATCCCTCAGAAAGAAACCCTAAGAGAATGCTTATTCGTTCCAAGTCCATTTGTGAGTGTTCTATGCTTGGTGGTGCCATTTCAAGGTAGCAAAGAAGAAGAAGATATCATTGGGAAGGCTAGAAGTTAGTGCTCAAGGGTAAATTCGGGCTTTGCAGAGGTTGGAGCTTCATTCTAAGGTAAAAAGTTCGGATCTTGACATATAGTTCTTGTGATATGCTTTAAGTACCATTTTATAGGGTTTTTTGTCCCAAAGGTGGATACTTTATGAGCAAATGGTCTCCATTAGCTTAGATCCATCATATTTATGGTCTATTTGAGTTGTAGACTCATAAAAATGTAATCTTAAACGTGAATGTGTATCCATGCATGAGATCTTTATATGAAAGTTTATTATTTTAGCAAGTTCTACAACTTTCATTTACATTACTATGGCTAAAAAGTAGATTATCGGAAACTCAGTTTTTACGCGACATAGTGTTTGCCGGTTTTATCGCGGATCTTCGATTAGTCATAACATCTTCGTTAAAACTCGGATTTCAACGACGTTTTCGTCTAAACTTTTCTAACGAGATTCTTTACAACTTTAAATAATAAAATTTTACTTATTTAAAATTTATATTTTCGCTAAATTTCACAATATGGCATTTGATTTGAATCTCATAAGACTTCCAATACTTTTTGAATGATTCTAAGCATAGTTTCACTTTATTTTGTAATTGTAAACCATCTGTTAGAACTCAACATTCAAATTCACATAATATTTTGTAATATTATTCACTTTTTTAATTTACAATATATGAGAATTGAACGTGTATGTTACATACGGTTATTACCTAGGATGAAAAGATAACATATTGAGTCATATACAAGCTCTGTTTAGTTGATGATTCCGGGACTAATCATCCTAAGTGGGAGATAATTGTAACACCCGTAGATTCAGGCTAGTCAACTTAGAGACAACAAGCATTAAAATTTTACTTTTTGATAGAAGATTATTTAGAATAAATAATCTTAACCAATGTATAGTATATTTAACTAGGATTCCATACGTATAAAGAGTGTAGAAATCTGATTTATATTGATGAAGTTATGACCCATTGAAGTTTTGCGACAAAACTGGCACGACGCCAAGTATCGTAAGAACTGAATTTTTGATAAACTACAATTTAGGCATAGCAATCTAAACGAAAGTTGTACTATATGTTAGAACAAGAACGCACATAAAACGAACGTGAAAATCTGACTTCGTTTGAGGAAGTTATGATTTTTCTAAGATTTAGCGTAGCAGTACCCAACCCGGAAATCGAATCCGACACAACCTAAATCAGAATTTGTCACACCCCAAAACCGGAACGGCGGAACATTCTGGGGTGGATGACGTCATGTCAAGTAACACAACATATGTAGTATAGTAATCAAAGTACAACAACCATTGCATAAATAATAATAGTTTTACATGGTTTATATTATATTACATCATCAAAGTAATACAAGTAATAATAGAGGTGCAGCTTGGTACTAAACAGTCTTCACCATAAGCTCATGGGATGTAACTGTCTATTGCTGACCTGAGAATACAAGTTATTTGAAAGCGAGTATCAGCATTTTTACAAATGCTGGTCAGTTCATAAGTATTTAGTGTCATTTTAATTCAAATAACTTTATACAAGTAGTAGTTTTAGAGTACACAGTGAATTAGAGTCCTGTCCAGAAAATCCTATATTTTCTAATTTAAAAGCAGTCTTCTACCAAGACTGGACGCAGTTATGTTGTAAAAAGTGATTTTTACCTTAACACTATCATTATCAAAATAGGGTATTGATTGTAAGGAAAGTGGGAGAATACCAGGGAAAATAACATACGCCTCAACAGTGAACACTACTGACTAAGACAAAAGAAATCATAGACTACATGAGAGTATCGAATGAACGATGCACCTGGATCAGTCTAACGAGAGAAAACACAGACCCCAGCCAATATCAAATAAATGATATGTCTAGCAGGGTCTAAAAACAGTGAACCCAAACCCCAGACAGTATCAAATGAATGATAAGTCTAGCAAAGTCTAAAACAAAAAGTGAATGTGAATTTGTGTGTAACCATGCTGATTGACGATAGAGTATCCGGTGACCCTCCAGGTCACGCGTAGAGATAGTGGCAGTAGTAGTAGTAGTGGCACTAGTAGTAGCGGCTTCATGTAACCCATGGGCCTTACCGGCGCAGACTGTAGCTAGTAGT
The DNA here is from genome assembly GCF_052625555.1 of Lactuca saligna. Classification (NCBI taxonomy): domain Eukaryota; kingdom Viridiplantae; phylum Streptophyta; class Magnoliopsida; order Asterales; family Asteraceae; genus Lactuca; species Lactuca saligna. The sequence goes on from NC_136420.1 coordinate 216,214,614, forward strand.
CAGGTTGTGGGAGTGTCAGTCCCGTATAGATCTATGCACACGATGTTTGCTCTCCTTCCAGGAGACTCTGGTTACACGGCATTGGCGCAGTGAAGCGTCGTAGAGAGTAATAGTGTGTCACATTATAAAGTAAGACAGATATAGAGAGAGTGATAGTAAAAGAGATAGGGTGAGAGATAGAGTCCCTTAACGATTCCTATAATAGTTACTAGTGTCTCTGATCTATGCGTGACGAGTGGGAGGTTTCCCTTGCTACCCAATGAAAGTGAACTGATCGATGTAATCCTATAAGTCTATGCTTGTATACATAATATATAACTAATGATCAAATGACCTTCGGATGGACATCCGATCCCACTAGACCACATCTCAATGAAGAAAAGGAAATAGGGCCAACAAGCCTTCCTATGTCCTTTAAACATTATTTATATAACTATACAAGCAAAGAAATATATTTAACTAAGTAGAAGCATTAACAGAGTAGAAGTATTGTAAGAAGTAGAAGCGTTTCTAAAGTAGAAGTGTTAATAAGGTATAAGCGTTTACGAAGTAGTAGCATTAATAAAGTAAGAGTGGTTCGTGAAGTAGTAGCATTAATAAAGTAGGATTGGTTCGTGAAGTAGTAGCATTAATAAAGTAGTAGTGGTTCGTGAAGTAGTAGCATTAATAAAGTAGTAGTGGTTCGTGAAGTAGTAGCATAAATAAAGTAGGAGTGTAAATAAGTGGGAGCGTATCGTGAAGTAGAAGCGTTAACAAGTAGAAGCGTATCGTGAAGTAAAAGCGTTAACAAAATAGTATTATTTAACTAAGTAGGAGAATTAACTAGGTAGAACTATAACGAAGCAGTAGTATCTAACAAAGTAGTAGTATACAAACATGGAAGAAAACTTTGATGAAAACTTTGGAAAACCTTTATACTTAAGAAAATCATTCATAAACAAGTTTTGATTATAACTTTCATAAAGTAGATAAAACCTTTGTTTAAAATGCTGCTGTAATAGAGTTTGAAATAAAACATATGGCACGAGAGATGATTAGAGAAAATCTTTGAATACATAGACGTTTTAGAATAACCATTTACAGTATCATACTTGGTAAAATAGTTGATAGTGTAATGAATCCTTGTGAATGCGGGTTATCAATCACATGTGATTGATATGATAACTGGCATGTTTAACTTGTATCCCCCCCTAAAAGCATGTAAAAACATTTAAAAGGTTAATTCAGGGGTATGAACTCACCTGTTGTAAGTGGATCCCACGATGGTGATGGTTTGGTGCTCGATGTCAAGTAAAGACTTGAACACACTTAGTGACCTATTAACATATGATAATATATGTTTACATACAATTAGTAAATTCTTTATAGAGTTCACGCATCCTAAAGTGCAGAAAACACTTTGATTAAGTGCTTGGAGTGTCCTGGGTAACATTTAAGGGTGTGTATGGCTTAGATAGAGAGTTTACCCTTGAAGAGTAAACTCTTTATAGAGTTCACGGCCCTGGGACTAACTCCCCATGAGTTTACGACTGTAAACTCATGATGAGGGTGTTCTAGGATGCCAAAATGTCTTATATCACTCAAGGAATTACGCTAGACTCAAATCTACGGCTTATGCAGGGTTTAAGTTCTCACATGGACCATTTTTGGAGTTTATGGCAGTAAACATGGAGTTTACGGCCGTAAACTCCTACTCACCCTTTCCTTTTGTGTTTTGAGGTCTTAAATGGTAGAGAATAAAGTTCTATGCATTTTTCAAAGTCAAATGGGGAGTTTAGGACATCATTTGGGCACCTTTTACGAGTTTACAGCCCATGGACCTTTCCTAAGGGGTTTTACGGCCGTAAACCCCTATTTCCTTGGTTTAATTGATGTTTAATGTCCTTACTACAATGGGGGTTGTTTCTAGACATTTTCCTAGGCCATAGGAGGTGTTTGAGGGCATTTCTAACACCTTAAAAGGTGTTCACGGCCGTTGAAGAGGGGTTAACGGTCCACGAGTGTTCTTGTAACGTAAACTCATGTTTACTCTCCATATCATAAGGTTTTGTTGTTCTAAGCTCGAAGGTGTAAGTCCACAAGTCATATCTAAGCCATAGGGGTAGTTTGGAGGGGTTTTGGGGCTTAAAAACCACCCACTTAAGGGTGTTCACGGTCCAAGAGTGTTCTTGGGATGTAAACACATTATTTTTCCCATATTTGATTTCTTAAACACGAACTTGCATGATAACTAAGCTATACAACAAGTTATGATAGAGTTCTTACTAGTTTGGGGCTCAAAACAGGCATTTTTGGCTCGAAAACAAGTTGTAGATAGAGAGTTTAGAGAGACAGAGTAAAAAGTCTCAAATGGACTCCGCTCCCCCTTATATAGGGGTTTTAGTTGGGGCTCAGTAGAAATCTACCCGATACTGCTGTTAAACGGGGCTTTTGGTCGCACCCGATTTAGTGGTCGTATTATGACTTGGTTGAAACTAAAATTTTTCAAAGGAAAAATTTGGGGTGTTTCTAATTTAATTCAACCTTCATAAAGTAATTAAAAAAGTCCCAAATTAATTAACCAGTCCAAAAGTTAATGGATAGTTAAATAAAACGAGGCTTATTAACGGAAGAAGGGGTTAAAATGGCTGAATAAATTTCGGGTTCTCACATCATCCCCCGTTAGAGGGAATTTCGTCCCGAAATTCAGGTTCAGTCAAAGAAGTAGGTATGAATGACCGAGTAAAGGCAGGATGGTACTTCCTATTCAGTTTTCCTTGCACTCCCAAGTGATCACTGGCCTGTGTCTGTCATTCCAACAAACCTTCACCTATGGGATGCGGATTCCATCTCGTGTAGTTAGCGATTTCCTACATGCATGTCTATGAAGTTTGGATTCCCAATGATTTCTATCAAGATGAGTGGGATACGAAGAGTGACATCGGGCAAGCATTATCAAGTCTAAGAAGTGGATCGATCTAGGATGAAGCTAGTGGAATATCCGAAAGTAGTAGTGGTCTAATAAGGGTTGGACCAATCTCCGTAAAGGATCTCAGATAGTCCAAGGCTCTCAGAAGGGTAGTGCTTTTCAGTACATAGAACATAGTGTACTTCTATGGTAAGATCATCACTGGCGTGATTGCCATTCCGAAGTTCCTAACGTTCTCTCTCATACTGGAAGTGTAGTCTTTCAGGTTGGTTCTAGATCATCGGATGGATTTTGTCTACGGGTACTTGTTTGTTGCAGAGTGTTTATCTCAATCTTGTGCAAAATGAACCTGCACTTCTGATTCTTGAGATATTTCCAATGGAAACCCTCATGTTCGGGGAGATAGGGTTTCACCAGATGAGTGTTGGACTATTTCAAGAGGTGGTTATACTATTTTTGTGCGGGATAGCATTCTAACACTTCCTAAGTTTACATGCAACCCTAATAAACCTTGGATTTATGTTTGTCTAAGATACATGCAAATAATTATTTTTCCAAGGTTCATATCCTAACTAGCATGGCATGGGGAACATGAATCAAATAAAGCTAGTAGAAATACTTACCTTGTAGTATTAGTTGATTTCTTGGAGTTTTAGAGCGTAGCACTAATAGTGTTGTTGGGCTTAGAAGATTGCGTCTTTTGGGCTCGTTTGTTAATAATTCTTTGTATTACAGTTTGGGCCTGTCCAACCGTATGTCATTTATGCTTTGTATATAAGCTTATGCTTGCATGCATATTAGGTTAAGGTTTTAGAGATCTGAGAATACGATATTTTCCAGACGACTAAAGGTTTCTTTAATCATACTTGTAACCTTCCAATCCTCTACAGTTGATGTTCTTAATCGAGCTCTTCTGAGGATTTTGTTTTAATCATTCGACACGTTTGATTCATTCTTGTTCTATAATTTTACTGTGTTTATATCGTCATTGTTTTCATAACTTGTTCAAGATCTTTTCGATCTTCATAGATTAAAAAGAAACGTTAATCTTATCTATTGGTATCAGAGCAGGAGGCTGTGTAATTGATACACATCTTTTCTGTGAAAAAGATTATCATTAGGGTTTTTCCGCAATCATTAATATTTATTGAGCCGTCATCTTTATTGACGTATCTTGATATTTATTATTTTGCCCTAATCTGCTTTATTACAAGTCTGATCTTTGAACAGGTTTTTACGATCATAATGGACGCGACACAATCAAACGTTATCAATATTTCAAACAGCATTGGTTCGACGACAAGGATTCCGATCTTATACACCAACGATTATGAAGTATGGGCACATCATTTCGAAGACTACGTTATTGGGTCGGAGGAAAATGGGTATTTGATTTGGGAAGCCATCACCAACGGACCGTTTTCTCATTCTGCAACGTCCAGAGTCATTAAAACTCAAAAAGAATACAATGATCTGCTTAAGGACGTGAAAGACATTGCACAAGATGAAAAAGACAAGTTCCAATGCAATATCAAAGCACTAAGATTGATCCGGTTTGCCCTTCAGTCCGATACATTCAGATTGGTTAGCTCTTGCACGACGGCGAAGGATGTATGGGACAGACTTCGTGAATTGTATTCTACAGACAAAGATCTCGAACATTCTATTCAAACTCTGCTTCTATCTGAGTTTGGTGAATTTAGACAAGGGGCTGAAGAATCTGTAACCCAGACATTCGATCGCTTCAATCATCTTCTCAGCAAGATGATCAAACATGATATCGAAAGGAAGCTCATCGAACAGAAAGTTACATTCCTGAATGGTCTAAGGTCTGAGTGGAGAGCAGTAGTTTCCACAGTTAAAGCCCATGAGCAATTTAAATCATACTCTTTGGCGAAACTGGTGGGAATTCTCAAGTCTCAAGAGAAAAATGTGGTGCAAGAAAAGAATGTCGTTTCCGGTCTCGGTTCGTTGGCTCTCTTGTCAAAAAGTAAAGCCATTATGGAGGATGAAGACCTCAGCCTGGAAGAATATGATCTCACATCAGAAGATTATGCCTTGATGGTATCCAATCCCAAAAGGTTCATAAAGAAGAAATTTCCCAGCAACAAAAACCGAAACTAGCAGGGAAGTTACAGCTCAGAAAAGGTGGTTAATGAACCGAAAGTTGAGGAGCACAAGAAGGAACCGAAGGTTGACGGCGACTCTGGAGTGAGCTGTTTCTACTGTGGTGGGAAAAACCATTATGCTAAGGACTGTGTCCTCAAGAAAATGGCTGAGAAAGATGATGGAAACAATGAGGAAGCTGTGTTGCAGAAAAGGCTAGAAGAGTTGAGAAAGAAGAAGTCTGCTGCTAACCCGCCTTGTAATGCCCTTATTGTGCAGGGTTCTGTTCCAGGTGATGAATTCGGTAGCACGGAAGTTTGGTCTACTGACTCAGAAGACGAGGAAGTGAGGCAGCCTACTCATGGAAAGGCGTTCGTGTCTAAGGAAGAAGGCAGTGGTGGTAAATGCCTTATGGTTTCTGACGTATCTCAATTGAGGGGATACAACACCGATGGAGGTCATGATGGACAGAATGCAAAGGAGGACATGTGCTTCACAGCCAAACCACTCAGCCAGCAGTTCAATGAGCTGGATGAACTGATAAAGAAGGTACAATCTGTTTTTATTTCATGCAAAGTACCATCATCCTCTTATGAGAAAGAACTAAAAAGTGTCAATTCAAGAATATCTCATCTAGATAGTAGCTTAACTCAAACTCGGGTCACAAATTCTAACCTAACTGATCAATTGAGCAGGGCTGCGTCGAAGAGTGAGGAGCGGAGAATGTGGATAGAGTTAAAGGAATCGGAATTAGTCAGAGTTAAAGATGAAAACATTTATTTGCAAAGAGACAATTTGAAATTGTTAAAACAACGAAATGTTTTTTGTTTAATTGCTAAACGTCTGTATTCTAATATTACTCAGCTCCACTTGGATTGTGAAATAGGCCAAAGAATTCACCGCATGATTTTGCCCTTCCTGGAATTTAAGGAAGATGAAATCGATGCCGAAGCTTATAACTGTGAAAGTGTGATATCGTCTGATGACATAAATCCCACCTACATGTATGGACTGGACAAAATTGAGTCCTTCATTAAATCTAAAGACCACAAGCTCATGCTTAAAAATCTTTTGGATGAAAATGACAGACTTAAACTAAGGACCGAAACCATGCAAAAATTTGACTCTTTAAACACCAAAGTAAGCTCAGAAAACAAAATTGATGTTGAAAATGCATCTGAGCTTGATGAGGATGACAATATGAGTGAAATTTCTGTAGAGGACACGGTTGACTGCTCAGAATTTATTAAAACCGAGCCAGAAAATCACAAGAATCTTATTTCTGAAAATTTGGTAGAGTTCGCTCGGTTGTCCCATCAAAAGTCCCCAAAATTAGTTGAGAAAGCTGTTGTGTATCAAAAGGTCAGGACTACTCCAAATCAAGTATACAAGGTAACAGGAGTAACTGAACATCAAACAGCCGAACTTGCAGCCATTGTAGATAAAGACAATGCTGATGGCTGTGATGAATACTTCTGGGAAGCTCCTATTGATAATGCAGACGAAACCATTGGTTTATCTGAACGAACTTCATGGAAGAGCAAAGGAAGATATATACCCGAACCTTTGAATAAGCCAAACAACTTCAGTGAGCCGAGCACTAGTGGTACAAAAGATACTCCTCAGAAGGATGTTCACTCACCAACAGAAACCATTCCTTCGGCTTCTTCAGCTCAAAATAATTCCACTGCAGTTCAAATGGAACCAATCAAGGGGTCAGCAAAAACAAAAGCAAATGTTCATCATCAACCATCTCAGATGCGGAACAGGAAGATAGAAAGGAACATCAGATACCGGAAGAACCTTTCGGAAAGGAAACAATTTTGGCGTTCCCAGAATGCATACTTCACTCATCAAGACAAGAATCTAAAGTATGAAGACATTCCTGAAGAAAAGCTTGAAAGTCACAAAAACCGAAAGCCGAGGTTCGGTTCACAAAAGGACAAAAACCGAAAGCCGAGGTTCGGTTCACAAAAGGACAACAACCGAAAGAAGAAGTTCGGTTCTGAAAAGGATATCAACCAGAACCAAAGGTTCTGTTCCAAAAGTGGCTCGAACCAAACACAAAGGTTCGGTTCTGAAGACAAAAGAGTTCAAAACTCTAAGGTCGGTCCCTCCAATGATCAAAAACAAAAGGGTCACCTAAAGTCTCCTTCTAAGTCTGATTCTTTTCATTCTTCCAATTCTTCTTCATCCTCAGTTTCATATCAATCTCGTTCTAAATCTCATTCATCAACTGAGCAAAAGTGGAAGCAGAAAGTCGATAAATCCACTCCAAAGACCGAATCTAACACTACTAATCTTAACAAAATAAAAGTGTACACCATTAAAAGGAAAGATAAAACAACTCTCGTAAAAAGAACATTTCTTGTTGATATCTCTCTCATTGCTCCTGTTTCCATGCAAAGCTCACGTGGACCCAAGAAACTTTGGGTTCCTAAATCTCTCTAAATTTTGCAGGTTATAAGTGACGAGCAGTTTGATGAAGAATGGTACATTGATAGTGGCTGCTCACGTCACATGACAGGAAGGAAAGAAGAGCTTAGGGAGTACAGATCGCTTGCAAATGGTGGCAACGTCAAGTTCGGAAACAATTCTTTCGGCACCATAAAAGGATACGGAATGATAACCAATGGAGATTTCTCGATAAGGAAGGTGGCATATGTGGAAGGACTCCAACACAACCTCATTAGTGTATCTCAACTGGTTGGAGGCACAGGTCTCAAAGTCTCATTCGATGATGAAGGTTCAGAGATTATAGAGAAAAAGTCAAATAAACTAATTCTCAAGTCAGAGAGAAAGGGTGAAATGTTTCCCTTAAACATGAAACCCATCAAAGGAAACCCAGCTGTATGCTTATTGTCAAAAGCGCAATCCGATGAAAGCTGGTTGTGGCACCGAAGATTATCTCATCTTAACTTCAAAGATATCAATCGTCTTGTTACAGGAGGTCATGTAAGGGGCCTTCCATTACTCAAGTTCGACAGGGATCATCTATGTGCTGCATGCGAAATGGGAAAGCAGAGTCGTCAAAGTCATCCATCTATTATCAACACAAAAGTTGTTGAACCACTCGAATTAATTCATATTGATTTGTGTGGTCCTTCATCTATCGAAAGCATCGGTGGTAGCAAGTATATTCTTGTTATCGTTGATGACTTTTCTCGATTTACATGGGTGTTCTTTCTAAAGCTCAAATCTGAAGCGACTCAAAAACTGAAAACGTTTATTACGCAAATTGAAGTACAGCTCAAAAAGGTTGTTCGCAACATCCGAAGCGACAATGGTCTCGAATTCAAGAACAGGGAGTTTGAAGAGTTTCTTGCAGAGAAGGGAATTAGTCATAATTTCTCAGCTCCCTACACACCACAACAGAACGGAATAGTCGAAAGACGAAACCGATCCTTGTGTGAAGCTGCCCGAACTATGCTAAGTTTCGCTTCTTTACCTCTTTATTTTTGGGCTGATGCTATTTGTGCTGCTTGTTTTACACAGAACAGGTCATATCTCAACAAAAGGTTCGACTCACCCCATATGAGATATTGAACAACAGGAAGCCAAATGTGAAATTTTTCCATGTGTTCGGCTCAAGGTGTTTCATCTTCAACTCCAAAGAACACCGCAACAAGTTTGATGTCAAAGCCGACGAAGGAATTTTCCTAGGTTACTCTCTCACATCCAAGGCATACAGGGTCCTAAACAAGCGTTCAAGAAAAATTGAAGAGACGTATTATGTGACCTTTGACGACAACTATGTCAAGAAGCTGCAGGCTAAAGAAAATATCACTGGGGAAATCTTTCCTCCAAATGGCATGGGTACAGTCTCGGTTGCTAATCTATTCGAGACATTTCTGGAGCTCTTTGACGAACCAGAGAATGCTTCACTTTCTGAAGCTGGTGCAGCAGATAACAAAGTTGATCACATGGAGCAGATTGTTGAAGATGCTGCAAGGAGAATGTATGAAGAAGAATCAATCTGTAACGACTCTCCTTCCAACGAAGCTCAAATCGAGGGGGAGCCAAGTGCTCAAGTCGAGGGGGAGCCATGCACACAAGTCGAGGGGGAGCCATGCACACAAGTCGAAGGGGAGCCATGCACACAAGTCGAGGGGGAGCCAAACGCTCAAGTCCAGGGGGAGTCAAATTCCACAACTTCAACCGAAGAGGTCTCAACACCAGCAAGCTCAGGTCCACTAGAATCACACGAACCTCATATCTTCCAAAGTACACCAACTGAGGTAGAACATGACGATGTGACACTCGGTTATGATAGCCAATCTGAACTAGAAGAAATAATCAATGCCGACTTAGACCCAACCGTTGATCCAAATTACCCTCCTCTTATCAAATGGACCAGAGATCATCCTGTCTCTCAGGTAGTTGGGGATGTATCTGAAAAGGTTCTGACCCGATCACAACTGAAGGCAAAACAGACTTCCTTATTTTCAAAGGTAGAGTTTTGCATGTTCAATTCATTCGTATCAAAAGTTGAACCAAAGACAGTTAACACTGCTCTCGACCACTCTGATTGGGTTCAAGCAATGCAAGACGAGTTGAACGAATTTGAAAGAAACAAAGTCTGGCGCCTAATTCCAACTCCTCCAGATGCTTCGGTTGTTGGTCTCAAATGAGTCTTTAGGAACAAAATGGACAAGGAAGGTAATGTTATACGGAACAAGGCTCGTCTGGTGGTCAAGGGATATTGTCAAGAGGAAGGGATAGACTACGAAGAGACTTTCGCTCCAGTAGCTCGGCTAGAATCTGTTAGAATATTCCTAGCTTATGCTGCTCACAAGAACTTTGAAGTTTTCCAAATGGACGTCAAGTGTGCATTTCTCAATGGAGAACTTGAAGAGACGGTGTACGTGGAGCAACCTCCTGGATTCGTGAACGAAAAGCATCCAAATCATTGCTATATTCTGGATAAAGCTGTGTACGGCCTTAAACAAGCTCCGAGAGCCTGGTATGAAACGCTTACAAAATTTTTAAAGATGTCTAAATTCAAACAAGGTTCGGTTGACCCAACCTTCTTTCGCAAAAGGGAAGGTAACCACCTTATGATAGTTCAAATTTATGTCGATGATATCATCTTTGGCTCCACAAATCCAAGCTTAACGGCTGAATTCAGAAAGCTGATGGAGACTAAGTTTGAAATGAGCTCAATGGGTCCTATTAACTTTTTCCTTGGTTTAAACATAAGACAGGGACCCGAAGGCATCTTTATTAATCAGGAAGCTTACACAAAGACTCTCCTAGCAAAGTTCGGTATGATGGGAGACTCAAAAGTCAAAGTCCCAATGGCATTCGGCACTAAGCTTACCCCATCTCTAGACAAACTAGCTGTTGATATCACGCTCTATCGTCAAATGATTGGATCGTTAATGTATCTTACTGCTAGCAGACCTGATATCATGTTTTCTGTGTGTTATTGTGCTCGATTTCAGGCAAACCCCCGTGAACCTCACATGCTTGCAGTGAAGAACATCCTCCGATATCTCAAGCGAACCACCTCATTAGGTCTCTGGTATCCATCCAACTCAGGCTTCTTCGTTCAAGCCTATTCTGATGCTGACCTTGGAGGATGTGGACTCGACCGAAAAAGCACGACCGGTGGATGTCAATTTCTTGACGGGAAGTTAGTTAGCTGGCAATCCAAGAAACAGACATGCGTGTCGCTATCTACAGCCGAAGCAGAATACATTGCAGCCGCATCATGCACATCACAAGTGATTTGGATCCAAAGTCAACTTCGAGACTATGGACTCAATATGAAGAAGATCCCACTATATTGTGACTCCGAAAGTGCAATTAGGATTTGTCATAACCCAGTGCAACACTCCAAAACCAAACACATAGCACTACGGTATCACTTCATCAAAGATCATGTGGAAGATGGAAATGTCGAAGTTCACTTCGTAAGAACCACTGATCAGCTGGCTGACATCTTTACAAAAGCTCTTCCTGAAGCATCATTCCATCAGATATTGCAAGGCTTAGGCATGATGGTTGCAGAATCGGTCCCAAATCCTCATGTCTCTATTTAAAAAAAAAAAAAAAAAAAAAAAAAAAAAAAAAAAAAAAAATTCAAGAACCGAACCTAACAGACCGCTCGGTCACTCTCTGTTCTGGTAAAATTCAAGAACCGAACCTAACAGACCGCTCGGTTGCTCTCTGTTCTGGTCAAATTCAAGAACCGAACCTAACAGACCGCTCGGTTGCTCTCTGTTCTGGTCACATTCAAGAACCGAACCTAACAGACCGCTCGGTCACTCTCTGTTCTGGTAAAATTCAAGAACCGAACCTAACAGACCGCTCTGTTACTCTCTGCTCTGGTACAATCAAGGAACCGAATCAACCAGACTGCTCGGTTACTCTCTGCTCTGGCAAAATCAAGGAACCGAACCTAGCAGAACGCTCTGTTGCTCTCTGCTCTAGTACAATCAAGAAACCGAATCCACCAGACCGCTCGGTTACTCTCTGCTCTGGCAAAATCAAAGAACCGAACCTAGCAGAATGCTCTGTTGCTCTCTGCTCTAGTAACATAACGGAACCAAATCAACCAAATCGCTCGGTCTCTCTCTGCCTCTACAATATAGGCGCTCATTCAATCAAACCGCTCGGTTCTTCCAAATCTCTGCTTCTTTTCTTTGTCTAAATTTTATTTTTTTATTTCTTTTTTAGAAAATTCAAATTTAACAAAAATATTTTATCTTTCTGTTTTTATTTCTTTTTTAGAAAATTCAAATTTAACAAAAATATTTTATCTTTCTGTTTTTATTTCTTTTTCAGAAAATTAAAAATCAAAAATATTTTGTCTTTCAGTATTCATTTATCTCTAAGCAAATTTCAAAATTTCAAAAATATTTCATATTTCTAGTATATGTACTTCTTGCTCAAGTGAATACAAGTATCTTCTTATGGAACGTTCATCCAGGTATGTTTTTCTCTTATAAGACTAGTTAGACGTCCCTAGAAGCATGCTGCTGTATGTTGTCTCAAGCCTCTATGACCTTGAGCATGCCTTAATGATTCGATCAATACCTATCGTTTCTTCCCAATCAGGCTATTCTCTCATATTCGGTCTAGAGCTACCTTCTTTTACTCATCTGAAACATGAGTTGCTCTGCTTTGTCCCATTTATGTAGCAGAAGGTACGTTCGGTCTCTTAACCATCTCTTCAACTTCTTCACTTACATTCGCTCCCCAAAGTAACCCTTGATGCTCTCGGTCTTTACCACTGAGGCTTATGGTTGCACAACATCTGAGTTCATGATCTTAGATTCGATTACCATGTTCTGAGTGAAACCCAAAATCCAACACCTAAATAGAATAGACGGTGAGTTATTAACTCAAGCTTTTACTTGGAAATCTTCTTTATGAGTGATCTTTTATGAAACTGTGTCGTCCTAAGACATTTCTTCCCAAAGAGATCCAGTTTAATTTATTTTGAGATTTCTGTCTATATCATTCCCATCACAGAATACTTCCCACCTACCTGTTCAACAGATCACATCGGTCTCACAGGTAACTCTACCAACACTTAGTTTTATGTCAAGACTTAATGTTTGGTTTGAGTTCAGCCACCTCTTAGCCATCATCAGAAGACGCCTTTCATTGTTTCTCTAAAAACAACTGATCGTATTTCTCGGGATACCACACAAACACTTCAGGTCTCTCTTGACTCTGAAGGAAGCGATTCTTGCCCGGAATCTTCTGCCTTCTGTCTTTTATTTAGACAACACGCACTACCAAACACATTAGATTTATTTCCTTGTCTTTCACACTCTTATGCACGGAATTGTTTTCCCACATTATCATTACTGTTTGGCACATGGTTCTAAGTTTCAGTTGTAACCAAACAAGGGCACAAGGGATTTCAAACGGTACGAAAAAGATTTGGGCGCGTGCAAAGGATTCGTTTCAACCCCACGTGTGCTGACGTCTTCATTGAATACACCATAACTTCTAATCGCGCTTTTTCAGGCGACGTTTTGGGTTCCTCATCATCACGATTTTCTCTCTCCTGGGAACGGTATAAATAAGACGTGATCGTGTTCTTTGGCAGTTACCTCTCAAAGCATTATCTCTCTGAAAAAGTTGCCCCTGTTCATCTTCTTCCAAAAACTCAACAATGGCGACTTCTTCTTCCACTCACGATCAGTCTGCTTCTTCTTCTTTTCTTGCAATCAAACCAAATCAGAACATGATCATAGAGTTGTCTCCATACGTCTATGACTCATATATGCTCTACGTGGTGGAATGCCTCACATATTCCCCATTGGTATTGGCATTAACGCAGGTGGAGGCAGTTCCTATGTCCCTGCTATCTCAAGTCTACTCCACAGCAAGCTATGACAAACACAAAGACCGTATCTATTTCTCTATTCACGACAAGAAGACTTCCGTTTCCAAAGCACGGTTTTGCTCTCTTCTAGGGCTTGCCGTAGATGCCTCTGTTATTTCACCAGACTTCATCACAACCGCCCAGATTTTTAAGATGATGTACGAGATGGGGTATACAGATGTTCTAACATCTGTTGGCAAAGTCAAGAAATCATGTCTTCCATCTCAGTGGAATGGATTGCTTACCCTTTTAATTAAGGGTTTAGCGGAGCGATGTGGTGGTTCCGACACCACTAGCAAAGGATTTCTCACAATGTTGTATGGGCTTTACAACGGGATCAATCTGGACTATTGGTCGATTCTCTGGTCTCAAGTGGTTCAGAGTCTCAACTCTACCGCAAGGCACTCAGAAATTTCATGCGCCAGGTTTTGGACCCTCATCACCAGGAGAGCCATCGATTCTCTTGACATCCCTGTCATGAAGGATGTTCTTATGGCTTCTATTGCCACATACCACACCAAGAAAATCATTCTCTCAGATCCAAGTAAGTTCCTCCACTATGGACTAATCCCTGAGTCCATGTACAGATGTGTCACGCCCCACAGCAAGATTATGGCGGACTACAGCTCCAGAACCCCCCTGCCTCCTAGGGTTCTTTCTGAGGAACAACGTGCAGCTCTTGAGGCTCTGGATCAGCCTGCTAACCGGGGCAAAAGAGCGAGCAAAAAGAAGAAGGCTGAGATGAAGGAACCCACACCCCAAACGGAGAAAAAGAGAAGGTCCTCCAAACGCAAATCCGAGGCAGAGGAACCTTCTCAGCCCAGAACGAAAAAGGTTAAGAAGATGGCTAAAAGAGCCAAAGGATCTCCTTCTGAATCAAAACAGAATGCACCATCCGAAACAGAAGATGTTGATCCTCAACCCGAAACTGCACCCGTTTCGTCTCCACAAAACTCACCTACCCCACCAGACGTTAATCCTCAACCCGAAACTGCACCCGTTTCGTCTCCACAAAACTCACCTACCTCACCTAAATCTCCCCAAATTACCAAATCTCCTTCTCCTCCTACTTCCCCAAAATTTCCAACCCCAAACCAATCACCCAAACAGAACATCTCAAGTTCTGTTCCAACATCAATTCCCCAAACCACAACCGAAACCACTATTCCTTTCACCATTTCTCAACCTTTATCTTCTATCTCCCAACCTATTATCACAGAATCTATCACCATAACCACAACCCAACCACCAGTAACGGTCAACGTATCTGATACGGGGGCTGCTTCTGTGGTTGAAACCCCGGTCATCAACCCTCAATCCTCCCCTTCTCCATCTTCCAACTCCGGTGCTACCCTAGGGGGTGATGATGATGAATTTGATTCCATCTATTACAGCCCTTACCGGATCCCTACCGACACCGATACAGATACCCCTGTGTCAAGTCAGCAACTTCAAGAGATTCACGCAAAACTCGACAGTCTGCTGGCTGACAGTAAAGCATATGGGGGTGCTGTGCTGAAGGCTTTCATCGAGTCAGCAATCCAGACTTACACCGAAGCCTTGGATCGCTCCACTGACGTTGTAGACAATTCAGCAGCCTCATGCTCCAAAGCCGCTAAGGAAGTTTCTGAGGTTGTTCATACAACTCAGATCTTTCTTGATTCTCTCAAGGCTCATGCTGATTCAAATGCTTCCAAATTTCAAGCGTCAGTAGACTCGTTCGCAGCCACCCTTCAGGGAGAAACCAGGAAATTTGAGGCTCTGCGTGCTGACCTCAAAACTGAATCCACTACAATTCTCAAATCTTTGGATTCACGTTTTGCCTCTTTAGCAGCCGAGAGCACCCTGAAGGAAGAAGTTATCAAGCACCAGGCAACTATTGACTTACAGAAAGTTCAACTGGCCCAGGCACAACAAGAAATCACTTTACTTCAAACTCAACGGGCAGTTCTTCAGAGTTGCGCTGGTGACGTTAAAAATATGTTAACCGGTGTTCTTGACTCCCATGATCCCTTCCTAACCCTCACTGTTCGTCAGCATCTCCAGGCGAAACTCCTTCCGGCGATCACTATCCTAAGTGAAATGAAGGGTGTCTCGGAGAAGCATGTTCTTCCGAGACAAGGGGGAGAGGAAGGTATGTCCAAACAAGAACCGAAGGGTAATGTAGCTTCGGGTTCTGGTAAACATGTCCTAGTTGAGAGCGAATCAGAATCAGATGAAACCATTACTGAAGCTCTTCAACGCAAGAAACGGGACAGAGAGCTTGATGAAACATTGAAGATAGCTCGTGAGGCAGAAGCCAGAGAAAGGAAAATCCGGGAGGATGAGGAGGCAATTCAAGCTAAAAAGACTCTGTTCCCAGATTGGGACAGAGACACACTCATCACTCAAGCAATTGAGTTTCCTTCTATTTATTGGTTGGAACCGATTGCATCTTTTGAGTGTGAAAACTCCAAAGACTCACAGTTCGACATGCCCATTACGCGTAAAGCCTTCACTTTTCACTGCTTTGATGTCACTGCAAATGTCCCTCATCCGAACCCGAAGGTTGACAGGGAGCTTATCGATTTCTATCTGAAATTCGGTCAACCTCAGTACTTGACTTGGAGTGCCTAGAAAATTATAAGAGTCAAGGTACTGAAACCAACCCAGGCTGGGAAATTTGTAAACGTCAATTTCAAAATCAACAGAGGAACTGCCAACACCGAACATCTTATTTCTCTGGCAGATCTTCCCAGTCTGAACCCTCACGATTGGATCTTGCTATACAACATTCTTCTCTCCAACCAGAGAGAATATGAACCAATTCTTTCTCATCTTAAAAGAAGGTTGGCTTCCTATGTCCATGAGCTAGCCACTATGGATCAGGAAATAGCAAAGGTAATGAATAAGAAACCGACTGTCAAGCCCACTTCCAAAACCGGAGATGTCCATAAAATGAAGTTGGGGCAGATTGATTCTTCCAATCTGACAGTTATGTTCACAAGGGGGGATAAGCACAAGTTTCTGTTTGCGTTGGTAGACAAGCATCTGTTCTCTACAGAGTGTCTGGAGCACATCATCAATATCATTCACCGATGCAAACAGAATACAACAGCAGATAAGAAGAACTTTACAGATATGCTTCGTTGGTATATTACCTTCAGGCATCATATTCTAGCTTTGATACCGAAAATTTTTCAAACGGTAAAGAAGCCATCTGCTTTGAAGACAGAGTGAAGATCTCGCCCCAAATTGACGCAAAGGGGGAGATTGTTGGGCTTAGAAGATTGCGTCTTTTGGGCTCGTTTGTTAATAATTCTTTGTATTACGGTTTGGGCCTGTCCAACCGTATGTCATTTATGCTTTGTATATAAGCTTATGCTTGCATGCATATTAGGTTAAGGTTTTAGAGATCTGAGAATACGATATTTTCCAGACGACTAAAGGTTTCTTTGATCATACTTGTAACCTTCCAATCCTCTACAGTTGATGTTCTTAATCGAGCTCTTCTGAGGATTTTGTTTTAATCATTCGACACGTTTGATTCATTCTTGTTCTATAATTTTACTGTGTTTATATCATCATTGTTTTCATAACTTGTTCAAGATCTTTTCGATCTTCATAGATTAAAAAGAAACGTTAATCTTATCAAGTGTTAATGCGTCAAATGGAAATCACAAATCACCACAAACTTGGAACTTTGAGAGAATAGTCACTACTATCTTGAAATCGGCCCTCACCTCAACAAGTGTCAACTAGTGTGATTTCACGAACGAAAGCCTCTTTTATATAGTGTGGTGGATTAGGGTTAAATCCATGTAAACCCAAATACCCATGTCTCTTCATTTCCATGAGATCCATGGGTTAAAGCTCCATGGAGTATCAATGGACTTTTCCATGCAAGCCTAGCTCATTCAAAATAAGCATTAGCCCACACAATATAAATATAGAAGCCCATATTTAATTAGTAATATCTTTGATCTCTAAATTAATCCTACATTAATTATAGATCAATACTAATTAAATAATATGATCTTATATTAATATATTAGAACTTATAATATATTAATAAATCATAACTTGTACTATTCTCAAATATTATCCATAAGTTGTTCGGGTGAAGTGCCACCCTAAAACAGTACCCGAGGGTTCACAAGTGGCCGAGTAGGACCATGCCGGGTTGGGTCAAGTACATACCAAATATAGTTATTGACTTAGACACTATATCCAACAGTCTCCCACTTGGATAAGTCTAATAACTATAGTTGCAAGTATGACTTAAGGAACCAATCAGCAATCGTAACTCTTTAAACTGTGTTGAACTAGAATGCGCCATTTTAGATTTGTGATCATATAATCCTCTACTCAAGATATAAGCCAGACAAATACATGGAACATGGTCTTACTTATTGTCCAACATTTTTTTCCCGATTTCCGATTTGTTTGACATAGAACTTAACTGAACACATCAATTTAGTTCTGACCGAGCCCGGTACATAGGTCAAAACACAATTATCGAGGGGCCTAGATATAAGAATCAAATCCAAGAAGGAACAGATAAACTTCGGCTCATCTGTTTGTTCTACCACTCATTGAATTATACGCAAAGGCACGTTTTATGACATCGAGTTACCAATGCGTTTCCATACAATCAATGCATAATCAACTCGTAAGTAACAAATCATATCTCTAGGTTTGAATACTTATATGATATTACCGTCTCATGATCACTTGAGATAAAATTCCATGAAGTGATTCCAGTGAGCGTGGGTTAAGTCCAATGCTCAGAACTTATGAGCACTCATGATTGTTGTAGCCATGTCCAATACCTTAGACCTCTGCAACCAATCATGACAATCTTGATTCATACCTACTTCCGACATATGACCGACTATGGAGGTTTTAATTATATGATATTGTTGGATAAGGTGTCTAAGTCCATAACAATTTCTGGTATGTACTTTACCCGACCCGACATGGTCCATTTGGGTTGCATGGCACCATGCAATTGGATAGACTAAATGAGAGAAATAACACTTGGAGATTATTAATATATTATAAGTTCTAATATATTAATAATATTATTTGATTACTTTGATCAAGAATTAATTTAGAATTAATTATGTGATCAAAGGATAACTAATTAAATATATGGGTTGATTATGTAAATCATCCATATCTTGTATAGTGGGCTAAGAGGCTCCA
Source organism: Lactuca saligna (assembly GCF_052625555.1). Lineage (NCBI taxonomy): Eukaryota > Viridiplantae > Streptophyta > Magnoliopsida > Asterales > Asteraceae > Lactuca > Lactuca saligna. The sequence goes on from NC_136420.1 coordinate 216,233,159, forward strand.
TGGATTATCAAGTTGGGTTCCACCCATAGGATGCTCCATGGGAGTTACAAACCCATGGGTCATGGAAATGAAGAGTCATGACACATTAGGGTTTAACCCTAGATGTGTCAACACTATTTAAGAAACATATTCTCCACCAAAATCGGCTACACTAAGAAACAAGAGGGCTTGGCCAATTTTTGAGAAGTGTGTGTTCTCTCATAAGTTCTTTCAAGAGCATTTGGTGTTTTGTGAAGCATTTGAGGCTTCACACTTGGGGTGCTAGGCTCACAAGGTTTCAAGGAACACAAACAACAACAAGGTAAGTTATTCTATCTATACTTTAAGTTAAAATTGTTCCCCATGTATGCTAGATAGGAATATAACCTTGGAATTCAACTTTGCATGATAATTAGACAAACATAGATCCAAGGTTATTAGGGTTGCATGTACACTTAGGAAGTGTTAGAATGCTCAAAACCCATCAGTGGTATCAGAGCTTAGGCTTGTTTGTTTTTTATTTGTGCTTAAAAGTTGAAAAAAAAAAGTCGAAAATCTTGCTGTCTACGAGTGGACTCGTCGAGTCTATAGGGGGACTCGTCGAGTTCATGTGTATCTTCAACCAACTCGGCGAGTGAGTTCATGCACTCGGCGAGTAGGGTCGACTGATTGCAGAACTTCGATTTAGTTGCTGGAAATGAATTAGAAACATTACCCTAAACTGTTTTGGTAATTGAAAACTTGTTTTTGGTGGTGTAATGTCTTTGCTAATTCATTTACAACAACTAGTTATCAAAATTACAAAGTTTTAAGTGTAATTTATGAATGTGTTCATATTCATGTTCTTGTTCTTATGATGTTTTAGATGATCATAGGAATTATTTGTAACCTATGTGGTAGATTAATTCTTGATCATAATGTGTTTTAATGGAGTCCATAACTTGTCCTCAAGTTATGAAAAACCAAGAGTCACACTTGAATTAAAACCATTAAAAGAACACAAGAGTTAGAAAAATGAAGAGTCTTCATTTTATTACTCTATTAAACTCATAAGTTACAAGAAATGAAAAGTTTTGAAAGTTACAAAACTTGCCCTCAAGTTTTGGAACAAGTAAAGTTAAGTTAAAACTTTAAGTTCCAACCCCTAGAATTTTAAAAGTTAAAATTCAACCCTTATACTTATAGTATGATGATTTAATAATTATATATATATATATATATATATATATATATATATATATGTATAAGAATAAAGTCGTCTTACCGCTAGTACGCCTCATTCACGAAGCCAGTCTATAAGGTGGGTATAAGGTTGTTGCCTATAAAATGGTGACTTAATGGGTGTCTACTCTCACCCACCGCTTGCTTGACTGGTGGAGGGTCGTTAGCCGCACGGGTAAGACAATGACTTATAAACTCTCATTCAAAGTATGATGAATATTATAAAGTAACTAAATATTTTATTAAATTCCCAATCTTAGTTACTTTAGGACAATGTGAATAAGATGCTAATCCATGAAATTACACTTTACACTTTGTCTAAGTCCTTGGTAGAGCGTGTGTGGTTAACCGGCACACTAACTTGGACTTAACAAGGTAGGTAAAGGGTGACTTAAGGTTTATTATAGTATCGGTGGAGCGTGTGTGGTTTACCGGCACATCGATTGAGTGATAAACTTTAAGGGTACCAAGTGATTTGCATGGTTACTTCACACCTCGTTTTGTGATCCTCAGTATCCCAGTCACAAAACTTGGAGGGAACTCTCGAGATTGAAACATCCCTTTGAAAAGTTCATTGAATCTCAAAGAATCTAGGAATTTCTAAAAACAAATAAAACCTAATATCTAATATTTTGGTTTTCGTGGTGGAAATTGGTGAATCGTCATTCACCTACCTTTCAAATATGGTATATCTTAGATTACGGCATACCTCTTCTAAGTTATATTATATTGTGATTGGATCCTAGCCTTAATATTACATTTGGGTGTTTTATTAAGGACTCTCTTATATCTACACTAAACTTGTTCTTCTCTTTCGGATGTCTTCAAATAATGCTTCTGGCTCGAATCCTAATGGCTCCTTCACTCTTATGAGTTTGTGTGGGAAAGTCACCTTCGATGGATCCAACTTCAATGAATGGATCAGAAACATCAGGATGATTACTCGCTACTAGGACAAAGAATATGTCCTTGATAAGGAGCTTAAGGAGATTGATGAGACCACTGCAACTCCCCAGGAGATCACTGACTTCCATGCTCATGAAAGAGATGCTACCAAAGTAGCTTGCATCATGATGGCCACAATGACAGCTGAACTCCAAAAGTCTTATGAGGATTTCTACCCTTATGAAATGCACTAAGATTTGATGGAAAGATACCATCAAAGTGCACGACAAGAGAGGTACGAAATCATCTGCTCCATGATAACAACCATGATGAAGGATGGGGATTTCGTCACGAGCCACATGTAGAAAATGCAAAGATATGTGGATCGATTGCTGAAGCTTAATGTGAACTTCCCTGAGGAGCTTGCAATTAATATAATTTTGCGCTCCTTACCATCGTGCTATGATCAATTCCGCATGACATATCACATGAATAAGGAAGAGGTCACACTCAGCAAACTTCAGGGACTTCTCAAGACTGGAGAATCAGGTCTTAAGGGGAAGTCGGTTGCTATCACTCCTACTCCAAACTCAACTCCGGTTTTGGCAATTGGGAAAAGTCGAGGGAGGAAGAGAAAGAGATCTTCGAAGGGTACCAAGGCTCGGACCCTTGATGGCTCTTCTTCAAGTCGAACCAAGAAAGGTTTCATTACTCCTTCTTCTGACCCAAAAGAGGCTGAATGCTTCTATTGCCATGAAAAAGCTCATTGGAAGCGGAACTGCCCAAAGTACCAGCAGGATGTGAAGGACGGGAAAGTCAAACCCAACCATGCAGGTATTTACACTATCATTTCTAATAACTCACCCCATTTGAAATCATGGGTCCTTGATACCGGTTGTGGTATTCATATCTGTTGTGACTTGCAGGGACTAAGAAGAAGTGAGGATGTGGAGAAAGGAAGAATAAACTTGATCATGGGGAACAGGAAAGCTTCACCTGTCACCAAGATTGGAGTTTATACTTTATCGCTAAGTAGTGGGTTTAGTTTAGATTTGAAATTGTGTTGTTACTCGCCAGGAATGGCAAGAAATATTATTTCCTTTCATGCTTTGTACAAACAAGGGTTTATCTTTTAGTTTAATAATGAAGTTGGTTCTATTGATGCTTTCTTTAATAATGTTCATTATTTTAAAGCATTACCTTGTGATGGTGTGTATGAAGCCGTATCTGTTGTAGATAACTCAGGAAATAATGTTTTGTGTATTGATTCTACTAATAATAATAACTTGGATAAAGCATCATTATGGCATTGTCGTCTTGGACATATAAGAAAGAAACGCATAGGCCAACTCCAAAAGGATGGAGTCTTGGAGTCGTTTGACCTAAAGTCAGATGATAGTTGCGAATCATGCTTACTTGGAAAAATGACAAAGTTACCCTTCACAGGCTCGTGTGAAAGAGGTGAAGGTTTGTTGGACCTTATACACACGGATGTGTGTGGACCATTTAAATATGCCACAAGGGATGCTAATCGTTACTATTTGACTTTTACTGATGATTACAGTAGATATGGATATGTCTACTTAATCAAGCATAAGTCAGAGACTTTCGAGAAGTTTAAGGAATTTAAAAAGGAAGTCGAGAATCAATTAGGCAGGAACATTAAGATGCTTCGAACCGATCGGGGTGGTGAGTATCTTAGTTCAGAGTACCTCGACTATCTAAGGGAATGTGGGATTGTCTCACAATTGACACCTCCCAGGACACCACAGTTGAATGGTGTGGCTGAGAGGCGTAATCGTACCTTGTTGGACATGGTTCGTTCCATGATGAGTCGAGCTTCGCTACCAATCTCATTCTGGGGGTATGCCTTAGAGACTGCCGCCCATATCCTTAATCTAGTCCATACAAAGAAAGTTGCCAAAACTCATCACGGGATGTGGACTGGTAAAGTACCTAAACTAGACCGCATCAAGATTTGGGGTTGCGAGGCTTTCGTGAGACGTGATACTCATGATAAGCTCGAACCCCGAAGCGAGAGGTGTATTTTCATCGGCTACCCACAGCAATCCTTTGGTTACCTCTTCTATAGACCTAGTGACAATGTGGTCTTTGTAGCAAGAAGAGGAGTCTTTTGAGAAAGAGAGTTTATAAGCCAAGGAGACAGTGGTTGGGAAATTGATCTTGAAGAAATTCAAGAGTCAAGTGGTGAAGGAACTTCAAACTCTAGCCCTCAACTTGAGGAGGAAACTCCTATTGAGCCAATTGACGAATCTGTACCTCTGAGGCGTTCCACGAGAGTTAGGAGTGCACCTGAGCATTACTATGGATTCCATATTACTGCAGAAGGTGAGACACTTATTAGTGATGGAACACTAGTAAGTCAAGATGACCCTAACAGCTACGAGGAAGCCATGGCAGGCCCCGAGTGTGCTAAATGGAAAGAGGCTATGGATAGCGAGATACAATCCATGTATGACAATCAAGTTTGGAACTTGGTTGAGAATGTACCAGGTCGAAAGACTGTAGGGTGCAAATGGGTCTTCAAGAAGAAGACCGACATGGATGGTAAAGTACACACTTATAAGGCTAGACTGGTTGCAAAGGGCTTCTCTCAAATTCCTGGAGTGGATTATGATGAGACCTTTTCTCCGGTAGCCAAGATTAAGTCTATTCGGGTTCTGTTAGCCATAGCCGCATTTCATGACTATGAAATTTGGCAAATGGATGTCAAAACCGCTTTCCTTAATGGAAAGTTGGCTGAAGATGTTTACATGAGTCAGCCAGAGGGTTTTGTCAGCAACGAGTACCCCAATAGAGTGTATAAGCTTGAGAAATCCATTTATGGGTTAAAGCAAGCACCTCGTAGATGGAATCTTTGCTTTGATGAAAAGGTCAAGGAATTTGGCTTTTCTAGGAGTGAAGATGAATCTTGTGTGTATGTCAAGGCTAGTGGGAGTATAGTTAGCTTTTTGGTATTGTATGTGGATGACATACTACTCATAAGAAACGACATTCCAACCCTGCAGGAAGTAACATCCTGGCTTGGGAAGTGTTTCGCTATGAAGGACCTTGGTGAAGCTGCCTATATTTTAGGGATAAGGATCTTGAGAGATCGGAGTAAAAGACTAATTGGACTTAGTCAAAGTACCTACTTGGATAAGGTGCTGAAGAGATTCAACATTCAGGACTCCAAGAAAGGAGAATTGCCCATCCAGAGTAACGCCAAACTGAGTAAGACACAAAGCCCTAGTACTGAGGCTGAGATAGCACAAATGAGTCAAATACCTTATGCTTCGGCTGTAAGATCGATCATGTATGCTATGACGTGTACTCGACCTGATGTGGCTTTTGCCCTGAGCATGGTTAGCAGGTTTCAGGGGAACCCTGGAAAGGCACACTGGACTGCGGTAAAGAATATTCTCAAGTACCTACGAAGGACTAAGGACTGGGTCCTTACCCTCGGTGGGAGTGATGACTTGAGAGTTGTAGGGTATAGTGATGCTAGCTTCCAGACTGATAGGGATAATTTTCGCTCTCAGTCGGGCTGGGTCTTTACCCTAAATGGAGGAGCAATTTCTTGGAAGAGTTCCAAGCAAGAGACAATGGCAGATTCTACTTGTGAATCAGAGTATATTGCAGCTAGCGAGGCGGCAAAGGAGGCGTTATGGCTGAGGAACTTCATTGGAGACCTTGGAGTTGTACCAGCTATTAAAGAGCCAATGGAAATTTTCTGTGATAGTGAAAGTGCTGTTACCTTAGCAAAGGAACCAAGGGATCACGGGAGATCCAGACACATCGACAGAAAATACCATTTCATCAGACATCGGATCGAAGAAGGACTCCTCGTGGCAAAGAGGGTATCATCAGATGACAATCCGGTAGATCCCCTCACGAAGGGACTGACTCGGGTTAAGCATCTCCAACATGCTCGAAGCATCGTGTTAAAGGATGATATTAGATTTAGTAGTTAGATAACCTCGAAATTTGTAAAGTGTAATTGACATCTGATGATGAATAAAAATGTTTTTATTTATGAGTAAAATGTTGCTATCTCATGTCGATCGTTTACTATATTTCTTTTGCATGTTTTGACTTCCAGGATAATTTTGTTTGGTATAACATATTATTCAAACCTCCACAGTCGATCATATGTCAGAAGTAGGTATGAATCAAGACTGTCATGGTTGGTTGTAGAGGTCTTGGACAAGGCTACAGCAATCATGAGTGCTCATAAGTTCTGATCATTAGACTTAACCCAAGCTCACTGAAATCACTTCATGGAATTCTATCTCGAGTGATCGTGAGACGGTAATATCGTATAAGTCTTCAAACCTAGAGATATGATTTGTTACTTACAAGTTGGTTATGCATTGATTGTACGAAAACGCATTGGTAACTCGATGTTATAAATCGTGCTCTTGTGTGTAATTCAATGAGTGGTAGAACAAACATATGAGTCGAAGTTTATCTGTTCCTTCTTGGATTAGAAGCTAATATCTGGGCCCCTCGATGATTTTGTTTTGACCCATGTACCGGGCCCGGTCAGAACTAAGTTGATGTGTTCAATTAAGTTCTTTGTCATACAAATCGGAAATCCGGAAACAAACTGTTGGAAAATAAGTAAGACATTGTTCCTTGTATTTGTATGACTGATATCTAGAACAGAGGATTATATGATCACTTATCTTAAATGGCGTACCATCATCTTCTCAGTTCCGAGAAACCTTGTAAAGAGCTACGATTGCCGATCGGTTCCTGAAGTCATACTTGCAGTAATAGTTATTAGACTTATCCAACTGGGAGACTGTTGGATAAGGTGTCTAAGTCCATAACTATTTCTGGTATGTACTTGACCCGACCCGGCATGGTCCATTTGGGTTGCATGGCACCATGCAATTGGATAGACTAAATGAGAGAAATAACACTTGCAGATTATTAATATATTATAAGTTCTAATATATTAATAATATTATTTGATTAGTTTGATCAAGAATTAATTTAGAATTAATTATGTCATCAAAAGATAACTAATTAAATATATGGGTTGATTATGTAAATCATCCATATCTTGTATAGTGGGCTAAGAGGCTCCATGGATTATCAAGTTGGGTTCCACCCATAGGATGCTCCATGGATGCTCCATGGGAGTTACAAACCCATGGGTCATGGAAATGAAGAGTCATGACACATTAGGGTTTAACCCTAGATGTGTCAACACTATATAAGAAACATATTCTCCACCAAAATCGGCTACACTAAGAAACAAGAGGGCTTGGCCGATTGTTGAGAAGTGTGTGTTCTCCCATAAGTTCTTCCAAGAGAATTTGGTGTTGTGTGAAGCATTTGAGGCATCACACTTGGGGTGCTAGGCTCACAAGGTTTCAAGGAACACAAACAACAACAAGGTAAGTTATTCTATCTATACTTTAAGTTAAAATTGTTCCCCATGTATGCTAGATAGGAATATAACCTTGGAATTCAACTTTGCATGATAATTAGACAAACATAGATCCAAGGTTATTAGGGTTGCATGTACACTTAGGAAGTGTTAGAATGCTCAAAACCCATCAGATATACCAAAGATAATTATTCTGGAAGTCAAAACATGCAAAAGAGATATAGTAAACGATCGACAAGAGATAGCAACACTTTACTCATAAATAAAACACCTTTTATTCATCATCAAATGTCAATTACACTTTACAAATTTCATAATTTATCTAACTACTAAAACTTATATCATCCTTCAGCCCTATGCGCCGAGCATGTTGGAGATGCTTAACCCTACTCAGTCCCTTCGTGAGGGGATCTGCTGGATTCTCATCCGATGATTCCCTCTTTGCCACGAGGATTCCTTCTTCTATTCGATGTCTGATGAAGTGATACTTTCTGTCAATGTGTCTGGATCTCCAATGATCTCTTGGTTCCTTGACTAAGGCAATCGCACTATTGCTATCACAGAAAATCTCCATTGGCTCTTTTATAGCTGGTACAAATCCAAGGTCTCCGATGATGTTCTTGTTGGGTTATGAGCATTCTAACACTCCTAAGTGTACATGCAACCCTAAATACCTTGGATCTATGTTTTCTCTATTATACATACAAATATGAACATCCAAGGTATTATCCTAATCTAGCATACAAAACAATTAATATAACAAGATAGAATACATACCTCTTTGATAGTGCTTGTCTTCATGAAGCTTGAGTGCCTAGTGCCCCAAGTGTGACACTTCAAATGGTTCACACAACACCAAATAGACTTGGAATAACTTGAGAGAATTCTACACTTCAAAAAATCGGCTAGCCCTCTCTAGAATAATCTAGTGGCCGATTTTGGTCAAGAATAGGATGCTTATATAGTTATACAATTAGGGTAAACTCTAATTGTCATGACTTTCCATTTCCTTGGATCCATGGGTTCAAATACACCATGGAGCATCCATGGAGCATCATATGGGTTTTGGCCCAACTAGATAATCCATGGAGCATTAGTCCACTATATAAGTATGGATGATTTACACAATCAACCCATATATTTAATTAGTCTTCTTTTGATCACTTAATTAATTCTAGATTAATTCTTGATCAATACTAATTAAATAATCTTATTATTCTTATTATTAATATACTAGAACTTATAATATATTAATAACCATAAGTGTCTTATTTCTCTCATTATAGTCTATCCAAGTGCATGATGCCATGCAACCCAAATGGACCATGCCGGGTCGGGTCAAGTCTTACCAATTATAGTTATGGACTTAGACATTAATCCAACAGTCTCCCACTTGGATAAGTCTAAAACTATTATTGCGTATGACTTCAGGAACCAACTGGCAATCGTAGCTCTCTAAAGCTTCTGTCGAACTCTGACCTTGTAGATGAACTCCGATCTTGTCAATGACTTGTCCATTAGATAAGGGATCATATATTCCTCCATTCTAGATATCATATGGACTGAGACATGGATTATAATCATTCTCTCTGTCCATTTGTTTTTTCCTGATTTCCGATTTATGACGACTGACTAATTGAACAAATCAAATCAGTCTTGGCCCGGCCGAGCACTTCCATTTGTCATCATCAAATCATCGAGGGGCCCACAGATATCGCTTTCATCCCGAAGGTAAAAGGAATGGATAAACTTCGACTCATATGGCTTGTTCTACTACTTGTTGAATCGTACACAAAGACACGTTTTATAACATCGAGTTACCAATGCGTTTCGTGTAATCAATGTACTATCAACTCATAGTAACAACTCATATCTCTAGAAATCAATACTTTATTGACTTTCTGACCAAAGTTCAGATTTCTGATACTAGATTGTTTTGATAAGACTTTATCAAAAACATACACCTTCCCTTAGATAGCACATTTGTGTGTCTAAGCAATTATGAAGAGGGATGCCGTAATCATAATGTTTAGACCTTTTTGGCACTTCTCACAAGTCCAAGTTAGTGTGCCGGTAAACCACACACGCTCCACTAACAACTTTGAGAATGCAAATATCCCAATTGCTATCTAGCTAAAATCTACTTAGTGGAAGTGTTTCCTCACCATCATTTTCATGAATCAGAGAGAAACCTTATGACACTTAGATTTATTGTTGTATGAGTTCCTACCCATATGAATTTGTCAAAACCATAATCACAAGACAAGGATAATGACAAATCCAAAACCATATGGATTGAACTCAATCTTAATTTCTTGCCACCTGGCAACTCAAGGGCCTACCATTGCTTCCAAGTTGTTGTGCAACACATTGAGAACTCTAAGAACTCATATGCAAAGCCAACATTAACTAGAATGGGCACAAAATATGTCAACACGATAGGTTATAAACCTCAAGTCGTGTGCTAGTGAAGAACTTCAGGTTTCATTCTTGATTAGTTCTTGAGAATTTCAAGACCTTTAAGACTCCCACTGTCCTCTTGACCTATAAGACTCCCTTGTCAAACATCCAAGAGATAGTGTGGATTCTAATCAAGACAAACACTTCACACAATTGGCCTAAGTTGGTCTTTGTTTTATCCAAAACATCACAACTTACCAATTTCAAATGTACAAGAGTAGAAAACTTTTACTCTTACCTTTGTCAAGTGTTTTAAACCTTCTTTAAGACATGTCACTCATATTACAATCTTGGAGTATGACTCTAAGACTTCTATTGGAACAAAGTATGACTCATCTTCTTGATTTAACCATTTCAACAATTCAAGATCCCTTCTTCTTAGTCATAAGAATGAACTAAGACTTCCTTAGAGAACTAATTTTGATATGGTTTCTTAATCATTAAGATGATCACAAAACTGATACTAAAGTACTCTCCCATCTTTTCAGATTTGAGAAACTTTTATCCTTCTGCCTAATTTGATTCTTCTTATTTGCTCTGCCTTACATTGGAACCTTTTCCAATGTCTCAGAGTTACACTTAAGCTTGTAAGTATAATCATTTTACTGAGCTTTAGTAAACTATGACGAATAGTCTTATTAATCTTTTGTGGTGGACTTAATCAGTGCACATGACTATGTACTCGATCCCTTAGTCCATTACTTGACTCACACATCCATGTGAATAAGTAATTAGTCTTAATTTTCCAATACTTGAAAGTTCTCATTCATCATGCTATACAACTTGCATGATTCCAAGTTCCGGTCCAATTGAGACTTGGGTGATGAGAGTCTTTCCTTATTTGGTAAATTTAGACATTACCACAAATGAAAGAATCAATTTCATATTTCCACTCTTGCTATTAATGGAATCATATAAGCAAGAATTTTTCCTCAAATGCCATTGTAAGGATATTTAAAATAAAATCAAAAATTTCTTTTATTTTAAAACTATGCGGAAAAACTTATCCTTACAACCCATATGAAAACTTGTTGTTATCTATTCCTAAGCAATATCTCATAACTCCTAAGAATTAGCTCAAGAATCCGATTTTTCAAACTTCGCGATAGAAATCCATCTATGCGATCAGATTCAGGATATTCTTTCTTTAAGTTCCTTTACTTTTCTTTGATTCTTAAAACATTACCATGTGACCCAGTCACATCATGTATCAGGAATCTCAGAATAGAAACGTAACAGAGTTAGATTAGTGGACTTTACCTGAAGTAGAGTCAATCTTATTGACTTTAACATCCTTAGGTAAATTTGGCAGCTTCGCAACTAATGACCCTTCCTTTGGCAATATAAACATATGGACCCTTTGATAATGGTACACGGGACTATTACAGACTTAGCCTTTTTCTCTTTACCATTTGGTCAACCTAGTTGACTATGGTCAATCCCTTTTCTTGGGAAGAGAATGCTTTTTCGGTATTTCCTGTGTCACATTGTCAATGTCCATCAAGTTTTGAGGAAGTTGATCTTAACAAATAAATAAGATCATTAAGGGTCTTGTCATAGTCTGTTTCATAGATGTTCCAAAAGAACTCACTATGTGACTTAGAAAGTAGTTGAACCACCAACTTTCTCAAGACTTTGACACCCAACTCTCCCGGCTTGTCAATATGTGACTACATCTCCAAGATGTGATCACACCTGGACCTTGCCTTGCCAATGGGGCTAGAGTGACCTTAAACTTTTCAAGAACTTATGGGTTAGGGAGAATAATTGGAGGAGGAGAAAGAAGTATGATATCCATGGGACATCATCTTCATTAGGAAAGCTTGTTTCAAGATATTTGGGAAGATCATAAATGTCTACACCAGACATCTTTTTGGGAGATATTCAAGATAGTTGATTTTAAATTCCTTAATATGACACCCAATATGAAATATTAAGGCTAGGACCCAACAGACTATTTTATAACTTAGAAGAGGTATGCCGTAATCCAAGCTATAAAACAATTTGAAGGTAGGTGAATGACGATTCACTAATTTCCACCAAGATAAACAAAATGTATTATTAGGTTTTAATTGGTTTTGAAACTCCTAGATCTTTTGAGATTCATTGAACTGTTCAATGGCATGTTTCAATCTCGAGTGTGCCCTTCAGGTTTTGTGACTGGGATGCCGAGGATCACAAAACAAGGTGTGAAGTAACCATGCAAATTACTTGGTACCCTTAAGTGTTTACCCCTCAATTGATGTGCCGGTTAACCACACACGCTCCATCGATACTATGATAAACATTAAGTTACCCTTTGCCTACCTTGTTAAATACGAGTTAGTGTGCCGGTTAACCACACACGCTCCACTAACCTACTTAAACAAAGTGCAAAGTGTAATTTCATGGATTAGCACCTTATTCACATTTTCCTAAGTAACTAAGATTGGGTATTATTTAGAGTTTAGTTACTTAGTATTTATCATTAATACTTTTAATGAAGGGAGAATTATAGTCATGTCAAACCCGTTCGGCTAACGACCCTCCACCAGTCAAGCAAGCGGTGGGTGAGAGTGGACACCCATTAAGTTGCCATTTTATAGGCAACAACCTTATACCCACCTTATAGACCGGCTTTGTTAATGAGGCGTACTAGCGGTAAGACCGACTTTACTCTTATACATATATATATATATATATATATATATATTATTAACTTATAATATTATAAAGTATAAGGGTTGAATTTTAACTTTTAAAATTCTAAGGGCTAACTTGGAATTAAAGTATTCATAAGAGAAAACTTTACAAATTCCAAAACTTGAGGGCAAGTTTTGAAACTATTCAAAACTAATTAATTCCATAACTTATGTGTTTAAAGTAGTTTTAATCCAAAAACTCTTCAAGTTCCATAACTTGAGGACAAATTATGGAAGAGTTTAAACTAATAAAGAATTAACTTTTTCTTTATTTTATAACTTATGGAATTAATTAAGGTTACATTTTTTTTTATATATTTATTAATGAAGTGACTCTTGAACCTCCATAACTTAAGGACAAGACTCTTCATCTTTTGTAACCTTTGCCAACTTTATGAGTTTTATGAGTCTTTAATGTGACTCTTCATGTAACTTAAGGATAAGTTACACAAACACATTTTATACTCAACTCTTAGATTAATTTGGATTGAAAACAACTTTTTCACTCAACTTTTCTATTAATCTAAGCAACTCATAAGAACAAGATAATTCAAATCAAACTTTTTCATGTAATTAGTCTAACCTTTAAACTAATACAAAACATGAATCTATTGAAAATTATCTTTGAAAATGGATTAGCATGAACATTACCACATTAAAAAACAAGTTTATAAGTTCAAAAACAACTTAGGGTAATGTTCCTAGTCCATTTCTAGCCAAAAACCTCGAAGATATGCTGTCTGGGGTCCAACTCATCGAGTGCATGAACACAACTCGGGGAGTTGGATGCATTTTGCCTTGGACTCGTCGAGTCCCTTCATGGACTCGGCGAGTCAGCTGGGCTGACAGCATCAAAACTCGATTTTTCTGCTTCTATTGCAGGTATAATAAGAAAACAAGCCTAGGCTCTAATACCACTGTTGGGTTATGAGCATTCTAACACTCCTAAGTGTACATGCAACCCTAAATACCTTGGATCTATGTTTTCTCTATTATACATGCAAATATGAACATCCAAGGTATTATCCTAATCTAGCATACAAAACTATTAATATAACAAGATAGAATACATACCTCTTTGATAGTGCTTGTCTTCATGAAGCTTGAGTGTCTAGTGCCCCAAGTGTGACACCTCAAATGGTTCACACAACACCAAATACACTTGGAATAACTTGAGAGAATTCTACACTTCATAAAATCGGCTAGCCCTCTCTAGAATAATCTAGTGGCCGATTTTGGGAAGAATAATATCTTTATATAGTGTTACAATTAGGGTAAACCCCAATTGCCATGACTTTCCATTTTCTTGGATCCATGGGTTCAAATACACCATGGAGCATCCATGGAGCATCATATGGGTTTTGGCCCAACTAGATAATCCATGGAGCATTAGCCCACTATATAAGTATGGATGATTTACACAATCAACCCATATATTTAATAAGTCTTCTTTTGATCACTTAATTAATCCTTGATTAATTCTTGATCAATACTAATTAAATAATCTTATTATTCTTATTATTAATATACTAGAACTTATAATATATTAATAACCATAAGTGTCTTATTTCTCTCATTATAGTCTATCCAAGTGCATGATGCCATGCAACCCAAATGGACCATGCCGGGTCGGGTCAAGTCTTACCAATTATAGTTATGGACTTAGACATTAATCCAACAAGTTACACACGGTTGCACTAAGTCAACTCATGATCGATAGAGGCATCGAAGTTGGCATACATCGACATGATATAGAATGAGGGTCAATCGAGTCATGTGGCGAATGGGCACACCAGTTCTTGGCGTCTTGGGTTTCGTCCCGTGTATCACTGTCGCGGACACTTTTACCGATAGAGTTGATGCAGAAATATAGAGAGTTCTAGATGTTTCTGAATAGAGTACCTTTTCAAGAATGGATTCTCACGAGGCATTTCTATAATCGCCTCACATATACTAGTCATGTATAATTAAGGTGGGGAGGACTATAGACTGAGCGACTCCGGCTTAAATCCACAACCAAACGAGGAATAGTAAATGAGGTGGCCTTCACTCACTCTAGGTCTATCCATCTCAATTATACGTGGTCGTAACGTATATGTTTAGCCATTATAGTTTTACCTAATGAAATTTTAAATTTTATAACAGTGTTGCGACTTTCGCCTTAACGTGGAAAATAATTACATTTATAATTAGCCTTTTTATGTTTCCGGTTAACTATATGAGATTGAGAGATGTACCAAAAATCTACCAGGTTCCTTGATGCTTCTCCCTAAGCATTAGGGTCAGACTCCTCCTGAGTCATTGTTGTTTCTTCAGTTTGGATAGTTCTTCTTGAAGTGTACATCCTTATCATATAGGTGGCAAACTGGGTTGTCTACCACATTGGTGGTTGACGTAATAAACTCAATTAGGATTCTGCAGATGCGAGCAACATGGCCCTTCATGTTGCACCTAGCACAAAAGACTTCTCGAAAACTATCACGATGGTGGTAACTGTACTTGCTGCAGCGGGGGAGGTTTCCTAGGTATGGTCTTCTAGAAGTCGTGACGGAAGGATTGCAAGGGGTGTTGACTTCCTCAGCTCGTTTTCCTTCGGAAGGACCTTGAGCCGAGGTACTTCCTTCCCCCTTCTGGAACCTTCTCTTTAGTAAAGTTGGCTGAGGTCCTTAGGTGGTTGGGTATGCGATTGAGGGTTGCTGCTGTGTCTCACCCCAAAACCATGAACAGCGGAAACATTCTGGGGTGGAGGACGTCATGTAAAGTATCACAACACAGTATAATAGTAAATAAGCAAACAACATCATCCATTGCATTAAATATAAAATTTTAATACAAGCGTGTTCTGTACAGTTATAAACACCAAAAATGTAATTCAAAATAATAAGATTAGTCTTGAATGCGCTCCATCTTCTCAAAAGCTGGCCTCGGTACCTGTCTATTAATGACCTGAGAATACAAGTTATTTTGAAAGAGTTTATCAGCATTAAGCTGGTGAGTTCATAAGTATTTTAGTGTTGGTAGTTGTATTAATATGTTTGAACGTAGTTATAAGTATGAATTTGTAATTGTTTGTAAATGTTTGAATCTCCTAGAAAAACCTATATTTTCTATTTAAAAGTAGCCTTCTACCAAGGCGTAACTGTTTTCTTTGTTCGTTTACTGTAAAAGTGTGTAATTTACTCAAGTGTAACTATCATTCTCAAAATATAGTTTGTACATTTGTGTTTTAGTGAAAAGATCACTAAATATGTAAAGGGTAAATTAATGTAGTATTGTAGTGTTATATTATAGGAACTACTGCTGTACTAACTACCTTAAACCAGATTTATATTAAGGTATCATGTGATTAGTTGTACCATACTATCGACTGGATAAACAACGGCAAATGTAGGTCGTAAAATGATATGACGTTTGGCACCTGTAGACCTGCAGGTCCGGCTGTAGGTAGCAGCAAGGTGTAGGATAGTCAATCCAGTACAGATCTATATGCAAACTCACGCTCTCCCTCCAAGAGACTCTGGCAACAACTCGGGCCATGACATTTAAGGCATGCTCCGATATAGTTGATCACAATCTTTGTCACACCCCAAAACCAGGAACGGCGGAAACGTTCTGGGGCGGAGGACGTCATGTATAATATCAACAACAATGTAAAGTAGTAAACAAGCAACAACATCATCCATTACATTAATAATATAATTATTATGCAAATGTGTTCTGTCAAATTTTGATAAACACTAAAGCATAAATCAAAATGAAAGATAAGTCTTGAACAAGCTCCATCTTCCTTTCTTCTTGCATCGGTACCTGTCTATGACGACCTGAGGATACAAGTAATTTTGAAAGCGAGTATCAGCTTTGAAGCTGGTGAGATCATAAGTATTAATGTGTCTTAATTTGTAAAACTTATAATTTTTAAGACTTGACATTGTTTTGAAAGAAAGCTCGAATAAGTATGAAAATGTTTGTAGAATAACTGTAAATGTTTGAAAAACCCTAGAATCCCTATGATTCCTATTAGTAACAAAAGGAGTCTTCTACCAAGACTTGACTGTTCTCAATGTAATCTTCTACCAAGACCTAACTTGTAACAACCCGAAATTGTTCGTCGCCAAAACCCGTTCTACCCGAAAAGCCGCTGTTATTAAATTCGTTTCGTTTTCACTTTGGGTCAAATTATTTAAACTTATATGTTTATTATAATATAATGAGTGTCTAAATCACTCAGGAACTCACGTAATTAGCCCGAAAATAATTATTTCATAAGTTTTAGAAATGTCCCCGCCGGGTGACGGAAATTTAATCGGGTGCGACCAAAAGTCGCGTTTAACGTCGGTATCGGGTAGAATTCCACCACGTACAAGTTTTAAGACCTATATAAACGTGTTCTAGCATCCATTTGAAGCTTTTTCCTTCTCTCTCTACTCTCTCTCTAACCTCTCTCCTAAATCCAAGTTTAAGGGTCCAAAACTCAAATTTAAGGCCTCAAATCCCTAAGGTACCTTCCTAGCCTTAATCTATAGCGTAATTGACTTCCAAATTCGACATTTAATCATGAAATGGAACAACATATATGAGTTTACGGCCTAGGAGGCTGCCTAGGCCGTAAACACCAATTTGAAGGGTTTTAAGCCCTTAAACTCCTTCCCAAACTCATTTGGACTTTAGTTATGGCTAAGGGACTTCAAGATATGGACTTAGAACATTTAAAACATGAACTTTGTGATGTTTGAAGGAGTTTACGGCCAAGGATCATTCTTGGGCCGTAAACTCATATATCTAGGGTTTTCATGCCCTTAAACCCTTCCAAATCACTTATATGTCTTAGTTATGAATTATAGAACATTGATAATTGCATTTAGACACTTGAAACAACATTTTTTGGGAACAAATAAGAGTTTACAACCAAGGCATGTGCTTGGGCCGTAAACTCCTCTAAAAGGGGGATTAAGTACCCTAAAACATGTCCAAATGCACTGAAACTCAACCAATGACCTTGTGGTAAATCCTAGAATCATCTAAAAATGGTTTGGAGGCCTTAAACACATCAAACACACCACATATTGGAGTTTACGGCCTAAGCACATAGCCTTTGGCCGTAAACTCATATTCACATGTCAAAATGCCCTTAAACCACCCCTAAGGCCTTGGTTTGAATTTTAGAAGTCCTTACAAACAAGTTTTTGGCATTAAAACACAAGGATTTACTCTCTATGAGAGTTTACGGCCATGAGAAGGGTCTCATTGGCCGTAAACTCCAAAAACCCCTTCAAAATTACAAACAAATGCATATAAGGCTTTGGTACAATTTTAGCAATCACATGTGATTAGTTTGGGATCCAAAAACACAACTTTTCATGGATTTATAGGAGTTTACGGCCATGAGACCATGCTAGGCCGTAAACTCCCTAAAATGTGTCATTTTGATGTTAAAAATCCATTCCAAGACTTTGAACCAAACCTAGAAATTATCCCCTAAGTGTTTGAAGTCACTTTTGCCCATATTTGACCCCACCATGAGTTTACGGCCGTAAAATCATGGGGAATGGGTCTTGTGGCCATAAACTCCCTAAAGAGGGTGTTCCTTTGAAGTCCCAACTCATTTCCTAAGTCCCTCGCATCATTCATGTCCCTAAACGCCACCCGGGTCCCTCCAAACACTTGTATCGGAGTGTTTTCGCGACTTGAAGCAATTGTCCCTATCCAACAATCAATCTAAGTCCTAATTAGATACAAATGTGTATCTTTACATCATAATTAGGAACCTCGTGTGTTTACAAGTCTCGGATCAACTCTTAGCATCCAAACCGTCTCATATCTCGTCCGGTGAGTTCATACCCCTACGACTTTTTCACTGTTTTCAATGTTTTCAGGGTGGGAATACAAGCAAACTATAACTGTTTTCAAATCATAACATTGATATGCTTAAAACAATATCTGACAATCTTATAAACTCTTTTACTCCTTATGTATTTTGCTGAGCATAAGGAATGACTTATCAATTACAACTAAATGGATTTTAGTTAACGAAATAACAAAACTAATCAAATTATGATGGGAATAATTTGGGGGTTCTTTACTTTTCGTTTTAATCAAGCACTAATATCTATATAAAGTTATTAGATAAACTATGTCTGATTCAGTTTATCTCCGTATCATTTGAATGTATTGTCAGATAATTTCATTGTATGTATCTATATTTATTGTACTAGGTATCTTGTAACATCCGAATTTTACCAGGTATCTTGTAAATCTAATTTTGTCATATTGTGAGAGGGACTCGGCGAGTTGGAGCCCAGACTCGCCGAGTAGAGACGCAGAATTGAACATTGGTGCGCGCGTGGACTCGGCAAGTCCAGGATATGGACTCGGCGAGTCTGCGCTGTGTAATGAAACCCTAAATCTCCGGGTTTGAGGCCTATTTAAAGGGCCTTATGGTCGTCATTTGTGCTCACCCATCCCTCAGTGAGTGACCCTTGTGTTCTTGAGCTATTTGTGAAGAGAAAGGAGCCATTCTTGATCTTGTGTGTGCTATTTAGCAAGAAGAAGGAGACCCTAGGCAAGAGGAAGCAAAGGAGGTTGCTATTTCGTGGATTTGGAGCTTAGATCATCACTCTAGAGGTATTATCTCGGACCATTTTCTGTTTAGTGAATCATGATGCAATTTAGGGCTTGTGGTGGTCATTTATGGGATGATTTGATGCCCATTGGTTCCCTCTTTGAGTTGAGGCCATGGATTTGGATACATAGAGGTCCAGAGAGCCTCAATCATCAAGCTTTATGAGTGACAATAGAGTCTTTGGCCTTGTGTTGTAGTATTTGAGTCATAAACATCATATATGGTCATATAGAGGTTGTATGTGCATCAACATTGTAACTTTACGTGCTAAATGAGCTTGGAGGGACTGGATCTATGGATTAATGAACTGGATCTGACCTTTAGAGCAAGATTGAGTCAGTGCATGGCATGGACTCGCCGAGTCCGAAGAACAGACTCGGCGAGTAGCATGAATGTTGCCCGACCACACTGTGAGTGGCCTCGTCGAGTTGGGAAAGGTGGACTCAGTGAGTCAAGGGGGAGTCAGAATGGACAGGTGGACTGAGTCTAACTGGACTCGCCGAGTTGTTCTTGAGACTCGGCGAGTTGAGTCGTGGTGGCCCCACAACTCGTGCCAGGTGGAACTCGTCGAGTTGAGGGAATGCTCGATGTGTCAAGGGAGGATTCCAGGGAAATTGGTGTATACGCCCAGACTCGCCGAGTCGCCTGGGTACTCGCCGAGTCCGGTCAAAGTTGACCGTTGACCGTTGACCAGCGTTGACCTGGATTGACTTGTTATAGTGTGGTCAACCCTAGTGGGGAAAGTGTTAATTAGAGGTGTATTGTGCTATAGGGGGGACGACAGCTCGACAGGTCGAGTGATTAGTGATTTCAGGTTTACGATTTACCGAGACACGCGAGGTGAGTCTTCTCACTATACTTTACCTTGAGTAGGTAACCAGAGTTATGTGATAGAGTATTTGTATGCTATGTATGTTATGTGTTGTATTGCATTACTTCTATGTGTTGATGCTGTGCATGTTTGCAGAGTTAGAACCGGAAGGTTCACAGAGTTAGAACCTGAGGGTTCACAGAGTCTGGGTGCACGGACCCACAGAGTTATAGCCTCGAGTGGCTAATATGTGTTATATGTAGTATTTTGGGGAACTCACTAAGCCTTGTGCTTACAGTGTTGATGTTATTGTTTCAGGTACTAGTGACGACCGCGGGAAGGCGCCGGCTTGATCCGTACACACACACATTCGGAGCTTGATATCATGATCTTGGGATTTTGTATTGTATTGTTTGGATAATTAAAATGGTTGTTTAATGAATATCAATGGAATTATGTTTTATAACAAATTGAAAAATTTGTTTTGAAAATTTTCGGTGTTACAAATTGGTATCAGAGCCTTGGTTTGAGGGATTCGGGTACACCTTCGGGGGTATTTGAACTCAAACTGAGGAATTGAAGAGATATTTCAAAATAAAACCAAAGTTTTCTAAGAGTAAAAGATTTTCCAGGAAGAAACGTGTGCACGATCAGCCAGCGCCCGAACGGTGAATTCCCAAAATACCTTTATATTATGTGATAATTATTATTAATGTGATGTATTTGCTTGCTAGAGTAGGCTAGGTATTGCTAATAGGACTAGAGTGGCCTGTTTTGTGATGCCTTATCCTAGGGAAGGGTAAGCTGCTATGAGATGCTGAGGGTAATTAGGTAGCAGCTAGGACTTTGTGTTAGACTTGTTACAGAGTGATTTAAGTATAATAGAGTACTTGGGGATTGGGATCCGAAGAGGAAGATTTGGGGTGTGTACTGAGACGGTGCGGACAGTAGTATTGGGCCCATACTACTGAAAGCACCGGTGCGGTACACAGTCCAAATAAGAATCTTGGGATACCAAGAATCAAGGAGGGGTGGATTGTCGAATGTAAGAGTGTTCAAGTAAATTCTAATTATCGCATGTTGTATTTCAGAGGTTGATCATGGTGAGGACACGTCGCATGCCGGAGGATGCCGGAACTAGCGATGAGGAGATTCGACAGATCATTCATGAGGAGGTGGCTGCGGTCATCAGAGCTGAGTTACCAGAGATGTTCGGGTCCATTAAGACCGCGTTGATTGAGACATTTGACGAGCGCTATGCCGCTCTTTCTGAGGCTGCGGTTGCAGCGGCTACCGTAGCGATTGCTGCGGCAAGACCCCAGGGAGGTGATGCGACATTGTTTAGGGAGTTCAGCAACACCAAGCCACCAGAGTTTGATGGTACGCAGGATCCGGTGGCAGCTATGAGGTGGATATCTGATATGGAGGGATGCTTCTTCACTTGCTCGTCCCCTGAGCATTTGAAGGTTCGGTTCGCGCTGAACCAGCTTCGCTTGGGAGCGAAGGACTGGTGGAAGTTTGTGTCGGCACACTTCACACCGACTGAGCTTTCGGCAGTGACCTGGGAGAGGTTCACTACCATGTTCCGAGATGAGTACGTTCCTCAGGTGGAGAGGGAACGTCTGACACAGGAGTTTCTGACCCTCAAGCAAGGTACCGAGTCAGTCACAGCTATTACGAGGATGTTTCATGAGAGGGCGATGTTCTGCCCTGAGCACGTGTCCACCGAGCAGGCACGTATGAGCCGTTACCTGAGCATTCTGAGACGGGATATTCGGGAGTTCGCTGCGAACTCCTCGTATCGGACGTTTGCCGAGCTTCAGGCAAATGCTCGGAAGAGGGAGATTGAGCTTGAGACTCAGGCCAGGGAGGAGGCGGAGTCTCTGGGGAGGGATCGGCGGCCGGCACAGTCCCACCCGGCAGTCAAGCGGGCCAAGCCCGCTGATCCCCGACTCGGGAGCCAGAAGGTCCGCACTTGTGGAAAGTGCGGCAAGGGTCACGATGGAGTCTGTCGAGCGGGGTCTTGCTACAAATGTGGCAAGGCGGGGCATATGGCCAAGGACTGCCCCAAGGGGTTTACAGTGTGCTTCCACTGTAACCAGACCGGACACCGGAAGGCCGAGTGTCCGCTGCTGCGTGAAGCATCTCAGGGGTCTGCTCCCGCCGCCATCAGAGCTACTGCTACAGAGAGTCGGCCCGTGATGGCCGAGGCACCGAGGGCTCGGGGGAGAGCCTTTCAGCTGACTGCGGAAGAGGTCCGTGCTGCACCCGACGTTGTGGCTGGTACGCTTTCTTTTATTATTTATTTATGGTGTCGAGATATTATGCTTATATTATGCTATGCATAGGTACCTTCCTTGTGAATTCTGTACCTGCTTTAGTGTTATTTGACTCGGGTGCGAGTCGATCTTTTGTATCTTTGGCATTTAGTCAGCATATCAGTGTTAGTCGTGGGGCACTGAGTCGGCCCCTGCGGGTTTCCATAGCCGCCGACAGAGTGATTTGTGCCACGGAGGTCCTCCGGGGATGTGTATTGGAGATTTTTGGGGTTGAGTTCCCGATCGACCTGATTCCTATTGCGATGGGTGATGTCTGTGTTATAGTGGGCATGGACTAGTTGAGCCGATTCGGTGCGGTTATCGATTGCGAGCGTCAGCTGGTGACTATACGAGATCCTAGTGGGGGAGTTCTTTCGGTTTACGGTGAGGGTACACATTCTGGATCAGCCTTTTGTTCGGCTGCTAGGGCGAGGCAGTGTCTACAGTAGGGCTGTAAGGGTTTTGTGGCGTATGTGATGGATACGCGAGTGATCTCCGAGAGACCGAGTTCGGTGGATGAAGTTCCGGTGGTGCGTGAGTTTCCAGATGTCTTTCCCGAAAAAATTACCAAGTGTGCCTCCCATGAGGCAAGTGGAGTTTGGTATCGATTTGGTTCCGGGAACCGCGCCTATCGCTAAGGTGCTGTATCGCCTTGCGCCTCTAGAAATGCAAGAGTTATCCTCGCAACTTCAGGAGTTCCTGGGGAAGGGGTTTATTCGGCCGAGTAGCTCGCCGTGGGGAGCACCCATCCTGTTTGTGAAGAAGAAAGATGGCTCGCATCGCATGTGTATTGATTATCGAGAACTGAATAAGTTGACGGTCAAGAACCGTTACCCGTTGCCGAGGATCGACGATTTATTCGATCAGTTACAGGGAGCATCTTGGTTCTCCAAGATTGATTTGTGGTCGGGCTATCATCATGTGAGAGTACGGGACGAGGATGTCCAGAAGACAGCATTCAGGACGTGTTATGGGCATTATGAGTTTGTGGTGATGCCTTTTGGGCTCACCAATGCCCCAGCTGTATTCATGGACCTCACGAACAGGGTATGTCGGCCAATGTTGGATCGGTCGGTGATTGTGTTCATTGATGATATTCTGGTATATTCGAGATCTAGAGAGCAGCACGAGGAGCATTTGAGGGAGGTTCTTGGAGTTTTGAGATCGGAGAAACTTTATGCAAAGTTTTCCAAGTGCGATTTTTGGTTGCGGGAGGTCCAGTTTCTGGGACATCTCGTTAACCAGAAGGGGATATTGGTCGATCCGGCCAAGGTTGACGCAGTGATGAGGTGGGAGGTGCCAAGGTCACCTTCTGAGATTCGGAGTTTCCTTGGGTTGGCAGGGTATTATCGGAGGTTTATTAAGGATTTCTCCAAGATTGCGGTTCCACTCACCAGATTGACCCGGAACGGTGTTACATTTCTATGGGTTCCCGAGCAGCAGACCTCCTTTGAGACGCTTCGCCAGAGGTTGTGTGAAGCTCCGGTATTAGCTCTTCCGGAAGGGATGGAGGGTTTTGTGGTATTCTGTGATGCATCGATTTTAGGACTGGGAGCGGTACTGATGCAGAAGGGACATGTGATAGCATATGCATCGAGGCAGTTGAAGCCTCACGAGACGAGGTACCCCACACATGATCTGGAGTTGGGGGCAGTGGTGTTCGCCCTCAAGATTTGGCGGCACTACTTGTATGGGGTTCGTTGTACGATTTACACGGACCATAAAAGCTTGAAGTACCTGATGGATCAGCCTAACCTAAACATGCGGAAAAGAAGGTGGTTAGATGTGGTCAAGGATTATGATTGCGAGATTTTGTACCACCCGGGCAAGGCTAATGTGGTAGCCGACGCATTGAGTCGCAGGGCGGAGAGTGCTCCACTGCGAGATGTATGTTTGCGACTAACTATGATAGCTCCAGTTCTGGACGCCATTCGTGGGGCACAGGCCGAGGCTATGCGTCCGGAGATGCAGAAGAGAGAGTGGGTCGTTGGGTTGGTTTCGGAGTTCGTATCGGATAGTCGAGGCCTTATGATTTATCAGGGCCGGATCTGGGTACCGTTTGTAGGCGGTACACGTACTACATTGATGGAGGAGGCTCATAGATCGAAATTTTCGATCCATCCCGGGGCTACAAAGATGTATTTGGACCTAAGGAAGGAGTATTGGTGGCCTTGTATGAAGAGGGATGTCACATGGTTTGTCGAGAGGTGTTTGACCTGTCGAAGGGTAAAGGCCGAACACCAGAGATCGCATGGCAAGTTGCAGCCATTGGAGGTTCCCGAATGGAAGTGGGAACAGATCACTATGGATTTCATCACCAAATTGCTGAGGACTGCCAGAGGAGTCGATGCAATTTGGGTGATTGTGGATAGGTTGACGAAGAGCGCTCACTTCCTTGCCATCAGTGAGAGTTCTTCGGCGGAGAAGTTGGCGGAGATTTATGTGAGGGAGGTTGTATCTCGGCATGGGGTGCCGATCTCGATCGTTTCAGACCGCGATGTGCGTTTCACCTCCCGCTTCTGGAAGAAATTTCATGAGGAGTTGGGTACTAAGTTGCATTTTAGTACCGCATACCACCCCCAGACCGACGGCCAGAGTGAGCGGACGATTCAGACACTTGAGGACATGCTTCGGGCATGTGTATTGGACTTTCGGGGTAGTTGGGATACGTATTTGCCATTGGCGGAGTTTTCCTACAATAACAGCCATCATTCGAGCATCGGTATGCCGCCCTTTGAGCTGTTGTATGGTAGGAGGTGTCGGACTCCCATATGTTGGGGAGAGGTTGGGCAAAGGGTAATGGGCAGTACAGAGATCGTGAATCAGACGACAGAGCAGATACAGCTAGTCAGACAGAGGTTATAGACCGCTCAGAGCCGACAAAAGAGTTACGCGGATAGACGCTGGTCCGAGCTGGAATTTCAGGTCGGCGACTTTGTTCTCCTGAAGGTCTCTCCTTGGAAAGGAGTGATCCGGTTCAGGAAGAGGGGCAAATTGGGGCCCCGGTTTATAGGTCCGTTTCGTGTGATCGAAAGGGTAGGCCGGGTAGCCTATCGGCTGGAGTTACCAGCAGAGTTGGGGAAGATTCACAACACTTTTCATGTATCGCAGTTGAGGAAATGTATAGCCGACGAGTCGGCAGTGGTTCCATTAGAGGATATTCAGGTAGATGCAAGCCTGAATTATGCTGAGAGACCAGTGGCTAATAAGGATCGGAACATCAAGATTTTGACGAACAAGGAGGTACCTCTGGTATTGGTACAGTGGCAACATCGGAAGGGATCAGAAATGACCTGGGAGCCGGAGGGTATGATGCGGGAGCAGCATCCGGAGCTATTTTAGAGCGAGACTTCGAGGGCGAAGTCTAGTCCTAGTGCGGGAGAGTTGTAACATCCGGATTTTACCAGGTATCTTGTACATCTAATTTTGTCATATTGTGAGAGGGACTCGGCGAGTTGGATCTCAGACTCGCCGAGTAGAGACGCGGAATTGAACATTGGTGCGCGCCTGGACTCGACGAGTCCAGGATATGGACTCGGCGAGTGTGCGCTGTGTAATGAAACCCTAAATCTCCGGGTTTGAGGCCTATTTAAAGGGCCTTATGGCCGTCATTTGTGCTCACCCATCCCTCAGTGAGTGACCCTTGTGTTCTTGAGCTATTTGTGAAGAGAAAGGAGCCATTCTGGATCTTGTGTGTGCTATTTAGCAAGAAGAAGGAGACCCTAGGCAAGAGGAAGCAAAGGAGGTTGCTATTTTGTGGATTTGGAGCTTAGATCATCACTCTAGAGGTATTATCTCGGACCATTTTCTGTTTAGTGAAGCATGATGCAATTTAGGGCTTGTGGTGGTCATTTATGGGATGATTTGATGCCCATTGGTTCCCTCTTTGAGTTGAGACCATGGATCTGGATCCATAGAGGTCCAGAGAGCCTCACTCATCAAGCTTTATGAGTGACAATAGAGTCTTTGGCCTTGTGTTGTAGTATTTGAGTCATAAACATCATATATGGTCATATAGAGGTTGTATGTGCATCAAGATTGTAACTTTACGTGCTAAATGAGCTTGGAGGGACTGGATCTATGGATTAATGAACTGGATCTGACCTTTAGAGCAAGATTGAGTCAGTGCATGGCATGGACTCGCCGAGTCCGAAGAACAGACTCGGCGAGTAGCATGAATGTTGCCCGACCACACTGTGAGTGGCCTCGTCGAGTTGGGAAAGGTGGACTCAGTGAGTCAAGGGGGAGTCAGAATGGACAGGTGGACTAAGTCTAACTGGACTCGCCGAGTTGTTCTTGAGACTCGGCGAGTTAAGTCGTGGTGGCCCCACAACTCGTGCCAGGTGGAACTCGTCGAGTTGAGGGAATGCTCGACGTGTCAAGGGAGGATTCCAGGGAAATTGGTGTATATGCCCAGACTCGCCGAGTCGCCTGGGTACTCGCCGAGTCCGGTCAAAGTTGACCGTTGACCGTTGACCAGCGTTGACCTGGATTGACTTGTTATAGTGTGGTCAACCCTAGTGGGGAAAGTGTTAATTAGAGGTGTATTGTGCTATAGGGGGGACGACAGCTTGACAGGTCGAGTGATTAGCGATTTCAGGTTTACGATTTACCGAGACACGCGAGGTGAGTCTTCTCACTATACTTTACCTTGAGTAGGTAACCAGAGTTATGTGATAGAGTATTTGTATGCTATGTATGTTATGTGTTGTACTGCATTACTTCTATGTGTTGATGCTGTGCATGTTTGCAGAGTTAGAACCGGAAGGTTCACAGAGTTAGAACCAGAGGGTTCACAGAGTTTGGGTGAACGGACCCACAGAGTTATAGCCTCGAGTGTCTAATATGTGTTATATGTAGTATTTTGGGGAACTCACTAAGCCTTGTGCTTACAGTGTTGATGTTATTGTTTCAGGTACTAGTGATGACCGCGGGAAGGCGTCGGCTTGATCCGTACACACACACATTCGGAGCTTGATATCATGATCTTGGGATTTTGTATTGTCTTGTTTGGATAATTAAAATGGTTGTTTAATGAATATCAATGGAATTATGTTTTATAACAAATTGAAAAATTTGTTTTGAAAATTTTCGGTGTTACAGATCCCAAGATTTTCATTATATAGTTTTGTGTGTTAAACTATACTTTGTGATATACAACTGATCTTACAATTAGGAAAATATGGGATTTTCCTGGGGTAAAATACAACACATAATCTAATTGGTAACAAATGATAACTAAACCAACTTCACATAAGAAAATATGGGATTTTCTTGGATAACAAATCTTTTCGGAAACTAAAGGAAATCGATACTTTTTCATAAAACAAAACCGCTTATGAACTCACTAGCTTTATGCTGATTTTCAAACCGCTTGTATTCTCAGGTCCAAGTTAGACAGGTACCCGATGATCTCTTTTGATGAAGACGGAGTGCGTGAAAGACTCGTCTCAACTTTTGTTAATATGATGCATATGTATATCTTGTATAACATTACTTTTGAAACAAATGTAAACTTTCCTATGTTTGTAATGTAATGGTTGTTTACTGTGATTACTATGTACATTGGATTTGATACACAATGTGGTAGTCCACCCCGGAAATGTTTCCGTCTTTGATTTTCGGGGTGTGACAGATTGGTATCAGAGCCCTTGTTTATAGTGAACGGAGTATACCAAACCTTACATGGTATAAAACTATAAACACTAAAGGGCCTTAGTGCTCTAAAATAAAAGTATCTTCAAAACTATAAGTATTTTCAAAAGTATACAAGTATACCGAACCGCCGAAATCCGTAACTACAAGTAGAACAAAACATAAGTAAATGGGTGTTGTACACTGCGGTTAAACCTGGGCAGTTATGTAGTCGTGTCTAGGATCAATATATCCTGGCCAACTATATTCATTCGAGACACGGCCAACATGTGCTTGGGAGTGACTGTGGTACGCAGCATGCCTAAAACTTACCTAATATCTCAAACAACAAATCGTCGCTGCAACGAACCATGAAGTTCTATGGGATTATTTCTCGAGCCAATCCTTCGTAGAAAATCCTCGTACACGCGATGTTACTTGATCATTCCGCTAGCGATAAAATGTTCTGTCTTGATAACTCTTTCCTGCTTTATCGCTTAGTATGATGCTATATCTGTATTGATGAGATATCCCCTGTTCAATATCTCTTGATTCAATTTGGAGGACTTTTAATCCTCTCTTTCCTGATCTTTTTAGATCAAGATGCCTCCAAGAAAGAGACCCAGCTCGAAGAACAACGACAATCCTCCTCCGCCACCACCTTCTCCTCAATTCGATCTCGCATCACTTCAAGCAGTTTTGACTGCTGCAATGGTGGCAGCTATGTCAAAAATGAATCCCGGTGGCTCCGGAGGTGGTCCCCAGCCCCAAAATCTAGAAGACAACCAGGAACACCGAAGAGGGGGTTCCTACAAAGACTTCATGAACGTGAAACCCACAACCTTTGATGGCACTAGAGGTGTCATTTCCCTGACTCGATAGTTCGAGAAAATCGAGTCAATCTTCGAAATATGTGCCTGTTCGGAGTCTGACAAAGTCAAATTCGCCGCCTGTGCTTTCCTTGACAAAGCCCTGACTTGGTGCAACGGCCGAGTCAAATCCTTAACCTTACCTGTAGCGAATGCCATGGGTTGGGAAGCTATGAAGGAGCTTCTGCTTGCAGAATACTGCCCTCGGGGCGAAATTCAGAAACTAGAACACGAATTCTGGAACCTTAAGATAAAAGGTTCCAACATAACTGCGTATACTTCAAGATTCGATGACGTGGCATTACTCTGTCCGGGAATGGTTATCCCGGAGAGTAAAAAGATCGAGAGATTCATCTGGGGATTGACCCAGCCAACTAAAGGGAATGTCTTGGCTGCAAAGCCAGACACGTACGGCAGCGCTAAATGTCTTGCGAAAATCATGATCGATCACGAAGACAACTCTGATGAGGAAACTACCACTCCTGAGTCGGACACAAGTGGAGGTGAAAGTAAAAAAGAAATCTCGAAACAAGCGAAAGGCCCCGAGTACGAAAGGGTCTTTGAAGAAACAGCAAACAGTAGCAGTCCATGCAGCTACTGCCCTTGTTGCTGTCTCAGTTGTCGGTTCTACAGCCCAAACTCCTACCAGTGGATACACTGGTACCCTTCCTTGGTGTGGTAAGTGCAACTACCATCACCGCATTCCTGGTCCATGTCGCAAAAGGATCTGCAACAACTGTGGCAAGAAGAGCCATCTATCTCGAACCTGTAGAAAACCAGTCAAACCAACGAACCAATCATCGGGGGCAGGAATCAGTCCGACCTGCTACAATTGTGGTGAAACAGGGCACTTCAAAAGGAACTGTCCCAAAGCAGCTACCACCACTGATCCCTCTGTCGCTGCAGGTATACTTCTCTTTGATAACTGTTATACCTGCAACTCTTTTCGAATTCCAGTATTTAGAGGGAAAACTGTTACCTATCTATTTGAACGTTTTCTAAGCTCAATTCCTCGTATGTGATTGAAACGTGCATCATCGAGACGACTAACCAATGAGATTGAGAACACTAACTTCGTACCTATAGATTGAATCCTCGGTCCAGAGGACTATGATGTTCCATTCGATTAAAATTGGAAAAACTTTTCATGAAAATGCTTTGATGCTACGTTTAACATGGAATGACTGAGTCTCATTCATGTTGTTATCCTGATTCTGAGAGGGTCGCATGTCTCTATCTTTTTCCTCCACCTAACTCTCATGATCTTCGGCATCAAACTTTCGTATTGCGTCATGCTCTAAAACTCAAGAGTTTTCCCGATACGAATTACCACATCCCTCGTTTCTATGATCATTGAGAAACGGGAAGTTAGTAGCCCTTTCTACTAAACGTTTTCCCCGAAGAGTTTCTGGGAATTTCATTCGAACGTCTAAAGTTTAGTTCCACATCATACTTTTCGAGGTTCTCGTAGAGATTGATTCTACAATCTTCAGGGTTCGGATGGTCGTAGAACTTGTTAACATCTATCCAGTACATCATGTTTCGAATCCTTAGAAGCTTCTACTCAACGAAACCCTAGTGATTCCTTGAGGAAACCGAAGTCATCAAGGGTTGGAATTCCCATGAGAAAACTGATTGATAACATAGATTGAGAGAGAGTCAAGATGCGAAACGAAGACACGCCCCGATAGTGACAATTCACTAGAACGCCCAGTAGAGACCCGATTCCACTTGAGAAAGTGAAGATCCAAAGTAACAAATTCATTCGTGTCTCATTTCAAACTCATGATCTATATCGTATTCTTTGAATTTCGGGACGAAATTCCCTCTAACGGGGGGATAATGTAACAACCTGAAATTGTTCGTCGCCAAAACTCGTTCTACCCGAAAAGCCACTGTTATCAAATTCGTTCCGTTTTCACTTTGGGTCAAATTATTTAAACTTATATGTTTATTATAATATAATGAGTGTCTAAATCACTCAGGAACTCACGTAATTAGCCCGAAAATAATTATTTCATAAGTTTTAGAAATGTCCCCGTCGGGTGACGGAAATTTAATCAGGTGCGACCAAAAGCCGCGTTTAACGTCGGTATCGGGTAGAATTCCACCGCGTACAAGTTTTAAGACCTATATAAACGTGTTCTAGCATCCATTTGAAGCTTTTTCCTTCTCTCTCTACTCTCTCTTTAACCTCTCTCCTAAATCCAAGTTTAAGGGTCCAAAACTCAAATTTAAGGCCTCAAATCCCTAAGGTAACTTCCTAGCCTTAATCTATAGCATAGTTGACTTCCAAATTCGACATTTAATCATGAAATGGGACAACATATATGAGTTTATGGCCCAGGAAGCTGCCTAGGCCGTAAACACCAATTTGAAGGGTTTTAAGCCCTTAAACTCCTTCCTAAACTCATTTGGACTTTAGATATGGCTAAGGGACTTCAAGATATGGACTTAGAACATTTAAAACATGAACTTTGTGATGTTTGAAGGAGCTTATGGCCAAGGATCATTCTTGGGCCGTAAACTCATATATCTAGGGTTTTCATGCCCTTAAACCCTTCCAAATCACTTATATGTCTTAGTGATGAATTATAGAACATTGATCATTGAATTTAGACATTTGAAACATCATTTTTGTGGAACAAATAAGAGTTTACAGCCAAGGCATGTGCTTGGGCCGTAAACTCCTCAAAAAGGGGGATTAAGTACCCTAAAACATGTGCAAATGCCCTGAAACTCAACCAATGACCTTGTGGTAAATCCTAGAATCATCTAAAAATGGTTTGGAGGCCTTAAACACATCAAACACACCACATATTGGAGTTGACGTCCTAAGCACATAGCCTTTGGCTGTAAACTCATATTCACATGTCAAAATGCCCTTAAACCACCCTTAAGGCCTTGGTTTGAATTATAGAAGTCCTTACAAACAAGTTTTTGGCATTAAAACACAAGGATTTACTCTCTATGAGAGTTTACGACCATGAGAAGGGTCTCATTGGCTGTAAACTCCAAAAACCCCTTCAAAATTACAAACAAATGCATATAAGGCTTTGGTACAATTTTAGCAATCACATGTGATTAGTTTGGGATACAAAAACACAACTTTTCATGGATTTATAGGAGTTTACGGCCATGAGACCATGCTAGGCCATAAACTCCCTAAAATGTGTCATTTTGATGTTAAAAATCCATTCCAAGACTTTGAACCAAACCTAGAAATTATCCCCTAAGTGTTTGAAGTCACTTTTGCCCATATTTGACCCCACCATGAGTTTACGGCTGTAAACTCATGGGGAATGGTTCTTGTGGCCCTAAACTCCCTAAAGGGGGTGTTCCTTTGAAGTCCCAACTCATTTCCTAAGTCCCTCGCATCATTCATGTCCCTAAACGCCACCCGGGTCCCTCCAAACACTTGTATCGGAGTGTTTTCGCGACTTGAAGCAATTGTCCCTATTCAACAATCAATCTAAGTCATAATTAGATACAAATGTGTATCTTTACATCATAATTAGGAACCTCGTGTGTTTACAAGTCTTGGATCAACTCTTAGCATCCAAACCATCTCATGTCTCGTCCGGTGAGTTCATACCCCTACGGCTTTTTCACTGTTTTCAATGTTTTCAGGGGGGAATACAAGCAAACTATAACTGTTTTCAAATCATAACATTGATATGCTTCAAACAATATCTGACAATCTTATAAACTCTTTTATTACTTATGTATTATGTTGAGCATAAGGAATGACTTATCAATTACAACTAAATGGATTTTAGTTAAGGAAATAACAAAACTAATCAAATTATGATGGGAAAAATGTGGGGGTACTTTACTTTTCGTTTTAATCAAGCACTAATATCTATATAAAGTTATTAGATAAACTGTGTCTGATTCAGTTTATCTACGTATCATTTGAATGTATTGTCAGATAATTTCATTGTATGTATCTATATTTACTGTACTATGTTTCATAATCTTCTGTATCTCGATATCGTACGAGAACCCTGTGAATAGTTTAGTACTAGTTTGTGAGATAGTCACTACCCTTTATGGATGATCAATAAATCCTCCCCGAAAGTTTAACCAGAGTCTCCTGGAGGGAGAGCGCAGAATTTGTGAATAGATCTATTCGGGACTGACAATCCCACACCTTAACTGCTAGCTACAGTTAGGCGGGCACGCCTGGGGTGACAAATTTCTGGATATCGTTTCGACGTCTGACAAACGTCAAGGAGGTCACGTTGTCGTATTAGCATGGTTACCCGACTCACAACATGTATTAATATTAGCTTATTCATAGTTTGGGTTTAGAAACTATATCTAGTCTGGGATAGTATATATATATATATATATATATATATATATATATATATATATATATATATATATATATATATATATATATCTCTTTCGGGATAGTGATCCCATGGTTTTGTATCTATGTCTTATACGGGATAGTGATCCCATGGTATTATCAAACTATTTTATATCTTATACGGGATAGTGATCCCATGGTTTTGTATTTATATCTCATACGGGATAGAGATCCCATGGTTTTGTAACTATATCTTATACGGGACAGTGATCCCATGGTTTTGTATATATAACTTGTGTGGGATGTCTTTCCCCATGGTCTTTAACTATATCTTATACGGGATAGTAATCCCATGGTTTTGTATCTATATCTTTCGGGATAGTGATCCCATGGTTTTCTAAATCTGTATCTTAACCGGGATAGTGATCCCATGGTTTTTAAATCTTTATTTCCATATATACATCAACTTATCTCGTGTCTAGTCCGGGATGATAGTCCCATGATCTTAAATCTGTACTTTCATATGTGTCAAACTATCTTATATCTCTTTTGGGATAGTGATCCAAAGATTTTCATTATATAGTTTTGTGTGTTAAACTATACTTTGTGATATACAACTGATCTTACAATTAGGAAAATATGGGATTTTCCTGGGGTAAAATACAACACATAATCTAATTGGTAACAAATGATAACTAAACCAACTTCACATAAGAAAATATGGGATTTTCTTGGATAACAAATCTTTTCGGAAACTAAAGGAAATCGATACTTTTTCATAAAACAAAACCACTTATGAACTCACCAGCTTTATGCTGATTTTCAAACCGCTTGTATTCTCAGGTCCAAGTTAGACAGGTACCCGATGATCTCTTTTGATGAAGACGGTGTGCGTGAAAGACTCGTCTCAACTTTTGTTAATATGATGCATATGTATATCTTGTATAACTTTACTTTTGAAACAAATGTAAACTTTCATATATATGTAATGTAATGGTTGTTTACTATGATTACTATGTACATTGGATTTGATACACAACGTGGTAGTCCACCCCGGAAATGTTTCCGCCTTTGATTTTCGGGGTGTGACATAACTGTTATGAATGTAGTCTTCTACCAAGACCTGACTGTTTTGATTGTAGTCTTCTACCAAGACCTAACTGTTTTGATTGTAGTCTTCTACCAAGACCTAACTGTGTTACTATTATTACCATTATAAGAATTTGTATCCTTTGGTACTAAGATACTTACATATAATTCACCTCATTGGTTATGTGAATGAGTCACAAAATAAAGGCAATAATACAACTAACCTGAATATTACCCTTTGGTATTAGGGTAACTATCATTGTTAACTTTAAGACATCCGTAGACGTACTCTTACCTCTGTTGCTAACAGCTGGGTATAGGAATAGTTAATCCCTTAATCGTATACCTGTAATGGTACCAACCGTTGACATCCGTAGATGTACTTTCACCTTTGTGGCTAACAGAGATTTTAGGAATGGTCAATCCCACAACTGTATCCTTGGGTACTAGGATAATAAATCCAATCTATCTCGTCGGTTATGTGATTGAAATCACAAGGTAAAGATAAGAATGAGGGTTTTGATAACAGAGTCGATACATATAAAATGTAATAGGACTCCTCCTGATATATCTATGTAACAGTGCTCTTATAAGTATGATCATGTAAAAGTAAACATGTATATGTACTTATGTAAATGTGCTCATGTAAGCGTAATCATGTAAAAGTAATCATGTATATGTACTTATGTAAAAGTGCTAGCTGTAATGTGTGTTCTCTCTATCTAGCGAGTATAGTAATGTACTGTAATGTTCTAGAAGGTATTGACTCATGAATGAACTGACTCATTTGTATGATATCTTGTTGTAGTAATTGTTCTAGCATCTTCCTGAACTACCCATATGGTAGCTTTCTAGTAATATAAATGGTACGTATGGACATGGATGTATACCCTTGCTACCCAAGGGCATAAGATGAACTGGAAGGACCTTTTATGACTATATATGTACACATGATATATAACTAATATTTAAATGACTTTCGGATGAATACCCAATATCCCACTAGAGCACATCTCAAGGCGCGAAAAGGAAAGAGGGTGGATAGCCTTCCTAAGTCTTTTAATCATTTCTTATACAACTATACATACAGAGGCATGCAATGTATAATATAAAAGCATAAATAAGTTTTGTAAGACATTTGAAATATAAGTATTATTTTAAGAAAAGATCGACTTGGTGTCAATCTATAAAACAATTTGAAGGCATAAGTTTAATAAAACAGTTTAAGTATAAGGAAACATTTGTTTGAAACATAGTTGTAAATAAGTTTGAAAGGTAATGTACGGAGTAAGTTGTACAGTGTAAAAAGGAGTTTAAAACATTTAAACTGTTTTTTAAAAAGTCATTTGAAGGAAATTGTTTGGTAAAACGGCTAATGAGTAGCCAAATCATTTGAATGTTGTATATTAATCACATGTGATTGATGTAATAAGTAATATAATCCTACTTACTAATCACATGTGATTGACATAATAAGTAGCATGATTATACTTGTATCCCCCCCCCCCCCATAAAACATTTAAAATGAGTTTAAAACATTAGTTAAGGGGTATGAACTCACCTGCAGTAAGTGACTGGAATTGAACGGACTGTTATCGTACGGAAGGATCGGACAAGTGCTTGGTGTCAAGTGGAGACTTAGACACACACAATGATCCTAATTACATATGAAAACACATTTATATAGATAATTAGTGATTATAACACTAATTATACAAGTAATAACATTTAAGCGCGGGGATAACACTTTTGGTCAAGTGTTAGGAGGCTAAAGGGTCGCAACAAAGGAGTGCAATGCCCTTAATGTGAGTTTAAGGTCTAATGACCATATAATCACACATATACACACTCAATTAGACATAAATGACTAATTGAAAATGTTTAAGACATCCTAGACATAATAAACACTTTATATAAGTGTTTCAAGCCTTAAGGATTGCATCTAAGCTATTGTGGGACAAGGTATTTGTGTTTAGGGTTTCCAAAGGACCCTATGTGAGAGTTTACTCTCTATAAACCATCACACATGGAGTTTACGGTTGTAAACTATTGAGTTTACGGCCGTAAACTCCCAAACATGTGTGTTTGGTGTGTTTTGAAGTCCCAAAGGCTTTCTAGAATTGTTCTAACCTAGTGGTTAAGTCCTTGGAAGGGTTTAGGGTCTAGAAGTACTCCAATTAGGAGTTTACGGCCTCAAGGCCATTCCCCTTAGAGTTTACGGCCGTAAACTCTAAGTAATGTGGGTTTTTGTTGCTTTCAAGTCTCTTGCACTTGTAGGATATGTTCTAGACTTTTATTCCTAGCGTATGAAGGCATTAGGCACACCTTAGTTCCCTTTTTAGGAGTTTACGGCCCAAGAACCATGTCTTGGCCGTAAACTCACTTGGTTAAGTGATTTTGATGTGGTTTGGTTCTTCATTTTTGTGGGAAACAATTCCATGAAGAGGTCTAGGGCTTTAGGTGTCTTAAAGACACCCTTTTGTCCATTTCAATGGAGTTTATGGCCTAAGCTTTTCTTGGGCCGTAAACTCACTTTTTTTTGTGTCATTTGATGTGTTTAAAACCTTATGCTACTTGGGAAAATAGCCTAGACACAAGCCTTAAGTCCTAGTGTCCTCAAAACACTCTTTGGTGCTAGAATATGGAGTTTACGGCCTAAGAGAGTTCTAGGCCGTAAACTCCCAATCTTGGGTGGATTTTGGCTTGCTTTCTTGTCCCTAACATGAATACATAAACATCTAAGGCCTTATCATAACACAAGTGTTGGTTTTGGCTTCGTTTCGGGGGCTTACTGCTCAAGAACACCTCGAGGTGTAAACTCCTAGATTTCATGTTTTAGCCTTCTAAAACATGTTATAGACACGTATAAAGCTTTCTAACAATACTATAAAGAGTTACTCACGTTTTGGTATAAAAACCCGAAGATCCATCAGAGAGAAAATGACTTTTCTCTAGTCGGAAATGTGAATAATGAATGATTTTGGTTTGGAAATCTATTTATAGTCCTGAGATATTTTGGCAGAAAATATTTTTATTCCTGAAATGATCCCTAATAAATTAGAGTGTTGGAATAACAGTGTTGCACCAAACCCTAGGGCACCCACTCTCCTGATACTCCTTTTTGGTGTAAAACCCTGAAACTGCTAAACTTATATTCTAAATCTGAATTTTCACTGTAACTGATCTTCATCTATTGGCTTGATATGGTTTATTCAGAATGGAAATTTCGGGTTGTCACAATCTTGTCAATGTATATAAGTGTCTTTAATGTATTGTTACTCATTCTAGTATCGTTGTATATGTTCTCATAGTATAGTTGTATATGTTCTCTTTCTAGTATAGTTGTATATGTTCTCACAGTATAGTTGTATATGTTATCCTTCTAGTATAGTTGTATACGTCCTCATTGTATAGTTGTATATGTTCTCTTTCTAGTATGGTTGTATATGTTCTCATAGTATAATTGTATATGTTCTATTTCTAGTATAGTTGTATATGTTCTCATAGTAATAAGTATTGACTCATGAATGAACTGACTCATTGATATAACAATAGTATGTGTATGATCCTGTGTTACCCCAATGGTAACTTACAAATGATGT
Organism: Lactuca saligna; assembly: GCF_052625555.1. NCBI lineage: Eukaryota > Viridiplantae > Streptophyta > Magnoliopsida > Asterales > Asteraceae > Lactuca > Lactuca saligna. Next base: position 216,271,046 of record NC_136420.1, read on the forward strand.
AACTAGTAGGTATTAACATGGAATAACTTTTATGACCATAAATGTACACATGATATATAATTAATATTGAAACGACCTTCGGACGGCTACCCGATATCCCACCAGACCACACCCAAATCGAGGAAAAGGAAATAGGGTGTGCGGCCTTCCTAAGACTTTTAAACATTGATCATAAAACTATACATATACGGGCATGCAATTTATAATAAGCATAACAAAGTTTATGTAAAAGTGTTTGATAAGTAAAATAGTTTGTAAAACAGTTAGAAGTAAAACAGCTTTGATAAACAGTTTGAATAGTAGTAAAATCATTGGTTTTGTAGTTATTAATCACGTGTGATTGATGTAATAACTATAAGTATTCAACTTGTATTCCCCCCCCCCCCCCCCCCCCCGCCCCATAAAAGCATTTTAAACATTTAAAAGTATTTCAAAGGTTAATTAAAGGGGTATGAACTCACTTGTGGTGAGTGGATTGGATTGAAGTGTCGATTACGTAGCTAGGTGACAAATGGAGACTTGTACACACACACGAGCCTAGTTATCATATAATGAATATATATATATATATATATATATATATATATATATATATATATATATATATATATATATGACTAATTAGCCTCGTTATAACTAATAAAATGAGTTGGGACACTTTAGAACATGAAAACACTTTGTTTCAAGTGTTAAAGATTACAAGCATTGCATCCAAGTTCTAGTAGGGCAAAACTAGCGTGTTTGGGGTCCAAGGGTGAACTCCTTGAGATTTTACGGTCTAAATGACCTTTACCCTAGAGGTTTACGGTCTAAATGACATTTACCCTAGGATTTTACAGCAGTAAACTCAAGGGCTTGTGGTCTAAACTCCATTTCTTGCAACCATGAGTTGTTTGGAGGTTTAACAAGTCCTTTGAAGCAATCTTGCTAAGTGGTTTGGCCTTTGGAATGGACTAGGGCCACAAAACACCCTCCTTGAGGTGTTTATGGCCTAAAGATATTTTCCTTTGGGTTTACAACCTTAAACCCTTATGGGAAAGGATATTGCCTTTATTTCAAGTCCTTATCACAACTATGTAAATGTCTAAGTTAGTTTTTAGAGCTAAGAAAGGAAAATGGCTCATTTAAACACCTTATTGGGTGTTTACAGTTTTGGGTATATCCTTAGACCGTAAACACCTATAAATGGTGATGCTTGGTGTTTTTCAAAGCATAAACATATGAATGGAAGGATTAAATATGTTAAGGTAAGTCTTAAACTCCAAACTAGGGCTAAACATGGGACTTAAGTCCATTTTGGGGGACTTTATGGTGTTTACGGCCCAAGTATCATCTTGTACCGTGAACACCTCAAACATGGTGTTCTTGGCCGATTTTCTTGGTGATTAATTGAGATACTAGCCTACAAGCACTCAAGGGTGGAAGTACTTAGTATAATGATGCTTGATTTGAGCTAAAAGGCCAAGAACACTTAATGTGTGTTCTTGGTGTTTTGGAAAATCTAAACAAAAACCAGAAATGAATGGATGAATAGATGTACAAACACTAGATTAAGTTTTTTAATAACTTGAAATGGTTAGAACACTTACAAGATCGAAGATTTGGAATTAAATGTTGGATGATAGTTGAGAGAGTTTTTGGAGTTTACTCTTTTGACTATTTGGGGAGTAAACACAATGACTAGTTTCTTGGGGAGTAAACTCATACATAGGCATGAGTTTATGGTTTTCGGGTGATTCCTAAACCCAAAACATAAAAGTTTGGTCGGGTGTTTCTAATACGGGAACTGTTTGCGGTTTTCAAAAATCAAAACCCGAGACGACACTTTCTTTCACCCATTCATTTAAAAATAATATTAAAATAATCAAATGAACTTTATATTTCTTAAAAATAAGAAATAATGATATTAATTTATGATACGAAGTGGTTGACTTTTACGGTTTGACCAAATGAAAATTTTGGGTGGTCACATCATCCCCCTGTTAAGGGAATTTCGTCCTAAAATTAAAATCTAAACAAATAAAGTAGTTACAAATAACTAACCAAAAAGATTAGGGTATTTCAGTTTCATTTGATCCTCACGCTCCCAAGTGAATTCCGGTCCTCGCTTGGCATTCCAGCGAACCTTCACAATCGAGATACGACTTTGCTTTGTCTGCTTGACTTCTCGGTCCATGAATTCTACTGGTTCTTCCATGAAATTGAAGCTATCGTTGATCTCGATCTCGTCAAGTGGGTTTACAAGAGTCTCGTCGGACAGACACTTTTTCAAGTTAGATACGTGGAATGTAGAATGTACGTTACAAAGTTCGTCGGGTAGATTGAGTTTGTATGCTACAAGGCCGATTCTTGCGAGAATCTCAAAGGGCCCTATGTATCTTGGATTAAGCTTTCCACGCTTACCGAAGCGTATCAAGACCTTCCAAGGTGAGACTTTGAGAAGGACTTGGTCTCCCACCTGGAATTCCAAAGGTTTCCTTCTCTTATCAGCGTAGCTCTTCTATCGGTCTCTAAAGGCTTTCAATCGTTCACGGATCTGAACGATATTCTCTGTCGTTTCCCGAATGATTTCTGGGCCAGTGAGAGGACTGTCAGAAGTTTGCCCCCTAGCTAATTGGGTATCCCCCCTTACTTCAGCCCAGCACAGAGGCGATCTGCACTTTCGATCGGATAGGGCTTCGTATGGAGCAGCTTTGATGCTCGTGTGATAACTGTTATTGTAGGAAAACTCGACAAGGGGTAAATGAGTATCCCATGCCTTTCCAAAGTCAATCACACAGACTCTCAACATATCTTCCAGTGTTTGAATGGTTCCCTCACTTTGCCCATCGGTTTGTGGATTGTAGGCCGTACTCATGTCCAGCCTAGTTCCTAGCGAACTTTGTAATGACTGCTAAAAGCTTGAAGTGAATCTACTATCTCTGTCTGAGATAATAGATAAAGGAACACCGTGCAGTCTTACAATCTCCCTAATGTACGTTCTTGTAAGTTTCTCCATCTTGTCAGTTTCTTTGATAGGAAGTAAGTGTGCAGACTTGGTCAATCAATCGACGATGACCCATATGGTATCAAGTCCACTCGTTGTCTTGGGCAACTTGGTTATGAAATCCATAGTGATCTGCTCCCACTTCCATTCTGGAAATTCTGGTTGTTGTAGTAAACCAGAGGGCTTCTGGTACTCGACCTTAACCTTTGCGCAAGTAAGGCATTTACTTACGAAGTTAGAAATCTCTGCTTTCATATTAGGCCACCAGTATAGCTTTTTAAGATCCAGATACATCTTATCTGAACCTGGGTGGACGGAATACCGAGTGTTGTGCGCCTCGGTCATGACCAAGTCTCAGAAACCACCGTGTTTCAGTATCCAGATCCGGTCGATGAAATACTAAGCTCCGCCACCCTTTACTTCTAAGTTCTTATCCATTCCTCTCAAGGATTCACTTGCCACGTTTTCAGGCTTTAATGCGTCGAGTTGAGCAGCCTTAATTTGTGGGGAGAAGTGTGAATGGATAGTCATAGTCAAAGATTTGAATCTTCGACTAGAATATTCTTTCCGACTTAGGGCGTCAGCTACTACATTGGCTTTACCAGGATGATAACGAATTTCGCATTCGTAGTCACTGAGTAGCTCAACCCACCGTCGTTGTCTCATGTTGAGCTCCTTCTGATCGAATATGTGTTGTAAACTCTTGTGGTCAATAAAGATAGTGCTTTTCGTTCCGTACAAGTAATGTCTCCAGATCTTCAGAGCAAACACTACTACTCCTAGTTCAAGATTGTGGGTCGTGTAGTTGGCTTCATGTGTCTTCAGCTGTCTCGAGGGATAGGCGATGACTTTACCTCGCTGCATCAGAACACACCCAAGCACTTGATTTGATGCATCGCAATAGACTATGAAGTCTTCTATCCCTTCGGGGAGGGATAGTACTGGCGCGGTGCACAAGGCTCGTTTGAGCGTTTGGAACACTCTCTCTTGTTTCTCTTCCCAGTCAAAGGCCACGCCTTTCTGGGTCAGTGTTGTAAGAGGTATTGCAATTCGGGAGAAGTTCTATATGAACCTACGGTAGTAGCCAGCAAGACCTAGAAATTGATGAATTTCTGTAGGTGTCTTTGGTGCTAACCAGCTCTCAATGGCCTTAATTTTGGATGGGTCCATGTGGATTCCTTCTTTGCTTACCACATGTCCTAAGAATTCGACTCTTCGGATCCAAAATTCGCATTTAGAGAATTTCGCATAGAGCTTTTCCGTTCGTAAAGTTCCTAGCACCTGTCGCAGGTGATCTCCATGTTATTCCTTACTTCGGGAGTAGATCAGGATGTCATCTATGAAGACAATGACGAACTGATCCATGTAAGGTCGGCATACTCTATTCATTAGATCCATGAAAACTACGGGCGCATTGGTCAATCCAAACGGCATCACCACGAACTCGTAGTGTCCGTAACAAGTGCGGAAGGCTGTCTTTGGCACATCCTCCTCTAGAACTTGTAACTGGTAATATCTAGATCTTAGATCAGTTTTGGAAAAGCAGTTCGCCCCTTGCAATTGGTCAAATCGATTGTCTATGCGAGGCAGAGGGTAACGATTCTTGACCGTCAGTTTCTTGAGTTCTCTGTAGTCGATACACATACGGAATGAACCGTCTTTCTTCTTAACAAACAAGATCGGTGCTCCCCAAGGTGAGAAGCTTGGTCTTATGAAGCCCTTGCTGAGCAGTTCGTTAAGTTGACCAGATAGTTCCTGCAACTCTGCTAGTGCTAATCGGTAGGGCGACTTGGCTACTAGAGTAGCTCCTGGGACTAAGTCGATTCTGAACTTGACTTGTCGTTGCGGAGGTAATCTAGGTAGCTCTTCTGGGAAAATGTCGGGGAAGTCGCTCACTACTGGAATGTTCTTTAGTCCTTTCATTTCGAGGTTCGTGTTGACGACGTGAGCAAGAAACGCATGGTATTCTTTACGTAGATATTATGTGCTTCAATACTTGATATAATACGGAGACTCATACCGGGTTTGTCGCCGTAGACGATGACAGTTTCATTAGACGGGAGGTTTAGACGGACTACTTTCTCATAGCACATGATGTCGGCGTGATGAAGACTCAACCAATCCATGCCGATGATAACGTCGAAGCTTTTAATCGAGACCGACATAAGGTCGATTGGGAATGAATGGTTATCCAGCGTTAGGGTACATCCTAAGTATATGCTATTTGTACTTTCTGTTTTTCCATTAGCCATTTCTACCGTGAATAGTTCCTTAAGTGCGTGTGGATGTTGTTTAAGCATGCGAGCAAATTTATGGTTCACGAAGCTTCACTCCGCTCCACTATCGAACAGAATGCATGCATAGAAGTTATCGAGGAGGAACGTACCAGTTACCACCATCAGGTCAGCAACTGCTTCCCCATGGCCTATTGCCAGTACCCTCCCTGCTCCGCCAGCATTCTTCGCTTTGGGGCAGTCCCTCTTGTAGTGGGCTGCTTCACCACATCCATAGCAGGTCGGGCTCGCGCCCGAGCTGGGGACTTGGGTGATCGGCCTTGTCAGGGATTTACAAAAACGGACGGTGTGTCCTTTCCTGTTGCAGTTAGAGCACTGCATTTCACGGAAGGGGCCGTTGTGGTGGAAGTTGCATTTATTGCACTTAGGCAAACTTCCAGCATACTGCCTCACCGAAGCAGTAGCAACAACAGGGGTTATTGCGGCATGTACAGCCACAACTTGCTGCTTTTTGGCCGCTTGCTATCTTTTTTTCTCTTCCCAGAACTTCCGCTTAGTGTCAGCGGGTTTGGAGGGTTCCGGGATGGCTAGGGTTGATGTTGCTGCAGGGGTTTTGACTCCATGGTCAAGGAGTCGTTGTACCAGTCGCTTGGCACTGTCGAAGGTAGCGGGGTTTGATGATAGGACATTCCCAGATACGAAGGCACTAGCCCCCATATGTACCTTTCGATCTTTTTCCCTTCAGTGGGAATCATATTGGGGCAGAGGGCCACCGGTTCGCTGAATCTAGCGGTATATGCGACAATGTTGGTGCCCTTCATGGTTAGGTTCCAAAGCTCTTGCTCTAATTTTTGGATTTCACCCCTTGGGTAGTATTCCTCAATCATGAGGTCTTTCATGGTTTCCCATCCCATGTCGTTCGCCACCACGAGAGTTAGAACTTTAATGTGGCCGTTCCACCACGTCAGAGTTTTTCCTTCAATGGTGCATGCGGCATATTTGACATTGCTCGCCGCACGGCATGAACAGATTTCAAAGACTGATTCAGTCTTCTCGAACCATTGTGAGAGGGCAATGACTCCGCCAGTGCCATGGAAGGACATCAGCTTACAGTTGGTGAAATCCTTATAGGAGCACTCTCTCGAGCGCACAGGAGTTTCAAACGGAAGAGAGGTAACAGGGGTTCCACCTATGCTGGCATCACTAGAGTGATATTGTAACAACCCGAAATTTCCGTATCATCTCTTGTAACTCTTTCGTAGTACAATTCACGCAACCAATCGTCGTTTCGAAATTTGATTTCCGATCTTCCGTTTAATTAAGTCATTAACTGGTACGTATTTAAAATGACTTAATGGGTGTCTTAATACATTTAGAAATCATTTTAACACCCAACTTTAGTGATCAGAATGTTTCTAGAAATTACCGTATCGGTTTACGGCAACTCAATCGGGTACGACCAAAAGCCTCGTCTAACGCCGGTATTGGGTAGAATTCCACCGTGTCCAAAACTTAGACACTATATAAAGTGTTTTAAGACTCCATTTGAAGCCTTTGGCCATTTTCTCATAAAACTCTCCCAACCTCTCTCCTCATCCATAATCAAAGGTCCAAAACCGAGATTTAAGGCTTCCAATCAAAGAGGTAACACCCCTAACTTGTTTTCCAACCTCTTTAGCCTTCAAATTGATGTTTAAAATTTGTTTTGGGACCAAGAACATGAGTTTATGGACAAGGATCAAGCTTGGGCCGTAAACTCCTCAAAATGGGGGTTTTGAGCCAAAATTTCCCTTCTAAATCATAGTTGGGACTTAGATATGACCTTAAGACTTTCTAATCGGGACTTTAAACATCTAAAACATGAATTATATGAGACAAAAGAGAGTTTACGGCCAAGGCTCCTTCTTGGGTAGTAAACTCCTCTAAAATGGGGATTTAGTGCCTTTAAAGATGTCCAAATGCCTTGAAACTCAACCAATGGCCTTGTGGTAAATCCTAGATTCATCTTAAAATAGTTTAAGGGTTTGTAACACATAAAAAATGCCACATATAGGAGTTTACGGCCTAGGAGCATACCCTTGGCCGTAAACTCATAAATCTTTGTTAAATGATGCCTCAAACCACCCCAAAGGCTTGGATAAATTCCTAGAATCACATGTGATTGTTCTTAGCATCAAAAACTAATCTTTTCTTAACCAAATTAGAGTTTACAGCCAGAGGGTATGTATCTGGGCCGTAAACTCATACAAAGGTGTTAATGGAAGCCACAAGTTGATACCAAGCCTTAGAAAATTAGTTAGAATCACATGTGATTGCCCCTTGTAGCTTAAAACCATTTTTCTTTGCCATGGGTGAGTTTACGGCCGTAAACTACAAGGTTGTGGCCGTAAACTCACTTCTAAGTGGTATAATTACATGTAATCCATTCCAAGGCATTTTAAAAACCCATTCCAACAATCCCCATGTCCAAACAAGCCATGAAACACTCAAAAACACACCAACATGAGTTTACGACCGTAAACTCATGTATGGGTGTGTTATGTGGCTGTAAACTCCCTAAATGTTTACTCTTGGGGAGTAAACTCAAGTCCCAAGTCCCTAATGCCATTACACGTCCGAGGATGTCACCCGGGTCACTCCAAACGCTCGTTTTGAGGTGTTTAACCTCGTTGGAGTGTAATGTTCCATATGATGAGTGAATGTATCCCTAATTGAATATATATGGACATTATTTCATTATACATAGGGACATCGCGAGTAATCAAACCCCGAACCAATGTCTAGTCTCCAAAACCGATGCATTTCCGAGTCCGGTGAGTTCATACCCCTACCCTTTTTCACTGTTTTCACTGTTTTCAAGGGGGGAACACAAGCAAAGTACAAGGGAATTCTTTTACTCAAAACATGTTTTCAAATGTGTGTTTCATATTCCATATGCTTTTAATACTGATTACTACAACTGATAACCATTTGAACATGCAGATCACGTAACATATATTTGTGAAATGGGTCTTTAAACTATTATGTTTTACATATATTTCACAAATGGCTTTCCACAATTTATCAGTTAAAAGCATGACATTAGACATTTGAATATAATACCTATATATTGTTTTGTCCTCGGTAACACTCCACACATATACGCGAGTGGAGGACTATCATATTATTAATAGTAAATTTGTTAATCCTGTATGATTGGAGACACGTCCTCGGCGAACACTCCACAGAGATACGCGAGTGGAGGACTACACCCGTAACCAGAATCTCCGGTATTTAGAGAGCGTGACTTGAGTGTATAGATCTATACGGGGCTGACTACCCCATGCCTGGCTGCTAGCTACAGCCGAACCGAAATGGTTCAAGGGTGACGAAAGTCATAAGTATGTGGACTACTTATTGCCACATGTGGACTACTTATTGCCACAGGTTTAGTCCATCATATGGTTATGGAACTCGCAATTAGGATAACAGAGATTTACTTATAGTAATAATGAACCACTTTATACATCTTTTACATATTTTACATCTTTCACGTACGGTAACCAACATTCAGGAAAGTATGGGACTTTCCTGGGGAAAACATGGAACCTAACCACTTTTATATCTTTTACATCTTTTACATCGTTCACATTGGAAACCAACATGCAGGAAAGCATGGAGCTTTCCTGGGTAACACCTACATAACTAAGAAGGGTAACAAACCGGGTAACATTACATCTTTTACATTTGTTAATATACAATAAGGAAAGTATGGGAATTTCCTGGGAATACATGATACGTAAACAGAACAGTTTAACATGTCGGATAACTAAACTATACATTTTCACATGAGTTGACATGTTTTCAGTGTACAAACTTATTGTACTTTACATGTGTGAAACAACAACCAACTTTTAAGAAAATATGGGATTTTCTTGGTGTGCGTAACATTTCAGAAACAGAAAGGATACTTGAACATTTTCGAAAACAAAAACCACTTATGAACTCACCAACTTTATGCTGATTTTTAAACCGCTTGTGTTCTCAGGTCAGCGTTAGAACAGGTACCCGAAGATCCCTTTTTGGTCAGAAGACGGAGTACATGAAGACTCGTTTCATTTTGTTCATATATATACTATGTATCACAACTGTACAAACTTTACTTTTGAAACAACGGTAAAACTTTTCTTATGTAATGTAATGGTTGTTTTACATTACTTACTATGTGCATTGGATTTGATACTCAACGTGGAGTCAACCCCAGAAATGTTTCCACCTTCGGTTTTCGAGGTGTGACAGATTGGTATCAGAGCCCTTGTTTATAGTGAATGAAGTATACCAAACCTTACATGGTATAAAACTATAAACACTAAAAGGGCCTAAGTGCTCTGAATCAAAAGTATCTTCAAACTACAAGTATTTTCAAAAGTATACAAGTATACCGAACCGTCGTCATCCGTAACCACAAGTAGAACAGAACATAAGTAATTGGGTGTTGTCTACTATGGTTAAACCTGGGCAGTTATATAGTCGTGTCTAGGGTCAATATAGCCTGGCGAACTATATTTATTCGAGACACGACCAACACGTGCTTGGGAGTGACTGTGGTACGCGGCATGCCTAAAACTTACCCTAATATCCCAAACATCGAACCATTGTCATAATCAATTCATGAAATACTATGGGAGTATTTCTCGATCCCAATCCTCTGTAGAAATCCTTATTCGAGTGGCTATCTTTGATTATTCATAGCGATAAATTATCTGTTTCGATAAGTCTTTCCTGCTTTATCACCTATTTGGATCATATAACTACCATATCTATCGATTCAATGTAGAGGACATACCATCCTCTCTTTCTTGATCTTATTAGATCAAGATGCCTCCCCGAAAGAGACCCAGCTCAAAGAACAACAACAATCCTTCTTCGCCGCCACCTCCTCCCCAATTTGACCTAGCATCACTCCAGACGGTCCTGACTGCTGCAATGGTGGCAGCCATGTCACAAATGAACCCAGGTGGTTCAGGAAGTGGTCCCCAATCCCAGAACCCCGAAGTTAGCCAGGGACACCAAAGAGGGGGTTCCTATAAGGATTTCATGAACGCGAAACCAACATCCTTCAATGGCGCTGGAGGAGTCATTTCCTTATCCCGATGGTTCGAGAAAATCGAATCCATTTTCAAAATCTGTGCTTGCGCGGAATCTGATAAGGTCAAGTTCACGGCCTGTACCTTCGTTGATAAAGCCTTGACCTGGTGGAATGGCCGAGTCAAATCTCTGACCTTACCCGTAGCCAATGCCATGGGCTGGGAAGCCATGAAAGAACTCCTCATTGCCGAGTATTGCCCCCGTGGTGAAATGCAAAAACTAGAGCACGAGCTCTGGAACCTGAAGATGAAAGGTTCTGACATTGCTGCATACACTTCTCGATTCGATGATCTCGCACTTCTCTGCCCAGGATTAGTCACTCCTGAGAACAAGAAGATCGAAAGGTTCATTTGGGGATTATCCCAACCAACAAAGAGTCATGTTTTGGCTGCTCGTCCGGATACCTATGATAGTGCCAAGACTTTAGCTCAAACCCTGATTGATCACAGCGATGACGTTAAGGAAATCACTACCACTTCTGAGCCGACCCAAAGGAGCGGCGAAAAGAGAAAATTCTGGAAGAAGAAGAAGGGTCAATCTTCTCAAGGATCTTCCAAGAAACAACAGACGGTAGCAGTTCATGCTGCTACTACCCCTATTGCTGCTGCTTCTATTGTGGGATCCACAGCTCCAACTCCTACAAGTAAATATGCTGGTAATCTTCCTCTGTGTGACAAGTACAAATACCATCACCATCCGGGTCCCTGCCGAGAACTATCCTGTACCAACTATGGTAAGAAAGGGCACACAGTTCGATTCTGCAAAACTCCTACCCAATCAGCCAACCAATCATCTGGAGCAGGTGTTAGTCAAGCCTGCTACAACTGTGGAGAAGTTGGGCACTTTAAAAGGAACTGTCCTAAGAAATCAACTGTTGACAACACCGGAAGGGTTCTAACCATGGGACGGGAGGAAGCAGTCGCTGATCCCACTGTTGTTTCGGGTATGTTCCTTCTTGACAACTCATCTGCTAGTATTCTTTTCGATTCGGGTGTTGAAAGGAGTTTTGTTAGTCATGCATTCAAACATAATCTAAAACGTAATCCCCAACCACTAACTGAAACGTTTACCATCGAGATGGCTAATGGTGAGAAAGAAAGCGCTAACGATGTATTCATAGGTTGTACGCTTGCCCTAAATGATCACTAATTTCCTATAGATCTCATGCCAGTTTCCATTAAGAGCTTTGATGTTATCATTGGCATGGATTGGTTGAGTCCCAGTCATGCTGATATCCTTTGTTACGAAAAAGCCATCCGTCTCAATCTTCCTTCGGATCAAACTCTCGTAATCTATGGTGATAAACCCAGTTCTAATCTTCATATCATTTCTTGCATCAAAGCTCGAAAGCTCCTACGAAAGGAGTGCATTGCATTCTTAGCCCATGTGATTAACGAGAAACAAGAAGTTAGAGACCTCGCGAGCATCCCCGAAGTCTGTAACTTTCCAGATGTGTTTCCCGAAGATCTTCCAGGAATTCCTCCTGAACGTCAGGTCGAGTTTCATATTGACCTAATTCCTGGAGCTACTCCCGTAGCGAATTTTCCATATCATTTAGCTCCAGCAGAAATGCAGGAGTTATCCGGTCAACTCAATGAGTTGCTCAGTAAAGGATTCATTAGACCGAGTTCCTCACCCTAGGGAGCTCCGGTTCTGTTTGTCAAGAAGAAAGATGGATCCTTTCGAATGTGTATCGACTACCGTGAGCTGAACAAGTTGACCGTTAAGAACCGTTATCCTCTTCCACGAATAGATGACCTCTTCGATCAACTCCAGGGATCCAACTATTTCTCAAAGATAGACCTACGATCAGGGTACCATCAGTTACGAGTTCAGGAGAATGATGTTTCCAAAACAGCTTTTAGGACTCGGTATGGACACTACTAGTTCGTAGTGATGCCCTTCGGTCTAACCAATTCACCGGCTGTGTTCATGGATCTGATGAAGTGGGTGTGCCGTCCCTTCTTAGACAAGTTCATCATTGTGTTCATTGACGACATCCTCGTCTACTCCCGAAGCGAAGAAGACCACAAGCAACACTTGAGGTTAGTGTTGGAGACCCTTAGATCTGAAAAGCTATATGCGAAATTTTCCATGTGTGAATTCTGGATACGGAAGGTATCTTTCCTCGGTCACGTGGTAAGCGAGGAGGGTATTCACGTAGATCCTTCTAAGATTAAAGCGATAGAGAATTGGTCGGCACCGAAGACACCCACAGAAATTCGTCAATTCTTGGGTCTCACCGGCTACTATTGGAGATTCATTCAGAATTTTTCCAAAATCGCCAAACCTTTAACCACTCTAACACAGAAAGGTATACCCTTTTGTTGGAGTGATAAACAAGAAACTGCATTCCAAACGTTGAAGAGAGCCTTATGCAGCACGCATGTTCTATCTCTGCCCGAAGGGACAGAGGACTTCGTTGTCTACTGCGATGCATCCAATCAAGGTTTAGGTTGCGTGCTTATGCAAATAGGAAAGGCGATTGCTTATGCTTCAAGACAGCTGAAAGCACACGAGGTCAACTAAACCACACATGACTTGGAACTTGGAGCCGTAGTCTTTGCATTGAAGATTTGGAGACATTATCTCTACGGAATCAAGTGCATGATCTTCACTGATCACAAGAGCCTGCAGCACATCTATGATCAGAAAGACTTAAACATGAGGCAACGGTGATGGGTAGAACTACTCAGTGATTATGAGTGTGAAATCCGTTACCACCCCGGCAAGGCCAATGTGGTAGCAGATGCCCTTAGCCGAAAGGATAGTGCAGGCCACAAAGTGACGAACCAGACGATGACCATCCATTCCAACCTACCCATGAAAATCCGAGAAGCCCAGTTAACATCCCTCAAACCCGAGAACATGTCGAACGAAGCCTTGAGAGGAATGGAAAAGAAACTTGAGATCAGAGGTGACGGAGCCTACTGTTTCATGGATCGAATCTGGATTCCCAAGTCCGGAGGATTCATGGAAATAGTCATGGAGGAAGCGCACAGAACCAAATACTCTGTTCACCCAGGTTCGGACAAGATGTACCTGGATCTCAAGAAGCAATACTGGTGGCCAAACATGAAAGCTGAGATACCTACATTCCTGGGCAAGTGTCTAACTTGCACCAAAATCAAAGTTGAACATCAGAAACCCTCGGGTCTGCTCCAACAGCCCGAGATCCCCGAATGGAAATGGGAGATGATTACCATGGACTTCATCACCAAACTGCCCAAGTGTTCTAGTGGGTACGATACCATTTGGGTAATTGTCGATCGTTTGAAAAAATCCGCTCACTTCATTCCGATCAAAGAATCATACAACATGGAAAGACTCGTGCGAACCTACATCTAGGAGGTAGTACGTCTACACGGTGTACCTGTATCTATTATCTCTGATCGAGATAGCAGGTTTACTTCCAGATTCTGGCAGTCCCTCCAGAAAGCCCTTGGAACCAAAGTAGATATGAGCACAGTGTATCATCCTCAGACCGATGGACAGAGTGAGAGAACAATCCAAACCCTGGAGGACATGCTTAGGACATGTGTCATTGACTTTGGAAAGTCGTAGGACACACATCTATCCTTGATCGAATTCTCATACAACAACAGTTACCACACCAACATTAGGGCTGCTCCATTTGAAGCCATATACGGTCGGTAGTGTAGATCCCCTCTATGCTGGGCCGAGGTAGGGGATACACAGTTAGCCAGGAGTCGAGTCCCCGACAGTGCTGTCACTGGTCCTGAAATCATCCACGAAACCACCGAAAAGATCATTGAAATCTGTAACCGATTGAAAGCTTCACGAGATCGCCAAAAGAGTTACGTTGATAATCGTCGGAAACCACTAGAATTCCAGGTTGGAGACCGTGTACTGTTGAAGGTCTCACCCGGGAAAGGCACTGTACGCTTTGGTAAGAGTGGGAAAATTAATCCAAGGTACATTGGAGCCTTCGAGATCCTCTCCAGGATCGGTCCAGTTGCCTATAAACTTTGTTTGCCTCCCGAACTCAGTAACATTCATCCTGTCTTCCATGTTTCAAATCTCAAAAAGTGCCTATCCGATGAAACCCTAACGATTCCCATAGAAGAGATCGAGATCAATGAAAACCTCAACTTTGTGGAGGAACCGATCGAAATCATGGATCGAGAAGTCAAACATACAAAGCAAAGTCGCATCCCGTTAGTGAAGGTTCGCTGGAATGCCAAGCGGGGACCGGAATTCACTTGGGAACGGGAAGATGCAATGAAACAGAAGTATCCACCACTCTTTCCAGATCCATGATTTGTATCATGTCTTGTGTTTTAAACATTGAATTTCGGGACGAAATTCCCTTTAACGGGGGGATAATGTAACAACCCGAAATTTTTGTATCATCTCTTGTAACTCTTTCGTAGTACAATTCACGTAACCAATCGTCGATTCCAAATTCGATTTCCGATCTTCCATTTAATTAAGTCATTAACTAGTACGTATTTAAAATGACTTAATGGGTGTCTTAGTACATTTAGAAATCATTTTAACACCCAACTTTAGTGATCGGAATATTTCTAGAAATTACCGTATCGGGTTATGGCAACTTAATCGGGTACGACCAAAAGCCTTGTCTAACGATGGTATCGGGTAGAATTTCACCGTGTCCAAAACTTACACACTATATAAAGTGTTTTAAGACTCCATTTCAAGCCTTTGGCCATTTTCTCATAAAACTCTCCCAACCTCTCTCCTCATCCATAATCAAAGGTCCAAAACCGAGATTTAAGGCTTCCAATCAAAGAGGTAACACCCCTAACTTTTTATCCAACATCTACAACATGAATTATATGAGACAAAAGAGAGTTTATGGACAAGGCTCCTTCTTGGGCCGTAAACTCCTCCAAAAGGGGGATTTAGTGCCTTTAAACATGTCCAAATGCCTTGAAACTCAACCAATGGCCTTGTGGTAAATCCTAGATTCATCTAAAAATAGTTTAAGGGTTTGTAACACATCAAAAATGCCACATATAGGAGTTTACGGCCTAGGAGCATACCCTTGGCCGTAAACTCATAAAACTTTGTTAAATGATGCGTCAAACCACCCCAAAGGCTTGGATAAATTCCTAGAATCACATGTGATTGTTCTTAGCATCAAAAACTAATCTTTTCTTAACCAAATTAGAGTTTACAGCCAGTGGGTATGTATCTGGGCTGTAAACTCATACAAAGGTGCTAATTGAAGCCACAAGTTGATACCAAGCCTTAGAAAATTAGTTAGAATCACATGTGATTATCCCTTGTAACTTAAAAGAATTTTTCTTGGCCATGGGTGAGTTTACGGCTGTAAACTCCAAGGCTGTGGCCATAAACTCCCTTCTAAGTGGTATAATTACATGTAATCCATTCCAAGGCATTTTAAAAATCCATTCCAACAATCCCCATGTCCAAACAAGCCATTAAACACTCAAAAACACAGCAACATGAGTTTACGGCCGTAAAATCATGTATGGGTGTGACATGTGGCTGTAAACTCCCTAAAATGTTTACTCTTGGGGAGTAAACTCAAGTCCCAAGTCCCTAGTGTCATTACACGTCCGAAGATGTCACCCGGGTCACTCCAAACGCTAGTTTTGAGGTGCTTAACCTCGTTGGAGTGTAATGTTCCATATGATTAGTGAATGTATCCCTAATTGAATATACATGGACATTATTTCATTATACATAGGGACATCACGAGTAACCAAACCCCGAACCAACTTCTAGTATCCAAAACCGATGCATTTCCGAGTCCGATGAGTTCATACCCCTACCCTTTTTCACTGTTTTCACTGTTTTCAGGGGGGGAACACAACCAAAGTACAAGGGAATTCTTGTACTCAAAACATGTTTTCAAATGTGTGTTTCATATTCCATATGCTTTTAATACTGATTACTACAACTGATAACCATTAGAACATGCAGATCACGTAACATATATTTGTGAAATGGGTCTTTAAACTGTTATGTTTTACATATATTTCACAAATGGCTTTCCACAATTTATCAGTTAAAAGCATGACATTAGACATTTGAATATAATACTTGTATACTGTTTTTTCCTCGGTAACACTCCACACATATACACGAGTGGAGGACTATCATATTATTACTAGTAAATTTGTTAATCCCGTATGACTGGAGACACGTCCTCGGCGAACACTCCACAGCGATACGCGAGTGGACGACAACACCCGTAACCAGAATCTCTGGTATTTAGAGAGTGTGACTTGAGTGTATAGATCTATACGGGGCTGACTACCCCACACCTGGCTGCTAGCTACAGCCGAACCGAAATGGTTCAAGGGTGACGAAAGTCATAAGTATGTGGACTACTTATTGCCACATGTGGACTACGTATTGCCATAGGTTTATTCCATCGTATGTTTATGGAACTCGCAATTAGGATAACAGAGATTTACTTATAGTAATAATGAACCAATTAATACATCTTTTACATCTTTTACATCTTTCACGTACAGTAACCAACATTCAAGAAAGTATGGGACTTTCCTGGGGAAAACATGGAACCTAACCACGTTTATATCTTTTACATCTTTTACATCGTTCACATTGGAAACCAACATGCAGGAAAGCATGGGGCTTTCCTAGGTAACACCTACATGACTAGGAAGGGTGAAAAACTGGGTAACGTTACATCTTTTACATTTGTTAATATACAGTAAGAAAAGTATGGGACTTTCCTGGGAATACATGATAGGTAAACAGAACAATTTAACATGTCGGATAACTAAACTATACATTTTCACATGAGTTGACATGTTTTCAGTGTACAAACTTACTATACTTTACATGTGTGAAAGAACAACCAACTTTTAAGAAAATATGGGATTTTCTTGGTGTGTGTAACATTTCAGAAACAGAAAGGTTACTTGAACATTTTCGAGAACAAAAACCGCTTATGAACTCACCAGCTTTATGCTGATTTTTAAACCGCTTGTGTTCTCAGGTCAGCGTTAGAACAGGTACCCGAAGATCCTTTTTTGGTCTGAAGACAGAGTACATGAAGACTCGTTTCATTTTGTTCATATATATACTATGTATCACAACTGTACAAACTTTACTTTTAAAACAACAGTAAAACTTTTCTTATGTAATGTAATGGTTGTTTTTGATGAGATTAAACTAACCTTTAATCTATAAAGATTGATTAGATCTTGAACAAGTAAGTAAACAAAAACGATATAAACACAATAATAAGAACAAGACAAGATGGAATCAAACGTGTCGAATGATTAAATAAAATCCTCAGAAGAGCTCGATTAAGAACATCAACTGTAGAGGATTGGAAGGTTACAAGTACGATCAAAGAAACCTGATATCGTCTAGATGTACCGCTATTCTCGGATCTCTAAAAACCTTAACCTAATAGGCATGCAAGCGTAAACTTATATACAAAACATAAAAGGTTCACGGTTGGACAGGCCCAAACCGGAATCCAAAAATCCTTATGCTAAACGAGCACAAAAGACGCAATCTTCAAAAATGATCTCCAGCCCAACAATCTCCCCCTTTGCGTCAATTTGGAGCGAGACCTTCACTAGTTACTGGGGCCAGCAGCTGAAGCAAGTACCTTCTTCTTCACGGTACTCAACAGACATTTGGTGATGGAAAGAATGGTATGTCTAAACTGGATGTACCAGTTAATCATATCTTCAAAATACTTGACATCATCAGCTGAGTTCTCTTTACACCGTTTGACAATGAACAACACATGCTCCAAACAGGTAGTGGTGTAAAGATGCTTGTCAGCTAAAGCGAAGAGACATTTCTGTCCTTCCGCTCTAGTGAACATAACCGAGTTGCGTCTCGGGTCGATCCTGCCCAGTAGCATTTGATTGAGATCACTGGCCGATCCCACAGGAGCAATTTTGGGTTTCTTCTTGAAGACTGTGGCGACCTCCTGATCCATTAGGGCAACCTCCATGATGTAGCAGACTAACATCCTTTTGACATGGTCTAGAATGGGACCATATTCAGCTTCATTAGTCAAAAGGATATTATACAGGACAATCCAATCATGAGGATTTAGATTCGGTAGATCTGCCAGGGAGATAAGATGAGCAGTTCTTGCAGATCCCCGAATCAACTTGAACCGAACATTTATAAAACGTCCCTCAGTATAAGGTTTCAGCACCCGAACGTTTACAATCTTCTGGGCGCTCCAAGTAAGGAATTGTGGACGAGCAGCCGCCAGAAAGAAGTCAATGAGCTCCCTATCAAGCTCAGCATTCGGGTGAGGGACTTCAAAGATGTTAGAGAAGACGTGGAAGATGAACGCCTTTCGAGTCAGCGACATATCGAACTGCGAATCGACAGTGTTGTTGCAGTCGAACGATATAACCGGCTCGAGCCATAAGATGCTGGGAGTTTCAATGGCCTCTTTGATTAAACGTTCCCTGGTCCAGGCAGGGAAGAGAGTCTTCTGGCTCTCAAGGAGATCGTGGGCTTTTTTTTGTTTGCGTTCGGCTTCAGCAGCCTCTCGCGCCACACGACTGGCATCTTCATCAACCTTGCGACTGTTCTTTCGTTTTAATATGTCAGCAATGGTCTCCTTGTCGCCTTCTTCATCTTCGTCCTCAGCTATGTTTTTGCCTTTGTCCTTCACACCGGAGCCTAAAGCATGACCAGTCGGAGATGGTTCGGTCGTGTGAGTAGCTTTGGAAGAAGGAGGTGGTTTTGATCCTGTCTTCTCATCTCCCCCTTGTTTCAGAATGGACACGAAACTTGGGAGCCCTTCTACTTTGTTAAGAAGATCGATGGCTGGAGAGAGCTTTTCAGCAAGGGAACGCCTCACCGAAAAGTTTAAGATGGGATCGTGTGCTTCCAGAATGTTGGATATAACAGCGTGAACATCCGAAACACACGTCTTGACCACCTCCCGTTCAGATCGAAGATCTTCCAGTTGTTGTTGGGATTGAGAGAGTTGAGTTGTCTTGACCTCAAGTGTGGTTGTTTTGGTTGCCAGATCGTCCATTAACGAACGCTCGGTTGCCAGATCCTCTTGTAGCTTGGCGAGGCGAGCATCAATGGAGGCACTAAAGGCCAAGTTGTCGTCGCTTATGGTTTGGCGTAGAGTAGCGAACGAAGGCAACTCCGATGAGACAAAGTTGGCCAATTGTTGGACAATTGGTTCTAAAGATGTCTTTGTGGCATCTGCACTTTCCTGCAGGGACTGCAGCAGGGTAGAGGCATCAGAAAATAGTTTATCGACTTTTTCGGTCGATGCCTCACAGGCTCTGGTAGATGATTCAATTGCAGCAGTTGCTGAGGCCGCTGAATCATGTTGAGACCTGGAGAAGGCATCAACAATCTTCTGAAGGGCAGCTTCAGACAGAGAGGACTGCTGGTTGGAAGAGGAGGCGAGAAGTAGGTCAATCTTCTCGTGGAGCTCTTTGAGATGCTTCTTGGTTACTAGAGAATCATCCTCCTCGTCACTTTGAACTTGAAACGGACTATAGTAGACCGAATCAAAGATGATGTTTTCTCCCACAAGATAAGGGTTTTCGCCCTCAGATGCATTTTCAGGAGATGAAGGGCGTGGAGAGGTTGGGGGTGTTGTGGGTTTGGTTGGATCAGGTTGAGTGGGTGATGGTATAATTTTGGTTGGTGGTTGAGTATGGGTAGTTTCGGTTGTTTGGGTTTTGGGTTGAGGAGGTTCGGTTACATGTGGTGATTCGGTTGTAGTTGTAAAGATTGGTCGAGGGGAAGGAATTGGGGAAATTGGTAGTTCCATCTCTAGGGTAGGGGACCGAGGTGGTGTGTTGCCTCGTTGAGGAGATGCGTCCCCTTGAGAGTCGTCAGAACCCGAACTCTCACCCTCAGAGTCACTCGAAGAAGAGGGTATTACAAGCTTTCGCTTCGGTTGGGTCTTCCTCTTCTTCGGTGGTGGGGATTGTGCAGCTTTCGGTTGTTTCCTCTTTTTAGGAGAAGGCCCCTTTGGAGCTTTGGACGTTTGCTTCCCTTTGTCTGCCTTTTTGCCCCTGCTCACCGGTTTGTCTGCATCGTGAATTGACCTGAGCATTTTCGTGGTCAGATCCCTTGGACCAGATGGCCTTAGCTCCTTGAGCTTCCGAATCAACCAGCTATCAAAAGGCACATCACCATACATTGACTCCGGGATAGAGCCAATAAAGGAGAATTTTGATGCATCTTCTTGGTATGGAAAGTACCAACAGAAGACATCGATGCACCTTCAGCAGTGGGAACTTCAAATCTATCCATGGCCCATTTTGTGATCAGGATCCAGAATCGGGCCAACGAGACCTCAGAGTGTCGGGATGAAGAGGAGAGGCTTTGAATAAGTTGTTGCCATAGGACAAACCCATAATCCAGGTTAATCCCATTGTAAACCCCGTACATGATGGTGAGGAAGAGACGACTTGCGCCATCTGATCCTGAACTTCTCTCCGACAAGCCCTTGAAAAGGACTGTAAATAAACCGTTCCATTGTGGCGGCAAGCATGACTTTTTGAATCTTGCGACAGAGGTGAGAACTTCTGTGTATCCCATGTTGTAAAATATGTTATACAGATGACCAATTTGTATCGACTCCGGATGAACTCTTGAAGGGTCAGTAGCAAACCCTAGCAAGGTGCAGAAACGTGGACAAGAGACGGAGGTTTTGTGTTCTCCAATCTCGAAAAACACCCGGTCGACAGCCTTGTCGTAATATGCAGTCGCGTAGACCTGCGATAGGGCCACCATTGGCACCGATTCGATTCTGGTAAGAGCCAGAACAAGTTGGGAATACTTCAAGCACTCTATGACCGGCGACATATAGGAGTCGTACGCCAGTGGGTTAAGATCAATGACCAGACATTGTTGTGGGCGAATGGGAAGGATCTGTGAGGTAGCATGAACTGAAGAGGAATCAGCCATTGATGCAGGTGTGACGAAGATGATGAACATGAAACTGTTTGAGAGTATTTGCGTTCTGGAAATTTTGAAGGTTGTAAAGAGGTAAAAGGTGGTGTAGTGGGCTATTTATAGTGGGTGATAGGAGAGAGAAAAATCATTTCAAATCTCTTATGGATGACAGTTGGGGCGTGCGATGATCACGTAGGAGAGAGAGTGTCAGGTTCCTAGGATCACGCCGCCCAACAAGCGCCGTTTCATAGGGACAAGCCGTTACTATTCCCACACGCGCATTTAATGTCACAGGACAAAAGAGAGCTTAAGGTTTAAAAGAGGATTCCCGTTAAATTACGATCAACCATTTATTAAGAAATGTTGAAAGGCTTCTTTTAATTAGGCTAAATAAGAGTGGCTTGAAAAGAAATAAAATCTCAGAGAGAAAAATAAGAACACGATCCCAAGGGAAGAAATGTTTTGGGTTTAAACAATTTCATAGGAATCACATAAAATTGGAGATTTTAATAGGGTACTTTCGTCAATTCTGTAGTGAAAACTTGAGCAATTTAATTGTTCACCGTCAATTCATTAGGTGTTGAATTTTGGGTTTCACTTAGTTCGTAGTGACACAATACTAAGATCATAAACACAGATGTTGTGTAACCATAAACCTCAGTGGTAATTTCTGAGAGTCTCAAGGGTTACTATGATGGAATGAGTGTAGTGGAGAAGTAATGTGGAAATAGTGTAAGAGAGCGAAGTACCTCTGCTGCGAAAAGAAGGACCAAGCAGGAAACTCTTAACTCATGTGAGAAAAGAGTGAGGTAGCTCACGATTAGAATAAAAGAGTTGGCCTTATTGGGAAGACAAGGTTTGTGTACACCAGGTCATGAGGGCCATTATTCAAAATCTTATGAGGCTTGAGACACATACAGCAGCATGCTTCTAGGGACACTTAGGTATTTCATCAAATTTATCCCCATAAACGAACACAAACACACAAGAAATGAAAAAAAATAAAAATCTTTTGGAGTTTTTGAGATTTTAAAAAATAAGACTTAAAAAAAAATTAGACATAAAAAAAACTTTAAACAACTTGAAAAATTGACAAATGAAAAACCGAACCCGATCATTCAGTTGGTTTCGGTTGTTGAAAATTTTGAAAAACCGAACCCGAACCTTCGGTTGGTTTCGGTTCTAGAAAATTCTGAAAAACCGAACCCGAACCTTCGGTTGGTTTCGGTTCTAGAAAATTTTGAAAAACCGAACCCGAACCTTCGGTTGGTTTCGGTTCTAGAAAATTTTGAGGAACCTGGAAATTTAAGCAAACAAGGAAAAGATTTTTTTTTTTTTTTTTTTTTGAATCAAACGGAATTGTACAAGAAATATACAACATTGAAAAACTACCTTTGAAGTAATGAGTGAGTCAGATAGTTGAACCGAACCCGAATGTTCGGTTGGTTTCGGTTCTTACGTTTGAGTTTGAGAGATAGTGTGAGGTACTGACTCTGATTCCATCATACCTAGTCCTTGCAATATTTTATTGAATGATGCTTTAGGAAGATCTTTTGTAAAGACGTCAGCCAGTTGATCAGTGGTTCTTACGAAGTGAACTTCGACGTTTCCATCTTCCACGTGATCTTTGATGAAGTGATACCGCAGTGCTATGTGTTTGGTTTTGGAGTGTTGCACTGGGTTATGACAGATCCTAATTGCACTTTCATAGTCACAATATAGTGGGATCTTCTTCATATTGAGTCCATAGTCTCGAAGTTGACTTTGGATCCAAATCACTTGTGATGTGCAGGATGCAGCTGCAATGTATTCCGCTTCGGCAGTAGATAGCGACACGCACGTTTGTTTCATGGATTGCCAGCTGACTAACTTCCCGTCAAGAAATTGACAACCACCAGTTGTGCTTTTACGGTCGAGTCCGCATCCTCCAAGGTCAGCATCAGAATAGGCTTGAACAAAGAAGCCTGAGTTGGATGGATACCATAGACCTAAGGAGGTGGTTCGCTTAAGATATCGTAAGATGTTCTTCACTGCAAGCATGTGAGGTTCACGTGGGTTTGCCTGAAATCGAGCACAATAACACACAGAAAACATGATATCAGGTCTGCTAGCAGTTAGATACATCAGTGATCCAATCATTTGACGAAAGAGTGTGATATCGACAGCCGGTTTGTCTAGGGATGGGGTAAGCTTGGTGCCGAATGCCATTGGGACTTTGACTTTTGTGTCTCCCATCATACCAAACTTTGCTAGGAGAGTCTTCGTGTAAGCTTCCTGATTAATAAAGATGCCTTCGGGTCCCTGTCTTATGTTTAAACCAAGGAAAAAGTTAATAGGACCCATTGAGCTCATTTCAAACTTAGTCTCCATCAGCTTTCTGAATTCAGCTGTTAAGCTGGGATTCGTGGAGCCGAAGATGATGTCATCGACATAAATTTGAACTATCATAAGGTGGTTACCTTCCTTTTTGCGAAAGAAGGTTGGGTCAACCGAACCTTGTTTGAATTTAGACATCTTTAAAAATTTTGTAAGCGTTTCATACCAGGCCCTCGGAGCTTGCTTGAGGCCGTACACAACTTTATCCAAAATATAGCAATGATTTGGATGCTTTTCGTTCACGAACCCGGGAGGTTGATCCACGTACACAGTTTCTTCAAGTTCTCCATTGAGAAATGCACACTTGACGTCCATTTGGAAGACTTCAAAGTTCTTGTGAGCAGCATAAGCCAGAAATATTCTAACAGATTCTAGCCTAGCTACTGGAGCGAAAGTCTCTTCATTGTCTATCCCTTCCTCCTGACAGTATCCCTTTACCACCAGACGAGCCTTGTTTCTTATAACATTACCTTCCTTGTCCAATTTGTTCCTAAAAACCCATTTGAGACCAACAACCGAAGCATCTGGAGGAGTTGGAATGAGGCGCCAGACTTTGTTCCTTTCAAATTCGTTCAGTTCATCTTGCATAGCTTGAACCCAATTAGAGTGATCTAGGGCATAGTTAACTGTCTTCGGTTCAACCTTTTCAGTTGTGTTTTGCCTTCAGTTGTGATCGGGTCAGAACCTTTTCAGAAACATCGCCAACTACTTGAGAGACAGGATGATCTCTGGTCCATTTGACAAGAGGAGGGTAATTCGGATTAAGGAAGTCTTTTTTGCCTTCAGTTGTGATTGGGTCAGAACCTTTTCAGAAACATCGCCAACTACTTGAGAGACAGGATGATCTCTGGTCCATTTGACAAGAGGAGGGTAATTCGGATTAAAGGTTGGATCTAGTTCAGCATTAATTATTTCTTCTGCCTCAGATTGGCTATCATAATCAAGTGTCAGATCATCATGTTCGTCCTCAATTGATGAGCTTTGAGAGACATGAGGTTCAGGTGTTTCTTGTGGTTCTGAGCTTCCTGGTGTTGAGGCCTCTTCGGTTGATGAAGGACCTTCAGTTGAAGTTGTAGAATTTGGCTCCCCCTGGACCTGTAAGCTTGGCTCCCCCTCAACTTGTAAGCTTGGCTCCCCTTCGACTTGTGCGCTTGGCTCCCCCTCGACTTGAGCGTTGTTGGATGGAGAGTCGTTAGTGGTGGAATCTCCTTCATGCATTCTTCTTGCAGCATCATCGACAATCTGCTTCATGTGATCAACTTTGTTGTCTGCTGCACCTGCTTCGGAGAGTGAAGCGTTCTCCAGTTCGTCAAAGAGCTCCAGAAATGTGTCATATAAGTTGGCGACCGAGACTGTGACCTGGCCAGTTAGAGGAAAGATTTCCCCAGCGGTGTCTTCTTTAGCCTGTAGCTTCTTGACATAGTTGTCGTCAAAGGTCACATAGTATGTCTCTTCAATCTTTCTCGAACGCTTGTTTAGGACCCTGTATGCCTTGGATGTGAGCGAGTAACCCAAAAAAATTCCCTTGTCTGCTTTGACATCAAACTTGTTGCGGTGTTCTTTAGAATTAAAGATGAAACACCTCAAGCCGAACATATGGAAAAATTTCACATTGGGCTTTCTGTTGTTCAGTATCTCATATGGAGTGAGCTTGAACCTCTTGTTGAGATAGGACCTGTTCTGTGTAAAACAAGCAGCCGAAATAGCGTCAGCCCAAAAATAAAGAGGTAAGGAAGCGAAACTTAGCATAGTTCGGGCAGCTTCACATAAAGATCGGTTTCGTCTTTCGACTATTCCATTCTGTTGCGGTGTATAGGGAGCTGAGAAATTGTGTCTAATTCCCTTTTCTGCAAGAAATTCTTCAAACTCCCTGTTCTTGAATTCGAGACCATTGTCGATTCTGATGTTGCGAACAACCTTCTTGAGCTGTACTTCAATTTGCTTGATAAACACTTTCAGCTTTTGAGTCGCTTCAGATTTGAGCTTTAGAAAGAACACCCATGTAAATCCTGAAAAGTCATCAACGATAACAAGAATATACTTGCTACCACCGATGCTTTCGATAGATGAAGGACCACACAAATCAATATGAAGTAATTCGAGTGGTTCAACAACTTTTGTGTTGATTATAGATGGGTGACTTTGACGACTATGCTTCCCCATTTCGCATGCAGCACACAAATGATCTCTGTCGAACTTGAGCAATGGAAGACCCCTAACATGACCTCCAGTGACAAGTCGGTTGATATCTTTAAAATTGAGATGAGATAATCTTCGGTGCCACAACCAGCTTTCGTCGGATTGAGCTTTTGACAACAAGCATATAACTGGGTTTCCTTTGATGGGTTTAAGGTTTAAGGGAAACATTTCACCCTTTCGCTCTGACTTGAGAATCACTTTCTTTGACTTTTTCTCTATGATTTCAGAACCTTCATCATCGAACGAGACTTTGAGACCTGTACCTTCAACAAGCTGAGATACACTAATTAGGTTGTGTTGGAGTCCTTCCACATAAGCCACCTTCCTTATAGTAAAGTCCCCATTTATTATCATCCCGTATCCCTTTATGGTGCCGAAAGAATTATTTCCAAACTTGACGTTGCCACCATTTGCAAGAGATCTGTATTCCCTAAGCTCCTTTTTCCTCCCTGTCATGTGACGTGAGCAGCCACTATCGATGTACCATTCTTTGTCGAACTGCTCGTCACTTATAACCTGCAAAAATTAGACAGATTTAGGAACCCAAAGTTTCTTGGGTCCACGTGAGCTTTGCATGGGAATGGGAACAATAAGAGAGACATCAACAAGATAAGTTCGTTTTATAAGAGTTGTTTCATCTTTCCTTTTAATGGTAAAAACTTTTATTTTGTTAGGATTGGGTGAGTTAGGTTTGGACTCTGGTTTGGATTCATTGACCTTCTGCTTCCCCTTTTTCTCAGCTGACGAATGAGATTTTTGAAAGCAAGAGGAATCAGCTTCAGAGTAAGACGGAGACGAATCGGTGGGAGTAGAAGAATTAGAAGAACGAGAAGAAGAATTAGAAGAACGAGAAGAATTTGAACGAGAGGGTTTGGATTGAGAGGATTTTCTGGCTGGAGACTCTAGGTGACCCTTTTGCTTTTGATCGTTGAAGGGACTGACCTTAGAGTTTTGTTCTCTTTTGACTTCGGAACCGAACCTTTGCGTTCGGTTGGAGCTGTCTTTGGAACCAAACCTTTGGTTTCAGTTGAAGTCTTTTTCAGAACCGAACCTTGGCTTTCGGTTGATATCTCCTTGTGAACCGAACCTTGGCTTTCGGTTGATATCTTCTTGTGAACCGAACCTTGGCTTTCGGTTTTTGTGACTTTCAAGCTTTCCTACAGGATTGTTTTCATACTTCAGATTCTTGTCTTGATGAGAGAAATATGCATTCTGGGAATGCCAGAATTGTTTCCTTTCAGAAAGGTTCTTCCTGTATCTATTGTTCCTTTCTCTCTTCCTATTCCTCATCTGTGTAGGTTGATGATGAACATTTGCTTTCTCTATTGTTCCTTTCTCTCTTCCTATTCCTCTCTTCCTATTCCTCATCTGTGTAGGTTGATGATGAACATTTACTTTGAGCCGAAGGAGCCGAGGGAATGTCTTCTTTTGCCGAGTGATCATTCTTCTTAGGAATATCTTTTGTACCACTGGTGCTTGGCTCATCGAAGTTGTTCGACTTATTCAAGGGTTCAGGTATGTATCTTCCTTTGCTCTTCCAGGAAGTTCTTTCAGATAAACCAATGGTTTCGTCTGCATTATCAATTGGAGCTTCCCAGAAGTACTCATCCCAGCCATCAGCATTGTCTTCGTTTACAATGGCTACAAGTTCAGCTGTTTGATGTTCGGTAACTTCTGTTACCTTGTATACTTGATTCGGAGTGGTCCTAACCTTTTGATACACAACAACTTTCTCAACTAATTTTGGGGATTTTTGATGGGACAGCCGAGCGAACTCCACTGAATTTTCAGAAATAAGATTCTTGTGGTTTTCAGGTTCGGTTTTAATAAATTCTGAGCAGTCAACCGTGCCCCCTACAGAAATTTCGCTCATGTTTTCGTCCTCGTTAAGCTCAGATGCATTTTCAACATCAATTTTGTTTTCTGAGCTTACGTTGGCGTTTAAAGAGTCAAATTTTTGCATGGTTTCGGTTCTCAGTTTAAGTCTATCATTTTCATCCAAAAGATTTTTAAGCATGTCCTTGTGGTCTTTGGATTTAATGAAGGACTCAATTTTGTCCAGTCCATACATGTAGGTCGGATTGACATTATCAGACGATATCACACTCTCACAATTGTAGGCTTCGGCATCGATTTCATTTTCCTTAAACTCTAGGAAGGGCAAAATCATGCGGTGGATCTTTTGGCCTATTTCACAATCCAAGTGAAGCTGAGTAATATTAGAATACAGACGTTTAGCAATTAAACAAAAAACATTCCGCTGTTTTAACAATTTTAAATTGTCTCTTTGCAAATAAATGTTTTCATCTTTAACTTTAACTAATTCCGACTCTTTTAACTCTATCCACATTCTCCGCTCCTCACTCTTCGACGCCGCCCTGCTCAATTGATCAGTTAGGTTAGAATTGGTGACTCGAGTTTGAGTTAAGCTACTATCTAGATGAGAAATTCTTGTATTAACGTTTTTTAGCTCTTTCTCATATGAGGATGAGGGTACTTTGCATGAAATAAAAACAGATTGTACCTTCTTTATCAGTTCATCGAGCTCACTGAACTGTTGGCTAAGTGGTTTGGCCGCAAAACACATATCCTCCTGTACCTTCGGTCCATCACATCCTCCATCGATGTTGTATCCCCTCATTTGAGATACGTCAGTTACCATGAAGCATCTTCCACCACTGCTTTCCTCCTTAGCCACATAAGCCTTTCCATGGGTAGGCTTCCTCACTTCCTCGTCTTCTGAGTCGGTAGACCAAACTTCCATGCTACCGAACTCATCACCTTTAACCGAACCCTGCACAATAAGAGCATTAATAGAAGGGTTAGCGGTAGACTTTTTCTTTCTCAACTCGTCCAGTCTTTTCTGCAACACAGCTTCCTCGTCATTCCGATCATCTTTTTCAGCCATCTTCTTAAGGACGCAGTCCTTAGCATAGTGGTTTTTCCCACCACAGTAGAAACAGCTTACTCCGGAATCGCCATCCACCTTCGGTTCCTTCTTGTGCTCCTCCGCCTTCGGTTCATTGTTCACCTTTTCAGAGCTATAACTCCCCTGCCAGTTTCGGTTTTTGTTGCTGGGAGATCTCTTCTTTATGAACCTCTTGGGATTGGACACCATCATGGCATAATCCTCTGATGTGAGATCATATTCCTCCAGGTTGAGGTCTTCATCCTCCATCACAGCTTTACTTTTAGATAGGAGGGCCAACGAACCAAGAATAGTAGCAACATTCTTTTCTTGCACCACAATCTTCTCTTGGGACTTGAGAATACCCACCAGTTTCGCCAAAGAGTATGATTTAAACTGCTCATGGGCTTTAACTGTGGAAACCACTGCTCTCCATTCAGACCTCAGACCATTCAGGAAAGTAACCTTCTGTTCAATAAGCTCCCTTTCAATATCGTGTTTGATCATCTTGCTGAGAAGATGATTGAAGCGATCAAATGTCTGGGTCACGGTTTCTTCGACTCCTTGCCTGAATTCTCCAAACTCAGATAAAAGCAAAGTCTGAATAAAATGTTCAAGATCCTCGTCTGTAGAATACAGTTCATGAAGTCTATCCCAAACTTCCTTTGTCGTCGTGCATGAGCTAACCAATCTGAATGTGTCGGACTGAAGGGCGAATCTGATCAACCTTAATGCCTTGATATTGCACTGGAATTTATCCTTTTCATCTTGTGCAATATCCTTCACGTCCTTTAGTAGATCATTGTACTCTTTTTGTGTCTTGATGATTCTGGACGTTACAGAATGAGAAAACGGTCCATCGGTGATGGCTTCCCAAATGAGATACCCATTATCCTCCGATCCAATAACGTAGTCTTCGAAGTGATGCGCCCATACTTCATAGTCATGGGTGTATAAGATTGGAATCTTTGTCGTCGAACCAATGCTGTTGGAAATATTAATAAGGTTTGATTGTGTCGCGTCCATTATGATCGTAAAAACCTGTTCAAAGATCAGACTTGTAATAAAGCAGATTAGGGCAAAATAATAAATATCAAGATACGTCAATAAAGAGATGACGGCTCAATAAATATTGATAATTGCGGAAAAACCCTAATGGAAATCTTTATCACAGAAAAGATGTGTATCAATTACACAGCCTCCTGCTTTGATACCAATTGATGAGATTAAACTAACCTTTAATCTATAAAGATCGATTAGATCTTGAACAAGTAAGTAAACAAAAACGATATAAACACAATAATAAGAACAAGACAAGATGGAATCAAACGTGTCGAATGATTAAACAAAATCCTCAGAAGAGCTCGATTAAGAACATCAACTGTAGAGGATTGGAAGGTTACAAGTACGATCAAAGAAACCTGATATCGTCTAGATGTACCGCTATTCTCGGATCTCTAAAAACCTTAACCTAATATGCATGCAAGTGTAAACTTATATACAAAACATAAAAGGTTCATGGTTGGACAGGCCCAAACCGGAATACAAAAAGCCTTATGCTAAACGAGCCCAAAAGACGCAATCTTCAAAAATGATCTCCAGCCCAACAGTTTTACTTTACTTACTATGAGCATTGGATTTGATACTCAATGTGGAGTCAACCCCGGAAATGTTTCCACCTTCGCTTTTCGGGGTGTGACAGATACTGTGCCATGGCAGTTGCCACTGTTGCAGCTACGACAACATTCAGGGCTGTAGTATCGATGACTGGAGGAAGAGGTGGAGGTGCAGGATTATTCCTGGGAGATTTGCGAGGAGGCATCCTTCAGCTATAAGTTTATAAAGATAAACGCAATGGTAAGAATCAATTGCAAACGAGATGAGAGTGACACATGGACTAACTACCTATAGCCCAACAGTTGAATGAGTGTTTGAGATCACAACATAGAAGATTAGTAGGAAAACACAATCGTACAGATTTTTCCCGCAGAGTAGGTAGTTGTCAATAATATTGGTATTACTGATGTAATGAGTTAAATGAAAATTGACCTAACAGTAGGTCTTACATCATACCATATGGAAATTTTGATAGTTTGTAGATTCCTAGTTAGAGTACTGAAAGTTAGGAATATTTTACATACAAGTGCTACATAAAGCACAGATTCTAAAGGCTAATCCTTAACCCAAAAGATAAAGATGTGTTAGAGATCTTCTAACGGTGATGGGAATTCCTCGGGCGAACCCTGAGGTCTCCCACTTGACGGACCACTTCTTGAAGGTGTTGTTCATGAGCCCTTTGACGAGCTCGAAGTTCTATGGCTTCGGCTTGAGAGGTAGCCAGTTATTGTTGCAGGGTCTTATTGGTTCTCCTTGTCCTTACAATTTCTTCTTCGAGACGATGGATGCGGACTGTGTTAACTTTAGAAATGGCATCAATCTCCATGACTCGGTCGATAGCTGATCGACCTTGTTCATCATTACGGGCTATTCTTCGGATGATGATGGGTAGAGCTCGATCCACAGAGCCACCTTCGCTAATGTGGTAAAAGGTTCGGTCTCCAAAGTAAGGTAAGGGTTGACCCTGTTCGTCACTCTAACGATTCAGGTTATTTACCCACAAGGGCGTGGGACCTGGAAAAGCTGGTCTAGGGTTGTTGTTCGGGGCTTGACCTACTGGAGGTAGGTTGTTGACTTCGGTCACAGAGTCAGATCCATCCGAGAAGCCTTCAGCTTGATGATCATCCAACGGAATTTGGTGCTCATCATCGGACTCTGCTTCGAGCCATCATGTGTTGCCTTCATTTGGAAAGTATGAGTCGCCATGATGGAATCCATCCATTTAGATCTACGCGAGAGGAGAGGTATAAGAATCTAGTGTACAAGTAACTTGTAGTAACACAAAATACTCCTATAGTATTTTAAGTTTTAGATTCTATTGATCTTCTTGTGGTATTGTTGGTAAGATTTCAGACTTGTTGCAACCACACAATTATACTTAGGCACATGCTAGTCAACCCTCGGATAATATAGTTGATCAAGCTATATTTTCCCAGTTATGACTATATGTCTCTAAGTCCACCTGTATTATTCAACAATCGTAATTCTTTTGTATTGTCCTAGTGACATTGAGTTTAGTATGAATGCAGACTTGCATACTTAATTAAATATTTTAGTATTTATAAGTATAAACTCTTGGTCAGAGTATTTTAATCCCATGTATTTATAGTTAGTATATCTTTTATGGGCTGATATACCCAATTCACCATAAACAATGCTTTAATACCAATTTGTCACACCCCAAAACCATGAATAACGGAAACGTTCTGGAGTGGAGGACGTCATGTAAAGTATCACAACACAGTATAACAGTAAATAAGCAAACAACATCATCCTTTGCATTAAATATAAAATTTTAATACAAGCGTGTTCTGTATAGTTATAGACACCAAAAATGTAATTCAAAATAATAAGATGAGTCTTGAATGTGCTCCATCTTCTCAAAAGCTGGCCTCGGTACCTGTCTACTAATGACCTGAGAATACAAGTTATTTTGAAAGAGTTTATCAGCATTAAGCTGGTGAGTTCATAATTATTTTAGTTTCGATGGTTGTATCAAAATGTTTGAACGTAGTTATAAGTATGAATTTGTAAACGTTTGTAATTATTTCTAAATGTTTGAATCTCCTAGAAAAACCTATATTTTCTATTTAAAAGTAGCCTTCTACCAAGGCGTAACTATTTTGTATGTTTGTTTACTGTAAAAGTGTGTAATTTACTCAAGTGTAACTATCATTCTCAAAATATAGTTTGTACATTTGTGTTTAAGTGATAAGATCACTAAATATGAAAAGGCTAAACTAATATAGTATTGTAGTGTTGTATTGAAGGAACTACTGCTGTACTAACTACCTTAAACCGGATTTATATTAAGGTGTCATGTGATTAGTTGAACCATACTATCGACTGGATAAACAACGACAAATGTAGGTCGTAAAATGATATGAAGTTTGGCACCTGCAGACCTGCAGGTCCGGTTGTAGCTAGCAGCAAGGTGTAGGATAGTCAATCCAGTATAGATATATACGCAAACTCACGCTCTCCCTCCAAGAGACTCTGGCAACAACTCGGGCCATGACATTTAAGGCATGCTCCGATATAGTGGATCACAATTTTTTCAATGTATATATGTGTCTGTAATGTATTGTTACTCGTTTTAGTATCGTTGTATACGTTCTCATAGTATAGTTGTATAT
The DNA here is from genome assembly GCF_052625555.1 of Lactuca saligna. Taxonomy (NCBI): domain Eukaryota; kingdom Viridiplantae; phylum Streptophyta; class Magnoliopsida; order Asterales; family Asteraceae; genus Lactuca; species Lactuca saligna. Next base: position 216,304,028 of record NC_136420.1, read on the forward strand.
GTTCTCTTTCTAGTATAGTTGTATATGTTCTCATAGTATAGTTGTATATTTTATCCTTCTAGTATAGGTGTATACGTCCTCATAGTATAGTTGTATATGTTCTCTTTCTAGTATGGTTGTATATGTTCTGATAGTATAGTTGTATATGTTCTCTATCTAGTATAATTGTATATGTTCTCATAGTAATAAGTATTGACTCATGAATGAACTGACTCATTGATCTAACAATAGTATGTGTATGATCCTGTGTTACCCCGATGGTAACTTACAAATGATGTAACTAGTAGGTATTAACATGGAAGAACTTTTATGACCATACATGTACACATGATATATAATTAATATTGAAATGACCTTCGGACGACTATCTGATATCCCACCAGACCACATCCAAATCGAGGAAAAGGAAATAAGGTGTGCAGCCTTCCTAAGCCTTTTAAACATTGATTATAAAACTATACATATACGGGCATGCAATTTATAATAAGAATAACAAAGTTTATGTAAAAGTGTTTGATAATTAAACTAGTTTGTAAAACAGTTGGAAGTAAAACAGCTTTGATAAACAATTTGAATAGTAGTAAAATCATTGGTTTTGTAGTTACTAATCACATGTGATTGATGTAATAACTATAAGTATTCCACTCGTATTCCCCCCTCCCCCCCCCCCCCATAAAAGCATTTAAAACATTTAAAAGTATTTCAAAGTTTAATTAAAGGGGTATGAACTCACTTATGGTGAGTGGATTGGATTGAAGTGTCGATTACGTAGCTAGGTGACAAATGGAGACTTGTACACACGCGCGAGCCAAGTTATCTTATAATGAATATATATATATATATATATATATATATATATATATATATATATATATATATATATATATATATATATATATATATATAACTAATTAACCTCATTATAACTAATAAAATGATTTGGGACACTTTAAAACATGAAACACTTTGTTTCAAGTGTTAAAGATTACAAGTATTGCATCCAAGTGCTAGTAGGGCAAAACTAGCGTGTTTGGGGTCCAAGGGTGAACTCCTTGGGAGTTTACGGTCTAAATGACCTTTACCCTATAGGTTTACGGTCTAAATGACCTTTACCCTGGGATTTTACAAAAGTAAACTCAAGGTCTTATGGTCTAAACTCCATTTCTTGCAACCATGAGTTGTTTGGATGTTTAACAAGTCCTTTGAAGCAATCTTGCTAAATGGTTTGGCCTTTGGAATGGACTAGGGCCACAAAACACCCTCCTTGAGGTGTTTACGGCCTAAAGGTATTTTCCTTTGGGTTTACAACCTTAAACCCTTATGGGAAAGGATATTGCCTTTATTTCAAGTCCTTATCACAACTAGGTAACATGTCTAAGTTAGTTTTTAGAGCTAAGAAAGGAAAATGGCTCATTTAAACACCTTATTGGGTGTTACGGTTTTGGGGATATCCTTAGACCATAAAAACCTATAAATGGTGATGTTTGGTGTTTTTCAAAGCTTAAACATATCAAAGGAAGGTTTAAATATGTTAAGGTAAGTCTTAAACTCCAAACTAGTGCTAAACATGGGACTTAAGTCCATTTTGGGGGACTTTATGGTGTTTACGGCCCAAGTATCATCTTGGACCGTGAACACCTCAAACATGGTGTTCTTGGCCTATTTTCTTGGTGATTAATTGATATACTAGCCTACAAGCACTCAAGGATGGAAGTACTTACTATAATGATGCTTGATTTGAGCTAAAAGGCCAAGAACACTTAGTGTGTGTTCTTGGTGTTCTTGGCGTTTTGGAAAATCTTAACAAAAACCGGAAATGAATGGATGAATAGATGTACAAACACTAGATTAAGTTTTTTACTAACTTGAAATGGTTAGAACACTTACAAGATCGAAGATTTGGAATTAAATGTTAGATGATAGTTGAGAGAGTTTTTGGAGTTTACTCTTTTGACTATTTGGGGAGTAAACATAATGACTAGTTTCTTGGGGAGTAAACTCGTACATAGGCATGAGTTTACAGTTTTTGGGTTATTCGTAAACCCAAAACATAAAAGTTTGGTCGGGTGTTTCTAATACGGGAAGTGTTTGCGGTTTTTAAAATTCAAAACCCAAGACGACACTTTCTTTCACCCATTCCTTAAAAATAATATTTAAATAATCAAACGAACTTTATATTTCTTAAAAATAAGAAATAATGATATTAATTTATGATACGAAGTGGTTGACTTTTAGGGTTTGACCAAATGAAAATTTCGGGTTGTTACATGATGTCTGTGGCTTGTATCAGAACTCCCAATAGGGCTCTTGCTAACAATGGCATTGTTAGCATTCAGCTGAGCCGTGACAGCTGCAACGGCTGCCGAGACTACAGCCTGGAACATAGCTTCATCGAGTAGGAGAGTAGGTTTCTTGCTAGTGGATTGGTTGCGCTTGCTCAGAGCCATGGTTTTTCCCTATACGGAAGGGAACTCAAGCGGATGAGAGACGTTGGTTAACCCTGGGATATCTATCCTTACTATATTAGCCATAAATTTTTCCTGTGCCTAGGATATTGGTTATCTGAGTGTTGACCTACATTCCTATGATGTAGTCCTGGTGTACAAGGTAGGAGTGTGAGTCTCGGAAAAAGAAACTATAAGATGGGAATCGTTCCTACTAAGTTACCTTTATACTGGGAAAGCTTTCACTTTTCGGCCTGGAATGATTTGAGAACAGTTCGGAACGAAGTCCGCGAGATGAACGACTCATGAAGACTTATGGCTACATGTCCTCAATAGAGGTGTTGGGATACGCTCAAATTGTGTTACTGGCATCGGGAAATAGCGATTTACCTAACACATAGTGTGAGTAGTGTAACCACTAACTCACTCAATTGTATTATTTTATGGGTGTATTAGCGTGACGAACACGAAGAAAAGACACTTCTCGGGTTCCAAGTACTGGCTCCCTCTGTCTACCTCGTATTTTTGACTGGGACCGATGTTGGTTTCCTTCGAGTAGTTACCTAGGGTTCTCTCCTTGTATGGACATATCGAATCTCTACTCCGCCATCCTTCTGACTCCGACTCTGAGTGTCATCGCTTCAGGATGTGTGACTGGAAATATCGGAAGTTTAGGCGAATTTCCCACCATGTCCCTAAAAGATATAGGCACTTAGGGATTTCAATAGTCTCGTCTTGGTTCATTTAGTTCTTCTGCCGAGTACTGAAGTGGATAGGGTTTTCTACAGGGTTTGTGCGAGAATTGAAATGTCTAAAGAATCCTAAGAGATCATTAACATTTCAGTGGGTGATCCTTATCGAGTCATGCTACAATTACATAGGGTATACAAATCATATATAGCTTAGATCCGACAGGCCTTCAAATATGTGATACTACTCTATATCCACATCCCAACGAGGAAAAGGAAGTAGAGCGAAACCACACATTCTGAACCTATGGGATCCTTATTATATATAACTTTGGGAGTATACTCTCTATAATTGTAGTTATATCAATAAGGATCTTTTTAGTTCTTCATAAAACGTTATCTAGAGATCCTAAAATACCCCTATGGTATTTTAATTTCTTGTTTGTTCCTTATCTTCTTAATATGATTCTGGGATTAGTGTGAGTCTTTTAGTATTCCAACATATTCCTATAGTATTTTAAACTTTATGTTTGGCTCTAGCATTCCTAGTTGGTAAGTTTCAGACCTATTGCAACACCACTATCACTCCCAGGCACACGTTTATCGCATCTCGAATAAATGTAGTTGATCAGGTTAAATTTATTCTAGCTTACGATTACATAACTGCCCAGGTTTGACGGTAATGCTCAACATCCGAAGACTTTTATTCATGTTCTTCTTGTGATACTTGTGTTCGAGTGTTTAGATTTTGGATGTTCTTATACATTTGTAAAATATGGTAATATTTTAAAGTATATTTCTTGGTCAGAGTGTTTTATCGCTATGTATTTATAGGTTGTATATCTTTTTTGAATTGATATACTTAGCTCAGTATAAACAATGCTCTAATACCAATCTGTCACACCCCAAAACCGGAACGGGGGAAGATTCTGGGGTGGATGACGTCATGTCAAGTATCACAACATATGCAGTATAGTAATCAAAGTACAACAACCATTGCATTAATAGTAATAGTTTTACATGGTTTATATTATACTACATCATCAAAGTAATACAAGTAATAATATAGGTGCAGCGTGGTACTAAACTGTCTTCACCAAATGCTCCTGGGATGTACCTGTCTATTGCTCACCTAAGAATACAAGTTATTTGAAAGTGAGTATCAACATTTTTACAAATGTTGGTGAGTTCATAAGTATTTAGTGTCATTTTAATTCAAATAACTTTATACAAGTAGTAGTTTTAGAGTACACAGTGATTAATTCAAATAATTTTAATTCAAATAACTTTCTAATTTAAAAAGCAGTCTTCTACCAAGACTGGACGGAGTTACGTTGTAAAAAGCGATTTTTCCCTTAACACTATCAATATCAAAATCGGGTATTGATTGTAAGGAAAGTAGGAGAATATCAAGGAAAATAACATATGCCTCAGCAGTGAAGACTGCTAACTAAGACAAAAGAAATCATAGACTCTAGGAGAGTATCGAATGAACGACGCGCCTGGATCAGTCTAACGAGAGAAAACACAGACCCCAGCCAATATTAAATAAATGATATGTCTAGCAAGGTCTAAAAACAGTGAACACGGACCCAGACAGTATCAAATGAATTATAAGTCAAGCAAGGTCTAAAACAAAGAGTGAATGTGAACTTGTTTGTAACCATGCTGACTGACGATAAAGTATCCGATGACCCTCCAGGTTACGTGTAGAGGTAGTGGTAGTAGTAGTAGTGGCTTCATGTCACCCATGGGCCTTACCGGTGCAGACTGTAGCTAGTAGTCAGGGTGTGGGAGTGTCAGTCTCGTATAGATCTATACACATGATGTTCGCTCTCCTTCCCAGAGACTCTGGTTACACAGCATTGGCGCAATGAAGTGCCGTAGAGAGTAATAGTGTGTCACATTCTAAAGTAAGAGAGATATAGAGAGAGTGATAGTAAAACAGATAGGGTAAGAGATAGAGTCCCTTAACTATTCCTATAATAGTTACTAGTGTCTCTAATCTATGAGTGAAGAGTGGGAGGATGCCCTTGCTACCTAAGGGAAGTGAACTGATCGATGTAATCCTATATGTCTATGCTTGTATACACAATATATAACTAATGATCAAACGACCTTCGGACGGACATCCGATCCCACCAGACCACATCTCAACAAAGAAAAGGAAATAGGGCGAACAAGCCTTCCTAAGTCCTTTAAACATTATTTATATAACTATACAAGCACAAGCATACATTTAACTAAGTAGAAGCATTAACAGAGTAGAAGTATTTTAAGAAGTAGAAGCATTTCTCAAAGTAGAAGTGTTAATAAGGTATAAGCGTTTACGAAGTAGTAGCATTAATAAAGTAGGAGTGGTTCATGAAGTAGTAGCATTAATAAAGTAGGAGTGGTTCGTGAAGTAGTAGCATTAATAAAGTAGTAGTGGCTCGTGAAGTAGTAGTAGTAATAAAGTAGTAGTGGTTCGTGAAGTAGTAGCATTAATAAAGTAGTAGTGCTTCGTGAAGTAGTAGCATAAATAAAGTAGGAGTGTAAATAACTGGGAGCGTATCGTGAAGTAGAAGCGTTAACAAGTAGAAGTGTATTGTTAAGTAGAAGCGTTAACAAGTAGAAGCGTATCGTGAATTAAAAGCGTTAAAAAAATAGTAGTATTTAACTAAGTAGGAGCATTAACTAGGTAGAAGTATAACGAATCAGTAGTATCTAACAAAGTAGTAGTATACAAACATGGAAGAAAACTTTGATGAAAACTTTGGAAATCCTTTATACTTTAGAAAATCATTCATAAAAATGTTTTTATTATAACTTTGATAAAGTAGAGAAAACCTTTGTTTAAAATGCTGCTGTAATAGAGTTTGAAATAAAACATACGGCACGAGAGACAATTTGACAAATGCTTTGAATACATAGAGATGTTTTAGAAAAACCATTTACAGTATCATACTTGGTAAAATAGTTGACAATGTAATGAATCCTTGTGCATGCGGGTTATCAATCGTATGTGATTGATATGATAACTGCCATGTTCAACTTGTATCCCCCCCTAGAAGCATGTAAAAACATTTAAAAGGTTAATTCAGGGGTATGAACTCACCTGTTGTAAGTGGATCTGACGAAGGTGTCGGTTGGGTGCTCAGTGTCAAGTAAAGACTTGAACACACTTAGTGTCCTATTAACATATGATAATATATGTTTACATACAATTAGTAAATATAATACTAATTAAACATGTATACGCATCCTAGAGTGCGGAAAACACTTTGATTAAGCGCTTGGAGTGTCCCGGGTAACATTTAAGGGTGTGTATGGCTTAGATAGGGAGTTTACTCTTCAAGAGTAAACTCTTTATAGAGTTTACGGCCCTGGGACTAACTCCGCATGTGTTTACGGCCGTAAACTCATGGTGAGGGTGTTCTAGGATGCCAAAATGTCTTATATCACTCAAGGAATTAGGCTAGACTCAAATCTAGGGCTTATGCAGGGTTTAAGCCCTCACATGGACCATTTTTGGGAGTTTACGGTAGTAAACATGGAGTTTATGTCTATAACTCCTACTCACCCTTTACTTTTTTGTTTTGAGGTCTTAAATGGTAGAGAATAAAGTTCTATGCATTTTTCCAAGTCAAATGGGGAGTTTAGGACATCATTTGGGCACCTTTTAGGAGTTTACAGCCCATGGACCTTTCCTAGGGGGGTTTACGGTTGTAAACTCCTATTTCCTTGGTTTATTGATGTTTAATGTCCTTACTACAATGTGGGTTGTTTCTAGACATTTTCAAAGGCCATAGGAGGTGTTTGAGGGCATTTCTAACACCTTAAAAGGTGTTCACGATCCTTGAAGAGGGGTTGATGGTACAAGAGTGTTCTTGTGCCATTAACTCATGTTTAATCTCCATATCATAAGTTTTTGGTGTTCTAAGCTCCAAGGTGTAAGTCCACAAGTCATATCTAAGCCTTATTGGTACTTTGGAGGGGTTTTAGGGCTTAAAAACTGCACTTAAGGGTGTTCACGGTCCAAGAGTGTTCTTGGGCCGTAAACACATCATTTTGCCCCTATTTTATGTCTTAAACACGAATTTGCATGATAACTAAGCTATACAAGAAGTTAGGATAGAGTTCTTACTAGTTTGGGGCTTGAAACGGGCGTTTTTGGGTCGAAAACAAGTTGTAGAGAGAGAGTAAAAAGTATCAAATGGACTCCACTCCCCCTTATATAGGGGTTTGAGTTGGGGCTCAGTGGAAATCTACCTGATACTGCTGTTAAACGGAGCTTTTGGTCGCACCTGATTTAGTGGTTGTATTTTGACTTGGTTGAAACTAAAATTTTTCAAAGGAAAAATTGGGGGTGTTTCGAATTTAATTCAACCTTCATAAAGTTATTCAAAAAGTCCCAAATTATTTAACCAGTCCAAAAGTTAATGGACAGTTAAATAAAACGAGGCTTATTAACGGAAGAAGGGGTTAAAAATGACGGAATACATTTCGGGTTGTCACATAATTGAAGATATCATTAATAACAACTCAACAACATACAGAGAGTAAAAATGAATGTCGAATGAAGAACATCAAAAATGGAGCTCGTATTCTTGGAGATGAATAATATCATAAATGGAGCTCGTTTGCAAAAGTTACAAATTAGAAGACAATTTGTTTTTGGAATAATCTACAAGTAACATGTGGCACAATCTGAGCCACTACTTCCTCATCACGTCTTGCCACCAGATGGTGACACATGGCATGGGAAAGCCCAATTCAGCAAGGGAACGCTTAACGTTCGTCGATCAGATAGCCTATAAATAGAGGCGTAAATCACTTCATTTCACACACATCTATCATCCCTTCTCTCTCAAACTTCCCCAAACCCTCTAATCGTTTCCCTAGAACCTCCTATGTGTTAGTAGCGAGTCTTAGAGCTCTATAGGACACCAAGAAGAAGAGCTTTTGGTTAAGAAGTTTTGCCCGTGCAGAGTCCTATTTCTCGCTAAAATCCCTAGCAAGTAAGTTATGCATACAAAACTTTAAGTATTACTTATGTTTAAGTTCATTATCATTATTATGAACCTATAAACAATATTTATCAGTGATACCAAGTCGTTATACTGATTGATCTATTTAGAGGGATAATGTGTAGGTTGTGATTTAGTGAGGTGATTAAAGTGGGATTTCCAAACAGTATACTTCATATACCAAACGAACTAAATCTCCAATATGATCCTACGTAGTTCTTCGTTACTTGATAGATATCAAAGTAGACACTGAATTAATGATGGATCTAGAAAAGAGTTAGTCGTAGTAAATAATAGACTAATACTTAGTGATAATGATATTAGACTTCGTCAAATGAAAAGACAATTGTTAGAAGCGAAGCGCTACCCAAATTTTGAGTCATCACATTAACAAGTGAGTTCATAGTCGCTTTCAAGAACATGGTTTTAATACAAATATTAATTAAAGTATTAAATATATGTTAAAGAGTTTAATATATCTTAAAGAGTTTATGTGTGAGTACATATTCCCTTTCATGAACATGATCTTAATACCAGTATTAATTAAAATATTAAATATATGTTAAATAGTTAAATATATGTTAAAGAGTTTATGTCTAATTGCCTAGTCCCTTTCATCAACATGATTTTAATACAAGTATTAATTAAAGTATTAAATATTTGTTAAAGAGTTAAATATATGTTAAAGAGTTTATGTGTGAGTGTATAGTCTCTTTCATGAACATGATTCTAATACAAGTATTAATTCAAGTATTAAATATGTGTTTCTATGTGAAATATTTGATATTGACTGAAATACGTGATAAGAGCATGTCTGATAATATATTATGATTTAGGATACAAAAATAAACCTAAATTTATTAAAATGAATATTGGGTAGTATACTCTTATAAGTACAGTTGAGATATACACAGAGGGTAGAACTTTAAAATTTGTCATCGATCCGAGAGCATGGATTGGACATAGTCATTAATCCTTAGTCCAAGAGTATTTAGTGGGCATAGTCATTTGTCATTAATCCAAGAGAATGGATTACATATAGTCATTCGTCACTAGTTCGAGAGTATGGAGTGGGCATAGTCATTTGTTATTGATCCGAGAGCATGGATTATACATACCTGATCCGAGAGTATGGATCGTATCGTTGTGAGGATCGACGGGGTAGGTTAAATTGCTTATAGGGTTAAATTCTATATTGCGAGCACTAAACTATATATATATATATATATATATATATATATATATATATATATATATATATATATATATATATATATATATATATATATATATATATATATAGCATTGGGGCATTAAAATCCCTATGTACTCACCAGGTTTCCTAACTTAACCCACTTAGTTTATTGTATCACATGTAGCTATACGAAAGATACATTATGCTGAGAGATTACAGGAGTATTAGGCCACTAGTTTAATTACTTTAAGACTTGTAATATTTTGTTATGCTTATGTTTTTGTATTGAAGATGACATCCCAACGTTTTAATAATAATTTTTTTGGAAATGCTTTGATAATATTATTATAAAGTTTTCTGGGAACAAATTCCATAATATTTTTCATCAAAATGGATACTCTAATTTTAAAATAAGCATAAATAAAAATTTAAAAATCACCATGAGTTTGGGGATGTCACACCAAACAACCAAAGGAACACTAGTATGGTCGATTCCTGAAGTGCATAGAGACCAATTGACACCTTCATTGCATTTTCCAATAAATCCTCAATAGATGGACAAGTTATAGGAAAGCTTTTCCACCAAAGTCCTAACAAGAACCATACCTCCTTTATTTTGGAGCATGTTAATAATATATGATCCATATTTTTAGGGCCTGAGTTACACATTATACAGAGAGAAGAAGAACCTATACCAAACCCTGTGAGGTTTTTGGATGTGGTGAGCTTCAGATGACAGATACTCCATTCTAGTACACTGATTTTCCTAGGAACTAAGTTATTCCAAACCCACAACCCACTTGAAGATGGAAGCTGTTTAGATATAATGTTTAAAAGAAGCCATTGTGTATTTCCTAGACCGATCTAGGAACCAAATCCATCAACCATCAACATTCTAACCTAAAGACATTTAGAAGAAACTTTGAAAATCAATACTTTATTTTTATATGTACTGAGTTATGTTTTTTTAATAACGCCCTAACAACCCCCTTTTCTCTTTCCCATTAAGGGATGTGAGAAACCAACACCATCTCCATAGATGGATTTTATGATATCAGACCATATTAGAGACCCGCATAGAGGAAACCTGCACCACTATTTACCTAATAGAGCATAGTTATGTGCATTTAAGCTGCTCATCGCCAATCATCTACAATCCACTGGTGCTATGATTTTATCCCAAGCGATCCAAGCTATCTCCCTTTTATCATCACAACTGCATAAAACAAACTACACCGAATACTTTCGCCAATATTCCCGAGAACGGGTTTGCATAACGTTACCCTACCACCATATGAAAGCGTGTGTAACATCCCGATGTGCATGTGTTCCTAAATTCATCCTTATAATTCTACTTCATATCAAATTGGCCAAGTGGTAGCACCTTTGGGTATAATTGAGGATTGGACACGACATTTTAGAGGCACCAACACGATGTGTCCAAAGATGAGAACGCGCGAGTTTCATTTTAGGCAACACGACATGTTACCCCTTGGAACACGATGTATAGATGGCTGGAATGCAACCCTGATCTTACGAGTTTTGCTCTCTAGTTAAAGGAATTTATAGTATAGGGTTTATTCACCCTCATCCCCCATCATCCCCTCAAGCCCTGAAAGAAAACCTAATCATCTTTCCCTCATATTTGTGTCGCTAATTTGGTGCTTTGAAGGAAGAAGATGGAAGAAGGAAGCAAAGATTCAACAAGCAAGCCCCATTCTTCAGTTTGGCACTCTTCTAGACCTTTGTAAGTGTCCAAAACTTGATTTTTATCATTCAAAGTTGTTAAATGTTGAGTTTTTTCCCTTTTGATTCTTGTTCTTGAATGTTGCAATGGTTAGATCTCATAAAGTTTGCAAATTTATGAATCTCCAGGTCAAGGTGACGTATTAGTGTCTTCGATCTGGTCTATAATCAACTATTGATGTCATGCATAGAGATTAAGTCATAAATCCTCATTTTAACCTAATATGGGTTAAAGACATGCATTGGACATGTATATCTAAAAAGCAACAACTTTTGTGATGGTTTTAGGTGTTAGAATCACTTTTAGAATGGATGGACTTCATACCCTAAGGATTAAGTGTGTTTTGGTTAAACCATTGCATTATCAACCTTACGATTTGGGTTTTTGGACCTTTTTGGTAGTCCTAATGGATAAACATGGAAACTTTATCCTTCTTAATTGCATTTTGGTCTAGATCTGAGATATAGAGCTCTTGGAGACGAAGAGGAATCTGAATGTATTAAGTTGTTAGAGCTCAGGCGAACACGGTGTGTTTGCAAGTCAACACAACATGTTGGCTGAGGGTTTCCCAACTGTATGGATGCTGACGGAACACAGTTTGGCCAAAGGGAACAAGACGTGTTGGGTCAACATGAAATGTTGACCTTGGCCGTTGACTTTGAATAAGTTGGATGTTGAGGGTATCTAGGCTATTTTGGGATTTTGATGGAATTGGTCATTTAGTGGAAATAGGTATCAGTTAGAGAACTAAGATTCGGAGTCGGACATCATCAGTCTTGTTCAGTCTGGGAGGTAGGTTTTCCTCACTTTACTTACAAGTCAAAAGCACCGATGCTGGCCCATTGGTTTGATAACCTGATATTTGTTGATATGATGAGTATGGACTAGATATACAATCTATTTTTTATATGCTAGTCTAGTAGATTGTTAGGACTACATGTGATATTGTCTGTATGATTATATGTATATGTTAGTATCTATTATATGTCAACATATTGTATGGGTTGGGTTGAGGTTGTACTGATGTGTGCGGTACCCAACAAACCTTAGGGTGATCCACATATGAGCTGAGGGTCGGGGAGGGCATGCCAGACTTATACTAAGGGCTTTTGAGCATTCTAGATATGAGATGAGCACCGGAAAGGGCATGCCAGACTCGTTCAGAAGGCCTGGTGGTATCTAGTCCTAGGACTAGTCTAGTCGGTTAGTAAGCCAAACATAAGTTGTAGGCCCAACGGCAAGTCAGACTTATGTTTTGGGCTCATGAGTAATCCAGTATGTTAGTTGTGGATGCATTACATGTTGTTATTGTATTTGTGTTATTTGTTTTGTGTTGGTATTTTGGGGAAACTCACTAAGTTTTGGGTTATGTTTCAGGTACGTCAGATGATTACGATATGGAAAAGGTGAGATCGTGCACCATCTCATGTTTTCATTTATGACTCTAGGAAAAATCGTATATTAAACATGTTTTGAAAACTAAATTGTAAACAATGATGATTTGTCAGATGGTTTTAAAAGTTTAAATTTTTCATTATTTTTATGGATGTTACAAGTTGGTTTCAGAGCCTTGGTTTGAGTGAATTGGAGGAACACTTGTGCGAATTCAGTCTAAAACTAAGGAAAAATATTTTTAAAACAATTTTTAAATATTTTTCAAAATAATCAAGGAGGATGTGATGTGTACAATCAACCAGAGCCAATAAGGAGACCCCAATATGCTAAGTTACATGGTATATGGTTTAAATGATCTTAGGATAAGGGATTTGGTCCTACTACACAACTCTTGTTTGAGTCTAACCATTGTAGGATTGAGTCTTCTAGTCTAAGATTGTTTAATCTGGGCGGAATGTGATTGTATTCATATAATAGTTATTTAGCACCAATGGAGAGTCGTGTGGTAGTTAGTGGTAGGATGAGTTATGTGGGGTTAGCCAACTAGTCTCAAGATGTGTAGACTCCATCTAGGGTTTGAGGATTTCGTAAGTGAGAATGCTAGTGTGTATCATTAGGTTTGTTGTCTGAGAGAAATATGGGTAGGTGTGGAAGGTAGTATGGGCCAACAGTACTAAAAGCACGGGACATGTACACGTATCAAGGAAATCACAACACCTAGGGCTTTGATTGTGAGTTAGTTCCCCTATTATGATATGCGTTTTATTTGCTATCTCCCTAATTACTTTTAGTATAGTGATGACAAGACCATTTGAGTTTTGGTCTGGATTGAGATCGGCAACTAGTAGTCAGGGTGGGTCAATTGCGTCTGACGACCAGATTAAGGAGATCACGCATGAGAAGGTTATTGCTCGCTTCTGAGTTCATTCCATAGATGTTTGGTTCTATTAAGGCCACCATGATAGAGTACTTTGATGAGCGTTATGTTGCTTTGTCTGAGGTTGTTGTTGTTTCCACCGTTGTGGCTATAGGGATTGGCACTGGGCAGGTTTTTCAGTACAGGGAATTTTTCAATATGAAGTCCCTAACTTTCGATGGACTCCAGGACCCGATCATAACCATGAGGTGGCTATCTGATGTTGAGGGATGCTTTTGCACCTGCTCTTGCCCAGCTGACCAGAAGGTCAGGTGCGCTCTGAACCTTCTTAGGTTCAGAGCGAAGGATTGGTGGAGACTTGTAACCAACTCATATTCTCTTAAGCAGAGAGCTGCTATGTCTTGGGAGCAGTTCTTGGAGATGTTCCATTCTAGGTATGTGTCGCTGGTGGACCATGAGAGGTAGGCCTAGGAGTATTTGGACCTGAGGCAGAGGACGGAGTCAGTGAGAAAGATCACCAAGATGTTCACAGAGAGGGCTATGTTTTGTCCTGAGTTTGTTGCATCTGAGCAGGATTAGATGACCCACTATTTGAGCATTCTCAAGATGGAGATCAGACGGTTTGTATACATCCAACGTTATGGTTCTTTTTTGGTGTTGCAGGAGGCCGCCAGGTGGCATGAGATTGATATTAAGTTGCAGACGATGGAGCACAGACCAGACCCAATGCAATACTAGCTTGCACCGAAGCGGTTTAAGGCTGTTGATGTTAGATATGGGGACCGGAAGGGCTTCACTTGTGATAAGTGCGGAAAGGTGATGGGTTTTGAGCATAAGAATATTCTTATGTGTAAATGCAAAACGCTAAAGCTTTTGATCTAGGTTTCTCTATTGGACATGCAAATTTATCCAGAGCTTGTAAACCCTAATCTAGCATACTATAAAAATCGAAATCTATAACTAATACAATTTTAGATGATTACCTTTTGATAGTGGAAAAAATCTTCAACTTCAAGAGCATAGTATCACAAGTGTAATACCTCTAATGGCTTAAAAACACCAAGGCAAGAAGATGATTGAGAAGAGAGTGAATGGAGGCACAATTTTGGCTATAAGGACTTCTAGGGTTTCAGGTGTAGCCGAAATATGAAGCCCTAAGGGTCCTTAAATAGCTGAGTTGCTAGTGTTTCAATCAAAATCCTAATTGGATAGTTTAGGCCCTAAGTAGCTCCAAGAATCTTCTGGAATGGGGCCCTTGGATGATTTCAAGGTGGGTTTCCACCTCAAATTCATCCACTCCTTTAATCCATAAGATCCATATCCCAAAGTAAATTATCTTATAATTGGCATTTCCTGTCCCCCTTGTTTAATTAATCTCTTTTAGCCACAAAATTAATTCTTAATTAATTCTTGACCAATATTAATTAAACAATATGATTTCTCTTTTAATATATCATTCATATAATATATTAATAAACCATAATATCCTCTCTCTCTCTCTCTCTCCCCATAAATCATCCTATCCAGATGCTTTTGTGAAGGCAACCCAAAAGGACAATGCAACAATCGGGTCATGTACATACCAATTATAGTTATAGACTTAGACACTAATCCAACAGTCCGACACTTGGATAAGTCTAATAACTATAAATGCAAGTATGACTTCAGGATTTGATTAGCAATCGCAGCTCTCAAAAGCCGCTGTTGAACTTTGATCTTATCAGTAAACTGTCCTTTATATAAGGGATCGTATAGTCTGCCATTCTAGATATCGTGTGGACATTTACATGGAACATAGTCATAGTTATTGTCCAATTGTTTGTTTCTCGATCTCAGATGACATAGAACTTAATTGAACACGTCAATTTTGTCCTGACTGGGCCCGACACATAAGTGAAACCAAATCATCGAGGGGCCCAAATATCGGCTTACCCTTTTAGAATAAAAGGAACAGATAAACTTTGACTTATATGCATTTACTATTCACCCATCAAATCATCCACAACAATGTGTTTTATAACATCAAGTTACTGATGCGTTTATGCATTATCAATGCACAACCAACTTGAAAACAATAAACCATATATCTAGGTTTAAAGACTATAAGATATTATCGTCTTGCGATCACTCGTGATAAATTCCATGACATGATGGCAGCAAGTGTGGGTTTAATCTAATGCTCAAATCTTATTTCATAAGCACTCATGAACGTTGCAAAAAACTATTGCTATGTCTAACACACTTTTAAATAATCTACAAACCAGTTCATGACAGTCTTTTTTCATACCTACTTCCAAAGTATAAGCGACTGTGGAGTTTTTAACTAATCTTATTATTCTGGAAGTCAAAACATGCAAAGTGAAACAATAGGAAAATAACTACCATAAGATAGTAAATTTACTCATAAATAATACTCCTTTATTTAATCATCAAATGTTAATTACAATTTATCTATTACACGTTTCGAATTTATCTAATATAAACTAATAATGTCCTTCATCCTAATGCTCCTAACGTGCTGCAAGTGCCTAACCCTACTCAGTCCCTTCGTGAGGGGGTCGGTTGGGTTATCCTTTGATGATACCCTCTTCACTAAGAGGAGTCCATCTTCCACCCAATGTATAATAAAGTGATATTTCCATGGGCTCCTTTATGGCTGGCAAAGGTACAAGGTCTCCGATGAAGTTCCTTAACCATATTGCATCCTTTGACGCTTCGCTCGCCACTATGTACTCTGATTTGCACGTTGAGTCATCTACGATCTCCTCCTTGGAACTTTTCTAATTCACTGCTCCTCCATTCAAGGTAAAGATCTATCCCCACTTAGAGCGGTAGTTGTCCCGGCTGGTCTGAATACCGGCATCACTATACCATCATACCCTTAAGACATCACTCCCACCGAGGACTAGAAACCATTTCCTCGTCCTCCGAAGGTACTAAAGAATATTATGGACTGCGGTCCAATGTGCTCGGCCATGGTTCCATTGATATCTGCTAACCGTGCTCAAAGCGAGTATCACACCAGGGTGAGTACTAGTCATAACATACATGATCTAGCCAACTGCGAAAGCATAAGGTAATCGGCTCATCTTTGCTAACTCGACTTCCGTACTCGGGCTTTGAGCCTTACTCAACTTGGCATTGCTTTGGATCGGTAACTCCCCTTCCTTGGAATTCTCCATGCTAAAATGTTTTAGTACCTTTTCCAAGTAAGTATTCTGACTAAGTCCTATTAGTCTTTTACTGATGTTTCTCACTATCGTCATTCCCAAAATATAGGCAGCCTCTCCAAAGTCCTTCATAGTGAAACACTTCCCAAGCCAGGACTTAACTTCTTTCTGTGTTGGGACGTCGTTTTCTATGAGTAGTTTCTCATTGAAATACAATACGAGGAATCTAATTATACTACCACTGGCTTTAACATATACACATGATTCATCCTCGCTTCCCAGGAAGCCAAACTCTTTGACTTTCTCGTCAAACAAAGATTCCACCTGTGAGACGTTTGTTTCAATCCATAACTGGACTTCTCAAGGTAACACATCCTATTAGGATGCGTTGCATTGACAAAAACCCTCTGGCTGACTCATGTAAACATCCTCAACCAACTTCCCATTAAGGAAAGCAGTTTTGACATTCATCTGACATATTTTATAATCATGAAACACAGTTATGGCTAGCATCACATTAATAGACTTTATCTTCGCAACTGGTGAGAAGGTCTTATTATAGTCAACTCGGGAGTTTGGGTAAAGCCCTTCGCAACCAATCACGCCTTATAAGTGTGCACTTTCCCATCCGTGTAGGTCTTCTTCTTGAAGACCCACGTGCACCCGACAGTCTTACAACCTGACACATTTTCAACCAAATTCAAAATGTTGGTTGTCATACATGGACTGAATCTCGTTGTCCATAGCCTCCTTCCATTTCATAGACTCCAGGCCTTTCATGGCTTCCTTGTAGCTATTAGGTTCATCAAAATTTATTAGTGTACTCTCACTAATAAATGTATCACATTCACTTGTTATATGAAAACCATATAACATAGGTGGAACACTAACTCTACTGGAATGTCTAAGAGGTAAGGACTCGTCAATTGGTTCAACAAGAGTTTCCTCCTCAAGTTGAGAACCAGTTTTTGAGGTTCCTTCAACATTAGATTCTTGAAGCTCTTCAAGATCGATATGCCTCTTACTGTCCCCTTGGCTTATGAGTTCTCGTTCTCAGAAAACCCCTCTCCTCAAAATGAAGACAACATTTTCACTCGTTCTATAGAAGAGATATCCAAAGGAATTTTATATGAAGCTGATGAAAATACACCGCTCACTACGAGGTTTGAGCTTGTTGTGATTCTCTCGTATTACAAAAGACATGTAACCCCTAACCTTGATATGTGCCAATGAGGGAGCTTTCTCCGTCCACATCTCGTGAGGTGTATTGGCAACCTTATTTTTAAGGACTAAGGTAAGGATATGGGTCGAAATCTCTAAGGCATACCCCTAAAATGAGATAGGTAGCGAAGCATGACTCATCATGGAACGAACCATGTCCCGCAAGGTTCGATTACGCCTCTCAGCCACACCAATAAAATGTTGTGTCCTAGGTGGCGTCAATTGCGAACGATTTCGCATTCCATAAAGGTAGTCATTGAATTCAAGACTAAGGTACTCTACAACTTGATCGGATCGAAGCATCTTGATTTTCCTGCCCAGTTGATTCTCCACTTCCTGCTTAAAATCTTTGAACTTTTCAAAGGTTTCTGACTTGCACTTGATTAAGTAGATATACCCATATATGCTATAATTATCGGTGAAATTCACATAGAAGTGGCTTGCATCCCTCATGATGGATCTAAACGTCCCACACACATCGGTATGTATGACATCCATTAAACCCCTCACCCCTTTCACAAGTACCAGTGAAGGGTGACTTGGTCATCTTTCCAATCAAACAAAACTCGCATATGTCATCGTCCCTAAGGTTGAATGACTCCAACACTCCATCCTTTTGGAGTTGGGCTATGCATTTCTTGTTGAAATGTCCAAGACGACAATGCCACAATCATGCTTTGTCCAAACTATTGGAAGAGTTAATATGCAACACATCAGTTCCTAAGTTGTCTACATCCATCACAGTTTCATATATTCCATTACAAGGCAATGCTTTAAAATATAAAACACCATTATGATAAGCATTAATAGAACCCTTTTTATTATAAAACGAAAATCTAAATCCTTGTCTATACAAACCATGAAAAGGAATGACGTTTCTTTGCATTTCTGGCGAATAGCAACAATTATTCAACTCTAGTTCTAACACACTACTAAGCACTAAAGAGTAAACTCCAATCTTGGTGACAGACAACAATATTTTGTTCCCCATGATCAAGTTTATATTCGCATGCTCCACATACGTATTTCTTCATAGGCCCTGCAAATCAGAACAAATGTGAAAACCACATCCGGTATCAAGATCCCAAGAAATAGCGTGAAAGGAGTTATTAGATTGAATAGTATAAATACATGCGAAGGACGGATTGATCTTACCATTCTTGATCTATATAGTCGGTTAGTAAGCCAAACATGAGTTGTGGGCCCAAGGGCAAGTCATACTTATGTTCTGGGCTCATGGGTAATCCAATATGTTAGTTGTGGACCCATTGCATGTTGTTATTGTATTTGTGTTATTTGTTTTGTGTTGGTATTTTTGGGGAACTCACTAAGCTTTGGGCTTACAATTTTGGGTTTACGTTTCAGGTTCCTTAGATGATCACGGGAAAGCAAAGGCGTGATCGTGCACCTCCTCGTGTTTTGATTTATGACTCTTTGAAAACTCTAATATTAAACATGTTTTGAAAACTATATTGTAAACAATGATGATTTGTGGGATGGTTTTAAAAGTTTAAAATTTTCATGAAATTTATGGATGTTAAAGCTTGGATGCTTTCCATCTAGATAGTTTTTCCCGGAACTAGCCAATGATCGACGTCTAATGCGTGATTCTAGACGTTGAAGCTCCAACCGGCATACCTAAATATACAAAGGGTTTGGAGCCCACACCAATGTGTGATTCTAGACATTGAAGCTCCAACCAATAGACCTAAATATAAAAGGTATGGAGCCCACACCACATCGATAATAATAAACGGGGCTCCAACATGTGAATTCAATCACTGTTATACCAAAAGTAAAAATATGACTCTTGCTCAGGTTAACCTTTAACCTGGGTGCTAGCTCAAAGCATTTGAGATGAGAATAAGATTTTTAGAGTTTTCATCTCCCCAATTTCCAAAGAGTAGCACACTATCTGCATACAGGAGGTGAATGAATAATTTCCAACCCATAAGGAAGTGAAATACCTTTGAAAAAAAGTGCTTATTTGATGGCTTCTTCTAAAGTAATATTCAAACCCTCGGCTGCTAAGATGAACAAAAAGGTGACAGTGGATCACCCTGGCGTATATCGCGTTCCATATTGAATTCACATGTTAGAGCCCCGTTTATTGTTATGATGCTCTAGTCGAAGATAGGCAACTTTTGATCCAATAGTGCAATTTAGAACTGAGTTCCATTTGTGCCATAATAGAGTCGTGATACCCCTAGTTAAGGCAATCAAAAGCCTTTTCAAAGTCCACTTTCATGATAAAAGCCTTGTTTTTTTATCTTTAAAACCATGATATAACTTCATTACCGACTAATAGGTCATCAAGGATGTATCTGTTTTTAATGAATGCAGTTTGGAATTGATCTATAACATCAATAATCACTTTTTTGAGCCTTTTTGCTAGAACTTTTGCAATAGTTTTTTAAAGGCAGCCAATCAAACTAATAGGTCGGAATTTTTGTAGGGTTGTTGGAATTTTTGTAGGGTTGTTGGATTGCTTTAAAATGATTTACTACAATGTAAAAATCATTGTCAATAATGTCCCAGAAGTGCTTAATAAATGCAAAAGAAAAACCATTGGAACCCGGACTTTTTGCTAAACCATAACTCCAAACAGTTGTTATAATTTCCTTAAAAGAGAATGGCTGCTCTAGAAAGTTTCTTTGCATGGTAGAAAGATTTTTGAATTTTGAGTTTATCAAAGTAGGTCTGTTTTTTCCGTCATTGAAAACTTTCCTTATGTCACAGTTGCTTGTTTGATTGCATCAACATCAGTGATCTAGTTTCCATTTATTTTCAAGCCATTAATTTTTTGTGATCTTTCATGTTTGTTGAGTAACCCGGGAAATGAGCCACTGTTTTCATCACCTTCCAAAGTCCATTTGGCCTTAGATTTTTGTTAGAGGTCTTACAGTTGTATCAGCCAACATCCTCTCATTATACAACTCAGATTCTAGTCAAATGAAATTTCATTACGCTTTCGGGTTGCATAATCTGGGTCCAGCTTTACATGAATCCAAAATAAATCAAAACAGTAAAAATGAAAATGCTATGACTTTATTTTTGTTTTACAGTTTTGGCTTTATTTTATGATTTGTTTTTGGATTGTATTCGTTTTTCTATTTCTAAAAAAATCTATTTAATGATATTTATTTGTGAAAAATGCAACGTTTAAGTTTGACATCTAGTTTAATAAAATTAAATAAATATTATAATATAATTTATGAATAAATGTCAATCCACCAATCTACTCTAATAAGTAAATGCTTTTTTTTTTGTAACATATCACTGTAATTCAATTTGTCAAATGCGATTTTATATTATTGTGAATTATTTTTTTTTTACATGTTATTTTAAAGATTTTTCTATTTTAATAAATTTCACATAATACTTTAATGTAATAATTACAATAATTATAATAATAAATTAATACCATTTTCATTTATGCACTTACATTTTTATCTCAAAATTCTCAAATTAAAACTCATTAGTTTATTTTATTTGTTGATTAAATTTAAAAGATAAAAAAATAAAATTTAATATTTCATTATTTTTTTTATTTTCTTTTAAATCCAACATTATAAATAACTAGATTTTTATATTTTTTAATTAACTCGTAT
Organism: Lactuca saligna; assembly: GCF_052625555.1. Classification (NCBI taxonomy): domain Eukaryota; kingdom Viridiplantae; phylum Streptophyta; class Magnoliopsida; order Asterales; family Asteraceae; genus Lactuca; species Lactuca saligna. The sequence goes on from NC_136420.1 coordinate 216,325,386, forward strand.
AATATATGAGTCTTACACATAATATTGTATAAATTAAAATTTACATATTAGAAACAACAAAAAGCATCTTTGGAAGTTGGAACCAAAAGTAAACACAACATGAAAACAACTTTACACTAAATTCTAAATAAAAGTATCACAACCCAAAACCGAATATAATTTGTTGAACATCAAATATAATAAATATAATGTTATATTATTATTAACATTATAGTTAAAATTTCGGTTTTACATGTTAATTCCTGAAATTTGAATTTATATATATTTTTTTGCTTATTTCATATATACTTATACTTTGTATTTAATATTCTCTCTATCTTATTGTTATATTTAGTAACTAATTTATAACCCGCGAGAATCACGGTTAAAAAGTCGAACTCAAAATTATTAATTAATTATTTTAAATAACTTATTAATTAATTATTTTAAATAACTTATTAATTAAGATATATTTTTTAGTTATATATAAAATTATAATCGTTGATTCATATAAATATATAAAATTATATTGTCTTATAATTTGTATAAATTTTATTTTATTGTAATTTGTATAAATTTTATTTTATTTTTTATTATAATATTATTAATTTAATGTAATTAAAACGAGAAGTTTTAATTTTAAAATTTGAAATTTAAAATGGATAATCAATAGATTGAAAATTGGTATGATATTAATTACAATGTCTAAAATGGTGACATTTGACAAAAGAACTACTTTTTTATTAGTATAGAAAGATTTAAATAACTAGATTTTTATACTTTTTTTTAATTAACTCATATAATATATGAGTTTTACACCTAATATTGTATAAATTAAAATTTACATATTAGAAACAAGTAAAAACATCTTGGAAGTTGAAACCAAGAGTAAACACAACATGAAAACAACTTCACATTAAATTCTAAATAAAAATATTACAACCCAAAATTTAATATAATTTGTTGAATAATATAACATCAAATATAATAAATATAATGCTATGTTATTATTAACATTATTGTTAAAATTTGGGTTGTACATGTTAATTCCTGAAATTTGAATTTATATTTTTTTTTGTTTATTTCATATATAGTTATAGTTTGCATTTAATATTCTATCTATGTTATTGTTATATTTAGTAACTAATTTATAACTCATGAGAACCATGGTTAAAAAGTTAATTAAACATTCTAAGTAGAACTCAAAATTATTAATTAATTATTTTAAATAACTTATTAATTAAAATATATTTTTTTTGTTATATATAAAATTATAATCGTTGGTTCATATAAATACGTAAAATTATCTCGTCTTATAATTTGTATAAATTTTATTTTCTTGTAATTTGTATAAATTTTATTTTATTTTTTATTCTAATATTATTAATATAATGTAATTAAAATGAGAAATTTAAATTTTAAAATTGGAAATTTAAAATGGACAATCAATAGATTGACAAGTGGCATGATATTAATTACAATGTCTAAAATGGTGACACTTGGCAAAAAGAACTACTTTTTTATTAGTATAAGAGAAATTTAAAATGTATAAAATTTGTATAGGAAAGATCTTCCTTCCGATATCTACGAAATACTTTAACTGACCACTTATAAAAAAACCATTGCAATACATAACTGTGTAGTATCTTTTTTTGATGAATGTGCTATATTAATTTCTAAAATGCATGAATGATATTTCTTTTTATTTGTGTGAAATATAATGTTGTTTTACTTAATAAGCGGGTTGTTTTACTAATATCATAAATAATATACGAATAATTAATTTTGGTCATAAAGTTTTAGTCTTATAATTTTTAAAGTTATATTAATAAACACCTATGAATCGAGTTTGTAAAGATTAATAAATACAAGCATTGTTTTTGGTAAATTAAAAAAAAAAAACTAGAAAAATATGAATGTATATTCAAAATATTATTTTCAATGCTAATTATAATGTAATGTGTTTGAGAGGTATAATGTCAATTATTTTATATTATAATTATACGTTTTAGTGAAAAGAAATATAATATTATGGGTTGAACATCGTTGAAATATCAAGTTCTAAAAAGCTCGTCATGGTTTCAATGATTATAGTTGTTGTCGACCTTTGACAAATTGTCGTCTTAAGTCATATCTTTATATAAAAATGAATAATAGTAGAATATATATATATATATATATATATATATATATATATATATATATATATATATATATATATATATATATATATAATTGTTGTCTTAAATAACGTCTTATAAACCACATGGCTCGCTACTACTTGAAAAGGTTAAGATTTGGCATTGGTGTCAAGAACTTTGCTAAATAATAATTCAAATTCCATTTGAAAATTTAAAGTTGTGTTTTATATAGTCATTAATTAAAATGAAAAAGAAACTAGATCTTGAATGTATGGTCCCAACGTTAAGGGTTCAGCCCCACTATAGCTTTCTTTGCTTTTTGTGCAAGAAAAAGAGCAAGGGAAAGAATTTCTCCGCAACAGGGTTTTCAAGTTACTAGTTATGGTTTCTGCACTTTCTTCTTGTACACGTACTTACATCATGCTGGCCTCATTGTCAATTCACTTGTTCCATTCCTTCATGGAAAATCATCTGGGGTTCAAAATTTTATGATTAGTGTCTTCTCCTCAATTGTGAAATAACGGACCCGCCAATCTATCTAGTTATTATTAGAAAGATTAGGTAATAATTTGCACATGCTCACTAAAAAACTAAACCAAGAGGGAGATATTAAAGAGAGAAAAAATGACAGATTTATATTTATCATTATCTAGTAGGGAAGCAAATTTTTTCACATAGACTAGATTTTGAAAATTTCGGAATAAGAACTTAAAATGGCCAAAAGTACTCTAATATCCCTCATCAAACTAAACAGTATTACTAACAAGCAACGAGGAACTAATATGCTACAAGTGTGCAGTAGAAAGACATTTGTTAAGCCCATCAACAATTTGAGTTGTCATAGGAACGTATCTATATATATATATATATATATATATATATATATATATATATATATATATATATATATATATATATATATATATATATATATATATATATTATAATAAAGGTTATATTGTTAGTACCATATTCATTTAAAACCTAAGAATATTTTCAATTTATTTAATAACTACTACAACTCAAAAGTATTTTTAACCAAGTAAAAACTCTACAACTCAAGAGATTAGTTGAGTGACAACAAAACAAGTTAAACACTTTAGACATATATTAAAACAAACTTCGGTACACTCGCGAAATTAAAACTTCCGAAAATATAAATCAAGTGACGGTCCAGGTGACCTATGTCCACAAGAGAGAGAGAGAGAGAGAGAGAGAGAGAGAGAGGGGGGGTTATTAAGCTTCCAAGATCAATTAATACAATCACACATAAAGGTTACACATCACTTGAACTCTCAAACCTAAAAAGAATGCTTGCTTACTAACTGCTCCAAAGGATGTGCTCTCAACATGATAATCTATCTTTTGTCCCCATAAGAACCATACCTCTGTTCCCTAAGGAAACATACTCTTGTTCCCGAAGGAACCTTCTATCTCATATTCCCATAGGAATCTTCTATATCTTGTCCCTGAAGGAACCATCTATATTTTGTCCCCGTAGGAGCATCCATCTCCATATCTCATCAATAGACCACTTATTTTTCTATTCTAGTACTTAACTTATTGATTAATTAGTCTTTATCTATGTCTACTACCATATACCATTCTACAACACTATTGATAGCTAGACATTCTTACCTACTCCTATGATTATATTACATATAATCATCTTGAATCTCTTAGGTATTTAGAAAATACCCTTTTCATATAAACCCACATTTTCTTGTATACATACATTCTTTACTACAAGTACCTTATGTATACCTCTTTCATACCCAACATTTACTATATATATATATATATATATATATATATATATATATATATATATATATATATATATATAACTACAGAGAGAGTATTAACTCACCTTATCAATTAGTGATGACTAACTATCCTAGTTTGGCTCTTTTTCTCAATTGATGCATCTCAGATCCATTTTTATTGCTCTTAGGCCTAATCATACATACATACAAGTTCTTAATACTTATCTTAGCTGATTAAGAGCTTTGACAATTAAAGTCAACTTAACTACTTAATGGATCCTTAATCTATCTTTTCATTCTGTATGTCTTAGTATCATCCAGTTAATGAATTAGGCATCCCATAATACTAGCTGAATTAATCAAAATTACCACATAAGTTTCTTTTCTATAATCTAAGTCTTGGGTGCAAAATGATGAGCATGATGAGCTTAACAACTCTTATTATGTCTCGTTTCTGTGCTGTAGAAACTATTTTCTGTATCGCGGAGACCTCTTGAACAGAAGTTAATGGCCATTTAAATGATCTTTGGGCCAGAAAGATACTTTCCAATGCCTCAAAAACTACTTAACAGTAGTTCCTTTAGTTGATTTCACTCCAGCTTTGAGACAATTTTGTCCCAACTTCTAACCCTTATATCTTCTTTGTTTCTTACCTATTTTTGATGTTCTTATATACATGAAGGTGGAAACATACTCAACACATATATCAAGTCACTTCTCTTTTATTTAATATGGTTTACAAAGGTATTGAATAAAGTGAAGACTTTCATATCTAACACAAATATATATGATATATAACTAAGAATTCAATGACAGTCGGACAAATAACAGTATACCCTAAGACCACAATCAAACAAGAACAGGAAGTAAGGCGAGCTATCAGTCCTAAGTCCTTCAAGTTTTACTTATATAATTATATTGGTGTAGATATAGTTTAAAAGAAAAGAAGTTTAAAAACAGTTTGAAAATAGATTAATAACAATTTAACATAGAAAATGTGTTTGATAATTAATTAAAACAGTTTTGTGGACAAGTAGCTAAAAATATAGAAAATCCCTTTTGACATTTGAAAGGTTAATTAAGGGGTATGAACTCACCTGCAACGAGTGGATCAGATGGAAGTGTCAGTTGAGTGCTTGGCGTCAAGTGAAGACTTGAACACACTTTATGACCCTAGTAACACATGAAGACATATTTTTAGGCATCCTAATGCGAAAATAACGCTTTGGTCAAGTGCCAGGAGGCTATTGGGTTAAAATGAAGGAGTGTAAAGCCTCACTATGGAGTTTACTCCTCAAATACTCACCTTAGGTGATTTTGCGGTTGAGGGACCAATTCCCCCATGAGTTTGCGGCCGTAAACTCATGGGAGGAGTGTATTTGTGTGCCTTAAGGTCTCTTGTATCACTAGGAAGGGTTCTAAGATCAATTATAAGGCTTGAGGAGTGATTTGGGTTCAAAATGGGCACTCCCTTGGAGTTTGCGGTCCTTGGACCACTCGTTGGGAGTTTACGGTAGTGAACACTATTGTTTACGGCCGTAAACCCTTGGAAACCTCTTATCCTTCGTTTTTGTGGTCCTCAGCTCATTCCTACAAGTTTCTAGGTTAAGGTCTAAGGATAAATAAGGGGTTTAGGGCTCATTTTGCATCATTTGAGGGAGTTTAAGGCCTAAGAATGTTCTTGGGCCGTAAACCCTCATTCAAGCCTCCAAACTTAATGTTTAAGGTCTAAAACACTTCAAGGGTAAGTTCTAAGTTAGTCTCTAAGCATAAGGAAGGAATTTGGGGGCATTTTGGCACCATTTTAAGGGTTTATGGCCTAAGAGTGTTCTTGGGTCGTAAACTCCTTGTTCTTGACATTATTGGGTGATTTTAATTCTAAAATTACATGAAATGAGCTTTAGTACAATATATGGTAAGAGAACTTACAGTTTGGGGAATAAAACTTGCGGAGTTTTGGAAGAATCGGGCCTTAAAGAGAGAGAGTGACTAGAGTGGGAAAAGTTCAATTTAGTGTCCACTCAACCCTTATATAGGGGTTGAGTTTTTGGCCAGGTGGGAATCTACCCGATACTGACGTTAAACGAGGCTTATGGTCATACCCGATTAAATAGTCGTAATTTGACTTGATTGTAGCTAAAACCTTTCGAGTGAATATTGAGGGGGTTTCACGTGTTTCTAATTCGTTCCGACACTTATGAAGTCATAATAAAAGTTCTAATTTAATTTGCCTGATCCCAATTGTTAACAGAAAAGTTTAATAAAAACGAGTTTTATTAACGGAAACAGGTTACAATGACAGAATAAATTTCAGGTTGTAACAACATATAAATCCATATAAGTAAAAAAAAAAACCTTTTGATCTAAAAAGATCTACAAGACATAATAATCATACCTCATAATATATTTTGATACTTAACATTGAAAACTTAATATTTTCGTGAAATAATTAATTTATAATCAATTACAAGATATATATATATATATATATATATATATATATATATATATATATATATATATATATATATAAAGAATCTAATTATTATAAATAAGATACTTGCATCAAGTTGTTGTTAGTGTGACCTTTTAGGATCATATATTATCTATCAATATCATCCTATAATGACTCTTAGGCATATAGATCTTTCAATCGCCCACAAGACAAATAATATATTGATATATACAATGATGAAGTTCTAGCAACATTTCACTACCCCAAGTAATATATTACTTAGTGTCATTCTATCAACATCCAATTCCCAAAAGCTAAAAGCATCAAGTGATGTTTAAGGTAACATTATTAGTTATCCTTTTATCAATCACATCTTGTCAAAAATGATACTTGGATCGCAATCAATCTCGTGTGTAGTTCAACTTTGGGTAACACACATTAGATGTCAAACTCACAACACATAAGAAGAACAAATCCCATCTTGACTATATAACTCTCTTGTATAGTTTACACCATACCTAAAAATGGCATATGTAACTGTCTTGTTAAGGATCAACATTTGACCATAACAAAGCATATCACTCCCTAAACTTATTCCCACTATGAATCTCGAGTATTAAGGATACAAAGATATTCATTTTAATCAAATTTCACTTATAAATGTGACCTATGAGTTAATCTTGAAACGGGTCCGTTCAATTCTAGTTCTCTGACAAGTACCTATGAAATCTAATTACTGATGGGTTTTGGTCATAAGACATCCTATGTGCTCATATAAACCTTAATGCTTGGATCTAGGTTTCTCTATTGTACATGCTTTGAATCCAAGACTACAAACCCTAATTCTGGCATACATATAATCATATTAACATGAGAATAAGTTTATAGTGTTACCTTGACTGTTATGTAGCAATAACAATCCCAAATCTCCTTGATTTGACTTTGGAATTCTTAGAGTCACAAGTGTCACTCCTCTAATGGCTTACAAACACCAAGAGCAAATGGAGAAGGTATAAAGAGAGAGGAGAGAGGTTAGAATTCATCCTTAGGACTCCTTGGGAACAAGTACACGAATTCTAAGGCCTTAGGGTCTTTATATAGGTGTAGAGATAGGGTTTCAGTCATTATCCTTATCTAGTTGCTTATCCACAAAGCAACCATAAGATAAGCCTTGAAAACCCTTATCCTTTATCCTTTGGAGGATTTCAAGGATCCTTATCTCCTTGAATTCGTTCAACCCATATTTAGGATAACCATTACCATATTTTGTAACTATCACATAATTAGAATTCAGCCCCTCTAGTTTAATTAATTACACTTGATCACAAAATTAATTCCTAATTAATTATTGACCAATATTAATTAAGCAAATATGATTTCTCCTTTAATATATTATTCTTATAACATATTAATAAATCATAATAACCTCTCTCTCTCTTTATTTATTTCTCCAATCAAGTTGCTTTGGTGAAGGCAACCCAAAAGGACCATGCACCATCGGGTCAAGTACATACCAAAATAGTTATGGACTTAGACACTAATCCAACAGTCTCCCACTTGGATAAGTCTAATAACTATTCTGCGTATGACTTCAGATTCTGATTTGCAATCATAGCTTTCCAAAGCCGCTATCAACTCTGATCCTATCAGATACACGTGTCCTTAGATAAGGGATCATATATTCATCCATTCTAGATATCGTATGAGATATGATTTCAAATCATTCTCTTTTACTACTTCTCGATTTCTAATTTATGACGACAGACTAATTGAACAAATCAAATTAGCCCTAGCTCGGCCGAGCATTTACGTTTGTCATCACTAAACCATCGAGGGTCCCAAAGATATCGCTTTTATCCTTCTTTGGATAAAAGGAACGGATAAACTTTGATACAATGCTTGCTTGCACTCACTAACCAAATCACACACAACAATACGTTTTATAACACCAAGTTACTAGTGCTTTTACATATTATCAATGTGCAACCGATTAGGAAGATACAACTCACACCTCTCGGTTTCAAGAATATAAGATGTTATCGTCTCACTAATTACTCGTGATACAATTCATGGAGTAATCCAAGTGAGCGTGGGTTTAATCCAATGCTCAAATCATATTCATAAGCACTCATGAACGTTGCAACAAACATTTGCTTATGTCTAATACTCTTTTAGACAATCCACACACCAATTCAAGACAATCTTCATTCATATCTACTTCCAACATATGAACGACTGTGGCCCGTTAGAATAATTCGATTATTCTTAATAAACTCAATTATTCTGGAAGTCAAAACATGCAAAGTGAAACACAAGAATAATACTAATCCCATATGGCCTCATCCCTTTGAGCATAAATAAAACACGTTTTATTTATCACCATATCGATTACTCATTATTTGTCGTTTCGGGTAATCAACTTCTTACTTGAATTATTACACTTGTCCTATGCTCCTAGCATGCACACAATGTTTACCTATGCTTCTTACTTTTGTGAAATAGACAAATTGAACACATTTCCAATCATTCTCATTTGACAACACCAAATCCATTTTCTTAAGTGTAAGAATATCAAATTCTTGTTACTTATAGAATATACTAGATTCTAACACTTTATGCAACGATCCTTTTGTAATGTCACTGCACCAAAGTCTCAAAGACTATTGCCAATGATATTACAAAGTCCTCTAACGTAGATTGTTACAATACAATTCCTTAGATATGATGTCTCTTACTCAAAGTACATTCCTTTGAACATCCTTTTGCATAAAAGTTTCTAATCTAGACATAGATTTTCAATATTTACTTCCCAATATGGACACGCTTCCATATGTTCCATATGACAACTTATTCTTAATAGAATCTTATCTATTCGTAATGATGTCGATATTGTCCATCCAATATGGAAACATTTCCATAATTTCCAATACTATACTTCCAACTACTCACAAGCGACCAATTCTCGTCGAACTTCGAATCGTCCTTTGATAGTTGTTTAATTATTTTAGTCAAAACCAATTCTAGTCCCTTTTCCCTCTAAATGCGCTGGACATTTGGAAAATTTTAGAATGGTCAAACATTAAAGCATTTTCAATCGATCCTATACCCGAAGTGTATGAGACACGATGCACAATGTTTTATTTGCTATGTTCTCAAAATTCGAATTGTGAAGAGGAATGCCGTAATCATAATCGAAATTTTAAGAACACACAATGTACCATTGACTAAATTTATTAACATTCCACAACCTAATCCTTTAGATTTGAAATGAAGCATAATATTCTCTCCCTTAATTATAGCAATACAACTTTACAACCCTTACGACTTTGCAAGGTATTATACTTGTTTTCTATAATTAATATTGCCAACTTGCAAAACTTTCCACAATAATCATACACTCATAACATTTATGCTCCCACTATTATGATGATTACTATAAAACATAACACTTATGCTCCCACTAGCTTTGACATGTATTCATAAACATCTTAACTTTCAGAAAACAATACCTATTGAATTTCTTAAGTCCATGTTTCTAATACTTAATGCTTTCATAATCTTATATCAAGGCTTCTTGAACTTATACACCTTTGCCTTAGTTAGTGCATATGTTTGTCTTAACAATTAAGACTAATTGCCAAACCTCACAATTCATATTATGGAAAGGGATATCGTAACCATGATTGAATTTGAGAATGCAACTTTACAATCACTATCTTCTTAAAATCTTTCTTAGTGAAAGCATTTCCTCGCAATCATTTTCATAAAGGAGGAAATCTTATGACACTTAGATTTTAATGGTGTATATGCTCCTATCCATGTGAATTTGTTAAAACCAGAGTTTACGACAAATTCAAACTCATATGGACCAAACTCTTTTAATTTTGATTTCGTGCCTTATGGTTGCACAGCTACCCACCACGTCTTCCAAGTAGTTAAGCAACTCACCTTTTCTTATCAATGTACCTTTCATTGATCAAGGTGCCTTGCCTTTTACGCATTCAAAATAAGACTCAAAGAACTCGCATGCATAATTTGTTGGATAAGGTGTCTAAGTCCATAACTTATTCAGTATATACTTGACCCGACCCGACATGGTCCATTTGGGTTGCATCTCATCCAAACTATTTATGGATAATTTTATGAGAGTTATACACATATGTTTATTAATATATTATAAGTTATAATATATTAATATGAGATTATGTTATTTAATTAGTTTTAGTCTTAAATTAATTATGAATTAATTTAGAGATTAAAAGGAAGACTAATTAGATTATGGGTTATTGGTTTTATATAGTGTGGGCTAATGCTCTTTTGTTAATGGGCTAGGCTTATATGGAAGTCCATGGATGATCCATGGAGTTTTTAACCCATGGATCCTTGGAAAGGAAAGGTCATGGGTTATTAGGGTTTCACCCTAACCATGCACACTATATAACCATGCTTATGGAGCATGAAATGGGGCCTAAGTGTAACTAGTGAACTAGTGTGTGTGAGCTTGTGTGTGGCCGAAATATACAAGTGTATACACTCTCTCAAAGTTTTCCAAGAGTTTGTGGTGTTTTGTGATTCCATTTGAGGCATTCACACTATTGGTGCTTGGCCCTCAAACTCCTTAGAACCAAACTCATCAAAAGGTATGTAATCTCTTCTAACTCTTTTATGTTGAAATGTTCCCCATGCCATGTTAGATAGGTTATAAACCTTGGAAAAATTATTATTCTGCATGTATTTAGACAAACATAGATCCAAGGTTTATTAGGGTTGCATGCACACTTAGGAAGTGTTAGATTGCTCAAAACCCAATAGTGGTATCAGAGCCTAGGCTTACTTGTTTGATACTTGATGCAAAATAGTTGGAAAAGTCGAAAAAACTTGTTGTCTGACTGATGAACTCGCCGAGTCCATGGGGGGACTCGTCGAGTCCATGTGTATCTTCAACCTACTCACCGAGTAGGTTCATGCACTCGACGAGTAGGATCGACAGAGTGCATATTTTCGACTTTTGATGCTGGAAATGGACTAGAAACATTACCCTAAACTGTTTTGGTGTTTTAAAACTTATTTTAGTTGGTGTAATGGTTGTTCTAATCCATTTACAATAGCATATATCAAAATTCCATGATTTTATGTGTTCATATAATTCTTGAAATTTTGATGATCATGTTCATGTTCTTATGAATTTAGAAAATGATAGGAATTATTTGCTGAATTGTTTAGAATTAATTCTTGATCATTTATGTGTTTTAATGGAGTCCATAATTTGTTCTCAAGTTATGGATTTCCAAAGGTCACTTTTATTTAACACACACTTAAAACACATAAGTTACATGAAAATGAAGAGTCTTCATTTTTTATGAACCTTTAATTCAGAAGTTATGAAATGAAAAGTTTTGCATAGTTACAAAACTTGTCCTCAAGTTTTGGAATTTGTAAAGTTTTCACACACTTTAATAAACTTTAATTCCAACACTTAGAATTTTAAAAGTTAAAATTCAACACTTATTCTATTTATAACATTAATGGTAAATTATTATATATATGTATAAGGACAAGTCGTTTTACCATTAGTAGGCCTCATTCACGAAGCCGGTCTATAAGGTGGGTATAAGGTTGTTGCCTATAAAATGGCGACTTAATGGGTGTATACTCTCACCTACCGCTTGTTTGATCGGTGGATGGTCGTTAGCCGAACGGGTAGGACAATGACTTTAAATTCTCATTAAAAGTATAATGATTATTATAAAGTAACTAAATATTTTTTTTTTTATTTAATTCCCAATCTTAGTTACTTTAGGAAAAATGTGAATTTGGTGCTAGCCCATGGAATTCACACTTTCTACCTTACCAAGTCGTTGGTGGAGCGTGTGTGGGTAACCGGCACACTAACTTGGACTAGTAAGGATCAAGAAGGGTGACTGAATGTTTGTCATAGATCAATGGAGCGTGTGTGGTTAAGCAGCACATTAATTAGGTGATAATATTAAGGGTACCAAGTGAATTGGTATGGTTATTCACACCTTGTTTTGTGATCCTCGACATCCCAGTCACAAAAATTGAGAGGGCACACTTGAGATTGAAACATGCCATTGAAAAGTTCAATGAATCTCAAAAGATCTAGGAATTTCAAATCCAATTAAAACCTAATAAATTATTTCGTTTTTCATGGTGGAAATTGGTGAATCGTCATTCGCCTACCTTGAAATATTCTATAGCTTGGATTACGACATCCCTCTTTCAAATTATAAAATATTGTGTTGGGTCCTAGCCTTAATATTTCATATTGGGTGTTATATTAAGGACTTTAAATCAACTAACTTGATTTTCTCCCACTATAGATGTCTGGTTTAGACAACTATGATCTTCCCAAATCTCTTGAAGATGGTGTCCCTCAACATCATGCTTCACTTCCTCCACCTCCTCCAATTATTCTCCCTCACCCACAAGTTCTTGAAAAGTTTAAAGTCACTCAATCCCTATTGGCAAGCATAGTCTATGTGTGCTCACATCTTGGAGATAAAGTCACATATTGACAAGCCGGGAGAGTTGGGTGTCAAAGTCTCGTGAAAGTTGGATGTTCAATCACTTTCTTAGTAACATAGTGAGTCTCTTTGGGACTACTATGAGACAGACTATGACATGACCCTTAATGATGTTATTTATTTGCTTGGTGTTGTGGAATCAGCAATGATTTGGAACACCAGTAAAGCAAATTTTATTAGAATATCGACATCCCAAAGCTTAAATGGACATTGGCAATGGTAGCATTGGATATCTAGAATAGCATTTCTCTTCCCAATGGAAAGGGATCGACATAGTCAACTCGGTTGACCAAATGGTAAAGAGAAAGGTTAAGTCTTAGATAGTCTCATGTGCCATTACCAAAGGGTCTATATGTTTTATTGCCAAAGGAAGGGGCATTGGTTGCGAAGATGCTATATTTACCTGAAAGGTCATAAGATTGATCAAGTAAAAAAGTTTGACTCTACTTCAGTTAAAGTCGACTGACTAACTCTATTAAGTTCCTATTTGGAGATTATTATTACATAATGTGAATGGGTCAGATGCTGATGTTTTAAGAATCAAAGAAAAGATAGGAAGCTTAAAGTAAGTATATGTTGATTCTGATTGCGAAGGTGGGTTTCGATCGCATTGTTCGGTAATCAGAATTTTGAGTTGTTGCTTAAGAGTTATAATATATTGCTTATGAATAGATAACAACAAGGTTTTCATGTGGATTGTAAGGATAAATTTCCGCAAAGTTTTAAAATAAGAGAAAAAAAAGGGTTTTAATTTTATTTATTTATTTTAAAAATATCCTTACAATGGCATGCATGGAAAATTGTTGCTTATATGTTTCCAGTAATAGCAATACTGGAAAGTGGATTTGATTCTTTCATTTATGGTAGTGTCTGAATTTACCAAATGAAGATGTTTTTTCATCACCCAAGTTTCAATTGGATAGAAACTTGGAATCATACAAGTTGTATTGTATGATGAATGAGAATTTTCATCTTTGAAAATTAAGAGTAATTCTTTGATCACAAGTATATGGGAGTCAATTGAAGGACTAAGGAATTAGGTACACTGGGTGTGCGCTGGTCAAGGTCCACCACAAAGATTGATTTGTCATGATTTACTAAAGATTAGTAAATATGATTATACTTATGAGGTTAAGTATAATTCTGTAACATTGGAAAGGATACAATGTACGACAAAACAAATGAGAAGAATCAAATTAGGCAGAAAGATAAAAGTTTCTCAAATCTGAAAGGATGGGAGAGTACTTTAGTATCATATTTCATGATCATCTTAATGATTATGAAACCATATCGCAAATTCATACTCTAAGGACGTCTTAGTGCATTGTTATGGCTAAGAAGAGAGGTCATGAATTGTTGGATTGGTTAAAATCAAGAAGATGAGTCATACTTCGTTCCAAAACAATTCTTAGAGTCATACTCCAAGATTGTAACCTTGAGTGACATAAAGAAAGATTTATTAACACTAGTCAAATGTAAGAGTAAAATGTTTTCTACTCTTGTACATTTGAGATTGGTAAGTTGTGATGTCTTGGATGAGACAAAGACCAACTAAGACCAATTGTGTGAAGTATTAGTCTTGATAAGAATCCGCACTATCCCTTGAATATTTGTTTTGTCAAGGAATGGTTCTTGACTGGGAAACTTATATGTCAAGGGGACAGTGGGAGCCTTAAAGATCTTGAAAGAGTTTCAAGATTTAATCAAGAGTAAAACCTGTAATTTATCACTAGCACACGACTTAATGTTTGCAACCTATCGTGTTGACATAATTCTTATTTCTATACCTACTTAAAATAAGTTGAATTTGCATGTGAGTTATCAGAGTTCAACTTGGAAGCATTGGTGGGCCTTGTGCTACCAAGGTGACAAGAAACTAAGATTGAACAAGTTTAATCCATGTAAGGCTGAATTTGTCACTAACCTTATATTGTGATTATGGTTTTGACAAATTCACATGGATAGGAACTCATACACTATAAAATCTAAGTGTCATAAGGTTCCTCTCCGATTCATGAAAATGATGGTGAGGAAACGCTTTCACTAAGTAGATTTTACGTAGATATCGATTGTGTTATTTGCATTTTCAAAAGTCGTTAGTGGAGCGTGTGTGGTTAACCGGCACACTAACATGGACTTGTGAGAAATGGCAAACGCCTAAGAAAATTGAGACTATGATTACGGCATCCCTTTTCATAGTTCTGAAAACTGTTTAGACACACATGTAAGCTATCTAAGAAAGGGTGTATGAATCTAAATTTCAGAAGTCCAGCAGATTTCTGGAAATATGTCAGAGCTAGTGGGAGCATAAGGGTTATGCTGATTATCATCATGTTAGTGGGAGCATGATTATTACGTTTAGTGTTGCAAGTTAGCAATGTTAATTATAGAAAACAAAGTTTCAATTCTTGAAGTTACAGGGGTTGAAAAGCTGTTTTGCTATAATTAAGGGAGAGGAAATTACACTTCATTTCAATTCTAAAGCTTAGATTGAGATTTTAATCATCTTTAGTCAAGAATATATATATATGAATTTTATGTCTGAATGGTTCGACTTAAGGAAATTCTATATATTGCGTTCTCAAAATTCAATTATGACTACGTCATCCCTCTTCATAGTTAAATTTTGAAAACATGGCAAATAAAAAATATTGTAGCAAAAGACTGGTCTAGTATCATGTCTTTATGTGAGACATCATGAATCGTGTCCCATATGCTTCGGATATAGGATCGATTTCATGTGCTATAATATTCATCCTTTCTAGATTTTCCAAATGCTTAAGGCACTGAGAAGGGAAAAGTCTAGAACTGGATATGACTAAAGTGATTAAGCAATTGTCGAGGACAATCTGAGGTTCGCCAAAGATTGGTTGCTCAGTGAAAGTTGGAAGTATGATGTAAGTTGTCAGAAAGGACCGTATTGACATGTTCTTAAAAGAAGTAACTCTTGTTCGGAAGTGATAGTCAAAATGGGACTATGGAAATGTCTCCATAGGTGGAAGTTATTCAATCTATGTAATATTAGAAAACCTTAATGCAAGAAGGATGTTCAAAGAAATGTACTTTGAATATGAGACTTCCGTTCCATAGAAGTTGAACTTCTTTGGAATTCTCTGTAATGACTGATGACAAGGTTTTGGTGACCTTGCGCATAATCATTATGAGAGGATCAATGCATATAAGTTGAAGTCTAAAAGATTTTTGGTAAATGGTAGAAATTAGAAATTCTTACATTTACAATAAGGATTTGGGATTGTGAAATGAGTATCATTGGAATCATGTTCAATTGATCTACATCACATTGTAAGGATCATAGACAAACATAGTGCGCATACTTGGAGTATGTCATAACTATTGTTTAGAAAAATAAAGTGTACATGCTAGGAGCATGGGACGACTGTTGTTTTTATTCAAGTCTTAATTTGTTTGTTTGAAACATTATACAATGAATAATGTGTAATCAATATGGTGATAAATAAAAGGTGGTTTTATTTATATTCAAAAGGGTTCTGAGACCATATTGATTCGATTATTATTGTGTTTCACTTTTCATGTTTTGACTTCCAAAATAGCTAGGTTATTCTTTCCGAATGACTAAGTTATTTAAACACTCCATAGTCGTTCATACGTTGGAAGTAGGTATGAATCAAGACTGTCATGAATCGGGTTTGTAGATGGCTAAATGGGTTTACTCATAGCAATGGTTGCTACAACATTCATGAGTGCTCATAAGTTATGAGTATTGGAATAAACCCACGCTCAGTTGTATCACTTCATGGAATTTATCTTGAGTGATCGTGAGACAGTAATATCATATAAATCTTCAAACCTAGAGATATGAGTTGTTACCTATGAGTTGGTTGTGCATTGATTGCACGTAAACGCATCAGTAACTTGATGTTATAAAATGTGCCTTTGTATACAATTCAACAAGTAGTAGAACAAGTATATGAGTCGAAGTTTATCTGTTCCTTCTAGAAATAGAAGCGATATATGGGCCTCTCGATGATTTTGTTGTGACCTATGTACCGGCCGGTCAGAACTAAATTGATGTGTTCAATTAAGTTCTTTGTCAAACAAATCTGAAAATCGGGAAACAAACTGTTGTATAATAAGTACGACGTTGTTCCATGTATTTGTCCGACTGATATCATGAGAACAGAGGATTATATGATCACTTATCTAAAATGGCGCTTCATAGTTCAACAGAGTCTTCATAGTTCAACGGAGTTTTCGAGAGCTACGATTGCTGGTTGGTTCCTGAAGTAACATACACAAATATAGTTATTAGACTTATCCAAGTGGGAGTCTATTGGATAAGGTGTCTAAGTCCATAACTTATTTGGTATATACTTGACCAGACCCAGCATGGTCCATTTGGGTTGCATCTTATCCAAACTATTTATGGATAATTTTATGAGAGTTATACACATATGTTCATTAATATATTATAAGTTATAATATATTAATATAAGATTATGTTATTTAATTAGTTTTAGTCTTAAATTAATTATGAATTAATTTAGAGATTAAAAGGAAGACTAATTAGATTATGGGCTATTGGTTTTAGATAGTGTGGGCTAATGCTCTTTTGTTAATGGGCTAGGCTTATATGGAAGTCCATGGATGATCCATGGAGCTTTTAACGCATGGATCCTTGGAAAGGAAAGGTCATGGGTTATTAGGGTTTCACCCTAACCATGTACACTATATAACCATGCTTATGGAGCATGAAATGGGGCCTAAGTGTAACTAGTGAACTAGTGTGTGTGAGCTTGTGTGTGGCCGAAATATACAAGTGTATACACTCTCTCAAAGTTTTCCATTTGAGGCATTCACACTATTGGTGCTTGGCCCTCAAACTACTTAGAACCAAACTCATCAAAAGGTATGTAATCTCTTCTAACTCTTTTATGTTGAAATGTTCCCCATGCCATGTTAGATAGGTTATAAACCTTGGAAAAATTATTATTTTGCATGTATTTAGACAAACATAGATCCAAGGTTTATTAGGGTTGCATGCACACTTAGGAAGTGTTAGATTGCTCAAAACCCAACATAATTAACACAACTGGAAACAGCACAGAAACAAAATAATGTTAACACGATAGGTTGTAAACCTCAACTCGTGTGCTGGTGATGATCAATAAGGTTTATTTGATTTGTTCATGAAACCTTTCAAGACCATTAAGACTCCCACTGACTCCTTGACATATAAGATTCTCTTCTCAATAAACAATTCTTGACAAACAAATATTCAAGAGTTAGTGTAGTTTTTATCAAAACACTTCATAAATTGTTCCTAGTCGGTCTTTGTCTTATTCAAGACATTACAAATTTCCACATTTGATGAATGTTATAAACCTTTAATACTTTTCACTCATTATCACAATCTTAACTTTAAGACTTGTTATTGGAACGAAATATGATAGACTTCTTGATTTACCCATTTCTTCAATCCTTGATTCCTCTTCTTAAACATACAATTGTACTAAGACTCATTTAGAGGATCAATTGAGATATGGTTCTTAATCATTAAGATCTATCATAAAGCATAAAAGCTACCCTCCCTTATTCTTAGAATGGAGTAACTTTTATCTTTCTACCTACTTGATTCTTCTTATTCGTTCTACTATTGATCTAAACCCTTTAATAAATTCAGAATTACACTTAATCTTGTAAGTGTAATCCTATTTACTAAGACTTTAGTAAATCATGACGAATATCTTTGTTACTCTTATGGTGAACTTGATCAACACACAACTTTGTGTACTCGATCTCCTAGTCCTTCACTTGACACTTTGTCAACGAATTTGTCTAATTTCCAAATATGAAATTTCTCATTCATCATGCAACCAAGTTGTGTGATTCCAAATTTCTGTCCATTGAAATTTAGGCGATGAGAAACTCTCCCTATTTGGTAAATTCTCGACATTTCCATAACTAACATAACTAAGAATCATATCCATCCGTTGTAGAAATATGCAAACATCAATTTTCATAACGATTTCATTGCAAGGAAGTAAACAAATAAATAAATAAGTCAAACAAAATTTATTTTATTTTTAAAAGCAGCGGAAAAACATTTGTCCTTACAATGCAAAATCTATTGAAAACTATGAAAAAGGAAAATTTCTAACAACTCTATCATAACTATCTAAGCTCAAAATCCAATCTTCAAGTCTATGCGATCGAGATCCATCTCTTGTGATTAGATTCATCTTGCTCTCTTATCAAGCTTCCTTTCTTTTCACCGATCCTTCAAAACATTCAAATGCAGTCTTATCACATCATGTATTAAGAATCAATGAATAGGAACTTAACGGAGTTAGATAGTGGATTTTACCTGAAGCGTAGTCATACTTTTGACTCTCCCATCTCTTAGATCTCTTAGGTAAATAGGGCAACTTCGTCTCCAATGCCCATTCTCTTGGCAATAAAAGCAAATTGACTCTTTAGGAACAACACATGGAACAACTTCAAACATCGCCTTTCTCTTATGATCAAACTTTTCGATCATTGCATGTATTTCATTGCCATTGTCTATATCCATAGAGGTCTTGAAGGCAGATTCACCAATCAACTTTGCTTTTCTATTGGGCCAAACCATTGCTGATTCAGCAACAATAAGCATATAGGTGAGATCAATAAGGGTCACCTCGTGGTTCATCATATAGTACTCTCTTACGAACTCACTATACGAGTTAGGAAGTGACTGAAGAACCCAATCAACAGCCATCTCTTCACCGACAACGGATCCCATCATTCTTAACCTATCAATGTGTTACTTCATCCCTAAGATGTGTGCACACACCGACTTTCCTTCTTTATGTTTACTTGCCAAAAGGGCTTGAGTGATATTGAACCTTTCAATTTTACAATCTTGTGGGTTAGGGAGAATAATTCGAGGAGGAGGAGGAAGTGAAGCATGATTTCTTGTTCCTCGATCAAATAGTGGAATATCATCTTCATGTGGAATGCTTGTTCCACGGGATTTGGGAAGACCATAGTTGTCGAACTTTGACATCTACAAAACGGGAGAAAAATGAATTCAAGTTAGTTGATAGATTGAGTCCTTAGTAAATCACCCAAATGAAAAACTAAGGCTAGGACCCAACACAATACACTACAACCTAGAAATGGGATGTCGTAATCTAGTTGCAGAATATTTGAAGGTAAGTGAATGACGATTCACTAATTTCCACCATGAAAAACGAAAAAGAAATTTAAGTTTTAAATCTATGAAAAATCCTAGATCCTTTGAGATTCATTGAACACTCAATGGGATGTTTAAATCTTGATATGCCCCTCTTGTTTGTGATTGGGATGCCGAGGATCACAAAGCGGGTGTGAATAACCATGCAAACTTACATGGTGCCCTCACATGTTACAATCACCTATTTGGTGTGCCGGTAAACCATACACGCTCCACCGAACTATGACAAACATTGAGTCACCCTTTGCTACCTTTTCTTAGAACCATTTAGTGTGCCGGTAAACCGCACATGCTCCACTAACGTCTTTGCAAGGGCACAAAATGTAATTCCATGGAATTGCATCAATTTACTTTTGCCTAAGTAACTAAGATTGGGAATTTGAAAAACATTTAGTTACTTTGTATTTCATTATACTTATAATGGAAGGTTTCGTCCTATCCTACACGTTCGGCTAACGACCCTCCACTAGTCAAGAGTGCGGTGGGTAAGAGTGGATACCCATTCAATCGCCATTTTATTGACAGTTTCCTTAAACACCCCTTATAGACCAGCTTCGTGAATGAGGCCTACTAACGGTAAGACTGACTTTTACTCATACATATATATAATGTTAGACTTTTAATGTTATATATATAGTATAGGGTGGATTTTACACTTTTAAAATACTAGGTGGTCAAATTTAACAATTATACTTTTAATTTAATTAAATTGTAAACCTAAACTTTTATGGATTTATTAAACTTCTTTTAATTATACACCTTAATTGATTAATAAACCATAAGGGTGTGATTTGAACTTTTCAAAACATTACTAGGGTTTTAGAATTTAACATTCCTAATTAAACTTTTAATCAACTTTTAAATTCCAAAACTTGAGGGCAAGTTTTGAAACATTTCAAAACAATTTAGTTTTAATCTATCTTAAAATTTCGAATTTATGACATTTAAATCATAATTTTAAATATTAAAACTCTTGATTCAATAATTATCTTGAATTAGACTATTAGTT
Source organism: Lactuca saligna (assembly GCF_052625555.1). Classification (NCBI taxonomy): domain Eukaryota; kingdom Viridiplantae; phylum Streptophyta; class Magnoliopsida; order Asterales; family Asteraceae; genus Lactuca; species Lactuca saligna. The sequence continues at coordinate 216,346,497 of NC_136420.1, forward strand.
TAATTATTAGATCATAAGGGATTATCTAAATAATGACGATAATTACCATTTAGACATTTAAGTTATCCTAATCCCTTAAATATCTATATAGATTTCGAAAATATGGATGGATAATGCAAGATCATGAATTACCATATATAACAATTAGAAGATAATTACAAGATATGGGATAATCCAAATCCCTAAAAATTAGGATCTTATCTTGGGGAGGAGGCAAATTTCGAAAATCAAGGGATTATAACAAACCCTAGATTTCAAAATTTAAGGGTTTAAGGAAAGGATTTGTAGATCTTATTCAAACTCTTGCAAATTAGGGTTTGCAAACCCTAATCTCGAAAAACCCTAGCCTCTTAGGGTTTATTGGCAATAAACCCTAATATATCAAGTTCATACAATTGAAACCAAACCAATGGCTCTGATACCACTGATGGGTTTTGGTCATAAGACATCCTATGTGCTCATATAAACCCTAATGCTTGGATCTAGGTTTCTCTATTGTACATGCTTTGAATCCAAGACTACAAACCCTAATTCTAGCATACATATAATCATATTAACATGAGAATAAATTTATAGTGTTACCTTGATTGTTATGTAGCAATAACAATCCCAAATCTCCTTGATTTGACTTTGGAATTCTTAGAGTCACAAGTATCACTCCTCTAATGGCTTACAAACACCAAGAGAAAATGTAGAAGGTATAAAGAGAGAGGAGAGAGGTTAGAATTCGTCCTTAGGATTCATTGGGAACAAGTACACGAATTCTAAGTCCTTAGGGTCTTTATATAGGTGTAGAGATAGGGTTTCAATCATTATCCTTATCTAGTTGCTTATCCACAAAACAACCATAAGATAAGCCTTGAAAACCCTTATCCTTTATCCTTTGGACGATTTCAAGGATCCTTATCTCCTTGAATTCGTTCAACCCATATTTAGGATAACCATTACCATATTTTGTAACTATCACATAATTAGAATTCAGCCCCTCTAGTCTAATTAATTACACTTGATCACAAAATTAATTCCTAATTAATTATTGACCAATATTAATTAAGCAAATATGATTTCTCCTTTAATATATTATTCTTATAACATATTAATAAATCATAATAACCTCTCTCTCTTTATTTATTTCTCCAATCAAGTTGCTTTGGTGAAGGCAACCCAAAAGGACTATGCACCATCGGGTCAAGTACATACCAAAATAGTTATGGACTTAGACACTAATCCAAAAATTACAACCACATGCCTACTTTCATCTATGGAGAGTTAACTAATCTAATTCATATTAGGCTTACTTTATAGTTACTCCTACAATTATAAATGTTTATGAACTTTTAGAATAATAAGAGTAATCATGGATTAAACATGTTAATATAGAACACAACAAGTAGACATGCACAAAGACCCGATCCGATCCGATCCGATCCGGTTTGATTACGACACACCCAATCCGATTCGGCATTTAATCCGAACCGGTTTCAAACCGGTTTTTGACCGGATTTGACCGGTTTTCCGAGCCCCGCATCCGATTCGGTGTAATCCGATCCGATTTTCTCTATTTTTTTTTTTTTTTTAAATTCACATTTTTTGGACTTCAAATATAACACAAAATGCAACATGGGTACATTAAAATAGTTAAAACATACATCAAACGTCGAATTAGAAAGAGTTTTTAAACTAGTTAAATAATAATAATAATAATAAAGTGGCGTTATAACATTTAGCCAAATGGAAATAGTTTTTGTGGTCTTCCACTTCGTGTCGCCTTCATTTAATTATTCTTCAACCGCCACGCATGTAACTAGGGGTCTCATCAATGCCATATTCTTCATCCCCGTCTTCATCTTCGACTTCATCGTCATCGTCTTCGTCTTCCGGAGGTGTTGATAAGCCTTGTGCATATTCTTCATCCATGATCTCCGGTTCAACATTTTGTGATAGTGGGCCTTCTAGTGATGCCAAGTGTTGTATACGTTCCACAGAATCCAAGTAATCCTTCAAGCAAACGCAAACCTCTACCGCAACCGGGGTAAGATTCGTCCTCAACTTTGATAAAACTCTTCCACTAAAAGAAAAAGCGGATTCCGAAGCTACCGTGGAAGCTTGGACGGTTAGTAAATCACGGGCCATGACGGAGAGAATAGGAAATTGTGCTTCCTTTTCTCTCCACCAAGCCAAAAGATCCAAATTTTTAAATTGTGGTGCACTCATGAATTTTAAAAAGTTTGAACCCATATAAATTCCAAGTTCGCTACTAGGCGTTAATGTGCGTGCTCTTTTGTTTTACTCCTCCAAAAGGTAGTTATAGAGGTCGATATGAAAATCCGTTCGACCCCCACCACTACCCGATGCACCGCTAGTAGAGTCGGTTACACTTGCAAAAGTGTTTGACATATTGCCATATTTTGTAGCGTAAATGTCAAACAAATTAGTAAAAGTATCATTAAAAATGTTTATTTGGTTACGGATGTAGTTTGAGTTATCTTTGTGCAAATTTAAAGACATAGCAATTTTAGTAATCAAAGCCTCTACACCCGTAACATTGATACATGGGTTTAATGCTGCGGCGCAAGTAAAAAGTGGTGGCATTTCTTTGAAATATTTGACTAGTTTTTGTCTCATTGGTCTCGTAACCAAAATAAATATTTCACTTCTTTGTTCAAAACGTTCCAATTGTGCGGACATCAACCATAATTCATTTAGTAACAACGGACTTGTAGGGTAATACACACCCGATAGAAAAGTGGTTGATTGTTTAAAAACTTTTAACATTTCCACAAACTCTTCCATCAAATCCCAATCATAATCCGAAACCGGGTTTTTTCCTTTTGAAATTGTGTCGTAAAATAAATGCAAAGCGATTCTTTGACGTGTCAAACTTTCAAACATCATGCATGTTGAACTCCATCTAGTGTCACAATCTCAATGAGGACTATATGGAGTTACGTTAATGGAAATGGCAAACTTTCGATATTTTTCCATTGTAGCTTTATGTCTTCCAAAAACTCTAGTTAACACAGTTTTGAATTTTTCAATCGTCGAATCTATCATTTTTAAACCATCTTGTACCGCAAGATTAATAATGTGACAAACACATCTAGTATGAAAAAACGAGCCATCCAAAATAGGTTTATATTTTGCAATTAATCTTTTTGCCGTTGCGGTATTGTTACTTGCATTGTCAAACGAAATAAAGAAGATTTTGTCGCGTAAATTATAAGTCTCTATAACGCTTACTAAAATTGCAAATAATCTTGCCCCCGTGTGAGGATGCGCAAAAAGTTCAAAAGCAATAACTCGTTTGTTCATTACCCAAGTAGAGGGATCTATCCAATGTGCCGTGACACAAAGATAGCTTTTGGGACAACTACCGGCGGAGGACCAAACGTCACAGGTTAAAGAAACACCGGTTTTTATATTTAAAAATCCCAATTGCATATCATTTTTGGCTATATCCCAATACTTTAAAGCATCACGTCTAAGAGAAGTGCGACTTACTTGCCGGTATTGCGGTTGCATTTTTTCCCGCAAAATCCTTGTTAATTGTGGGTTGTCGAAGTGGTTGAAAGGATATCCCTCTTGAATCACAAACTTGCAAAAGCTTTCACGAAGGTCATCATTGTTGTAAATGAAGATCGACCCGTCGGGAGTAATATTTGGTTGACTTGGATCGCTTTGACCTTTTACAGCCGGATAAGTTTTTGTTGTATGACTCCTTAACGTGCTATTGCCATCTTTTCCCAAAAACATTCCGCACTTCTTGCATCTCGCTTTTTCCTTCCCGTTCGACAACAAACACAAATCGTAATGTTCCCACACTTCTTTACTCCGAGTGGTTGGTATGATTTTAACCACCGTTGCATCCGAATCTTGACCCGCGGTTGAATTTCTCGAGCTCATTTTTTTGAGTATTATGAGAATAAGTAGTAAATTTTTTGTGTAAAATTGAAATGTAGCAAATGAAAGGTATATATAGGTGTTTAGAATTGCCAAAAAGTCAAAAAAAGTCAAAGTAGCCGTTTTTTTTAAGTTCCAATGGCTAGTTTTTTTTTAAAAAAAAAAAAAAAAAAAAAAAATTTGAAAATTCCCGTTTTTTAACGGTAACAAAAAATCCGGTTTCAAACCGGTTTTGGATCCGGTTCCGTCATAATCCGGTTCTCGATCCGGGGGTCTAAACCGATTCGTATTCGAAGTCTCGATCCGGTGGCCGGTTCAATCCGATCCGGTTCGGTCAAAACCGGTTTTGACCAAATCCGGTTTTCGGATCGGATCGGATCCTATAGCCCAAACCGGTTTTTGTGTGCATGTCTAACAACAAGTATTGATGTAATGATCATATCCCACTATATCAAAACAATATATAATAGTTTTTGTCATAATGTTATCATATCCAAATAAAAAATTCAAACCAAAATTCATGTCTAGAATAACGAAGTCATATAATTGAAGTGCAACCCCTCATACTTAGCTTAGAAGGAAAGAATTTATTAATAGGTCTGACTAAATTTAATTTGTGTGAACCCTGCAAATACTATGATCTCTATATTTGACTTTACTCTAAGTATAGTTAAATATCTTGGATAATATTATTGGTGTTCCTTCATGAGAAAGAGTCTCTTAGCTTGATTAATTATACTCTCGAAGTCACAAATATTTCTATGTGATACTTGAATGGAAGAAATCAACATAGTTTTTCATTGAACTTATTAATCTAATCATTTCTGATTTTGGGTTCTAAAGTAATAGTGTATTTTTATTTAGTAGATTGTGCTATTACGCTTTACTAGGGCCTCACTCCAACAAAACTTACTCTTTATTCCATAATGAAGTCATAATCCTATTATAACTCATAATTATACATATCCTTTTTTAATTCAACTTTTTATGTAGCTCTTTACATCATGGTCTTCTTCTAAATTGATTATATCATGTACATTCTCTTATTTATTCTTAAGTAGTCCTAGAATGTTCTTATAGTCATCTAGTGGCTTAAGCATGTATTCAATTATTATCTTATGATATCCTCATAGCATAATCATATACCTAGTCTTATGCATAATATGACATAAATAAGGGATTTATTTGCCAAGAAAATAGAATATAAATCGTTTAATCTAGTTTAAACCTATGTGCTAGGTCCTTTTGAGATAGACTCAAAAATGGTGTCAAGTGAGAATTCTAATAATCCTCCAAATTAATCTTGTATCTTGACCTCTATCAAGATATAGCTAATTCATGCAAAAGAATTTAAAACTTTCAAGATTTGTCTTTATTTATCTTTATAGAATTTACATTCCAACAATGTTTCTTCTCATTCATAAGTCTTTTATAATGCCCTAAATCAGGTATGGCTTAATCCCTCGAAGAATTCCTATTTTGACATAATTGGTCCCTTGAATACGCTTGGCGTACTTATGAGTACGCTTAGCGTACTCTGGATGAAGGATCGCGGAGGAGATTTACGTACACTGGGCGTACATAAGGGTACGCCAGGCATATACAACAGAGGGAAAAAACCCTAAATCTCAGACTTGTCCCCTATTTAAAACTGTTTTAGCCTCTTGGACCAAACCCTATTAGCCTATTTAGCCTTTTTTCGTCTGCCTTCAACTGAGATATTGTGTGTGAGGGTTTTGAGCTTAAGGAGTGGGTTTTGGTGAAAATTTTAGTGTTCTTTCAAGAACAAGAAGTGGCCAAGAAAGCTTGGGATGGTTTGGTGCTTCAAGAATCTGCATCTTAGACATCTTGCAACGCTTCTGGAGTTAAAAAGCTTGCACCTTTCCACTTAAATCTCTAGACTTAGCTAGGGTTTTCTAGATTTGTCATTGTGGTTGATTTTGGACCTCCACTTTTGAGTTACACAACTCCAAAAGATGGGAATGATAGATATGAGGTCCCTTGGTCCTTTAGTATCATAAATATATAATCTTAATGGGAGTTTTGGCCTCATGCATGGGTTAAAGGCCTTGGAAAGGTCTTAATGGAGGTGTTGGGTATATATGGCGCATGCAAAGGCATAAAGTTTCCAACTTTATGCCTTACGATGTCCTAACAAACATAGATGTGGCTTTTGGACGTAAGGGAATCAAGTATTAAGCACTTGATGGAGAAAGTTCTTAACACGATTGTAAGTTGGGTTTAACCCAATGTACATCACGCGTAGTGCGAAGACCACAGTACATTGCGCATACCAGGATGGTATGCCAAGCGTACACATCACAGTTGGGCCCATGTCTGTTTTTGGGCCTTTGAGCTATTGGGCCTCATTTGGTTATTGGATATGGTTATATTTTGGGAATTGCAAGTCATTTCATCTGTTATGGGCCATGGACATATCGATCGGGTCTTATTGCGACAAGAGGACGATTAATGATCTTGGACTTGGACTTTGGGGCCCATTAACAAGGGAAGGATAATTCGGCCTCATGGAAGGGTTTGGAGTTTGGGTTTATTTTGGTTAATTAAAATCCTAACTGTGATTAATATTATTATTCAGCACGGGAGGTTATAGACTGTTAGGAGAGTAGATTTTGTATTCAGCAGACAGAGGTGAGTCTTTTCACCATACACATGGGTCTAAGGCACCAAGGCCAACCTATTATGTGATTATGATTTATGTAATAGTCATTATGTTATTTGATATGATATGTGAATGGGTGGTTTGCATGGAAAACCCCAAGGAGAGCCCGTGGCATTGGATGTAAGACCATGTGGGGTATCCCATGGCATTCTTAGGTATAGACCATGTAGGGTAGACCATGACATTGGATATAAGACCATGTGGGGTATCCCATGGAAATCCTAGGTAAAGACCATGTGGGTTAGCCCATGACATTGGATGAAAGACCATGTGGGGTAGCCCATGACATTTGTCACACCCCGAAAACCGAAGGCGGAAATATTTTCGGGGCGGACTCCACGTTGAGTATCAAATTCAATGCACATAGTAAGCAAAGTAAACAACCATTACATTACATATCAAAGTTTACATTTGTTCAAAAGTAAAGTTCTACATTTTTGATACATAGTATATATGAACAAGAGTAGAGACGAGTATTCTATACGCTGCGTCTTCTCCAAAAGGATCGCTAGGTACCTGTCTAATGTTGACCTGAGAATACAAGCAATTTTAAAATCAACATAAAGCTGGTGAGTTCATAAGATGTTTGTTTTCTGAAAATGTACGAGTTTCCTTTGGTTTTCTGAAAAGTTTGCTATCCAAGAAAATCCCATATTTTCTTATATGTAAAGTTTTGTTAACTGTATTATTACTTCATTCTGGTTATGAACAATTGTTATCCCAGGAAAATCCTATATTTTCCTAAAAGTAAGTTTAGTTATTGAATTTCGATGTAATGTTTGATTACCTTTCGTACTTGTTATATTAACTAGGTATTCTGATATCCTAATTGTGTTACACATGAACGTACCTAAATGCGTGCTTTCGTATTCGTATCTCTATTCTTAATCATGTTTATTTTTATATTTGTATTCGTATTCATATTTATATTTGTAGTCATATTCGTATTCGTATTCACATAAATATTCGTATTCCTACTCCTAATCCTAATCATATTCGTATTCGTATTCGTATTCGCATTTGTATTCATAGTCATATTCGTATCCCTATTCCGACTCCTAATACTATTGGTATTTGTATTTGCATTCGTATTCGTATTCGTAGTCGTATTCGTATTCGTATTCGCAGTCCTATTCGTATTCCTAATCCTACTCCTAATACTATTCGTATTTGTATTCGCAATCGTATTCGTATTCGTATTCGTATTCACAGTCGTATTCGTATCCCTATTCCTACTCCTAATACTATTCGTATTCGTATTCGTATTCGTTCTATATGATGATTAGTATGAATTATTCGTAGATTATGAAACATAATTTAGAGTGTAACATTTTATCAAGAAATCTATGATTAGTTTGAAAGCTAACTTCGTAATTTGAACTATTTGATAAACACAGTTTTTGATATTAGAACATACAGAATGAAATCAATTGAACTGAAAATAATAAGTTCGAGTACAAGATTTCCTTTTAGTTTTGCTTGTATTCCCCCCCCCCCCTCTGAAAATAGTGAAAACAGTTGAAAAAGGGTAAGGGTATGAACTCACCGGTTGAGGAACGCATCAGTTTGGATCCTAAACGTCAGTTTTGGGTTTGCAAACACACAAGATTCCTATGGATTATCAAATGATACACATTTGTATCTAATTAGGACTTAAATTATTTATTTGTTAGGGACATATGCTTCTAATCGCGAAAACACTTCATTACAAGCGTTTGGAGGGACCCGGGTGGCATTTGAGGACACATCAGGCTTGGATATTGAATTTACTCTTCAAGAGTAAACTCATACAAGAGTTTTCGGCCCTATATACCTCATCCATATGAGTTCACGGCCGTGAAAACATGGATGGTGATTTTGGGTGCTAAATGGCTTCATAACTCATGGATAATTTAGCTAGGATTGCATCTAAGGCATTGGGATGAATTTAAACTCACTTAGGGACCATTTATTGGAGTTTACAGCAGTAAACATGGAGTTTACGGCCATAAACTCCCCCTCACATCAAATCCTTTAAGTTTTGGTCTTTAAACAATCACATGTGATTCCAATGATTTTTCTTAAGCCTTTAATGGATTTTTAGGGGACTTTGGACATGGTTTTAGGAGTTTACGGCCCATGAACCCCCTCATGGCCGTGAACTCCTTGAAAGGGTGTTTTCATTTAAGGTCTAATTCTTGTTTGTGGTCATTTCTAGAATTTATCCCAAGGGTTATGGTGTGTGTAAATGGCATTTTAACACATTTAGAGGAGTTTACTCCCCAAGAATAGGAGTTTATGGCCCAAGCTTGTTCTTGGGGAGTAAACTTGAGTTTACTCCTCTAAATTGTTGTTCATGGTGTTCCACGGCCAAAACCAATATTCTAGAAGTCATATCTAAGCCCTAAAGGTCGATTGGAAGGGTTTTAGGGCATAAAATACCCATTTTATATGTGTACGTAGCCCAAGGGTGTTCCAGGGCCGTAAACACATGATTATGGTCTTAATCCATGATTTGAACTCGAATTTGAAAGTCTAAGATGCTATACTAGGAGTTAGAGTGGTTACCATGATGATTTGGGGCTTGAATTTGGTGTTTTTGGACCTAAATCTTGAGTTAGAGGAGAGAGGTTAGAGAGAGAGTAGTAAGAGAAAGGAAAGGCTTCAAATGAAGTCTTTTGAGCTTTAAATAGGTCGTAAGTTCGGGACACGGTGGAATTCTACTCGATACCGACGTTAAACGGGGCTTTTGGTCGCACCCGATTAAGTTACCGTAATCCGGTGGGATAGAATTTGGAAATTTTCAATTTAATGATTTTGGGCCATTTTCATGAGTTTCTAAGGGAATTGAACACTCATAAGTATAAAGAAAACTCATAAGATTAAATAACTTAGCCCAAAAACGGAATCGAAACGAATCGCTATAGACGGGTTCTTCGGACGAAATAGGTTTCGATGATGGACAACTTCGGGTTGTCACATTATCCTCCCGTTAGAGGGAATTTCGTCCCGAAATTCAATGATTAAGATACAGATCATGAAATGAAAAGAGATGTGGATGAATCTACTGCTTCGGTTTTTCACGTTCCTAAGCGGAATCGGGCCTCCGCTTGATACTCCAGCGAACCCTCACTACCGGGATGCGGTTTTGTTTCGTACATTTGATCTCTCCATCCATGATCTCAACTTGTTCTTCCATGGAGGCTCAAACTTTCGTTGACTTCGGTCTCATCAAAGGAATTACTAAGGTTTCATCCGGTAGATACTCCTTAAGGACAGAGACGTGGGGTACCGAATGGATGCTATTAAGTCCTGAGGGTATTCGGAGTTTGTAGGCTACGAAATCAATCCTAATGAGGATTTCGAAAAGTTCTATGTTCCTTGGGATACGCGTTTCAGAATGTAACACGCCATCTTTCTCATCGTTGGCTACCTTGATGATGGACGTTTCGATTACTAATTGAGGACTACGTTTATGATGAGATTCGAATGAATGGATAACAATTTATCTTTCATGATTAGAATTGAAAACGATTGCAAGTAGAAGGGTTGTTGAAGAGGATTATACCTGAGGCAATGGCTGAAACTAAGTTTATTGTCTTAGATTATAAGAGTTCGACCTGGGGGAAGGTTGAGATGGATAGATTTTTCAGAACAAAGGATATCAACACGATTGAGATTCAATCAATCCATGCCAGTGAATGCTTCAAAGCATTGTCTATGAGAAGTAGCTGGCTCTCTGAAATTTGTTTAACGGAGGAGAGTATGGCGGCAGAGAGTTGTTGTTCCTTGGGCTGGGTCCTTTCTTTGGAGATATCTTGATTTAACAAGATCCAGAAAGAGAGGATGGTAAGTCCTCTATATTGAATCAAGAGATATGAAACAAAGGATATCTCTTTATGAAAGACATAGAATTCTATTAAGAGATAAAGCAGGAAGAAGTTATCAAAACAGATAAATTATCGCTAAAGGAATGATTGAGGAGCAACGCTGGGATGAGGATTTCTATAACGGATTTGACTTGAGAAATACTCCCATAGTATTTCTTGTCTCTTTGCAACGACGATTCATTGTTTGGGTATTGGGTAAGTTTTAGGCATGTCGCACACCACAGTCACTCCATAGCACATGTTGGTTGTGTCTCGAATGAAGATAGTTGGCCAGGCTATATTGATCCTAGACACGACTACATAACTGCCCAGGTTTAACCGCAAAGTACAACACCCATTTACTTATGTTTTGTTCTACTTGTAGTTACGGATTTCGACGGTTGGGTATACTTGTATACTTTTGAAAAATACTTATATTTGAGGTATACTTTTAGTTTAGAGCATTTAGGCCCTTTAGTGTTTATAGTTTTATACCATGTAAGGTTTGGTATACTAGTTCACTATAAACAAGGGCTCTGATACCAATCTGTCACACCCCGAAAACCGAAGGCGGAAACATTTACAGGGCGGACTCCACGTTGAGTATCAAATCCAATGCACATAGTAAGCGAAGTAAAGAACCATTACATTACATATCAAAGTTTACATTTGTTCAAAAGTAATGTTGTACATTTTTGATACATAGTATATATGAACAAGAGTAGAGACGAGTCTTCTGTACGCTCCGTCTTCTCCAAAAGGATCGCTAGGTACTTGTCTAATGTTGACCTAAGAATACAAGCAGTTTGAAAATCAGCATAAAGCTGGTGAGTTCATAAGATGTTTGTTTTCTGAAAATGAACGAGTTTCCTTTGGTTTTCCGAAAAGTTTGTTATCCAAGAAAATCCCATATTTTCTTATATGTAAAGTTTGGTTAACAGTTTTATTACTTAATTCTGGTTATGAACGATTGTTATCCCAGGAAAATCCTATATTTTCCTAAAAGTAAGTTTAGTTATTGAATTTCGATGTAATGTTTGATTACCTTTCGTACTTGTTATATTAACTAGGTATTCTGATATCCTAAATGTGTTACACATGAATGTACCTAAATGCGTGCCTTCGTATTTGTATCTCTATTCTTAATCATGTTCATTTTTATATTTGTATTCGTATTCGTAATTTTATTTGTAGTCCTATTTGTATTCGTATTCACATTCATATTTGTATTCCTACTCCTAATCCTAATCCTATTCGTATTCATATTCGTATTCATATTCGTATTCGCATTCGTATTCGCAGTCGTATTTGTATACCTATTACTACTCCTAATACTATTCGTATTCGCATTCACATTCGTATTCATATTCGTATTCGTATTTGTATTCGTATTCGCAGTCGTATTCGTATTCCTAATCCTACTCCTAATACTATTCGTATTCGTATTCGCATTCGTATTCGTATTCGTATTCATATTCGTATTCGTATTTGTATTCGTATTCGTATTCGTTCTAAATGATGATTAGTATGAATTATTCGTAGATTATGATACATAATTTAGATTGTAACATTTTATCAAGAAATCTATGATTAGTTTCAAAGCTAACTTCGTAATTCGAACTATTTGATAAACACAGTTTTTGATATTAGAACATACATAATGAAATCAATTGAACTGAAAATAATAAGTTGGAGTATAAGATTTCCTTGTACTTTTTCTTGTATTTCCCCTGAAAACAGTGAAAACAGTTGAAAAAGGGTAGGGGTATGAACTCACCGGTTGAGGAACGCATCGGTTTGGATCCTAAACGTCAGTTCTGGGTTTGCAAACGCACAAGATTCCTATGGATTATCAAATGATACACATTTGTATCTAATTAGAAATTAAATTATTTATTTGTTAGGGACATATGCTTCTAATCGTGAAAATACTTCATTACAAGCGTTTGGAGGGACCCGGGTGGCATTTGAGGACACATAAGGCTTGGATATTGAGTTTACTCTTCAAGAGTAAACTCATACAAGAGTTTTCGGCCCTATATACCTCATCCATATGAGTTCACGGTCGTGAACTCATGGATGGTGATTTTGGGTGCTAAATGGCTTCATAACTCATGGATAATTTAGCTAGGATTGCATCTGAGGCATTGGGATGAATTTAAACTCACTTAGGGACCATTTATTGGAGTTTACGGCAGTAAACATGGAGTTTACAGCTATAAACTCCCCCTCACATCAAATCCTTTAAGTCTTGGTCTTTAAACAATCACATGTGATTCTAATGATTTTTCTTAAGCCTTTAATTGATTTTTAGGGGACTTTGGACATGGTTTTAGGAGTTTACGGCCCATGAACCCCCTCATGGCCGTGATCTCCTTGAAAGGGTGTTTTAATATGTTTTAAGGTCTAATTCTTGTTTGTGGTCATTTCTAGAATTTATCCTAAGGCTTATGGTATGCGTAAATGGTATTTTAACACATTTAGAGCAGTTTACTCCCCAAGAATAGGAGTTTACGGCCCAAGCTTGTTCTTGGGCAGTAAACTCAAGTTTACTCATCTAAATTGATGTTCAAGGTGTTCCAAGGCCAAAACCAATATTCTACAAGTCATATCTAAGCCCCAAAGGTCGATTGGAAGGGTTTTAGGGCATTAAAACCCATTTTATATGTGTTCACGGCCCAAGGGTGTTCCAGGGCCATAAAATCATGATTATGGTCTTAATCCATGATTTAAACTCGAATTTGAAAGTCTAAGATGCTATACTAGGAGTTAGAGTGGTTACCTTGAAGATTTGGGGCTTGAATTTGGTGTTTTTGGACCTAAATCTTGAGTTAGAGGAGAGAGGTTAGAGAGAGAGTAGTGAGAGAGAGGAAAGGATTTAAATGAAGTCTTTTGAGCTTTAAATAGGTCGTAATTTCGGGACACGGTGGAATTCTACCTGATACCGACGTTAAACGGGGCTTTTGGTCGCACCCAATTAAGTTACCGTAATCCGGCAGGATAGAATTTGGAAATTTTCAATTTAAGGATTTTGGGCCATTTTCATGAGTTTCTAAGGGAATTGAACACTCATAAGAATAAAGCAAACTCATAAGATTAAATAACTTAGCCCAAAAACGGAATCGGAACAAATCGCTATAGATGGGTTCTTCGGACGAAATGGGTTTCGATGATGGACAACTTCGGGTTGTCACAACATTCTTACAGGTTTTATGTATGTATGGATTATGTGATATGTGTGTAGCTTTAATTAGCTAAACGGATATGTGTATGTGTATTGTGTGTGGTATGCTCTGGGGAACTCACAAAGCATTTCGATTACAAGTTGTTGATTTGTTTCAGGTACATATAAGCCCAAGGGCAAGGGCAAGCTGTGATGGTGTGGCGTGCACTCTATCTCTCTTTCTTTGATATGTTTCGGGGATGCTATGATGATTTAAATAAAGTTGTAATTAATGTTGATTTGAATAAAGTTTTGTCGGGATTTCATGGATTATGCAATTGTGTTTTATTAATTAAAAACAAAAACTTTCGTTGAAAATTTGGGTCGTTACAAGTTGGTATCAGAGTCTTGGTTTGAGGGATTCGGGCACACTCTCAAGTGTGTCAGAACTCGAACTCAGGAAATGGTAAAAATTGTTTTCAAAAGTACCATAAAATGGTTTTCAAAAGGAAAGGAAAATATGAGAGTGCAACGCGCGTGATCAACTGAGCCAAGTAAGTAGTTCCCCAATATGTTTGCGATGTTATACTGATATTTGAGCCTTTTTGATGATATGGAATTTCTTATGTGTATGCTTTTAAAATTGTATACGGTTTGGAGCTTATAGCCACATAATGCTTTATTTGGCCTTATTTCCTATTCCTTGTCTGGTTGTGGTCCTAGGTTAGAATCTTTTATTAGAAAGTCTATTTAATCCTTTTTCTATGTATAATATGCATGCATAAAGGCAACCTATTATGATTGGTTTGATTGATATGAGTAGAGTAAATCTTAGGACATCCTGAGATTGATATATACGGTAGTCGTGGGATATGGTTTGGATGCATGGCAAATTGAAGTTATCAGGTAAAGCAGTAGGGAAACATACAAGTAGGTATAGAAGGTACTATTAGTCTGTACTACTGGAAGCACAAGACCTATATACTCGAACCATTGTTAGATTTGACAACTTCAAGGATGACCGGTGTGGGGAAGATCCCTTATATGGAAATCCTGATCTTTGTAATTTATAATATTTCTGTTCAGGATGGTGATGACATAATTTCGAGTAGGAAGATCAGGATCAGGATATGGATCCGGGGCAGAATGAGGCGACACTACTGAGGTCATTGATGAGAGGTTGCACGATCTTATTGCAATCGAGGTCACCAGGGTCATCCTTGACACCACCCCAGTCATTTTTGGGACAGTCATGGAGGGCATTATGGAGATTATGGAGGACAGACTTAGATCCTTCAGGGATGAGATGGCCTAGTGTCAGATTAAGGCCCAAACTCCCTCGTTTCGAGAGTTCAAGGCGTGTGGGGCGCCGGAGTTCTTCGGTTCACCGACCCTATTGTCAGCCGAAGCTAGGTTGCAGACATCAAGAAATCTATGATTAGTTTCAAAGCTAACTTCGTAATTCGAACTATTTGATAAACACAGTTTTTGATATTAGAACATACATAATGAAATCAATTGAACTGAAAATAATAAGTTGGAGTATAAGATTTCCTTGTACTTTTTCTTGTATTTCCCCTGAAAACAGTGAAAACAGTTGAAAAAGGGTAGGGGTATGAACTCACCGGTTGAGGAACGCATCGGTTTGGATCCTAAACGTCAGTTCTGGGTTTGCAAACGCACAAGATTCCTATGGATTATCAAATGATACACATTTGTATCTAATTAGAAATTAAATTATTTATTTGTTAGGGACATATGCTTCTAATCGTGAAAATACTTCATTACAAGCGTTTGGAGGGACCCGGGTGGCATTTGAGGACACATAAGGCTTGGATATTGAGTTTACTCTTCAAGAGTAAACTCATACAAGAGTTTTCGGCCCTATATACCTCATCCATATGAGTTCACGGTCGTGAACTCATGGATGGTGATTTTGGGTGCTAAATGGCTTCATAACTCATGGATAATTTAGCTAGGATTGCATCTGAGGCATTGGGATGAATTTAAACTCACTTAGGGACCATTTATTGGAGTTTACGGCAGTAAACATGGAGTTTACAGCTATAAACTCCCCCTCACATCAAATCCTTTAAGTCTTGGTCTTTAAACAATCACATGTGATTCTAATGATTTTTCTTAAGCCTTTAATTGATTTTTAGGGGACTTTGGACATGGTTTTAGGAGTTTACGGCCCATGAACCCCCTCATGGCCGTGATCTCCTTGAAAGGGTGTTTTAATATGTTTTAAGGTCTAATTCTTGTTTGTGGTCATTTCTAGAATTTATCCTAAGGCTTATGGTATGCGTAAATGGTATTTTAACACATTTAGAGCAGTTTACTCCCCAAGAATAGGAGTTTACGGCCCAAGCTTGTTCTTGGGCAGTAAACTCAAGTTTACTCATCTAAATTGATGTTCAAGGTGTTCCAAGGCCAAAACCAATATTCTACAAGTCATATCTAAGCCCCAAAGGTCGATTGGAAGGGTTTTAGGGCATTAAAACCCATTTTATATGTGTTCACGGCCCAAGGGTGTTCCAGGGCCATAAAATCATGATTATGGTCTTAATCCATGATTTAAACTCGAATTTGAAAGTCTAAGATGCTATACTAGGAGTTAGAGTGGTTACCTTGAAGATTTGGGGCTTGAATTTGGTGTTTTTGGACCTAAATCTTGAGTTAGAGGAGAGAGGTTAGAGAGAGAGTAGTGAGAGAGAGGAAAGGATTTAAATGAAGTCTTTTGAGCTTTAAATAGGTCGTAATTTCGGGACACGGTGGAATTCTACCCGATACCGACGTTAAACGGGGCTTTTGGTCGCACCCAATTAAGTTACCGTAATCCGGCAGGATAGAATTTGGAAATTTTCAATTTAAGGATTTTGGGCCATTTTCATGAGTTTCTAAGGGAATTGAACACTCATAAGAATAAAGCAAACTCATAAGATTAAATAACTTAGCCCAAAAACGGAATCGGAACAAATCGCTATAGATGGGTTCTTCGGACGAAATGGGTTTCGATGATGGACAACTTCGGGTTGTCATAACATTCTTACAGGTTTTATGTATGTATGGATTATGTGATATGTGTGTAGCTTTAATTAGCTAAACGGATATGTGTATGTGTATTGTGTGTGGTATGCTCTGGGGAACTCACAAAGCATTTCGATTACAAGTTGTTGATTTGTTTCAGGTACATATAAGCCCAAGGGCAAGGGCAAGCTATGATGGTGTGGCGTGCACTCTATCTCTCTTTCTTTGATATGTTTCGGGGATGCTATGATGATTTAAATAAAGTTGTAATTAATGTTGATTTGAATAAAGTTTTGTCGGGATTTCATGGATTATGCAATTGTGTTTTATTAATTAAAAACAAAAACTTTCGTTGAAAATTTGGGTCGTTACAAGTTGGTATCAGAGTCTTGGTTTGAGGGATTCGGGCACACTCTCAAGTGTGTCAGAACTCGAACTCAGGAAATGGTAAAAATTGTTTTCAAAAGTACCATAAAATGGTTTTCAAAAGGAAAGGAAAATATGAGAGTGCAACGCGCGTGATCAACTGAGCCAAGTAAGTAGTTCCCCAATATGTTTGCGATGTTATACTGATATTTGAGCCTTTTTGATGATATGGAATTTCTTATGTGTATGCTTTTAAAATTGTATACGGTTTGGAGCTTATAGCCACATAATGCTTTATTTGGCCTTATTTCCTATTCCTTGTCTGGTTGTGGTCCTAGGTTAGAATCTTTTATTAGAAAGTCTATTTAATCCTTTTTCTATGTATAATATGCATGCATAAAGGCAACCTATTATGATTGGTTTGATTGATATGAGTAGAGTAAATCTTAGGACATCCTGAGATTGATATATACGGTAGTCGTGGGATATGGTTTGGATGCATGGCAAATTGAAGTTATCAGGTAAAGCAGTAGGGAAACATACAAGTAGGTATAGAAGGTACTATTAGTCTGTACTACTGGAAGCACAAGACCTATATACTCGAACCATTGTTAGATTTGACAACTTCAAGGATGACCGGTGTGGGGAAGATCCCTTATATGGAAATCCTGATCTTTGTAATTTATAATATTTCTGTTCAGGATGGTGATGACATAATTTCGAGTAGGAAGATCAGGATCAGGATATGGATCCGGGGCAGAATGAGGCGACACTACTGAGGTCATTGATGAGAGGTTGCACGATCTTATTGCAATCGAGGTCACCAGGGTCATCCTTGACACCACCCCAGTCATTTTTGGGACAGTCATGGAGGGCATTATGGAGATTATGGAGGACAGACTTAGATCCTTCAGGGATGAGATGGCCTAGTGTCAGATTAAGGCCCAAACTCCCTCGTTTCGAGAGTTCAAGGCGTGTGGGGCGCCGGAGTTCTTCGGTTCACCGACCCTATTGTCAGCCGAAGCTAGGTTGCAGACATCGAGAACGCCCATCGCACGAATTCTTGTATGGATATGGAGAAGGTTGGGTTTGCTTCTTGTATGTTGAGAGTCAGGGCCCGGGATTGGTGGGGTGAGGTTACTAGCTAGGTGGGGCCAACCGGAGTGACTGAGATGACGTGGGTCGAGTTTGTTCGGCGGTTTGATTCGGAATTTGCACCACCTATTGAGGTACAACGACTAGTGAGGGAGTTTCATGACTTGCTGCAGACCACCGAGACTGTGGCGGAGATCACCACCAAGTTTCGGGAACGAGCTTTGTTGATCCTAGAGTATTCTACCGATGAGGAGACGAGGCGGACCCGATATCATTCCATGCTGAGAAATTATATTCAGGAATTTGTGAGCGTTACGGGTTGCAAAACCCTGAATGAGATGGTGGAGAAGGCCCATGAGAGGGAAATGGAGTTGGATATCCAGACGAAGTGTAAGACTGAGCAGGCAGTAGGGGGTAAGGCTAAGTAGCCTAAGACCTCTGATTCTTCGGGTAAGAGCCAACAGCATCAGGGCCGGTGTGCTAAGTACGGGAGGTTTCCTAGTGGGGCGTTTGGACATTTGGGATATCGGGATGTTACTCTTGTGGTCAGCAGGGCCACGTGAGCAGGCATTACCCCAAGAAGGGCCTAATATATTTCCAATGCAACCAGATTGGCCATAAAAAGGACGATTGTCCAAGGTTTCAAGGAGGCGGAGGAGCAGTGGCGGCACCTGCACCTGCCATACCGAGGATCGCCGATGGCCGCCCTGTTATGCTAGATGCCCCGACGGTGAAGAGCTATGCATTTCAGCTGAATACAAAGGAGGCTCGGGTCGCGCCAGATGTTGTGGCTATTATGTGTTTATTATCTTATACTCTTATTATTTTGTATGACTTATGTGTATTTATGGTGTATAGGGACCTTTTTGGTCAATGGTATGTCTGCACATGTCTTTTTTTATTCGGGTGCTACTCGATAATTTGTGTCACTTGTGCTTAGCAAGAAGTTTGGGGACATACCGGGGACCTTGGATTCCCCACTCGAGGTAGATATTGCAGATGAAGCACCGTTAGTGCGGCGAGGGTATATTAGGGCTGTGTTCTGAACGTCTTCGGCGAAAGGTTTTGTGTTGGTCTAGTTCCAATACCGCTGCAAGGGTTGAAAGTGATTATCGGAATGGATTGGTTGGGGGCCAACGGGGACATGATTGATTTTAAGCGCCAGTTGGTCAGGGTTCGAACCCTAAGTGGGGGAGAGCTGGTTATTAATGGTGTGAGGGCCTTGCTGGGACCGAACCTCTATTTGGCTGCGAGTGCTAGGTGGTTTTTACAGCAAGGTTGGACAGGATTTCTAGCTTATGTCTCGGATACGAGAACAAAGACCGTGGTGGATCTGGTCAGTGTGCTAGTTGTGTAGGATTTTTGGGATATTTTCCCCGAAGAGTTACCAATAGTGCCTCTGGAGAGGCAGGTAGAGTTTCACGTTGACTTGGTACTGGGTGCCGCCCCGATAGCAAAGGCACAATATCATCTGACACCATTGGAGATGCAGGAGTTATCTATGCAGCTTCAGGAGCTGCTAGATCGAGGGTTCATTCGTCCGATCAGTTCCCCATGGGGGGCACCGATCCTTTTCGTGAAAAATAATGATAGATCCCATAGGATGGGCATCGATTATGTCACAACTGGAAATTTTGTGTCATGAAATCTGTACATTCAAGCTTATGTGAATCAAAAACTTCAATCAAATACTTCCCGCAAGTACTACAAATAGTCACCAAACAATTGGAAACCCTAGAAGTCCTTGTTTAAGTCCACTTTGGACTAGGACTCTCTTATTGGATCCAAATGGACCAATAAGCTTCCAATTAGACTATCATGGACTTAGAACTCTAATTGGGCTCTAATTGGACCCACATTCATTTATTTCAATATTTTGGACTAGGTAGAACCTAGACTGAAATAAATCACAAGCTTTGATCCATAATTTAACCTAACCTAGCTTAATAAAGCATAAAAATCACAATTTTATTTTATAAGGCCAATAAGCACCCCAAACTACCTCTAATGTTAGGCTTAGGGGCAAAAAGCCCAAAAATCCTTTCTTCTCTCCCCATTCTCGGCCCAAGCCCAAGGAAAAAGGGAGAGTTGACCTTGGGTTGCCACCTCATTTTTATCCATAGGTTCTCCATGCAAAATCTCATTCATCCATGCAAGCATCACCTCAAGGTCTTTTCTTCCTTCTCTCTCTCCCTCTCCCTTCTTGTTTCGGCCGAGGATAACCAACACACACACACACACCTCACAAATTCTCTCAAAATTCTCTCAAGAAACTCTCTCCTTCCTCTCCAAAAATTTCGAGAATTCTAAGAGGATTTCAAGGGGATTTTTGCAAGATTAACATCATCTAAGGTAAGATTATGCATGGATCTATGATTTATATTCTTTTTGTTATCAAATCCCTTCCTAATCCATGCAAAAACCGTGATTTTGCACCTTAGAAAGCTTCATAAACTCGAAAACTTCATCAAGGGTGCTAAGGCCAAAAATCACCAAACTTTCTTCTATTCTTTCTTCAAAAACCGAACCAACACCCAAGGTGAGTTTCATATCCCCTTATTTTCGATTTTTATGAGTTTTTATGGGGGAGAATACAAGAAAATGTGAAGATCCATCATTATGTGTATGTTGTGGTTGATTTCTATGCTTACATGTATGTTTTGTATGATTTTATTGATAGATCTAGGGTGATATGCTAAAAACCGAGACATACATTTTATCATAGCACAAAATAGACTATCACATGCAAAGTATACTAAGAAAATGGCTAAATAGCTTAACAACACTTAACTTGGGCTAAAAACTCATTTTTTTTGACATAAAATGTTGAAAATGCAAAGTTGAAGGGCCTAATATGAAACATTTCGAAATCTGATGGGTGAGATGAACCAAAACAGTTTACATAATGTATTTTTCTGAAAATATGCTATTTAGAGGGTTAAAAACATAAATTCCAAGCTTATTGGGCTAAATATGACATTTTCGGCCCAATAAGGCCCAATATGCGAAATTTTCCAAATTGGAGGGCCAAAACTGCATTTTTCTGTAAAACAGTGGACTATAAGTGTTCCATATGCTTTTCAAAGGTTTAAAATGCTTTCCAAATTTAAAAGGGACCAAAATTCTAAAATTTTTCCAAATTGGGTCAAAAATGTAAAAGTTGCGAAAAATAGGGGCTATAACCGAGAAGACTGAAGTTTCAAGGGCTTAAACTATTTTCTATGATAAGTTTGCTGGAAAATACTTATTTCAATAATTTTTGGTATAAAAATGTCAAGAAAATTGATTTAAGGACCAAACCGAAAAGTTTTTAAATAAAGGGGTAAAAAGAGTAAATTCTTCAATTAAGGAGGGGCTGAAAACAGAAAATCTTCAAGGCTAGTTAATAT
Organism: Lactuca saligna; assembly: GCF_052625555.1. NCBI lineage: Eukaryota > Viridiplantae > Streptophyta > Magnoliopsida > Asterales > Asteraceae > Lactuca > Lactuca saligna. The sequence goes on from NC_136420.1 coordinate 216,367,971, forward strand.
ATGCAATTTGACCAATTGAAGGTAACACGCTTGTCGACGAAATACAATATACTACAATACCAAAAGTCGTTGTCAAACGAATTGGTTCGGTCTCGAACCAATAAAAATCCAAAATCACTAACACGACGAAGCTACGACATTTCGATTCATAACCATAACGATTACGATTACATGCGAGTGTGCACAGACGTCTACGCACCATCTTTGGGCCCCAAAAGTTTAAAATCTTGTCTGTTGAGCCTAGCTAGCCCAACGACCTGATCTTAAGGCCCGAAGGTCTCTCTCTCTTACGAAGTGTTGGGTTTTACCGACCCTACATAACGTAAAAGGACTTTCAATGGCAAACATGCTGCTGGTCCCCAAGGGTCCTTCAGTGCTGCTAGTAAAGTCTGTAACTCACGATTGCGAGTTGGGCTTCGGGCCCTTCGCAATTGCATTTGGTCTCGGACGACTCGGGGAAACACCGAAGGTTTCGTACCTTCTCCCTTCCCTCCGGTCGTGGGACTTTACAAGTCCGGGAGGATCGAGTCGCGTGAAGATTTACGAGTGACGCCTAAAAGGATCACTTGTAAGGTTGTTGACTTGACGTTTTCACTAACGCGCGTCCCAACACTTCACCACTCTCTGTATTCTCGATGCCTCCGGAATACAACGATACAATGATAGGAAAACGTCAGGTTTTCCTAGGATTTCAATAAGGATTACGAATTTCCGGTCGAACTTCACAACTCCTACGCTTACATCTATAGAATTCAAACAAGCATACTCATGGATCATTACCTATTTTTATTACACCATTCATTTTCTAGAAAATATCGGATTTTCTAAAGGTTTTCAAACAACACATTGGATTTCAAACTCTACTTATGAACTCACCAACATTTCATATGTTGACGTTTTTCAAAATACTTGTATTCTCAGGTAACAGATAAAGTGAAGATGATTTGTACTTTCTGACGTTTTTGCTGTGGCTTAAGTAGCATCAAACAGTTATTTTCTTTGAATGTAATTTTGAACAATGTAATGAATGTAAACGTTACCGGTTGTATCATTTCCAAATGTTGGTGATGTATAATGCTATGTTTCATGTATATGCATTGTTATGGTATTCAATGAGTCACGATAGCCCCCGGACGTTTCCGCCGTCTGGTTCGGGGGTGTGACAGGTTGGTATCAGAGCTTTGTTTATAGTGAACTAGCATATCTCGCCGCACACGGATATGCAACTATAAACCAAAAGAGGGACTAACATAACTCTGAACAAAACAAGTAAATAAAATACGCTTGCTTGTACTAGGAATAAGAACACAACGCCGAATCAAACATAATAATGCTGGTGTCTCGGTTAAATTGGGACTGTTCTTAGTAATACCAAGGAGTGAATGTAGCCTGATCAACTACATTCTCTCCAAAGTAAAACTAATACATGCCTCGATGAGATCGGGATAGCTAGGGAACCTAAAATTATACCCATCTACCACAAAAACGAGAACGCCTACTTGATCTATGGGATAATTGTAGCACCCTAGGAATGACGTTAGCATAAATTACACACTCTCGCAAACCGCATGGCTGGCTTTCATCACCCTGGAGACCCTTATTTCCCTAACCAAGGGAACAATGGATGGCTAGAGGAGGAGTCCGAGGAGGAGCCCGAGGAGGAGCCTGAGGAGGAACCTGAGGAGGAGCCTGAGGAAGACCCCGAAGAGGAACCTGACGGGGAACCGGAGGCCGAAGTTGAGGGCGAGCCTGCAGAATCAGAGGAAGATGAAGGAAACCTCGAGGAGGATGCCGATGATAGTGACAGGGGTGATTCGGATGCGGAGTCCGAAGTCATTAACCCCCCTTACCCGATCCGAGTGCCTGCATATCGAGTGGGCCCCACTGGCCCTACACCTCCCTGGGGTATTGACCTGTGGAGATGGAGCAGACAGCAGGGACAGTGACCCCCGTACAGCATGTCACGCGAGTTCTTTGACCTGAGAGACGGAGGACCGGCTGATCGAGCCCTTCCAGTCATGGTGAAACGGTTACGGAATACGGGCGATCTTGCCCAGGACACTGCGGATCAGGTACACTAGTTGAGGACTAGGGTCGAGCGTGCGGAGCAGGAAACGCGTGACGTCCTTGAGAGTTTCACATGAGGCAGGTCCGGTGGGAGTCTCGACTCCGGGATGCGGAACGTTTGGTGGCCCATCTTCAGGGAGCATCCACATCCTTAGCACCACCTCCGGACACAGCTCATCGCGGTTAGGGGTAGACTCATCATAGTAGATCATTAGGAACTATGTTATGTACTCCGGCTCTATGTTTAAGTGACTACACTACTCATGGAGCCATTATGCTGTCGGATTAGTGTTACTTATGTATGCTCTTACGAGCAAATTTTCATGTATCAAATGCGGATAATATTAGTAAATTTCTATGTGTTTTATTACGATATTGCAAATTAGTATGTGTTGGAACGTTATGATTGTATGCCCGATGGTAGAAACGTTTAGGTTCGCATCATACACCTAGATAGTAGGGTCGCAACCTCACAGAAACCACGAACACTCAACATCTTTCCGTTTCATGACAGAAAGATGCCTCGCCCAATTACTCGCGGAAACCCAGGACCGACCCCACCTGAAGTTGACTCAGCCGCCTTTCAGGCAGCTGTATCAGCAGCAGTCACTGCGGCGATTGCGCAAATTCAACAAGGGAATAATGGAGGAGTCAATGGGCAAGGAGCCGGAAGTTCAAACAATGGAACGAATCCAGGATCCACCAAGATGTGTACCTATAAGGACTTCACAAACGCCAAACCACGAACTTTTAATGGCACCGGAGGAGTGATCACCCTGAAGCGCTGGATCGAGAAGGTGGAATCGATATTCGAGATATGCGACTGCCCCGAGCACATGAAGGTGAAGTTCGCGGCTTGCACTTTTGTGGATCAGGCGCTCACCTGGTGGAATGGACATGTAGAATCCATGACGCTCCCTGTAGCCAACTCTATCCCCTGGACAGAAATGAAAGAAATGTTGATGGCAGAGTACTGCCCACGAGGCGAAATACAGAAGATGGAACAAGAGCTATGGAATCTCACTGTGCAGAACGCGAATATCGATACCTACATATCGAGATTTAGCGAACTATCTCTGTTGTGCCCGGGTATGATCACCTCGGAAGGAAAGAAGATCGAGCGATTCGTTTGGGGACTCACATCACCAATTCAAGGGAATGTGATAGCTGCAAACCCAGAAACATTTGACAATGCAAAGAGATTGGCGAAGAGGTTGTACGACCATAATAACAAAAAGGGAGAGAAACCAGTGGAGGCTGAGAAGAAGAAGGAAGGAGATGACAAGAGGGGAAGGAACAACAAGAGGAAGGGGCGTCAGGGCCCCGACACCTTCAAGAAACAGCAGACAGTAGCGGTAAATGCCGTTACTACATCGGCTCCAGCCGCACCACATGCTCCAACCTCAGCCACTTCAAATACTTCCAAACCTTATTCCGGTAATCTTCCCAAATGCAACAAGTGCGGTTTCCATCATTATGGAGAATGCAAGGATTTTCAGTGTACCAACTGCAATCGAAGGGGTCACACTGCAAGGTACTGCAAAGCTTACCCTCCCCATAACCAAAATCAGGGAATCAACAACAATAACCCTCGCAACAACAACAACCCCCATGTCAGCGGCACCAGCGCAGGACCTAGCTACACCTGCTACGGATGCGGGAAAACCGGACACGTCCGCCGAGACTGTCCCAACAACAATAATTCAAGAAATGGAGGAACAGGAAGGATGATGACCGTGGGTCAGGGGGAAGCTATTCAGGATCCCTCTGTTGTTACCGGTACGTTTCTCTTAAACCACGCTTATGCATGCATCTTATTTGACTCCGGAGCGGAGCGAAGCTTCGTAAGCAATAAGTTTAAACACTTACTAAAACAACCTCCCCAAAAGCTAAATGAAGCCTATACGGTGGAAATGGCCAATGGGAAAACTGAATCCACTGGGGAAATCTACGTCGGATGTACCCTAACCCTTAATCAACACATCTTCCGAATAGACCTAATGCCAGTATCAATTAGGAGTTTCGACGTGATCATCGGTATGGATTGGTTAAGCCCCCACCATGCCGACATTATGTGCCACGAGAAGGCCGTTCGTCTTCATCTTCCAAATCACGAAACCCTAGTGGTCTACGGAGACAAATCTAGCATGAACCTTCGTCTCGTTCCGTGTGTCAAGGCACAAAAATATCTACGTCGGAACAATCTGGCGTTCCTGGCTCATGTGGTGGACAAGACCAAGGGGGAGATTAACGTTCGAGACATTCTAGTGGCATGTGAATTTGCGGATGTATTTCCTGAAGATCTTCCGGGAGTGCCCCCAGAGAGACAGGTCGAATTTCGAATTGACCTTATCCCAGGAGCAACTCCTCTTGCTAAATCACCCTATCGGTTGGCTCCTGCCGAAATGCAGGAATTATCTAGCCAACTCAGCGAACTTTTGGATAAGGGATTTATTCGACCTAGTTATTCGCCATGGGGAGCTCCGGTGCTCTTTGTCAAAAAGAAAGACGGATCTTTTAGAATGTGTATCGATTACAGAGAGTTAAACAAACTCACAATCAAAAACCGCTACCCACTCCCACGAATCGATGACCTATTTGACTAGCTCCAAGGGGCTAGTTATTTTTCTAAAATAGATTTACGGTCCGGGTATCACCAACTCAGAGTCCGGGAAGAGGATATTCGAAAAACCGCTTTCCGAACTCGTTACGGACATTATGAATTTGTCGTAATGCCCTTCGGTCTAACGAATGCCCCCGCCGCATTTATGGACCTAATGAATCGAATCTGCCGACCGTTTCTCGACAACTTTGTCATTGTTTTTATCGATGACATCCTTGTCTATTCTCGAAACAAGGAAGAGCATGGCCAACATCTCTGACAAGTCTTAGAAACTCTACGATCAGAAAAGCTATACGCCAAACTCTCCAAGTGTGAGTTCTGGCTGCGGAGCGTGAACTTCCTAGGCCATGTAGTCAGTCGAGATGGAATCCATGTGGATCCCTCTAAGGTCAAAGCGGTAGAAGGTTGGGCAATCCCGACAACGCCCACGGAAATTCGTCAATTCTTGGGATTAGCAGGCTACTATAGGAGATTCATTCAAAACTTCTCTAAGATCGCCAAGCCACTTACCTCGCTTACGCAAAAGGGCGTACCATTCAAATGGACAGACAAACAAGAAATCGCATTTCGAACCTTGAAGCAAGCTCTCTGTAGCGCACCTGTACTATCCTTACCTGAAGGAACGGAAGACTTTGTAGTCTACTGCGACGCATCAAATCAGGGTTTAGGTTGCGTTCTCATGCAACGTGGGAGAGTTATAGCCTATGCATCCCGCCAGCTTAAGACGCATGAAGTGAACTACACAACCCATGATCTAGAGTTGGGAGCTGTAATCTTTGCCCTAAAAATTTGGAGGCATTACCTTTACGGTACAAAGTGCACCATCTTCACAGATCACAAGAGTCTCCAACACATCTTAAACCAAAAGGAGTTAAACATGAGGCAATGAAGATGGGTTGAGTTGCTAAACGACTATGAGTGCGAGATTAAGTACCACCCAGGCAAGGCCAACGTAGTAGCTGATGCATTAAGCCGGAAGGAGTACTCTAGCCGTCGTACGAAAACTCTCTCAATCACCATTCAATCTCATCTAGCCACCCAAATCGCGTCGGTACAGTCAGAGGCCATGAGAATGGAAAATAGAGCTAGCGAGGCATTGCGCGGGATGGAAAAGAACCTGGAAACAAGGGAGAATGGGGTATACTACTTCATGAACCGTATTTGGGTCCCTAAACTGGGAGGGTTTAGAGATGTTGTCATGAAGGAAGCCCACAAGACGCGATACTCCATTCACCCCGGTTCTGATAAGATGTATTTGGATATTAAACAACACTATTGGTGGCCTAACATGAAGGCGGAAATCGCGACCTACGTCAGCAAGTGCCTTATATGCGCCAAAGTAAAGGTGGAATACCAGAAACCATCAGGATTGTTGCAGCAACCGGAAATTCCCGAGTGGAAATGGGAGGGGATTTCAATGGATTTCGTCACCAAGCTACCCAAGACGTCGGACGGACTGGATACCATATGGGTAATCATCGATCGACTGACGAAATCTGCCCATTTCTTGCCAATCAAAGAATCTTACAAGATGGAGAGACTGACACGGTTGTACCTACGAGAAATCGTGAGACTCCATGGAGTGCCAAAATCTATTATTTCGGATAGGGACAGTAGGTTTACGTCCCGATTTTGGCAATCACTTCATAAGGCGATGGGAACAACCCTTGATATGAGCACCGCTTATCATCCTCAAACGGATGGTCAAAGTGAGCGAACTATCCAAACACTCGAAGATATGCTCCGTACATGTGTGATAGACTTCGGAAAGTCTTGGGATACTCACCTACCGTTAATCGAGTTCTCATACAACAATAGTTACCATTCGAGCATCAAGGTGGCTCCTTTCGAAGCACTTTACGGGCGTAAATGTAGATCACCGTTATGTTGGGCTGAAGTAGGTGACACCCAGCTAGCAAAAATGCATGCGTCGGACAAAACATTAACGGGACCTGAGATCATTCGCGAAACCACAGAAAAGTTCGTTCAAATCAGGGCTCGACTGCAAGCATCGCGTGACCGACAAAAGAGCTACGCTGACAAACGACGAAAACCCTTAGAATTTCAGGTCGGTGATCGAGTACTGTTAAAAGTCTCGCCCTGGAAGGGGGTTATACGTTTCGGGAAAAGGGGAAAGCTGAATCCGCGATACATTGGACCTTTCGAAATCATCGCTCGAATTGGTCCGGTAGCATATAGACTACAACTACCCGCAGAGCTAAATGGGGTACACCCCGTGTTTCATGTCTCTAATCTGAAGAAGTGCCTATCAGATGAAACCCTTGTCATTCCTCTTGACGAAATCGAAATCAATGAGAATCTCCTGTTCGTCGAAGAACCCATCGAAATCATGGACAGGGAGGTGAATCGTACTAAGCAGAGTCGCATCCCGATTGTGAAGGTACGATGGAACGCAAAGCGTGGGCCAGAATTCACATGGGAACGCGAAGACCAAATGAAGCAGAAGTACCCTCACCTATTCTAGCATTCTCAAATCTAGCTTTGAAACAGAATTTCGGGACGAAATTCCCTCTAACGGGGGGATGATGTCACAACTGGAAATTTTGTGTCATGAAATCTGTACATTCAAGCTTATGTGAATCAAAAACTTCAATCAAATACTTCCTGCAAGTACTACAAATAGTCACCAAACAATTGGAAACCCTAGAAGTCCTTGTTTAAGTCCACTTTGGACTAGGACTCTCTTATTGGATCCAAATGGACCAATAAGCTTCCAATTAGACTATCATGGACTTAGAACTCTAATTGGGCTCTAATTGGACCCACATTCATTTATTTCAATATTTTGGACTAGGTAGAACCTAGACTGAAATAAATCACAAGCTTTGATCCATAATTTAACCTAACCTAGCTTAATAAAGCATAAAAATCACAATTTTATTTTATAAGGCCAATAAGCACCCCAAACTACCTCTAATGTTGGGCTTAGGGGCAAAAAGCCCAAAAATCCTTTCTTCTCTGCCCATTCTCGGCCCAAGCCCAAGGAAAAAGGGAGAGTTGACCTTGGGTTGCCACCTCATTTTTACCCATAGGTTCTCCATGTAAAATCTCATTCATCCATGCAAGCATCACCTCAAGGTCTTTTCTTCCTTCTCTCTCTCCCTCTCCCTTCTTCTTTCGGCCGAGGATAACCAACACACACACACACCTCACAAATTCTCTCAAAATTCTCTCAAGAAACTCTCTCCTTCCTCTCCAAAAATTTCGAGAATTCTAAGAGGATTTCAAGGGGATTTTTGCAAGATTAACATCATCTAAGGTAAGATTATGCATGGATCTATGATTTATATTCTTTTTGTTATCAAATCCCTTCCTAATCCATGCAAAAACCGTGATTTTGCACCTTAGAAAGCTTCATAAACTCGAAAACTTCATCAAGGGTGCTAAGGCCAAAAATCACCAAACTTTCTTCTATTCTTTCTTCAAAAACCGAACCAACACCCAAGGTGAGTTTCATATCCCCTTATTTTCGATTTTTATGAGTTTTTATGGGGGAGAATACAAGAAAATGTGAAGATCCATCATTATGTGTATGTTGTGGTTGATTTCTATGCTTACATGTATGTTTTGTATGATTTTATTGATAGATCTAGGGTGATATGCTAAAAACCGAGACATACGTTTTATCATAGCACAAAATAGACTATCACATGCAAAGTATACTAAGAAGAATGTGACCTTTCTGTGATTCGGTGGGAAGTACCAAGGATAGCTTCTTTGGTTTAGTGGGCTATTACCGGAGATTTATCCAAGATTTCTCCAAGATTGCTGTGTCGTTGACCTGATTGACTAAGAAGAATGTGACCTTTCTGTGGGGTGTGGATCAACAGATGATGTTTGAGACTCTGAGACGAAGGTTATGCGAGGCTCTGATTCTAATACTACCTGAGGGATTGGATGATTTAGTGGTGTATTGTGACACATCGATTTCAGGGTTAGGTATGTTATTGATGTATAGTCGGCATGTTATTGCTTACGCCTCGAAGCAGTTGAAGCCTCACGAGTTGAATTACCCCACACACGACCTGGAGCTAAGGGCAGTGGTGTTTGCCCTCAAGATTTGGAGACACTATTCATATGGAGTGTGGTTCAGCATTTATACCACTCAAAAGAGTGTAAAGTATTTGATGGATCAGCGGAACCTCAACATGTGGCAGAGAAGGTGGCTGGATGTGAAGAAGAATTATGATTGTGAGATCCTTTACCACCTAGGGAATGCCAACGTAGTGGCCGATGCATTGAGCCGCAAGATGGCAGGGTCTCCGATTAGGGACATTTGTATCAGGATGACTATGATTTTTCCTTTGTTGGATATGATCAGGGAGACCCAGGTCGAGGGGACAAAGAAAGAGAATTGGAAGATGGAGAAAATACGGGGACATTATCCTTTGTTTACTAAGGATATCCATGGACTTTTGATGCAGTGTCGTCGAGTATGGGTATCAGTGATAGGGGGAGTGAGGCAGAGGATATTAGAGTAGGCACACAAGTCCAAGTTCTCTATACACCCAGGAGCTACGAAAATGTATAGGGACTTGAGCTTGAGTAATTGGTGACCCTACATGAAGTGGGAGATCGACTGGTTCATGGAGTGGTGCTTGACCTGAAGGAAGGTCAAGGTCGAGCATCAGAGGCCTCATGGCAAGGTTCAGCCACTACCCATTTCCATGCGGAAGTGGGAAGAGATCACCATGGACTTCATCACAAAGTTACCTAGGACGGCAATCGGAGTGGACGCTATATGGGTGATCGTAGAAAAACTGACAAAGAGTGCCCACTTTATTCCGATTTTCGAGAGTATATTCGAGGAGAAGTTGGCAAATATTTATGTATGTGAGGTGGTGGCTAGACACGGGGTTCCTATGTTTGTAGTCTCTGACGGGGATGTCCAGTTTACTTCCAGGTTTTGGAAGAAGTTCCACAAGGAGCTGGGCACTCAGCTACATTTTAGTATGGCATACCACCCTCAGACTAACGGTCAGAGTGAGAGGATAATCTAGATGCTTGAGGACATGCATCGCGTATACGTGCTGGATTTTTGAGGGAGTTGGGATACATACCTCCCACTAGCAGAGTTCTCGTACAACAATAGTTATCATTCTAGTATTGGTCGAGCTCCATTCGAGATGTTATATGGTCGGAGGTCTAGGACCCCAATGTGTTAGGACGAGGTTGGGCACCGGGTCATGGGGAGCACTGAGGTAGTGATCCAGACTACATGATTGATTCAGTGGGTGCACGACCGCTTGCGAGTCACGTAGAGCCGTCAGAAAAGATAGGCTGACCAACGATGTTCAGATCTCGAGTTTCAGGTGGGGGATTTTGTATGGCTGAAGGTGTTGTTCTGGAAAGGAATTATTAGGTTTCGAAAGAGGGGGAAGTTGGGGCCTTGGTTCATTGGCCCGTTCAGGATCATGGCCTGAGTGGGCAAGGTGGCATATCGCTTAGAGCTGCCAGAGGTGCTTAGTCAGATTTACAACACCTTCCACGTATCCAAGCTTTGGAAGTGTGTTGCTGAAAATTCTGCGGTCATTTCCTTGGATGACATTTAAGTGGATGGGAGTTTGAATTATGTCGGAAGGTCAGTCGCCATCTTACATAGGAAGATAAAGGGTCTTCGGAACAAGGAAGTGAAGTTGGTAAAAGTGCAATGGCAGCACCGCAAGGGTTCCGAATGGACTTGGAAACCGCAGGATGAGATGCCGGAGCATTACCTTGATTTGTTTACAACAACAGACTTTGAGGACGAAGTCTAGTTCAAGTGGGATAGATTTGTAATGCCCTAAATTAGGTATGGCTTAAGCCCTCAAAGAATTCCTATTTTTACATAATTGATCCATTGAGTATGCTGGGCATACTTATGAGTACGCTTAGCGTACTCTGCATGAAGGATCGGGGAGGAGCCTTACGTACACTAGGCGTACGCAACAGAGGGTCAAAACCCTAAATCTCTAGCTTGTCCCATATTTAAACATCTTTTAGCCTCTTAAACCAAACCCTATCAACCTCTTCAGCCTCTTTTAGAGTACCTTCAGCTGAGATATTGTGTGTGAGGGTTTTAAGCTTAAGGAGTGGGTTTTAGTGGCCACTTTAGAGTTCTTTCAAGAAAAAGGAGTGGTCAAGTAAGCTTCAAACAATTTGGTGCTTCAAGAATCTGCATCTTGGTCTTCTTGCAAAGCTTCTGGAGGTAAAGAGCTTGCACTTTTCCACTTAAATCTCTAGATCTAGCTAGGGTTTTCTAGTTTTGTCCTTGTGGTTGATTTTGGAGATCCACTTGTGAGTTAAGAAACTCTAGAAGATGGGAATGACGGATCTAAGGTCCCTTTATCATTCAGTATCATAAAAATAGAGTCTTGATGGGCTTTTTGGCCTCATGCACGGATTAAAGGCCTTGGAAAGGCCTTAATGGAGGTGTTGGGTGTATATGAGTCATGCAAAGGCATAGTTGCCACCTTAATGCCTTAGGACGTCATAACAAACCTAGATCTAGATTTTGGATATAAAGGAATCGAGTACTAAACACTTGATAGAGAAAGTGCTTAACCCGGTTGTACGCTTGGCGCAACCCAGTGTACGTTGTGCATAGTGCTAAGACCCCGGTACACTGCGAGTACCAGGATGGTACACCAAGCATACACATCACAGTTGGGCTCAAATCTGTTTTGGGCCTTTAAGCTATTAGCCCTCATTTGGTTAGTAGATATGGTTATATTCTGGGAAATGCAAGTCATTTCATCTGTTATGGGCTATGAGGCCGATTAATGATCTTGGACTTGGACTTTGGGGCACATTATCAAGGGTAGGATAGTTGGGCCTCATGGAAGGGTTTGGAGTTTGTGTTTCCTTTGGTTAATGAAAATCTAACAGTGATTAATATTATTATTTACCACGGGAGGTTACAGACTGTTAGGAGAGCAACTTTTGTATTCAGCAGATAGAGGTGAGTCTTCTCACCATACCCATGGGTCTAAGGCACCAAGGTTGGCCCATTATGTGATTATGATTTATGTAATAGTCATTCTGTGATTTGATATGATATGTGATTGGGTGTTTTACCTATGAATGCCTAGGTAAAGACCATATGGGTAGCCCATGGCATTAGATGTAAGACCATGTGGGGTAGCCCGTAGTAGTCCTAGGTAAAGACCATGTGGGGTGGCCCATGGCATTCTTACAGGTTTTATGTATGGATGGCTTATGTGATATGTGTGTAGCTTTAATTAGATAACAGGATATGTGTATGTGTATTGTGTGTGGTATGATCTGGGGAACTGACTAATCATTTTTTGTTGTTGATTTGTTTCGGGTACATCTGATACCAAGGGCAAGGGCAAGGTGTGATGGTGCGACGTGCACACTATCTCTCTTTCACTGACTTGTTTCGGGGACACTCTTTTGATTTAAATAAAGTTGTAACGAATGTTGATTTGTAAAAAATATGTTGGGATTTCATGGTTTATGTAATTGTGTTTTCTTAATTACAAATGAAAATTTTCTTTAAAAATTTGGGTCATTACATCTCTCATTTTAGAAACACTCTCCGAGTCAAGGTAAAACTACCTCGCATAGTCAGAATATTACGTTAAATGATTCACTGTACCTCATTCACAGAATATTAGGAATATCACTATCCTACCACTAGTTCTTAGTAAACACACATGTTCATTTCATTTTAATATAAAATCACACATTGTATCTTTATATGAAAATGAGTATTCCAACCATGAGATGTTTGCTTTATATCTACTAGTGGAACTTAAGCATTACACATTTTGTTAGGATGACATGGATTAAGAAAACCTCCAGACTAAGCTATATACATATCTTCTAGTAGATGTTTATTAAGAAAAGCGATCTTTTTTGAAGTCTATTTACAATATCTTATATTAAAAATATTAGGTTGTAGTGAATAATATCCTGGTTGATAAAATCATAGCTTCATGGGAAAAGGTTTGATCATAGTTAATATCATGAGTATGACAAGGACCATAGTAAATGACATGAGTATGATAAAAATCTTTTATAACTTGCCTTGCTAAATGTGTACGATATCCATGCATGTATTCTTTTTAAAATAATCTATTACTTTTGCTATATAGAGGAAGATTAATCAAGCTCATACTTGATTCTTATATATGGATTACATCTCAATGTTCATGAGTCTAAGTATCAAATTAAAGATTTAATATTGCATATTTGTAGTTTATGGATTTGCCACTTACCATCAACAACTGATTAAAGAAAGATTCCACATTTCTCATGTCAAAGATGATTTCTATCATTAATTCGAATAATTTTTGTTTGTAATTAGCTATTATTCTGGTTTAACAATATCTTGTTGAAACTAGTGTCAACAATTGCAACTTCAGGCTATAGTTCTTGAGCCGCTTCAAGTTCCATGTGTCTCCCACATGCTTTGTCATTAGAAGCTTGCTTTCTACTGACTCAACATTCGGAAGAATAAGAGAAGTTATTTTTTTTGGGTTTGTATATAATAATCTAAATTCCCTTTTACAATATTCTATATACATGTATTTTGTTGGTGTTTGTATTCAACATGAAATTAATAGAGATTAAGGTATAATCCCAAGAGCATAAAGGAAGACAACTTTTACAGATTAGAAAGTAAACTTTATCCATTGAGGTCTAATTCATTCTTTATTATCGCTTAAAGCTTTAAACGATGTTACTGGATTGTATCTCAACTTTACATCTGAAAACTTCAACAAATGTTTCACAATTATGTTTTACCTTGTAAATTATAATTATAACTACTATATTTGTTAATAAAGTTTATTGGTGTCTTTCTTTAAATCATAGACATTCACTAGAAAGGAAGTCATACATGTGTAGTTCCTTAATAATTATGTTGGGCTTAGAAGATTGCGTCTTTTGGGCTCGTTTGTTTATAATGTTTTGTACTACGGTTTGGGCCTGTCCAACCGTGTGTCTTTTATTCTTTGTATATAAGCTTATGCTTGCATGCATATAAGGTTAAGGTTTTAGAGATCTGAGAATACGATATTTTCCAGACGACTAAAGGTTTCTTTGATCATACTTGTAACCTTCCAATCCTCTACAGTTGATGTTCTTAATCGAGCTCTTCTGAGGATTTTGTTTTAATCATTCGACACGTTTGATTCATTCTTGTTCTATAATTTTACTGTGTTTATATCGTCATTGTTTTCATAACTTGTTCAAGATCTAATCGATCTTCATAGATTAAAAGAAACTTTAATCGCAACAAATTATTTGGGTAAATTACACGGATGGTCCCTGCGGTTTAGGGTAATCTTGGTGTTTGGTGCCTAACAACTTTTTTCTAACTCGGATGGTCCCTACTTTATATTTCTGCTGCATGCTTGGTCCCTATAAAATGTAAAAAGGCTACTTTGTCCTCATCTATTTTTTAAATTAATTTGTTATTTATTTATTTAAACAATGAAATATATTAAAATGAAAACTCATCCCCACCCCTTACCCCCATCCCACCCCTCCTTATGTCCCCCCATCTGAAAACAACCTCCGACTATCACTACCACTAACCTCAGGTCACCTCCACTGGCCACAATAAAAACAGAACCAAAGTTCCAAAAGAAATATATAACATCTTAGCCTGGATAAGAAAAAGTGATGTTAAAATCTACAGACAAAAAAAAAACAGAAATTGGAATTAGAACTCTTCATGGCCCTCAACTCTCTCACTCACTTCGATTAGATCTCTTCATCCCTTTTGATCAAATCCAACCTCTAGTCATCGACACCAAATCCACTCATCATATCTGACCAAAGATCCAATACCACATAAATTACCCAAAGAGTGCCCACTTTATTCCGATTTCTGAGAGTATATCCGAGGAGAAGTTTGCAAATATTTATGTATGTGAGGTGGTGGCTGGACATGGGGTTCCTGTGTTTGTAGTCTCCGACGGGGATGTCCAGTTTACTTCCAGGTTTTGGAAGAAGTTCCACGAGGAGCTGGGCACTCAACTACATTTTAGTACGGCATACCACGCTCAGACTAACGGTCAGAGTGAGAGGACAATCTAGATGCTTGAGGACATGCTTCGCGTATACGTGCTCGATTTTTGAGGGAGTTGGGATACATACCTCCCACTAGCAGAGTTCTCGTACAATAATAGTTATCATTCTAGTATTGGTCGAGCTCCATTCGAGATGTTATATGGTCGGAGGTCTAGGACCCCAATGTGTTGGGACGAGGTTGGGCACCGAGTCATGGGGAGCACTGAGGTAGTGATCCAGACTACATGATTGATTCAGTGGCTGCACGACCGCTTGCAAGTCACGTAGAGCCATCAGAAAAGATATGCTGACCAATGGTGTTCAGATCTCGAGTTTCAGGTGGGGGATTTTGTATTGCTGAAGGTATCGTTCTGGAAAGGAATTATCAGGTTTTGAAAGAGGGGGAAGTTGGGGCCCTGGTTCATAGGCCCGTTCAGGATCATGGCCTGAGTGGGCAAGGTGGCATATCGCTTAGAGCTACCAGAGGTGCTTAGTCAGATTTACAACACCTTCCACGTATCCAAGCTTTGGAAGTGTGTTGCTGACAATTCTGCGGTCATTTCCTTGGATGACATTTAAGTGGATGGGAGTTTGAATTATGTCGGAAGGTCAGTCGCCATCTTAGATAGGAAGATAAAGGGTCTTCGGAACAAGGAAGTGAGGTTGGTAAAAGTGCAATGGCAGCACCACAAGGGTTCCGAATGGACTTGGAAACCGCAGGATGATATGCCGGAGCATTACCCTGATCTGTTTACAACAACAGACTTCGAGGACGAAGTCTAGTTCAAGTGGGAGAGATTTGTAATGCCCTAAATTAGGTATGGCTTAAGCCCTCAAAGAATTCTTATTTATACATAATTGGTCTATTGAGTATGCTGGGCATACTTATGAGTACGCTTAGCGTACTCTGCATGAAGGATCGGGGAGGAGCCTTACGTACGCTAGGCGTACGCAACAGAGGGTCAAAACCCTAAATCTCTAGCTTGTCCCATATTTAAACATCTTTTAGCCTCTTAAACAAAACCCTATCAACCTCTTCAGCCTCTTTTAGTCTACCTTCAGCTGAGATATTGTGTGTGAGGGTTTTAAGCTTAAGGAGTGGGTTTTAGTGGCCACTTTAGAGTTCTTTCAAGAAAAAGGAGTGGTCAAGTAAGCTTCAAACAGTTTGGTGCTTCAAGAATCTGCATCTTGGTCTTCTTGCAAAGCTTCTGGAGGTAAAGAGCTTGCACTTTTCCACTTAAATCTCTAGATCTAGCTAGGGTTTTCTAGTTTTGTCCTTGTGGTTGATTTTGGAGATCCACTTGTGAGTTAAGAAACTCTAGAAGATGGGAATGACAGATCTAAGGTCCCTTTATCATTTAGTATCATAAAAATAGAGTCTTGATGGGCTTTTTGGCCTCATGCACGGATTAAAGGCCTTGGAAAGGCCTTAATGGAGGTGTTGGGTGTATATGAGTCATGCAAAGGCATAGTTGCCACCTTAATGCCTTAGGATGTCATAACAAACCTAGATCTAGATTTTGGATATAAAGGAATCGAGTACTAAACACTTGATAGAGAAAGTGCTTAACCCGGTTGTACGCTTGGCACAACCCAGTCTACGTTGTGCATAGTGCTAAGACCCCGGTACACTGCGAGTACCAGGATGGTACACCAAGCATACACATCACAGTTGGGCTCAAATCCGTTTTGGGCCTTTAAGCTATTAGCCCTCATTTGGTTATTAGATATGGTTATATTCTGGGAAATGCAAGTCATTTCATCTGTTATGGGCCATGAGGCCAATTAATGATCTTGGACTTGGACTTTAGGGCACATTATCAAGGGAAGGATAGTTGGGCCTCATGGAAGGGTTTGGAGTTTGTGTTTCCTTTGGTTAATGAAAATATAACAGTGATTAATATTATTATTTACCACGGGAGGTTACAGACTGTTAGGAGAGCAACTTTTGTATTCAGCAGATAGAGGTGAGTCCTCTCACCGTACCCATGGGTCTAAGGCACCAAGGCTGGCCCATTATGCGATTATGATTTATGTAATAGTCATTCTGTGATTTGATATGATATGTGATTGGGTGTTTTACCTATGAATGCCTAGGTAAAGACCATATGGGTAGCCCATGGCATTAGATGTAAGACCATGTGGGGTAGCCCGTAGTAGTCCTAGGTAAAGACCATGTGGGGTGGCCCATGGCATTCTTACAGGTTTTATGTATGGATGGCTTATGTGATATGTGTGTAGCTTTAATTAGCTAACAGGATATGTGTATGTGTATTGTGTGTGGTATGATCTGGGCAACTGACAAATCATTTTTTGTTGTTGATTTGTTTCAGGTACATCTGATACCAAGGGCAAGGGCAAGCTGTGATGGTGCGGCGTGCACACTATCTCTCTTTCACTGACTTGTTTTGGGGACACTCTTTTGATTTAAATAAAGTTGTAACGAATGTTGATTTGTAAAAAATATGTTGGGATTTCATGGTTTATGTAATTGTGTTTTATTAATTACAAATGAAAATTTTCTTTAAAAATTTGGGTCATTACATCTCTCATTTTAGAAACACTTTCCGAGTCAAGGTAAAACTACCTCGCATAGTCAGAATATTACATTAAATGATTCACTGTACCTCATTCACAGAATATTAGGAATATCACTATCCTACCACTAGTTCTTAGTAAACACACATGTTCATTTCATTTTAATATAAAATCACACATTGTATCTTTATATGAAAATGAGTATTCCAACCATGAGATGTTTTCTTTATATCTACTAGTGGAACTTAAGCATTACACATTTTGTTAGGATGACATGGATTAAGAAAACCTCCAGACTAAGCTATATACATATCTTCTAGTAGATGTTTATTAAGAAAAGCGATCTTTTTTTAAGTCTATTTACTATATCTTATATTAAAAATATGAATTTGTAGTGAATAATATCTTGGTTGATATAATCATAGCTTCATGGGAAAAGGTTTGATCATAGTTAATATCATGAGTATGACAAGGACCATAGTAAATGACACGAGTATGACAAAAATCTTTTATAACTTGCCTTGCTAAATGTGTACGATATCCATGCATGTATTCTTTTTAAAATAATCTATTACTTTTGCTATATAGAGGATGATTAATCAAGCTCATACTTGATTCTTATATATGGATTACATCTCAATGTTCATGAGTCTAAGTATCAAATTAAAGATTTAATATTGCATATTTGTAGTTTATGGATTTGCCACACACCATCAACAACTGATTAAAGAGAGATTCCACATTTCTCATGTCAAAGATGATTTCTATCATTAATTCGAATAATTTTTGTTTGTAATTAGCTATTATTCTGGTTTAAGAATTCCTTGTTGAAACTAGTGTCAACAATTGCAACTTCAGGCTATAGTTCTTGAGCTGCTTCAAGTTCCATGTGTCTCCCACTTGCTTTGTCATTAGAAGCTTGCTTTCTACTGACTCAACATTCGGAAGAATAAGAGAAGTTATTATTTTTGGGTTTGTATATAATAATCTAAATTCCCTTTTACAATATTCTATATACATGTATTTTGTTGGTGTTTGTATTAAACATGAAATTAATAGAGATTAAGGTATAATCCCAAGAGCATAAAGGAAGACAACTTTTACAGATTAGAAAGTAAACTTTATCCATTGAGGTCTAATTCATTCTTTATTATCGCTTAAAGCTTTAAACGATGTTACTAGATTGTATCTCAACTTCACATCTGAAAACTTCAACAAATGTTTCACAATTATGTTTTACCTTGTAAATTATAATTATAACTACTATATTTGTTAATAAAGTTTATTGGTATCTTTCTTTAAATCATAGACATTCACTAGAAAGGAAGTCATACATGTGTAGTTCCTTAATAATTATTTGGGTAAATTACACGGATGGTCCCTGCGGTTTAGGGTAATCTGGGTGTTTGGTGCCTAACAACTTTTTTCTAACTCGGATGGTCCCTACTTTATATTTCTGCTGCATGCTTGGTCCCTATAAAATGTAAAAAGACTACTTTGTCCTCATCTATTTTTTAAATTAATTTGTTATTTATTTATTTAAACAATGAAATATATTAAAATGAAAACTCATCCCCACCCCTTACCCCCCATCCCACCCCTCCTTATGTCCCCCCATCTGAAAACAACCTCCGACTATCACTACCACTAACCTCAGGTCACCTCCACTGGCCACAATAAGAACAAAACCAAAGTTCCAAAAGAAATATATAACATCTTAGCCTGGATAAGAAAAAGTGATGTTAAAATCTACAGACAAAAAAAAAACAGAAATTGGAATTAGAACTCTTCATGGCCCTCAACTCTCTCACTCACTTCGATTAGATCTCTTCATCCCTTTTGATCAAATCCAACCTCTAGTCATCGACACCAAATCCACTCATCATCTCTGACCAAAGGTCCAATACCACATAAATTACCCAAAAATTACCACAAAGCTATCTAGCGTTCAACAATAAATTTGAATATACATGTAAAAACAAACTATAACTCAAATTCAACAGCAAAATAAAACCTGAAAATGATGGTGAATTCTAGAAGAAAACCAGATTCAGGTGAAACCCGCTATCCTTTTAACAGTAGTAGAAGAACACACTTTGATGCCTTCCCCGCTTCACACCTATCCAATCAATGATGAATCCTAGAAATTAACCGTGGTGTCAAAGATCGGTGAAAATAAAGAAGATCGATGATGGCCAATCAATGTTTGAAACCTAAAAATCCAATCTAGAAACCAACAAGATCAATGATAAACCAAATCGTTTTTATTCCATGGTAGAGAAGGGGGAATTCAGTGTGGGAACAAATAAAGAACCCACTGATCTTCAGAAGCCCTAGAATTCATCTTGACCGTTGCCATAGTTTTTTTTCCCACGAACAGGAACAAAAACTGGTTGTTTAGAAACCCTAGTTCCCCTCGTCGACTGCCATGCTTGTGCTTTCTACAATTTCTGACATATAAGAATGAGAAAATGAGGTGTGAAAACCCTAGATCCCTTATGGTGGTGGTGGTTCACCGGAGAATATAGAAGTGGTAGTGTTGACATTTTGTTTGAGAAGGATAGGAAAACGAGGGAGCTGGTAGGTGGGGTTTTATGGGAGGGGATGAGGAAGTAGGACTACATATCTAATTAATATTTCTTTCATATATAATTAATATCATTTTAATAACTAATAATTTAAAAATAGTAAAAGAAATAGGTAAGGGTAAATTAGTCTTTTCAGAATGGATAGAGACTAAGCGTGCAACAAAAATATAAAGTTGGGACAGTCCGAGTTAAAAAAAAGTTTCTAGGGACCAAACACGTAGATTACCCTAAACCACAGGAACCATCCGTGTAATTTACCCTATTTATTTCTTCTACGGATTAGTGAAAATATGATTAGTAATCCGTCATATATATATATATATATATATATATATATATATATATATATATATATATATATATGTGAAGGAATCTACATTATTTGAATTCAAAAATCCATTTCTTAAGTTGGAATATATGTATTTCATTTATATAATAAAGATTACAATGTCATAGATAAGTTTTTTTTAAAACAAGCTGAAGTCAAAAGTGCTTGCATATAGAACTTCATTTTATTTATAAAATATTGATATTTACTTTATAATTCTATTAACAAATCTATTCTAATAAATAGAAGTTAATCATTTCAGAGTATGAATAGTATCGTTATAAAAGCAATCAAGTAAATAATTAAACATTTAAATAAAATAATTGAGACATATATATTCAGACATGCTAAATTTAAAACATACATTGTTCGAAAAAACAATATTGTTTTATATTATAAGTAATTTATGTTCTAAGAATAAATAATAAACTAACCTCCTATAGTTTAGTTCCAACTTGTTTGTGCTCAGCTGGTTACAGTTCTGTAATATCTACAAACAGTTTAGAAATATTAGATTAACATTTAAGTACCAAGTACTTGAGTTTTATAAGAAAACTATAAGTTCTATCTAGTAGATACCTAAAGTATTAGTCTCTCGCAAGCTTTCTTTTTAGATAAGTGGAGCAATTCCTCTTCCAACACCCAATTTCTCCACAAAAGAAATAAGATCCATCTATGTGGGCTTTCTTGGACTTTCTTTGGCTTAAAGGTGTTTATTTCATGAAACATGGGCCTCATATATCACACAAGATGAATTTTTTCAACCTAGCATTATTCCATTGTTTCAACTAGTTTAAAAAAAATATCATTGTATTTATTGGAATATTGCTTAACCCCTTATATCAGCAAATATATGTCTAAATTATCCAAGACTTCCTAGAAGACAGGAATAACTATTCCTAGTGTGATGTTAGAAGCATCTTGAGCATCACATTGATGCCTTTAGTATGTATCTTGTTCAGGTTTATTGCTTAAAGCAAGTTGTTTATGACTAGGACCTATAAGTGTATACAAATTCACATCTCTCATGAGTTTGTCTCTCAAGACATGAACCCATTTGTTGAAGTTGTATCTATCGAATGTTATTGTTTTATCAAGGCATTTAAATAAAATGATAATTCATGGTAATAAGAGTGGAATATTTATATATACAAAATTTTAACAAAATTCATTTAATAATTTCAATATTAAATCTTTAATAATTAATACCTTTTAGTTTCCAAAAACATTAATTATCGAAGTCTTGGATCCAAGTTGCAAAAGAAATAAATTATTAGGTATCCTTTATCCCATCTATCTATATTCAATCGGGTAGATATCGATTATCAATTATATTGTACTATATAATTCCTAGATTTATAAAATCGTTAATAACAAATTTAATTAGACGTGTTTGATCCCGCCTATGCCTCAGAACTCTCTATCTTAGGTATCCTTTATCAAAAAATATTTCCGATTAGATAATCCAATTCGAAAAACTTGTGTAATTGGACTATAACTTTGTTATAGAAATCATGAAAACACCCCGACCATCAAAAGATAACACTAAGCGATTATGTGTCATTTTATCCCACTAGTGCATTCAAGGGATGTTCGAGTGTTCTTCAAAATGGATTGCATATATTTGAGGTTTATAAGAGGTCTTTGATGTTTTTATATTTTTAGTTTAAAAAATATATTATATCACGGTTATTACATGTATCCAATAAACCATGGTATACTTTAAAAATCTTATGTTACATAAAATCAAAACAAATTATTCAAACATTATAACCTTTTATGCTCAAAGTGGAACTTTGATAATTAAAATGAAAAAGACGAAGTTAATTAAAAAATTGAAGAAAGTAGGATTTGAACCTGCGACTTTGGGAAAGCTTAAAGACGCGTCATCCAGTTGAACTAAAGTAACTTATGTTTTCTAAAATTGAATAACTTTAATATTTTATTGATTAATGTGGTAGCCCATGACCCATATGTCATCCATGACATTATAAGTAACCCATAATATAAACACTAAAGTAACCTACACTAAATATATATATATATATATATATATATATATATATATATATATATATATATATATATATAAACTTCACCAAGTTAGGAATTGTAAGCTTTTGTTGACCTTCATTTTTGCCACATGATTTTCTAAAATTCCACGCTTTTAGTCCGTTAATCACAACACAACATATTTACTAATGAAGTAAAAACATCAACTAACTACTGATCAAGTAAATTACTATATATTCATACATCAAGTAATAACATGCATCAAGTTACTACTTACCAAGTAAATTACTATATATTTATATATCAACAAACAACTCATAAATGATCCCAAACTCACTAGATAACCTAACGAAACAAGCATCCCCCTAACAAATTTGACACCTAAACATCCATTTGGGTACTTCAACAAAAGCGTCTGACACACTAATAACAAACCTATGCATTGCACAAGTTCTATCAAAGCCATGGAAGTGTACATGTTTTCTCCTGTCCCTATTTAAGTGGAAAAGAACCTTGGACCAGATTGCTCTAAGATTTCAAGTACCTATTGTTCTTCGGTAAGAATTGTTCAACATGTCCAAAGCTTCTTGCTTCCTTTGTCTGCCATCTACTATTAGCATTATTCCCATGACAAATGTTGAATCCAAATGTCCCAATGTAGATGCTTCTTCAAGCATCGTTTTCCCTTCATGATCATCTTCAAAGAAAGTTAAATTAATATGAAAAAAAAACATTAAACACATAATTTCAATGCAAAATAAGAAACTGATTACTACTATGCATATATATATATATATATATATATATATATATACACACACACACACACACACATATATATATATATATATATGTATGTATGTATGTATGTATGACAACGTATCAATTCTTCCCTGAACAAAACATTTGGATTTCTCATCTCTTTGCGTTTGTTGACAACTACTAATTTATCTTCAGACCATCGACGAAATCGTAATCCATCTACATCCATATGCTTGTGTATTTTTTCTGTTTTTGCTACCTCGTTCAAGATTTCGCAACTTCAAATGAAACAAAATGTTGGCCCCTAACTGTAAGCTGCATCTCGGGCAAGAAATGTGGAGCGGATGAAATCTCTCTACAGAACACGGGTGCAATCGTCGTTCTTGCTGCATGTCTTGATTTCAACTTTTCCAAATTTATCTTGAAAGAATTGATTGTGAATATTAAAGGAAAGAAAATACATAAATTTCTCATGTACCCATGGTTTCTATAGATGATCATCATCAACCAATTCCCAAAGATTGAAAAAGAAGGAGAAACTTTAGACATGAAATCCCTTGAGTCAAACACCTTTGGTCTAATGAAATAGAATCGTAAAGGTAAATACTCGTTCGAAGGAAAGCAGCCCTTGGTGAAATTTGGGATGTTTTCTGAATCAAGTGATGAATATGAGTTTGATAACTCTTCTGGCCACATGGAATCTGAAGATGATGTTATTACTGTTTCTTAGCATGAAGAGTGAAGAGTTCCTCCTATTGCAATTATAGCAAAGGAAATTGATAATATGATCAATATGGAGGTGCAAAGTGACTTCAATAAGAGTCAAGATACGGATGATGATGATGATGATGATGATGATGATTGTCACACCCCTAAACCAGAACGGCGGAAACATTCGGGGGCGGAGGATGTCATATTCAGTATCATAACAGTTCATAGAAAGGAAAGTACACACCACCATACATATATAAAGGTTTTAAAAATGTTTACATAATTGTATTCATTACATGTTCAAAAGATAAATACATAAACATCTTTCAAAAGAAGTAATTAACGCCAGCGCGTTAATCCCAAAAGTTAATTTCCAAACCTGCTTAGCGGTTCCCTGAGAATACAAGTTATTTCAAAGAGATAGTGTCAACAATTATGTTGTTGAGTTCGTAGGTGGTTTAGAAAATTTGAATGCGATTCCAAAATGGGTGTATGTTTTCCAAGAAAATCCCTTATTTTCTTATAAAAGTATGAAATGCATGAGAGTATTTGTGTTTGAAAAATGTAGATAGTTGAATCAAGAAAATCCCTTATTTTCCTATAGTTGTTTAATGTTCACGAATAAAAATTGGAAGCAAGCCACATGCTTTTAAACATAGATCTATATAATAAATCTATCAGAGGATTACCGTTTGTTAGATAAAGAATAGTTTTAATAACTACTCGTTCATCAATCAGAAGTACTATAATAATTGTGTATCCGATGAGTTTTATAGCCATACTAAACATAATATGCCTGTAGCGACGTTCTTCAGGCATCGTAGCGTTATGTCAACTGTCACCCCAAAGGACGGACTGTAGCTAACAGTCAGGGCGTGGGATCATGACTTCCCGTATAGATCTATACACATTTGACACGTTCTCCTAACGGGAGACTCTGGTTATAGAAAGGACTTACAGCATTACTTTCTAATAAGAAAGTAGTGTTTGAAGATATACACATCTCATGGATTCTCAAGTAAGTCTGTATTAAAGTGATAGTTTTGTATGCAAAGTTTATCCTGTTTCACAATGTTTGACAAAACATAAATCATATGTTTTTAGAATGTATAAAACGACTTAGCAACGAAAGGTACTTTGAAATCACTATATACTTTGTTTAAGTCTAATACACGTAAAGTATGACATGGGTTTTCCATAGTAGTAATGAATTCCAAGTGATTTATTCGATAAAACAAGTGAAGTGAAACTTTATAAAATACACGATAATAACCGTATGTTTACTTGTATTTCCCCCCTAAAAGAGTATAAAAGAATTTAAAATGTATTTAAAGTGTGTTTAAAAGGGGTATGAACTCACATGATAGTTTGATGAAGGTGTGACGAAAATCGAGCGGAACTTTGGCTTGAAAAAGCGAATTTTCTCGGCATTTCTCGGGAGTAAAATCGACCTTCGGGACTTGCACAAAATGACCAGGGGTTTGGGGTAGTGCGAGCATGGAAAACGAGGCAAAACGCAAGAAAAGTGAGAGAATGAGCAATTTTTCCGAGAACACTCGCATCCCTTTTATAGGAGGCTGGAACCGCCTCGGTACGCGGGGCGTACGCTTGTACGCGGGGCCTACGCGTACGTCATTCATGACCGAGTCCTCGACTGACTCGGACTTCGGATGGGACGGGGGTAGGCTCGCATAGGGGCGGCGTGGACGATCCGAGGCCAAGGCCATGAGTACGCGGGGCGTACTTGTGTGACTCAGACTTCGGATAATACCGAAGTTTTGAATAAAAATATATATTAATTATTTATCAAACATCAAAAATTCATATCTCCTTCATACGAACTCCATTTTCGACGTTCTTTATATCCACGCATAGGTGAGACTAAGATCTACAACTTTCGTTTAGATTCCCTCGGCAAATTCCGAAATTATTTTTATTATTTATTTATTAAAATGACGTGGTTAAGGAATTTCCTTAGAAATTCATTACTTTTTCATACGATGCCCGATTTGAGCGTTCTTTTTATGCACGTATGTAGTTTAACGATATCTATGACTTTCCTTTAGAAACATAAGGTCAAAAAGTGTTTTATTGAAACTTTGCGTTTTTATGTGACTTCGTATCACCGGTTTTTGTCGGAAAACTTAGAATGATCATAACTTCTTCGTTATAACTAGGATTTTTGTGTTATTTATATGTTTGGAAACCTTAAGATGATATTTACTACATAGCGTACTCCAAACAGATTCTTTGAATACTTCATTTTTCGATGATATTCTAATCCCTTTTTCAAAGAGGTTACAAGACTCGATCTTTAATGACCTGAAATGACGGGTTGTTACATCATCCCCCCGTTAGAGGGAATTTCGTCCTGAAATTTTAATACAAAAAAAAAAGTTTTAGGGGCTGAGGAAGAGGTGTGGATACTTCTATTGCATTTGATCTTCTCGTTCCCACGTGAACTCAGGTCCCCTCTTAGCATTCCATCGGACCTTTACTATTGGAATGCGGCTCTGTTTAGTTCATTTAACTTCCCTATCCATGATCTCGACGGGTTCTTCCACAAAGTTAAGATTATCATTTAGTTCGATTTCATCGAGTGGAATTACAAGTGTTTCGTCGGACAAACACTTCTTCAGGTTCGATACGTGGAATACTGGATGTACTTTGTTAAGCTCGATTGGAAGTCGGAGTTTGTAGGCTACTAGACCAACTCTTGAAATGATTTCGAAGGGTCCAATGTACTTAGGATTTAGCTTCCCATGTTTTGCAAAGCGTATCATGCCCTTCCAGGGTGAGACCATCAGTAGTACAACCATCGCCAATCTGAAATTCCAAGGGTTTACGTCTTTTGTCGGCATAGCTCTTTTGCCTATCCCTTGAGGATTTCAGTTGTTCTCGTATTTGCACGATCTTTTCAGTAGTTTCTATGATGATCTCCGGACCAGCGAGGGTGCTATCAGGGACTAGACCTTTTCCTAATTGTGTGTCGCCCACTTCCATCCAGCACAGAGGTGATCTGCACTTACGACCGTCAAGGGCTTCAAATGGAGCAGTCTTGATACTAGTATGATAACTATTGTTATAAGAGAACTCGACCAAAGGTAAGTGAACATCCCATGCCTTACCAAAGTCGATTACACATGCTCGCAACATGTCTTCCAAGGTTTGGATCGTCCTCTCACTCTGTCCGTCAATTTGGGGGTGACAGGTTGTAGTCATGTCCAATCTTGTTCCCATGGATTTTTGCAATGATTGCCAGAATCTGGAAGTGAATCTGATGTCCCTGTCCGAGATGATAGACATTGGCACTCCATGGAGTCGTACGATCTCTCGGATGTAGGTTCTCGATAGCTTTTCCATTTTATCAGCTTCCTTGATCGTTAAGAAATGAGCGGACTTGGTTAATCTATCGACGATTACCCAAATAGTATCTTGGCCACCCTGAGTTTTGGGCAGTTTCATTATGAACTCCATGGAAATCTGCATCTATTTCCAATCAGGTATTTCAGGTTGTTGGAGTAGTCTTGAGGGTTTCTGGTGTTCTATTTTTATCTTGGCGCAAGTCAAACACTTGCTCACATAGGTAGCAATCTCCGCTTTCATGTTTGGCCACCAGTAGAGTTGCTTGAGATCTTGATACATCTTGTCTGACCCGGGGTGTACGGAGTATGGAGTCTTGTGCGCCTCACTCATAACTACCTCTCTGAATCCACCAAACTTGGGTGTCCATATTCGGTTCATGAGGCATGCTTCGTCACTCTTGATTTCTAAGTTCTTGTCCATTCCCCTAAGGGTCTCACTTGTCACGTTTTCGGGTTTCAAGGCCTCTATTTGAGCTTCCTTGACTTGTGCTGACAGGTGAGAATGGATCGACATGGCTAATGACTTCACTCTTCGGCCAGAGTACTCCTTATGACTAAGGGCATCTGCCACGACGTTTGCCTTTCCTGGATGATAGCGAATCTCACATTCGTAGTCGTTGAGAAATTCGACCCAACATTGATGTCTCATGTTCAACTCCTTCTGGTTGAAGATGTGTTGGAGGATCTTGTGGTCTGTAAAGGTAGTGCACTTGGTACCGTATAGGTAGTGTCTCCATATTTTAAGAGCGAAGACCACCGCCCCAAATTCTAAGTCATGACTGGTGTAGTTGACCTCATGCGTTTTCAATTGTCGTGAGGCATATGCAATAACCTTTCCCCTCTGCATTAGCACGCAGCCCAGCCCTTGCTTCGAAGAGTCGCAATACACCACAAAATCTTCGGTCCCTTCTGGAAGAGAAAGGATGGGCGCACTGCAAAGGGCCTGTTGCAAAGTCTGAAATGCAGCATCTTACTTTTCTACCCAGTTGTAGGTCACACCTTTCTGGGTTAAAGCGGTAAGAGGCTTTGCGATGCTGGAGAAATTCTGAATGAACCTTCGATAATAACCAGCAAGACCTAGAAATTGGCGAATTTCTGTTGGTGCAGTTGGTGCAGACCAGTTTTTGATAGCCTTGATTTTTTATGGATCCACGTGGATTCCTTCCTTGCTGACCATGTGACCGAGGAAGTCCACCTTTCTAATCCAAAACTCACATTTTGAGAATTTTGCATACAGTCTCTCAGTCCGTAACATCTCTAAGACTTGCCTCAGATGTTGACTATGCTCTTCTTTATTCTTTGAATAAATGAGTATGTCGTCTATGAATACTATCACAAATTTATCCAAGAATGGACGACATACCCGATTCATTAGATCCATGAATACGACCGGGGCATTGGTTAGTCCGAACGGCATCACTACGAACTCGTAATATCCGTATCTCGTTCGGAAGGCCGTCTTGGGAACATCACTCTCCAGGACTCGCAGCTGGTGATATCCCGACCTCAAATCGATCTTGGAGAAGTAGTTGGCCCCTTGGAGTTGGTCGAATAAGTCATCGATTCGGGGTAGGGGTATCGGTTCTTGATGGTAAGTTTGTTGAGTTCTCGGTAGTCGATGCACATTCTGAATGATCCATCCTTCTTTTTCACGAACAACACGGGTGCTCCCCATGGTGAGAAGCTCGGCCTGATGAATCCATTTCCAAGTAGCTCGTTCAGTTGACTGGATAGCTCTTGCATCTCTGTCGGGGCTAATCGATAGGGTGCTTTGGCTACTAGGGTAGCTCCGGGAACCAGATCGATTCTGAACTTGACTAGTCTCGCGGGAGGTATTCCCGGAAGGTCCTCGGGAAAAGCGTCGGGAAAGTCGCATACGTCGGGCACATTCTTGACGTCCTGGACTTCGTGTTTCACATCTACAACATGTGCCTAAAATGCGTGACATTCCTTGCGTAGGCACTTCTGAGTTTTGATACTTGAGATGATACGAAGAGTATTACTGGGTTTGTCGCCCAAGACAATGAAAGTTTTGCCGGTTGGCCGATTAAGACGAACGGCCTTATCGTAACATAAAATGTCCGCATGATGAGAACTCAGCCAATCCATGCCAACGATGACGTCAAAACTCTTAATCGAGACTGGCATGAGGCTGATTGAAAAGGGATTATCGTTTAGAGTTAGGGTGCAGTTTAAATATATCTCCTTAGTGCCTTCGGTTTTCCCGTTGGCCATTTCTACTATGAATGGTTCACATAATGATTGTGGTATTGGTTTTAGCAGGCCTTTAAAGTCGTGACTCACAAAAGTCCTTTCTGCTCCACTATCAAACAAAATGCATGCATACGAGTTATCGAGAAGAAACGTACCCGTAACAATAGTAGGGTCCGCAATGGCTTCATCTTGTCCCATTGAAAAAACTCGGCCCCTTCCGCCGGTATTCCGGTTGTTTGCCTTTGGGCAGTCCCTGCGGTAGTGCCTCGTGTCTCCGCACTCAAAGCAGGCACGGCTTACTCCGGTATTAGCAGTGGGGGCGGATGGTTGGGTTGGCTCTTTGCAATAGCGGGCTAGATGTCCCTTCTTATTGCACTTGGTGCATTGAAGATCATGGCAAGGACCGTGGTGGTGGAAGTTGCATCGGTTTCACTTAGGAAGTTTCCCATTATATGAGCTTGTGGGGGAAGGGTTGGCAGGTACAGTAATAGTGTGGGTCGCTACAACTTTTTGTTTCTTGGGGTTCTCCTGGAGGGTTTGTCCCCTCCTCTTGTTCCAAGGCCTACTCTGGCCCTGAGCCTCCTTAGATGGATTTGCGGTTGCTGCAATGGTACCCTGTTTTACTCTGTGGTCGATAAGTCGTTGAGCCAGGCGTCTAGCGCTGTTGTAGGTAACAGGGTTGGAAGCTAGGACATGCCCTTGAATCTGGGGTGACAACCCCCAAATGTACCTTTCAACCTTCTGTGATTCTTGGTTGACCATGGTAGGGCACAATGCAGCGAGGTCGTTGAACCTAGCTGTGTAGGCGACTAGGTCAGACCCAATCATTTTTAGATTCCATAGCTCCTGCTCAAGCTTTTGCACTTCGCCCCTTGGGCAGTATTCTTCCAGTAGTAGAACCTTCAGATCCTCCCAACTCATGGTGTTAGCGACAGTGAGCATCACTGAATTCACATGGCTTTTCCATCAAGTGAGGGCTCGATCTATGAAGGTGCAAGCAGCGAATTTAACCTTGCT